>NC_088791.1:198364597-198991415 GCF_011386835.1 Chrysemys picta bellii
ACTATTATTATTGATATTACTAGTACAGTATTTCTAACTGATGGAAAGATTTGACGTCAGGAGAAAAGCCATGAGCATGCACAGATTCAGAGGATGTGCTAAACTATTCTCTTATTGAGAATCAGTAGGGCTTCAGGCTTCTAGAAAGGGCAGGGAGAATGTTCTGGACCATAAAGCTAATCAGTGCAAAACAGCATCTACTTGGCCAGTTGAGAGCTAGAGAATTAGAATTAGCCAGCTGTAGTCTACTACTGCTTAAATCAAAACGCATTAGAGAAAAGACTTGCAGAGAGCAATGAAGTGTGGATGGGAGACACACCTAGACCCCTCCTGACAAGGGTGACAAGATTAAGACATCTCCATTAGCATACAGAATGAAAAACAGAGACAACTCCCCTAGCCTCATCTGCATAAAAAAATAGGACAGGGAAACATCTCAATTTGCATACAGAATGGAGAACAGAAAACCGCCCTGAACTCTGGGACCAGAAAAGCAGGGACACACTGCATCATGGGAATCTCTGCTCCAGATGTTAATGAATCTACGCCTGCACACACCCAGCTCAGCAATTATCAGACCAATTCTAGTAATGAATCCTTGATTAATATCCAAAATACTAAAGCAGCCTAGTTGCATTGTGAGCTCCCTGGAAGAAACCACCACCCATAGCCAAGAATAATCAGCTCCTATTTTCTAGCCTAAAGAAAACCCTTGAGTCATCAGTTTACCCATAAACAAATCTAGTGTTCTCCCTTGAACCATTGTATTTTCTCTACAAAAATCCCTACTCACCCTCCAGTCAGTGTTCTGATGCTTAGATCCAAACTATGCATCAGTTCCACTGGGACTCCATCTTCTCCTGACTGATCGTGCTGGGGGCTCTGCCTGTCTCCAGCACTCAAGACCCTGAGCTACCACCACCACCTGGGAACCCCAACCCATTCAAGCCTCATGGAGTGGGTGAAATCCCCCTCTTTCTCTCTGTTTTCCTTTCTACCTTAGGTATTAACCTTTAATAATTCATGTTATGTTGGTTTAGGCTCTCCTTGTGTACTTATCACTATTATTCAATAAATAACTTTTATGATTAAGCTGGTTGCTTCTCTCTCTCTTGCTAAACTTTACTCTTTTGTGTTTTTAGCTTCCCCCATTCGGTCTACAGCAATGCTTCTTTTACCTAAGCTAAAGATCCCTACAGCACCCAAAATACTGTGGGGTTTGCTCATCAAATAGGTTACTGCCAGTACAACTGTGATGTAAGAGTGGGGATAGGGACGTGCTGAATCTGGGATGCATAAGGGTGACAGCTTGAAAGTGCTGCTTGACCCAGCCCAAGGAACCCAGGGGCATATAAGAGGAGGCAGTTTAAAAGTGCTGCTTCATTAAGCCCAGTAAGTCCAGAGACATATAAGGGGTCACCTTAAAAGTGCTAATTGACCTGGTCTGCTCAAACTGGCTCTGTTAATGTATGTGTGGCTGTGTGTGTGCTCATCCAGTTCTGGGGCTGGAAAAACCCAGCCCTAGGGAACCTAGGTCCTGCAGGATAGCTCCATTGGGAGGGGACTTGCAGAAGGGAGAAGTAGAGCTCCAAATAAAAACACAAGTAACACAAGCAGTACATTAATAGAATTACAGAAGTCCCCCCCCCCTCCAAAAAAAGTAACCCAAATAAATAAGCATACTCCAAACTTAACAGGACACAGTGTAGAGCTGACAATATATAGCCATGTATGACAGATTACAGCATAACTTTTTGGTCTTGAAGCTGGATATCCATGCATGCATTACTTTACTTTTAGGTGTGATGGAAGAAGAAAGGCCTATCAGCAGTGTTCTCACTAGTGAGGTGGTTTTGCACCTCTGTTCAGTTATTGTGCTCTTGGTTACTCATGACTTGAAAGATTACTTACTATCAGGTGAATGTTTCTGCACATACAGAATTTCTATATGCTGACTATCTCTGCCTCAAACGCTCTTTATCTTGTGTTCTCTTGTTGGTTTAGTTAAAATGCAATCATTTTGTTGTCTGAACTACGCAATGTCATCTCATTGCTTAATTGATGATTTAAAGAACAGGATGAGAAGGCTTATTTAAAGTCACAGCTCTTTGGGCCACAGACCTAGCCACAAGGCTGCTCTAACTTACGTTAATTAGACCGTCCCTAGGGACTATTCTGCCAACCAAGTATCATTGGAACACACTCCACCTTTTCAACCATGCCCTCCTTTCAGGCAATATCCAACATGCTACCACACAGGAGGAATCCTCAGATTCCCCTTTAGAATAGTTTAAAGGTCACTTGTTTTCTGCTCTGGCAATGTCATCATACAGCAGGCCATACAGGTCCTCAATCTAAGCAGCACTGTCTTGCACTGGTCCCTTCTCTTCCCTCCCTTCTTTCTTCATTCTGACCCTTTTGTTCCACCTCTCATCCTCTTGTCTCTCTTCCCTGTGGCAGGCTCTCAGCCTCTTCCCTTACTTGGTTGGGCTCCAATCATTTTTTCCCCTCCCCACTCTCTGCCCCTCTCTACACAAACTTACATAGTTGCCTGCTATTTCTTTCACTCCAAACACATTCTTCCATTTATTCTCACCTAGTATCATGCTTACATGCATACCTTTATTTAGGTTAATGTGGACAGTGCAAGTTACGTAACTTGTGGCACTGGCTGTCCCCACCTCCCACACCATAAATTTTATCGTGTCTTATAGTCTTATTTTGTAGTGTGGGATATGTATTTGGTTATGTCAAGGGACCCTTCCTCCAAAATCTAAAAGTGGACCTTAGGGTATGTACCAGTAGATTAGCACTAATTTGCCAAAGCCAGGGCATCACTTATTCAGGGGCCTAACACCTTAACTGAAGGGAGGAGGTTGCTGAATCTTTAACATAGGCTTTCTTTCCCCAAAATATTTAGTCATTGATTTAGATAATGGCATAGAGAGTACACTTATAAAGTTTGCAGACAAACTGGGGAAATAGTCTGAAGTAAATAGGATGAAATTCAATAAGGACAAATGCAAAGTACTCCATTTAGGAAGGAACAATCAGTTGCATACATACAAAATGGAAATGACTGCCTAGGAAGGAGTACTGTGGAAAGGGATCTGGGGGTCATAGTGGACCACAAGCTAAATATGAGTCAACAGTGTAACGCTGTTGCAAAAAAAAGCAAACATCATTCTGGGATGTATTAGTAGGAGTGTTGTAAGCAAGACACGAGAAGTAATACTTCCACTCTACTCCATGCTGATTAGGCCTCAACTGGAGTATTGTGTCTGGTTCTGGGCGCAATATTTCAGGAAAGATAAATTGGAGAGAGTCCAGAGAAGAGCAACAAAAATTATTAAAGGTCTAGAAAACATGATCTATGAGGGAAGATTGAAAAAATTGGGTTTGTTTAGTCTGGAAAAGAGAAGACTGAGAGGGGACATGATAACAGTTTTCAAGTACTTAAAAGGTTGTTACAAAGAGGAGGGAGAAAAACTGTTTTTCTTAACCTCTGAGGATAAGACAAGAAGCAATGGGCTTAAATTGCAGCAAGGGAGATTTAGGTTGGATATTAGGAAAAACTTCCTAACTGTCAGGGTGGTTAAGCACTGGAATAAATTGCCTAGGAAGGTTCTGGAATCTCCATCATTGGAGGTTTTTAAGAGCAGGTTACACAAACACCTGTCAGCGATGGTCTAGATATTACTTAGTCCTGCCATGAGTGCAGGGGGCTAGACTAGATGACCTCTCAAGGTCCCTTCCAGTTCTATGATTCTTAAAGTTAAATGGGTATTAGCAAAACCAAATAAAGCAGGTCTTTTGTGATGTGGTGTATGTGCCCCATCTCGATCATGTGAACCAGAATGTAAACATCTTCACTACCCAGAAAAGAGGAAACTCAAGCTTAAAGACTGTCTGAGCTGCCAAACTTGGAGGGAAGTGCTGTCAGCTGTGGCTAGTTAGGCAGTACAGACATCCAAAATGGGAAGAGATAATAGCCTCATTTATCTTTTTCTTCCTCAGGGGACAGGAGGATCTGGGGAATTATTTGGCTGCCTTGTACACAGAACGTTATGCTGGAGCCAAGAGACTCTGATCACAGTCAGAACTGAATTTTGTTTGTTTCCTCAAACTAGGCCCTGACTGAAGGAAGCTGCTGCCCTGTGTTCTTTGTGGACACTTGGGGTAAGTGGGAGGAAACTACCCTGTGTTTGTTTTGTTTCATTTGCCCTGTGGCCAAAGGTAGCTACTCTGTGCCTGTTTAACTTTCACCTTGCTGAGCCTGGAATATTGTTGTTCTTATTCCTTTTGTGTGACCTATCTTGAGCAGGGCAGCCACCTCTCCCAACCCAATGGGGTGGCTGGTAGTCTTAACTCAATGTTCACTGTACTGACCCTTCAGATTATCACCATTTCACTAGCTCTCCAGTAAATATAGTCTTCTGGCCTTCACGAGGTTTAAATTTCTAACACAGGCCAAAACCCCTACCTTTCAGGCCTTCTTTGCACATCACAAAGCAGCAAAAAAAGACAGCAGAAGGCAAATTATTTTCTTTTTCAGGTCACCTTTAAGATCTGAGACATTTACAGACATCAGATGGAAGAATAGGGTGGGACTATTTCAGAGTGTCTTATACTGTAGCTGAAATAATCTTTTAACGGGTTCTAAGGAACCTAAGCCAAAACCAGTAACTGAGCGTTCTGATTTTCAGATACTGTGCAACAGGAGCTGGGTGGCTCAGAACATCTGGAAATCAGTTCACTCATTTAGGGGCATAAATATGGATGTGGGTGCCTAAAATTAAGCACTTAAGTTTAAAAACTTTGTCTTTGGTTCTGACCTCCTCTTTCAAAGCTGATGGTATAGCATACAACATTACGCTATTGAAAAGAATGAATAAAAAGTGTCAACAATCAGATCAACCTCCTGACGTTTTGCAGAGACAGCATTAGTCCTCCAATTAAATGTCATCCTGGAAAAGAACTCTCTGAAGATGGTTAATGAAGTGGCTGGAGTCTGACTTATCTGTCTCCTCATATTTCAGGGAAGACAGTGAAGAGAATCAGACCAAATCAGTCATTCCTAATACTAAAATGTGGGGAAATATTCTGTATGAGCTTCTGTTTCAGGAGCTGGACTAATGATATTCTGATCTTCTGTCTTATGAGATTCTTTAAGTACAGTATCTTGCTTAAACTGTTGCATTTCCTAGACATTGCTACCATAAAGGAAGAAAGTGAATTCCTAAAATAATCTGTTATTTGTAAAAGATTGTAATGAGCCTTCAGATTAATCTTGAGAATTCTGTTCAGGGCAAAGATCTAGATCAAGCTAAATTAAATAATTCTGTACAAGAACCCTAAAAGAGCATCTGGGGATAGAAGGAGAACTGCTGGCACATGCTAATTTCAACAGAATGCTATTGATTTCAATGGAAGTGAGGAGCCTAAATAACTTTGTGGATTGGGCCTATGCAACTTAGTTTTATGGTTGTTGGTTTTTTGTGGGGGTTGCTATCATATTGAAGATAGGTGCAGACAGAAAGTAAGGGAGTCACAATGACATCAGTCAATATTTCTTTCCTTAGAGGGGAAAATATAGAACAAAGACTGTACTAGTAAAATATAGTTTGACCTCATTTTAGGAGTATTTTAGCCTCAGAAAGCAAAGAATCCAACGTAGCTTTGAATCAGTGTATGAATCAGGCCAAAAGACACTGTCATAAACAAATTAATTTAACTTATGTCTGTGCAAGTCACTTAATTCTTTCTTGCACTTCTGCTAACATCCATTTCTTCTGCATTGCAAGATGCATCAGTATGAATCTAATCTTCCCATGCCTTCCAATCCATATTCTGATGAAAGCAGTGATCCTCCCTGGCGAATGCTTAATCACAAGTCAGATATAATGCCTACATTTGGAGGTGGTGCTTCTATTAAGTAGCAGATTTCTTATCTACCTATAATATATAAAGCTTTCTTCTCCTGGATCTCTCACTTTTCCTGAACTGCACACTTATAGAGGTGTACAGAGGAGGGAAAAGACTCTTGCTACTCCCAGAAGTAGAAACTGCATTAGGATATTTATCATAGTGACTCAAACTGTGGACCACAGAGTATTTACTAGTTGTCCACAGAGAGGTAGTGGGACACTTGGTGTTAACTCAAAAAAAAAAAAAAAATATATATATATATATATATGCCCTGTGGGGGTTACTATCATATTGAAGATAGGTGCAGATATATATATATGGACTCCTCCCGTGCTGTTGGCAAACTCACCAATAAAGATAAATAAATAAATAAATGTTTTCCCAACAGGTAAAAACTTTTTTTTAAAGTAAGCTTTAAAGGCTGGATTCTTCAGTCTAAGCTCTCTGGCCACAGATTCCCCTTAGAAAATTCTGGGGGAATCTCTGCCAATGTAGAGTTCTGCCCAGCAGTGCAAGTAGGCCGGTATGCCCAGTATGCCATACCAGCAAGATATTTATGTACCGGAAAGACACTGGAGAAGCCAGTGGCCACATGGCTCCTCTCTGGTGCGGCTGTACTGCCCCCAGCCCCACCCCCTGCCCTTCCACTGACCTGCCTCTCCTCTGGCTCCATCTGTACAACAGCAGCCTCACCGGAGGACAGGACTGGGGAGTCAGACTGGGTGCGGTACAGCAGCCCCGCTGGAGGACATGACTGGGGAGTCAGACCGGGGGCGGTACAGCAGCCCCACTGGAGGACAGGACTGGGAGGCGAGGCTGGGGGTGTTACAGCAGCCCCGCCGGAGGACACGACTGGGGAGCCAGACTGGGGGCAGTACAGCAGCCATGCCAGAGGACAGGACTTGGCGGCAAGGTTGGGGGTGGTACAGCCACCGCGCCAGAGGAGCCGCCCGTACGGGGCTGCCCAGCAGCCCCACGTTCTGCTCCTTTCCTGAAGTCTCTGGCGCAACAGGAGGAGGACAGAGCACCCCCTCCATCCCCAGGTAAAGTGGGTGGATCGTGGGGAGAGGATGGAGAAAGCGTGGGGGCGGGGCTGGGAGGAGTCACATGGAGGGTTATGTGCCCCCCCATTAGCTGCTGCCCTCCCCACCCCCCGTACCAGTAAGAAATGGATTTTACCTGCATCACTGGTTCTGCCACATCTTATCCTAGTTCTGCTGACGGTATTCCATTTGGTATACGGGTATGGAGAAAGGTCAGGGGAGGGAGCCATGTCCAGAAAGATAGGAGATGGATTCTCTGCCAACAGGGTAAATTTAAACTGCCTTCTTGAAGGTTTAACTTACACCAACTCTAGGTGGCTGAGAAACGGTGAGCTGTGATAGGCTCCTCCTTAGCCTCCACTCTCCACTGCTTTGCTTGGATGCAGTGGAGAACTGAATCCTATATTTTTACAATACTCAGAACCTATAGCTCTTTGAAAGGATCTGAAAATGTTCTGGACTGAACTTGACTGTCAGCATAATCACTACATGTCAATGAATATTCTTGTGATGTTCTTGGGTTGTTGTTTTTAACATAACTTATACTCTCTTCTACTCTGATTCTAACTAAGAATGTGAAGAATTTGCTCAACACTCAATATAATGAAGCATTCCACTTGATCAGATGATTTGGCAGGAATAAACTGTTGCCAAAAACTTCAATCCACTCTTCTCCTAACATCTGGGGTGAGGCAGGAATGAAGAGGGAAAAAAGAATTTTGTGGATTGAAGCAATAATATGCTGCCTGGCTCATTGTTTCCCATAATTCCACTGAAGCACCTCATCTTCTCAAATATTTAAATCTTCGTAATTATGTTCAACAACAAAAGATGCACATTTTACCTTCATATTTTGATCCATCTGGATACATAAAAACGCCTTGACCATGCTTTTTGTTGTCAAAGAAGTCTCCAATGTAGCGAGCACCATTTTTAAATCTGTAGGTCCCCTGCAATATATTTGGTGTAGATATAGTACTTTGAATTAAAAGGAAAATGAAGTGCCTAAACTAATGGAACTGCTGAAACACATGCATGGCTTTCAAAATAATCCTCTATAATTATCTTACCCGCCCATTTCTCACACCATTGGCATACTCTCCTTCATATGTATCACCGTTGGGTAACCGTGCTCTTCCATGTCCATGTCGTTCACCTGCTGCATTGCGTTCACCTTCATATTCCTATTTAGATGGAATAAGCCATTCAACAGTTAAGAGGCAGGGGTTCTAAGCTGAATCCAATATGAGTACAAAGAGGAAGCCAATTGTTTGTTCTGAACAGCTCCTTTTCTTCCTGAGTCCCAGGATGGCACCTGGCCAAGAAATCTATTGGTAACTGTTGTGAGTATCTTGTACCAACCCACCAAATCCTACCTGGTACCCAAAGGTGTCTTCTGCCTGCAAACTACTGAAATTTGTTGGGGGCTGGATTCTTGCTGCATAAACTGCAGCAAGTTGAAAAAGACATTACATACCCTAGTAAAATGACAGGACTTCACTCAAGTCCTTTTTATCTCTACAACTCCATTGAATGCAGTAGCTTAGCAACTCTTTGAGGCTGAGTATCACTAATGTATATATTCCAAAAGAAAACAGCAACTAAGGACATCATTGTATTTATAAGATTATTTCTTATTTTAAAAAATATTTTGTTTGAGATACACATCGCATAGCTTTGAGAATCCCAACATAACAGTGATTAATTTTTTTTTCGTTTCCCCATACTTTAATACTACAAATCCAATATCCTGTGTGATCCTAGTCCATGGCTCTGCTCCTACTCTGATTGACATGAGTGGCAGGCCTTCTGTTAACTTTGATTAGAGCAGAATTGACCTTTAAAATATGCAACAGTGAGTAATTACAAATTCAGTTCTTTTTGGGGTGACAAAACTAAAGATATGTTGGTGTAATCGTGTCTAATGGGTGCTTTTTCATTAATATTCCACATAGTTATGGACTGGGGCTGTACCAGGGGAAAAAGTGAATTTATAGATTCAAAGGGACCATTATGATCATCTAGTCTGACCCCCATATAGCACAGGCCATAAAACTTCTCCCAAATAAATCCTAGAGCAGAACTTTTAGAAAAACATCCTATCTTGATTTAAAAATTATCAGGACCCTTTGTAAGTTGTTCCAATGGTTAATTACTTTCGCTATTAAAAATGTATGTCTTATTTCCAGCCTGAATTTATCTAGCTACAACTTTCAGCCGCTGGATCCTGTTAAACTTTTCTCTGCTAGACTGAAGAGCCCATTATTAAATATTTGTTCCCCAGGAGGATACTGACGGACTATAATCACGTCACCCTTTAACCTTCTCTTGGTGCACAGACACAACCACCCCCCAGGCACCTAGGGTAACAGTGCAGCAGTGCCTGGGTGGCAATGAAGGGCAGCTCTGGGGTAGCTGGTGCCAGCTGTTCTCCACGGGGCTGCCCAGCTGCACGCGGCCTCTGGAGGGAGGATCGCCGAGGGCACCGGGGAAAGGCGGCTGGCAGCCAGCGCGGCCTGGATGGCTGCTGGGCACAGCTGGGCGTGGGGGGGGGGGGAGGCTGCACCGGTGCTGAGCTGGGAGGGATCCGCTCCGCCGCCCGCCCGGCGCCGCGGCTCTCAGGGGCGGCCGATCCGAACAGAGGGGCGGGTGAGGCGGGGCCCGGCCGTATGGGGGCGGGGACGCTCCTGCTCTGCGGGGCAGGCGCTGGCGGGGGGTGACCCCGGCCCGGGAGCGGGGCGGGGGAGGCAGCGCTGGGCCCCGGAGGAGCCGGCGGCCGCGGCCCGCACTGACCCCCAAGTCGTTCTCCGCCTCCTCCTCGAACTCCTCCGAGCCCAGGTCCGACATGATCCGGCCGGGCCCCGCGGCGTTTCCGTCACCATGGGAACCGCCGTCCTGGGCGGAGGGAGGCGCGCGCCGTCACCCTAGCAACACGCACTGGCACCGCCCCCCTTTCCGCTCTGGGGCGCGTGCTGCTGTCCCGGGTCCTGAGAGCGGGGCGCCCCGCCCAGCCAATCGGCTGCAGCGTCGCGCTCGTACCGGAGAGGGCGCGACGAGAGCGCACAGCGCAGCGCCCAAGGGCACAGTCCCGGGCAGACGAGGGGCCGGCAGGGGGCGAGGGACTGGCACACAGGGGATAAAGGGCACCCGGGGCGGGGGCATGCAGGGGGCGATTGTAAGGCACAGAGCAGGACGCGAGGCACAGAGACAGTAGCATCCACTGACATGAGGGGTGTGTGCAAGTTGTGGGGTGATAGGTACAGTGCAGGGTATGGCATGCACAGAGGCGGCAGAGCACATTCAGCCTGGTGCACATATGGCATAGCACTGAGCACAAACAAAGGGAATGGCTACAGCGTGTGGTTTAGCTCAGCAATGATGGAAGAAGGCCGGCTGTGCCATGCAGGGCCGGCTCTGGCTTTTTTGCCGCCCCAGGCAAAAAAACTGCCTGCTGCCCCCGCCTCCCGGTGGGGAACGCGGCAGGGGAGGGCGCCGAGCCCGGCCGCGGCCCCGCTCGCCCCGACCGGCTGGAGTGCCGGGAGGAGGGCGGGGAGCCCGGCCGGGGCCCCGTTCTCCCCGACAGGCTGGAGCACCGGGAGGAGGCGGAGAGCACGGCCGCAGCCCCGCTCTCCCCGGCTGGCCGGAGCGCCGGGGAGGGCGGCGAGCCCACTGTGGCTCCGCTCTCCCCGGTGAGCGCCGCCCCCCTCCAGGTGCCGCCCCAAGCACATGCTTGGTAGGCTGGTGCCTGGAGCTGGCCCTGGTGCCATGGCTTTATTAGTCCAACAAATATAAGGTACAAGTCAAAATTCCAAATTTCTACACTTCTGAGTGTGGGGCTTGTGTCTGACTCTAAACTTTACCAGAGTACACCATGTTCAGATTTTAATTTTATGACTAGGGTACAGAGCGACTTCAGCTACACAGCTCTAACAAGAGTTTTGGTTTGGACTCATCTCTAGATCAGTGCATGACCAAGGGCACATAATGTATGACTACTCCTTACTTCAGAAAGGACAAGTGTGTCAGGCCTTTTTTCCTGTTAGAAAATGAAAATGACCACATCCCAATAAATAGAAACCTCCTTCCTCATTCCTTTGTTTGTTTGTTTGTTTGTTTTTTGGTTATTTTTGTTTGAGTTTCTTTAAAGGAATGTTGGGCCTCGATATTATTGTTGTTATGACTGAAGTCCTTCATGGAAATGCAATTATGATAACGTAGCTATACATATTCAATAGTGTATCGCTTATCTTTATTAAATATTTACTTCCCCAGAAATAACTCCTTTCTTTACACCTAGGACTTCTTTTTTTCTAGTGTGTACAATTAATGTCATGAACCTGTCTAAATAAATGCTTCAAATGTTCACAATTCTTTTTCTGTCATTCATATTGAGCGTTCCCAGTAATTCATATAGTTTGGTCTTGGACCTGTAAATAATATTTTAAATTTAAACTATTGCTAGGTCCAATTTTCTTTCACTTGGGTATAGTGGTGTTCAGAAATCCCAGTTCATAGATTTTTACCTGCTTGTTATATCTTATGACTTTTGCTTGTAAATGAGTCTTGTTCATCGGGACAACAGAGCAGGCGCTTTCTGTGGACAGCTGGGTAAATCTTATTGGAAACAGTGTACTCTTTCAAATCGAAGCCAGAGATCTTATGGTCAACATACCAATGTGCTGGCGTGTCTGAAAACTATCAAGAAAGATGCAGCTAACTTGGCAGCACTCATAGTAAGGAGAATTTATGCACAAAAGAACTTGTGTGTGCCTTGACTAGCATCAAAAGAAGGGTGTTTCAATGGGAATACAATAAAAGAGTACATTGATAATAACCTGTACTTCCGCTTTATTATTCATGTACATCGAGGGAGTGAGATGTGCAGTGTTGGTGACACCATGCTAGATATCAAGCAACAAATATCAAAAGCAGAAAACAACATAAAATTGAAAAGATCTGGAAAAGTAGCATGATTGGCACTGACAAAAATATGAATGTTTAACACCAGCATCATGTCTGGACTCCTTTATGGAGTAGAGTCACAGAAAACTACCCCTGAAACTGATAAGAAGATCACTTCATTCTAAAGTAAATGGATGTGGAAGATCTTCAGAGTCCACTGGAAAGAGTTTCTTGCAACACCAGAAATTCTCAGTAGAGCAAATCAATCTAAAGCATCAAATATGAAAATAAGAATGGTCATACTGGATCAGACCAAAGGTCCATCTAGCCCAGTATCCTGTCTTCCAACAGTGGCCAAAGCCAGGTGCCCCAGAGGGAATGAATAGAACAGGTAATCAGCAAGTGATCCATCCCCTGTCGTCCATTCCCAGCCTCTGGCAAACAGAGGCTAGGGACACCATCCCTGCCCATCCTGGCTAATAGCCATTGATGGACCTATCCTCCATGAATTTATCTAGTTCTTTTTTGAACCCTGTTATAGTCTTGGCCTTCACAACATCCTCTGGCAAAGAGTTCCACAGGTTGACTGTGCGTTGTATGAAAAAATACTTCCTTTTGTTTGTTTTAAACCTGCTACCTATTAATTTCATTTGGTGACCCCTAGTTCTTGTGTTATGAGAAGGAATAAATAATACTTCCTTATTTACTTTCTCCACACCAGTCATGATTTTATAGATCTCTATCATATCCCCTCTTAGTCGTCTCTTTTCCAAGCTGAAAAGGCCCAGTCTTATTAATCTCTCCTCATATAGCAGCCTTTCCATATCCCTAATCCTTTTGTTGCCCTTTTCTGAACCTTTTCCAATTCCAATATATCTTTTTTGAGATGGGGCCACCACATCTGCATGCAGTATTCAAGATGTGGGCATACCATGGATTTATATAGAGGCAATATGATATTTTCTGTCTTATTATCTATCCCTTTCTTAATGATTCCCAACATTCTGTTCACGTTTTTGACTGCCGCTTCACATTGAGTGAATGTTTTCAGAGAACTATCCACAATGACTCCAAGATCTCTTTCTTGAGTGGTAACAGCTAATTTAGACCCCATTGTTTTATATATATAGTTGGGATTATGTTTTCCAATGTGCTTTACTTTGCATTTATCAACACTGAATTTCATCTGCCATTTTGTTGCCCAGTTATCCAGTTTTGTGAGATCCTGTTGTAGTGCTTTGCAGTCTGTTTGGGACTTAACTATCTTGAATAGTTTTGTATAATCTGCAAATTTTGCTACCTCACTGTTTACCCCTTTTTTCAGATCATTTATGAATATGTTGAATAGTACTGATCCCAGTACAGACCCCTGGGGGACACCACTATTTACCTCTCTCCATTCTGAAAACTGACCATTTATTCCTACCCTTTGTTTCCTATCTTTTAAGCAGTTACCAATCCATGAGAGGACCTTCCCTCTTATCCCATGACAGCTTACTTTGCTTAAGACCCTTCATTGAGGGACCTTCTCAAAGGCGTTCTGAAAATCTAAGCACACTATATCCACTGGGTCCCCCTTGTCCACATGCTTGTTGACCCCCTCAACAAATTCTAGTAGGTTGGTGAGGCATGATTTCCCTTTACAAAAACCATGTTGACTCTTCCCCAGCAATTTATGTTCATCTATGTGTCTGAAAATTTTGTTCTTTACTATAATTTCAACCAGTTTGCACAGTACTGAAGTCAGGCTGGATCACCTCTGGAGCCCTTTTTAAAAATTGGTGTCACATTAGCTATCCTCCAGTCATTTGGTGCAGAAACTGGTTTAAATGTTACGTTAAAAACCACAGTTAGTAGTTCTGCAGTTTCACATTTGAGTTCCTTCAGAGGTTTGGGAATCTCCCTCACATCCTCAGCCGTGAAGACCGATGCAAAGAGTTAATTTTGTTTCTCTGCAATGGCCTTATTGTCCTTGAAAGTTCCTTTAGCATCTCGATAGTCCAGTGGCCCCACTGGTTGTTTATCAGGCTTCCTGCTTCTGTTGTACTTACAAAAAATTTCTATTACTTTTTGAGTCTTTGACTAGCTGTTCTTCAAAAAAAAATGTGGCCTTCCTAATTATATTTTTACACTTTTGCCAGAGTTTATGCTCCTTTCTATTTTCCTCACAAGGATTTAACCTCCACTTTTTAAAGGATGCCTTTTTATCTCTCACTGCTTCTTTTACACAGGTGTTAAGCAACGGTGGCTCTTTTTTAGTTCTTTTACTGTGTTTTTTAATTTGAGGTATACATTTAAGTTGAACCTCTATTATGGTGTCTTTAAAACATGTCCATGCAGCTTGCAGGGATTTCACTTTTGGCACTGTACCTTTTAATTTCTGTTTAACTAACTTCCTCATTTTTGTGTAGTTCTCCTTTCTGAAATTAATTGCTACAGTGTTTGGCTGCTGTGGTGTCTTCCCCACCACAGAGATGTTAAATTTAATTCTATTATGGTCACTATTACCAAGCGGTCCGGCTATATTCAGATCTTGGACCAGATCCTGTGCTCCACTTAGGACTAAATCAAGAATTGCCTCTCCTCTTGTGGGCTCCAGGATTAGCTTATCCAAGAAGCAGTCATTTAAGGTGTCAAGAAACCTTACCTCTGCATCCCATCCTAAGGTGACATGTACCAGTCAAATCCCCCATTATTATTGAGTATTTTATTTTTATAGGCTCTCTAATCTCCCTGAGCATTTCACCGTCATGATCACCATCCTGGTCAGGTGGTTGGTAATATATCCTTACTGCTATATTCTTATTATTAGAGCATGGAATTACTATCCATAGATATTGTATGGTACAGTTTGGTTCATTTAGGATTTTTACTTCATTTGATTCTATGCTTACTTTCACATATACTGCCACTCCCCCACCAGCTCGACCTTTTCCCTCCTTCCAATGTATTTTGTACCCTGGCATTCCTGTGTCCCATTGATTATCCTCATTCCACCAAGTTTCTGTGATGCCTATTATATCAATATCCTCACTTAATACGAGGCACTCTAGTTCACCCATCTTATTATTTAGACTTCTAGCATTTGTATATAAGCACTTTAAAAACTTGTCACTTTTTAGCTGTCTGCCATTACATGATGTAATTGAATGGGGCTCTTTTTCATTTGACTGTTTCTCATTAGATCCTACCCGTATTTTATCATCTTCCATCCTCTCCTTCTTACTAGGACATAGACAATCTCCATTAATAGGTCCTCCCCTAAGGGATGTCTTTGTCCGAACCACATGCTCCTCCGCACCTGTTGTCTTTCCGCAAGCCTTTAGTTTAAAAACTGCTCTACGACCTTTTTAATGTTAAGTGCCAGCAATCTGATTCCACTTTGGTTTAGGTGGAGCCCATCCTTCCCGTATAGGCTCCCCCTTTCCCAAAAGTTTCCCCAGTTCCTAATAAATCTAAATCCCTCCTCCCTACACCATCGTCTCATCCACGCATTGAGACCCTGCAGTTCTGCCTGTCTAACTGGCCCTGCATGTGGAACTGGAAGCATTTCAGAGAATGCTACCATGGAGGTCCTGGACTTCAATCTCTTACCCAGCAGCCTACATTTGGCCTCTAGGACCTCTTTCCTATCTTTCCCTATGTCATTGGTACCTACATGTACCATGACCACCGGCTCCTCCCCAGCACTACACATAAGTCTGTCTAGATGTCTTGAGAGATCCACAACCTTCGCACCAGGAAGGCAAGTCACCATGCGGTTCTCCCGGTCATCACAAACCCAGCTATCTACGTTTCTAATGATCGAATCCCGCATTACTAATACCTGTCTCTTCCAAAGAACTGGAGTTCCCTCCCCCAGATGGGTATCCTCAGTGCGAGAGGATACCACAACATCATCTGGAAGGAGGGTCCCAACTATGGATCATTTCCCTCTGCTCCAGCTGGATGTTCTCCTTCTCTGAGACTTTCATCCTCCTCCACAGCCCAGAGGCTGTCAGACCGGGGGTGAGACCAGTCTACTGTGTCCTAGAAAATCTCATCTATGTACCTCTCTGTCTCCCTTAGCTCCTCCAGTTCAGCCACCTTGGTTTCCAAAGCCAGTACACAGTCTCTGAGGGCCAGGAGATCTTTGCACCAAATGCAAACATATGCCATCTGCCCATACGGCAGGTAATCATACATGCTGCATTGGGTGCAATAAACTGGATAACCCCCCCGCTGTTGATGGACTTCTGCCTGCATTCTCTTTTTACTCCTGCAGCGCACTGATGTTTTGTTTTTATCAGGGGGTGTTTATGTCTTTAAGTTTAAAGAATGTTAAATGTATCTAGCCCCCACTCACACTCATCCTCTAAACTCCCTTGCAAAACTCCCCTGTTAGTCGCTCTTGTAGGAAGATGACAATAGATATATTTAGGAGACACTTTAAGGATACCACCAACATGACTTTCATACCACTTTTTCTACCTGGAAAGAAAAAAAGAGGGTAACCTAGAGAAACTTAACATAGGATAATAGAGAAAGAAGCTAAATCTGTCAACATGACATTCAGAAGCCTAAACAGACCAGCATAAGACCAGACGAAATGGTGGAAACTGATGAATGCCCTGTGCATCTGAGGGTGCGGGAGGATAAAGAAAGAAGAAAAAGAATAGGCAATTAAATCTCATGTTTCGGTGCTTAAGCTGATGCCTCAGCAGTTGGGAAGGATTCCCAGCTTCCCATGTAAAGCACTGCATAACTGGCTAGGTGCATTATTTGTGAGCCAAGATTGGGGTGGGGGAGAGTTCAGTTTCCTCTAAAAATGCCTGGTACTAGCCACTGCTAGAGGGAGGATATTGGAATTCATGGACTAGTGGTGTGATCTGGTCTGGAAAATCTTATGTTCCTATATAAATAAACAGAAGTGGTGTTTTTAAGTTCCACTAAAATTGAATTGTCATAGGCAGTATGACCACAGGGAAGTTGCTAAACCACTGAGCTGGTATTCAGGTACCGCATGATGGATGCAGTATAAGACCGCATATCAAATAGACAATGTATGCAGTCATCTATACTCTGGCTAAATGGGTCTTTTTTGCCTGATGACTCTGTGGTCATTTCTCAGGACAAGTCTACCCGATTGTGCGAGAATTAACTGTACTCTCTGGACCATGGAGGCCTCACCCCCGCTGCCCTGCTGGGCATGCTCTGGTTGGAGACTAGATATAAAAGGGAGCAGCTTGGTTCATTCAGGGCTGACTGCTGACGAGGGAGGATGCATGCTGTGAGCTCCAGCCTGGGAACTGTGGAAGCCCCTGATGGTGGAAGCCAGGGACGCTGAGACTCTGGAGGATGCCCAAGAAGTGTCGGAGCTGCTGGGAGCTGCACTGACCAAGGAGCCCAGAGACCCCAGGAACGCTGCATCAGAAACAGAGTAGGAAGTAGCTCAGGGGGACTAGTTATGGTGCCATGTGAGATCAGTGTGTTTCGGGTGGATTTCCGGCTGACTCAGTGGCAGGCATACTTACCACTGACAGGGCCCTGAGCTGGGACACGGTGGAGCAGGGAGGGCCTGGGTCCCCCTACCCGGCTGCACCCTCCCTCCACCCCCCACCAAGGGGCAACCCACTCCCCTGACTGGCTGCCAGGCCAAACAGCCCTACTAAAAAGGGTCATTGTACTGACTCTGGCCATTGGGCCATGCAGCCCTGAGAAGTGGCAGCCATACTGACTCTGGCCACCAGGCCACACAGCCCTGCTGAACAGGTCAGACATATTGAATTTTACCCCTAGGCCAAGCTATCCCAAGACAAGGGATGGTTGTATAGACAAAGCCGTGGGGCCATCATTACCCCCATCCCGTCCCAAGAAGGGACCGGGCGCACTTGCCCTGTGACACCTATAAAATTAAGTCAACCTAAGTTACATCATTGTACAGCCACTGAAATAATTAAATCGCTTTTGCATGTCCACACCATGCTGCTTTTGTCAGCAGTGTGGGTCCTCACCAGGAGTGCTTGCACCAATTTGGCTATCATTGTGGGACAGCAAAAGTCAATGTAAGCAATGCAGTGTCTACACTGACACTGCATCGACCTAACTACATCAGTTTAAGCACTACATCTCTCATGGAGGTGGAGCTATTAAGCCAGTGTAGTGGGCGAGTTACATTGGTGGGAGCTACATTTTAGTGTAGACGCTTACAGAGTTAGTGTACTATAGTGTAGACCTGGCCTCAGTAATAGATCATGCACATTTTTGTATTCTGATTTGCTGTTCTAAATCCCTCTGTTATATTTAGCTATTGGCCTCGGAACTCATTCACGTACCCAAAACAAGCACAACCACTTCAACTTCTAACTATTTGGTCACCCTCACCTAATTATTGGTGTCAAACCAATGTAGGGAGTGATGAGGATTCCCCGCTTCAAAGGTAAGGAAGATAATGGGCTGATATTGAGATAGCTAAAACTGAGTTGGTAACAGGGAGTAGTGCTGGCTGTTGGCATAAGGAACTGGAGCACTGAGCACAGTAGCTAATCAGAACAGTGTGTTCACATCAGCCAATCATGGTACCCCATATGGAGAGATGTTTTGTGATAGTATGTAGTATTTTTAATATCCGTTTCCTATGCGTGGACTGCAACATGTGCAAAGAAATGTTTTTTTTCACATTAGTTTACACAGGAATCTATACATTCAGTATGTGGAAACATGGCACTTCTTAGTGCTCTGCCACTGACCTACTGGGTGGAAAGTCACTTCCCCTCCCTGTGCCCCCATTTCCCCATTTGTGAAATGGCGGTAATAATGCTGATCTTCCTTTGTAAAGTGTTTTGAAATCTGCTGATGAAAAGTGCTCAATAAGAGCTAGGTATTCTTATTATATGGCATATATATAATGATTTTATTTCCCAGGGAACAAAGGTGAGGAGGGAGAAGACATTTTATTAAAAAGCAGTTCAATGTTGCTTAATATTGACCTCAAAATAACTGTGTACGTGGTTAACAAACTCCTTGTCCTTTGGCTTTGGAATTTATTTCGTGCATGGTTATTAATCTGAGGGAACATCCTGTTTTGAGATATTTAACAATATTGAAATCAAATTTCCCCAACTGTCAGAGCAAAGGAAGCTGTACACTTACTAAGTCATAATTGTATGACTATTTCTCACTTATGCAAATCCCCTGTGTCTGGATGAGGGGGTCTGTACAGTTATTTCTTAATAACTGTATAGTATACAAACCACTCTATTCCAGTTTCTTACTACTTTCAGAATTTGACATCTGCTTGCCAACACTAAACATATCCACCTCCTTTTCTTATCTCCTCCTTCCTTCCCCCTGATAACACCTCTGTGATGATTGGGGAATTTGTCTGTACAATTTGTGAATTCTGTTTGAGATTATGAGCTCTCTATATGTCTGTATGAGACTGCAAACTCCATTTTGATTGTAAGGCTGGTCATTACCTTCCTACTGTCTTGTGACCTCTATCTTGAACTGGAATTCCAGAGGGGTGCTAGACAGAGAGAAGGACCCAGTGTCTGGGCTCCGTTCAGGGTCCAGAGTCTTAAAATTCCAGGGACCAGTGACTGAGTTCCCTCACAGTAGTCTAGTGTGTGGCTGAGATGGGGCACTCAACTGTGGTCTGTGACAGCTTCACAGTTTCTTATATTACCAGATCCTCAATTAGCATTTAGAATCACAAGTTGTTGAAGAACCTCATGTGCTTTTATCCTCTCAGTTAAGCCAACCAAGTGCACTCCAGACTTCCAGCCCTTAAAGAGTGCTCCATTTTAGACCCTTCTCCATATGCTTTCATCCCTCCGCCAGCAGCAGTACATCTGTGAACTGTAGCAGTTTTTCACTACCTAGACACTAGGGTGACCATATGTCCTGATTTTATAGGGACAGTCCCAATTTTGGGGTCTTTTTCTTATATAGGTTCCTATTACCTGCCACCTCCTGTCCCGATTTTTCACATTTGCTGTCTGGTCATCCTACTAGGCACTGAGATTGCTCTCTGGAACCCTTTTTAGAATCCTGTCACCAATTTAAGATGAAAGTTGAGGTGATTTCTCTGATTCCAACAGAGCTCATCTCTGCTCTGGATACAATTAACTTATCATTGCCAGAGTAGACTTATTTCTGGGGCTCATTCCTGAACCATTGAAGTCAATGAGATTTTTTTCTATTGACTTCAGTGGGGGCAGAATAAGGGCCCTGAATATCAAATTTGTTTCCTCTGGAATGGACCAGGTATTTTAAGAAAAATCGTAGAAAAGAATACTCCCAGATCTTTTACCAGGTCTTCACATCCACCCCTCTTCAAATTACATAAGTTAACTCTTAATACAGAGCATATTATACTCATGAACAAAGTATAACCCTTCCAGCAAAAGTGGAGCTGCTTAACATATCTGTATGTATCCCTCTGTGTTTATGACTAAGAAAAAAGTTTGTTTTATACATGAAAACAAATGAATGGCTTATCTAGTCCTTCCTTCCCCACACCCTGCAAACATAGATGCTCCTGAGACATAGTTTGTCACAGCCTAAGGACAAAAAATATGGAGGAAGCCATTCTTGAAATACTTGTAGCACTTCATTACTCCTCAGCTAATGCAACCCTGCTCAGCTTCTATTGCAGACCCAAGGGAGTGGTAATACCTACTCCAGAACTCCTCAAACCTTACAGCTGACTTTGAATATCCCATTCTTAAGACAAGTATTTTCCCCTTAACTTTTATATAAAAAGGAGAGTTTCCCCTTCCAATATTTGGGAGGGGACGAGAAAGAAAATGACACACCAAATGCCATTTAAAGGAAAAACCTTATGAACTTAACCTTAACCTTATGAACTCTTCCCCAACACTTCTATAACAGGTGTCTATGCAGTTTGAGATTCCTTTCCTTCTCTCATTTTCTCTCAATTTGTGCATTGTTGTCATCCAGACTTTTGTGGGAGGGGGATCAGATGGGACATAAGATTGGCAATATGTTGACTTGCACGCTGCATTTATAGTAAAGTTAAAAGAAAAACAATCCTTTTTTAAAAATTTCAGAATTCTTAACGTATTGTTGGTACTCTTTCTGTGGACAGGGGTCAGATGAGAATTAGTTTATTTTCCAGATGCTTTAAGAAAGGATTGATGAAGGATCTAGAACTTGTGACCCTGTCAAGGTAACCTAGAGTCATGGATTTTCCAAATCAAGGATTATATGGGTTGGGAGGGACCTCCTGCCACATGGCAGCATTGATTGAATTGGGCTAGCTCAATCGTACCCATGTTAGAAAATGCGGGAGAGGACTAAAGGAGAGAACAATTCCTCATGGATTCCTTTATGGAATTCTGCTCAAGTTGTTTCACAGAGAGGTGAGGTCTGCCCCACTATGGAATATTTGTGATTCCACCTCCCGTCTCAATCTGGGATCTGCAGGAGACAAGTGCCCTCTATACTCACTATAGGAGCTACTGATTCCTAGTAGAATGGATCAAATGGAGCAGCTCTGCCCAGGTCTTTCTCTGACACCTAATGCCCCAAGAAACAACACTCAAGATGGTTCCTTTACTGGGAGGGGCTCCATAGAAAAGCCTGGTGCTAGAGCAACTTTTCTGAGACTGCCCGTGGGAAACCTCCACAAGGGTCCAGTAAGAGTAGGATAATGGCACAGAGGCAGCTGACCTCATTTGTCTGATTGGAACAAGAGATTTGTGTGTGACTCACCAAGCATGCTATGAGTCATTATTGTAGGGGTCAGATCTATCCTTAAATAGCACTCATGACGGCACTTCCACACCCATCCACAATAGTGTGTTCTATTGCCTAATCATTCCAGTAGTTATAGGTTTTCTTAATATTTAACGTGATTTTCTCTGCTGCTGTTTAACTGGATTCTTATCTTATCCATCCTTATCTAAGGAGAGTAATTGCTTCCTGCCCTCTTAAAAGTATTCCCTTAATATATGTGCTATTTGCTCAGTTATGAGAGCACAACATGCACAAGCAACAGATGCCTTTCTCCAAGATTGGTAATGCAGAGTAGGCTTGTGTTTCCCCTATGCTCTGATATCCAAATGAATCCAGATTCAGACTTCCCCAAGATCTAGGTGGTTTTAAATCTGGCATTCCAGTCCTGGCACAACTGTAGTTATAAATGCACAAGAGTTTGCCATACATTTTTTTTTTTTTTTTGTACAAAAACATTTCTGACTTGCAATTTTTACTTCAACGGGGGGCTTTTAGTTCTTTGGATAAAGCAGCCACAGATGAAATCTTTATTTATTGAGGATTAGAGAAATATTTACTCTGGTCATAACAGAAATATTTGTTGAAAATGTTCTGATAGTGCCGTTACACTGGTTGTAAGTGTGCCCAAAGCCTTTCCCTGTAAAAGCGATTAAAAGTAGAGACACTATCAGAAGTTTGTCCAGAGCACGGCAATAGGTCAGCCTCACTCCCTGTGCTCCTCCAAAGCAAGTGAAATTGGCCATCTTGTCTTTGCTGTGTGAGTCTGATTCAGTGCCTATGGAAGTCAATGGAAAGACTCCCATTGACTTCAGTGGGCTTTGGACCACATCTTTAGTTCAGAGGTGCCATCTCAATCAGGCTAGAACAGAAACATCTGGGTTCCGGAACTGCCTGTTGAACTCCCTTCCTAAGGATGACCAGAGTTTTTTATTGGCTGTCTTAAGAGGATATAAATCCAGATATAAATCCACTGCACCTATAGCTATTTCCCCCCTCCCTTTTGTTACCAGCTCTTCCTTTTGGATTTTTTTTCTTTGCCAAGGTTTGACGGCTGGTTATATCTGGACTGGCCCCAATTTTGATGTAAATTGTTCATATAATATCCCATGTCCTCTGTTGGGGAGACAAAGGCTGTTAAAATTAATAAAAACAAATGAAGACCAATAGTTGTACCCATGCCCGGAATACTGCTACTTCTTTGGAAATAGTAACCCATTATTAGCTAGAGAAGGCATTAGCTTTTTTGAGCTTCTGAAACTGTCTGCATATACATAAAAGGCTAATCATAAGACATGAAAATGAGATCATGCAATATAACATACTGGGAGGGAAACCAGCTGTGTACATCTAAATGCTATATGTGGCTACAGGCTGTATTACAGAATTTCTGTATTAAGGCCCCAATTCAACAAAGCATCCTAATTCAGCAAAGCATTAAAAAATATGCTTAACTCCCATTGACTTCAAATCATGAACTTAAGTACTTTGCTGAGTCAGAGCTTTAAGGAGTTAAGAGTACACCTTAATTCTGTACAAATTAAACTGACTTTTTACCCAGGAAATTGGAGTACTTTTTCAGGCTGTGATGTCAGCAGGGATGTAGTCAAGGATATGTCAATATACAGAGCATAATAACTGTTTGTTTTTGGAGATAAGCACAAACTTTTCTCTTTTTTTTGGGCAATGTGAATGCTGGAACAGGCGTGGCAAGAAAGGAAATGGTTTGTATAATCAATCCAACAACATACTGCCATCCTCATACATACCTTCTATAAAGAAAACGTCATCAAAACCCAACAATTATTTTGCATGGTGCTCTGGATTATGTATTCTCCTCTCAATGTTTTTTTTTAATTCTTTACTCCTGGCCATATCACTATCTGCATCTCAGGCTGGAGGCTGACCTTCTGATTCTCCCTGCCACTGTTCTCTTGTGTAACTGGCAGGCACAGACTCCTGTCACTCTTTATATGTGTTCTTGCTTACTTGCTGGCTTTTGGCAAGTTTAGCTGCTGGCAGCTGTGCTAAATGCAGCAGCGGTTTCTGGTGTTCGAGAAGAACGGTCTGGAAGAGATTTTTATTTGATCTCAATAAGAGCAGCATTTTCAGCTTTAAGAGGAGAATTGTTTTTATTTATTTGTTGGTTTATTTATTTTAAGGAGATGTTTGCAATCAGGGACTGGATGTTACCAAATCAAGCTTATGTACTTTAGGAGAGTAGGCATCAGATAACATAACCAGGTCAAAACAGACTTAAAAAAGACAAGAGGCTGTGCATGTAATGGTAAGAATATAATTTATGTTGAGTAGTTTTGCATATAAACAAATGTTACTTTAGGGTATCTGACCGTTCTGCTGCAAAGAGTGCAAATCTTCACTTTTTACGTCAGTCAGAGTAAACATTGCCTGAGTGTCTTCTGGTGCTGGCAGAAAAGGGCAATGGCATTATTCAAATTATGCAAATTGTGTTTCATAGGAGGGCACCCTCTTTCTATTTTTCTCTCTGTTAAACGGTCCATAAAATAGAATTTTTTTTTAAAAATCAGCATATTGATAAAGAAGCAGCCCAGACTGATGGCTCCCATCAATAGCTCAATAATGTCATGCTTCCCTGCATTGTCTGTGCTGTAGTTATTAGTAGAATGTAGCTGATGTTTCCTCCCCAGCCACATATCAAGTTTTCTCATATTGGGCAATTTACCCAATGCTCCTCAACAGTGGAAGAAGGGGGCATAAATTGCCTTCCCCTGTAAGGATTACACATATAGTGAGTAGCAGTGTAGCGATAGAGCAACTTCCTTGAGGCCCTGGTTCCCCACTTGTTGCACAGATGGGGAGTGAATAGAGCTTTAGCTCCACCTCCAATGAGCCAGCCAGCATTGCTGAGCTACTGTGAAGGGGGATGTAGTCCCTGTCAGGCATCAGGCTGAGGCAGATCATTTCTTCTCTGGAGTAATGAGGGAACAAGGGGCCATATTGTGACTGGGCAACTATGTACTGCCAGGGTTTGTGATAAAGTCACAATTTAGCCCATACTGTATGACATTCCTCTCTACTAGTTGTGCCAAAACTAAACATTTAACATACAGAGTAGGAGTGTTTGTTTTTCTGAAATTGGTCCTAAATTACTGGATTACCTGTGAACCAGAAATGTTCTACTTTGAGGATAAGATTGATCATAATCCAGGACAACACTTTAGCTTCCAAGGCAGGGATCATTTTTTTCCCCAACTTGAATAGTTGTGAATGCCAACTACTCTGCGTGGAGGAGGAAGTCAAGGGCTGTCTCTAAAGTGGGAAAGCAAATGAAGTATTTGTTTGGGCCTGTACTGGAATATTGTGGGCCTAGTTATATAAAACAACTCTCTCCAATAGCTTATATAGTGGAGCTATTCCTTTAGACACCACATAAACGACTGTCTTTGGAAACTGAATTCAAAAATCTCTTTCTGAAGGTGTTTATATAATGACAATGGCCACTATTGTCAACTGTCAGAAAAAGCAAGCTGCACAATGGCTACCCAAGATCACAACTATCTAGTGTAATTTTACTAAGCTTCAATGTACTGCCAAGGACCCGATTCTGCAAACACCACGTTTAACTTTATTACTTTGAATAGTCCCATTGAAATGAATGGGCCTACCCATGGTAGTGAAGTTGAGCATGTATGTTTGCAGGATCAGGCATAAGTAAAATCATGTTAGGAGCTAATGAGTTTGTTTAACTGTGAAAGCTGGGATAGGCAGTACAAGGGAGAAAATGAAATGAAGCATAACTTTCCAGTGAGAGCTGTGAGACATTTTGTAAGCAGCCTGCTGGAGCCAAGGATATTACATTATACAAAATAGAAACTGTCTGTGCTGTAGAGGATAATTAAAGCTGCTACTCCATAACTGTTTACGTTACTGGGTACTGAATAAAATAAACAGATTCTTCAAAACATAACTGAAATAAGGGTTTGTCCAAATTAGAGCAGGTGGGAAGGGAATTAGATTAAGTCCATCTTCCTGTAAATGTAGGACCTAGTCTCTTGACAAAGAGTCTGATCCTGAAACGTCTCAGACATGTTCTTTGTGCATGGTGAGCAGTGTTACCCACTCTAGGGTGACCAGACGTCCGAATAAAATTGTCCCGATAGCCTCTGGCAGCGCTTTTTTTTTTTTTTCCCTCTGCCGGCAGGGACTGATTTGGCTTTTTTTTTTTTGCTCCCCCGCCATGTGTCCTGATTTTTCCTTTCCCTCATCTGGTCACCCTAACCCACTCCCACAATGTTATCACAAGTCTAGCGATATTTAGTATTTTTATTTAAGCCCAGCGACAGGAATCAAGTATATACATGAGCAGTTCAGCTTTCATTGCTTTTAAAAATGTAAATTTCTAGCCTTCATGGTTATTTAGAAGTTTTAAAATGTGACGCAAATGCACAAACCAGATGGCAAACAAAAAGAACCCAATATTAATTTTTAATCATGATTTTTAAGCCAGTTTCATGAATCTGCCTCATAATTTTTGAACATTTGAGATGGCAGTACTAGGAGAATAGCCTTATTGAATTCAATGGGACTCCTCAGATTGCTTAAAGTTAAACACCTGCATAAGTTTTTGAAGGATCAGGGCCAATGACTGTACCACATATCAAACTGATGACATTTGATAAGTAGGAACTATATAGTAAAACAAAAAAATCCTGAATGCACAAATTAAAAGTGTCAGGTTAAAACTCATGGTGGTTTTTTTTAAACCCTTACAAATAATATCTTTTGTTGATTAAAACAAAAGTTTAGGAATATAACCTAGGGGTTACAGTGGATGAGAAGCTGGATATGAGTCAACAGTGTGCCCTTGTTGCCAAGAAGGCTAATGGCATTTTGGGCTGTATAAGTAGGGGCATTGACAGCAGATCGAGGGACATGATCATTCCCCTCTATTCGACATTGGTGAGACCTCATCTGGAGTACTGTGTCCTTTTTTGGGCCCCACACTACAAGAAGGATGTGGAAAAATTGGAAAGAGTCCAGCGGAGGGCAACAAAAATGATTAGGGGGCTGGAGCACATGACTTATGAGGAGAGGCTGAGGGAACTGGGATTATTTAGTCTGCAGAAGAGAAGACCGAGGAGGGATTTGATAGCTGCTTTCAACTACCTGAAAGGGGGTTCCAAGGAGGATGGGTCTAGACTGTTCTCAGTGGTAGCAGATGACAGAACAAGGAGTAATGGTCTCAAGTTGCAGTGGGGGAGGTTTAGGTTGGATATTAGGAAAAACTTTTTCACTAGGAGAGTGGTGAAGCACTGGAATGGATTACCTAGGGAGGTGGTGGTTTTTAAGGTTAGGCTTGACATAGCCCTGGCTGGGATGATTTAGTTGGGAATTGGTCCTGCTTTCCATCATTTTATATTTGTTTGCCTCTCTTGGCTTGTCCAATAAAAATACACCAAACACTTTCACTCTTGTTTCTAGTCAGTTTCGCTTTCAGATTCTACTGAAAGTAGCACAATGTTGCTTCAATTGTGTATCGAACAAGGCGGGAGAACGTTTTTTCTTTTCCATTGAATTTGAGGGTTTTCATCTACAGTGCATTTCAGGTAGGACGATGTTTACAAAACCTAAAATGTGTGCCCAAACCGGTGACCTGACAGTTTTGCCTTTTAACCAGAAATTATTTGTAAGAATTGAAACAAAACTGTTTTGGAATTAAATGTCTAAGGTTCTGCAGCACGCTGCATATATGGGCGACTAACCACGCCGAGTCTGAAGCGCTGCTGAGTGATACACGGGACAGGTTAAGTGTATAACGGGAAGGAGCTGTGTCTCTCACGTACTGTAGCTTCTTCTCTGTGCACTGAGCACATTGTGCAGCTTGCTTCTTCCTGCATTGTATGTGGCGCTGCTTCCTTATCAGAGGGGCGAGGTGGGGGGAGGCGCGCCCGGCAAACAGGTTCTTCTATAGCACATCGAAAGCTAGGACCGGCTGAGCATGAATGAAACAAGAGGGAGCCACGCCTGCAGATCAGCTAACCAGGAAGTATCCAAGCAGCAAGGAAACATCAACCAATGCTGCGCTGAGGCAGTGCACTGAGAGAGCCCTCGATGATCTCCAGGCGCGGTTTTCTGGTGAGCTCTTGTGCTAGGGTCTGTCTGCGCCTAAGCTGGAACAATGGGAGGGGAAGGGGGCTGCTAGGAAGGGGAGTCTCGGGCTCTGGGGGGGCTAGCTGGGGAGGAGTACTGCTCGTTAGGGAGATGCACCAGCTGCCGCCGCCTGGGAATAATTATCTCCACCTATGCATGAAAGGGAGGGTTTGAGTGGCACGGCCAAGGGAGGCAGACTTACAGCTTTGTGCTAATTTTCCAAACAGAAGGGGGGAGGGTGTCTTTATTTTTGGTTGCCCTCCTTCTCCCCCTCCCCGCCTTACTTATTAACTGTACCGCTGCTTCACTCTATAAAGCCTTTTGAAGATACACAGTTTGCGTGGAAGAGGTTGTACACAAGATGATCCCAGTCCGGCACATTCTTGCATGAGTAGTTCCACTGGCTTCAGTGAGACTAGACTATTCGCACGGGTACGTTTTGTGGTAAGGGAATTAATCTGTAGGGGTGAAACAGAACCTCTTCCATCAGCTGACATCCTCATTTCCCCTAGGCATGGGGGGTTGAGGGTGAATCATCTTTCCTGTTTCATTTTCCCAAGCTGACCGTCAGTTGAATGTCTGGATGTCTGGTAGGGCTTGAAATTTGATGGAAGCTAGTGGCGTGATCAGAAATAATTTGTCTCATGTGGGTTGAAAGAGTTGTTAGAATCTACTAGCTGCAGGTCCCAAGCAGGAAGTTTCTGATCAGATAACCACAGTATGAGGTGAACTTATAGGCACCATTTATGCAACAGATTGTTTTACAAGAAACCTGTATTTGTCTTGAAAAGGGAAGATAGTAATTGGATGTGTTTATATAATTTAAGGCACAGTGTCTTGGACAAGCAACACTAAAGCAATGATGAAACTTAGAGAGAAACTCTGCTCTGGATGGTGTTGAATGTGAAACGGATCTGCAGTGTGTAACCAAACTTTCCAGGATGTAGATTTTTCATAAAGACCAGGAAGTTGCCCCACCTGTTAAAAAAGAGAAACTTAGACTCTCTTTCCTCTGTTGTCAAAATGCTCTTGGAGCAATCATTATGCAGCCAATAATGACTATTCATATTTAAATACCATGTTGTTGATTCATCATGTTGACACTTTGGGAGACTGGGAAGTTGTCACCAATGCAACATTTCAGCTTTACTGGTCATCTCAGACCAATACAAGCTATGTTGCTATTCCAGAAGGTTTTGTTTTTTAGGGTTTTTGTTTTGAAATCCCTTATGAGTTAAAACAAAGCATCTTGGGTACCCATATGCCTCATTTGTTTATTAAAAGAGTTTATAAACTAATGAAAATAGCAGTTTAGGGCTAGATTTTGGACTTTGTGTTTGCTTCAGGGAGCGAAAAACTACTTACATCTCTGCATGGTCTATCAGGACCTTGGGCCCAAGCATTCAGAGGTAAGCGGGTGCTGCATACCTGCTTACTCTGTTTCTCCCAGAGTAGGTGGGAGTGGGCAGAACCTTCTCTCCAATCCCCCAATGCACTGGGCAGCACAGCTTAGGCCAGTGTTGAGGGCTACTGCAATTTGCAGCTGGTATAGGCCAGCAGCAAATTACTATACCTTCATGGAGCAAGGAGGAAGCAGAGTGGGGAATTATGCTTCAGATGCCTGTAATGCACAGTGCCTTTGGAGATGATGCAGTGTATGCACAACCCTAGTTCAGTGCTTTGCCTAAAGGCACAATCTAGCCCTTAGAATGCAAATACCATTTCAAAGTTAATTCTAGCGTGCCTTCCACAACGCTGTAATAGAATGAGGAGATGGTAAGGTATTCATTTATCCAAGGCTGGATTTAGGGGCAGGTGATCCAGGCGACTGCCTGGGGTGCAGGGCTTGGGATGGCACCGGGCTCGCAGATTTACAGATCCTAGCATGCAAATTTATCATCTTATATGATAGGGTTAAATCATACATGCAAATCGTGCATCAAAGTCATTAAATAAGCAACAAATGCAATAAAAAATAAGATATTCAAAAGTTTAACAAATGGAGTGGGGGGCACCAAAGATGTTCCTTGCCTGGGGTGCCATTTGGTCTAGGGTCAGCTTTGCATTTATCTACCATGCTTGAGGAGCCCTTTTCCTGCTATTCAGTTGCTTCTTTTAGGTTAGAAAATTAGGTCCTTAGTGTTACTGAAAACAAAAGACTAGGAAACAAGTTAAAATGTTTTTTTTTTTTCTGATTTGTATATTTACACTTGCTTTAATAAAAAAAGAAAATGATTCATCCGTAAGTTACCTAGTATACTTGCCATTGCCTCTGTAACATACTACTGTCCCTTCCAAAAAATTAAACTAATATTAATACTTAATCATCACATGCTGTCATAGAATGAATATAACTGTTGTTGCTATGGCTACATCTTTGTCACTCTTGTCACAGATTCTCATTTTCTTTCTTTTTTTTTTTTAAACCACTTCAGACATCTGGTGAACTTGTGGGTGGTTGGGTGGATGGATGTGATGATAAATGTCATAACTATAAAGGGAAGGGTAACAGCTCTCCTGTGTACAGTGCCATAAAATCCCTCCTGGCAAGAGACTCCAAAATCCTTTTACCTGTAAAGGGTTAAGAAGCTCGGGTAACCTGGCTGACACCTGACCCAAAGGACCAATAAGGGGACAAGATACTTTCAAATCTGGGGGGGGGGGGGGGGGGAAGGCTTTTGTTTGTGCTCTTTGTTTTGGGTTGTTCGCTCTTGGGACTGAGAGGGACCAGACATCAATCCAGGTTCTCCACATCTTTCTAAACAAGTCTCTCCTATTTCAAACTTGTAAGTAAATAGCCAGGCAAGGCGTGTTAGTTTTCCTTTGTTTTCTCAACTTGTAAATGTACCTTTTACTAGAGTGTTTATCTTTGTTTGCTATACTTTGAACCTGAGGCTAGAGGGAGGTCCTCTGAGCTCTTTAAGTTTGATTACCCTGTAAAGTTATTTTCCATACTGATTTTACAGAGATGATTTTTACCTTTTTCTTTAATTAAAAGCCTTCTTTTTAAGAACCTGACTGATTTTTCCTTGTTTTTAGATCCAAGGGGGTTGGATCTGTATTCACCAGGGAATTGGTGAAGAGTTTCTCAAGGCTTCCCAGGGAAGGGAATCCACTTGGGAATGGTGGCAGCAGACCAGATCTAAGCTGGTAGTTAAGCTTAGAAGTTTTCATGCAGGCCCCCACATTTGTACCCTAAAGTTCAAAGTGGGGAAGCAGCCTTGACAATAAACAATTTAAATTTTTTTCACTGAGAACTTAGGCTGAGATCTGCTCATAAAAACAGAGTTTTGGGGCTTTATGTGGGTGGTGGATAAGAAGGTGAAATCAGTCCCTACAAACTAGCATCAGGGTGCTGTGCCACACTTTCCATGCAGCTATTATTTCAGCCTTCTGCACCAGTTATATGAGGCACAGAGTTCTGCTGGAGCCCTGTTGTGGCCTTCGTACCAACCTATGTGGGACTATCATGGAACTATATATAGGAGGTGTGTGGGCATTCCTGTATAGCTGCTTCAGCAGCAGACCCCTCTGTACAGGGTATAAATTATGTGGCCGGGGGGCCTTGAGTAGGCTGTCCATACCATGCGTGAATTTCACTCATGAAGAAAGGAAAAGTTAAACCGGGGTCAGGATGAGAAGCTAAGGGAGCAAGTGTACAGCAACAAGAAAAACATATGGCAAGCTAATGGTGAATTCATGGTGAGAGGTGCAATTATTCTGGGGGTGATTAGATTTCTCCGTCCCAAAGACTTAAAAACGAAACATCTAAAATAGAGGTATTTAGGTTAGCTTTAGAAAGGTCAGCTTTGATACAACCGTTACTGTGTTAAATACTGTCTGCTGTTTGGAAGAGCAAAAGCACAGTTCCTATTTGTGCTAAAACAGGAGAATAAAGATTAAAGGAATAAAGCTCACAAATCAATGCCTCTGGCTGCCATGTGACATCTCCTAACAATCCTATCCTAAGACAAGTCCTAGTTATTAGCAATAGTGTGTACTTCAGAATAAGATTTTTCTTTAGCTTATATTCTTTTGCTCGTCTAGGGAGGTCAGTCTCAGTCTTATTACTTATCAGCCTCAGCCAAACATGCCAAGTAGCAGCACGACTAGTACACCATGCAGTACCTGTCATAAAGGTTATTGTGCACCTTTTCCTATTAGAGAAGAGGATCTAAAACAACTATGTTGGGCCAGGAATTGGTAAGTTCCCTATGGCATCAGAAATTTGAGTGCGTCTGATGTTTTAAAATACATCTTTTCCTGGTAGGTAATTGCCCACTTGCAGTCTCTCAGAACCAGAACCAAAATCCAATAAAATCAATGGGATCTTTCCATTGACTTCAGTGGCCTTTAGATCACGTCCTCAATGAAGTCTTTTATCTGTGGTGACGTCTTAAAGAAAAACTTATTCAGGCTTGGTACCAACAAGTAAGAAAGGCAGCCTTTAGAAATTTGTAAATTTTTCAGTGGTTTAAGCTATTTCTCCAAATTTTTGATGTCTATAAAGTTGCAGCAGTTTATTTACATTATTGAAAGAGGGAATCACTGATTAAAACTATAATTAAAACGCTAACTTTTCAACATTTTTTTTTTTTTTGTAAAACAGTTGAGTGAAGAGTTGGCCATTCAAAGTGACTGAAAATATCAAAGAGGAGACCAAAAAGGAGATCTGCTTAGTGTGACATCTCTTCAGAACCGTTCCACAAAGTGCAATTACACGACATTCTGAGCATCTTTGATAAAAAGCCTGACCCTAGGACAATCCTTTTCCAAATATAGCATTTTGTCACCTAAAATCCAGATCCTGGCAGTGAAGTAAATGGCTCAACTTCCCCCTGGAGTTCGCTTCATCGTTTTATTTACAAGAGATCAGTGGTAAGTTTTCAAGTATATCTTACAGACATCCATCTTGGACAATATCAGATTTTATCTGAGAAAGATTATTCCTTTGACTCAGTTTCTCTAACTTCTTATTTCTTAGAATATAAAACAAGTCTTTGTTAAAGAAAATGTTGATTTAATTGCAAAATGAAGAGCATGGCTAAAGATTTTTTAATCAGGAGATTTGACGCTAGAACAGAGTGATATAGGGGTTTGGAATACATTTCCATCACCATTAGTTTTGTACGCTAGAGAATAAGTACTTCACATGTTATGTGCTTGGGGAGGTGAATCACAGCCTTTTATTTTGAGTTGCTTGGTTTATGTCTGTGAAAAAATCAATCTGTTTATCCCGGACCCAGATCTTCTTTCTTCTCCTGGATGATATCATAATTTTATTTGTAACAGTGCCTCGCACAATAAGATCTTGATCTTGGTTGATGCTACTGTAAAATAAATAATTAATAACTATATTTGTCCTTGGAAACTAAAATCTGGAAGTCTTTTGACAACTTTTTAATTCTGTTTTGGTCTTGTCAGCTCTTTTTGTGCTTTCAGGGGAGGGGGAGAGAGAGAGAGAATTTGTTACTCTTATCTTGAAATCACTTATTTACTGTAACAAAGGAAAGAAATCAGTACTTCCCAATTGAATGATTTTTTTCATGCACGTCATCTAACAGAGCTTCAAGGCAAGAGTCACTGCAGTTTATTAAATGAAATCTTCAGTAATGGGCATAACAACTGAACACCCCAATGTAAGTTGTTATACCAAAACCCAGATGGTGTGTTTGGGTAGCCTTACTTGCAGAGTCTGCTGTGCTGGTTCTACAAGCTAAGCAGGGTTAAACATAGTCAATTCTTGGATAAGAGACCTCCAAGAAAATCCAGGAAATGCCTGTGCTGGAGGATGTGTTAGCAATTCAGTAACTTGTATGTTTGCCTCTCAGTCAGTACTTGACCGATGCCTTTGAATAGCATTCGGGTCTGCTGTATTTCTGGAGGTACCATCCATTAGACAACACCCAAAACTGAAGTCCTGCCTCCTTGTGGTCACTAAGGATCCTGTGGTGGTTTTTGCAGCAGGAGGCATGTTGGCCATGTGTCTTGGCGCAATACCAAGTATACGGTATTTACAGTGTGCTGTGCCTACTTACACATCTATTGGAGATTTAAATGGATACATTCTACTTGTTCATGCTTTTGCTTATATATGCAGACAGACAACCGGATGTAATGTAGGATGCTGAGCTGAAGACATACAGCATGTAGCATTGTATAATCTATCAGACCGTATACTTAACAGGTATTGGTAAGCAAAGTAGGAAAAGAATCTACTATAGTATAACAAATCTTTCAAACTACTCTTCTCCATTTAAAAAACTGCACTAATGGTTATAAAGTAGATGTGAATGAAACCATCAGTGTAAAGGCAAGCATTCTCAAACTTTTTTATAGGGTGGATCACATTTCATTGTCATAGGAACACAACTCTCACATTTCCAATCAGAACACATTCATTTGGCAACTACAATTGCTTATGTGGAAAAGCAATAATAGGAAAATAAGTAACATTATTTTTCTTTTGTTTCTCTTTTAATATGCGTTAGCAACTGGAAAGAGAGAAGAGCCAGCACCATGTGCTCTGTGAACAACCAGTAGTCCCCACACCCTCGTTTGTGAACCTCTGGGGGTAAAGGTGTCACAGGTGCAAAAATGATGTTTTGCTCTGATGCTGGCTTAAATATAGAAACTATTGAAATTGCTCAAATTTATACCCCAATATACAGTAGTTCGAGTTAATTTAGAGTCTCTTTAGCTTCCAGGGTTTATGATAACATGAAGTGAAAAAAAATGTGAAGAATACTTTGAAATATTTTGTTTTATTTAAGATGGTGGTAAATATAAACCTAGTGATTGAAATCACTTAGAAATATTAAAATAAATACTGATTTTTCTTTTGTTACAGGTGCAGGGCCTTCATTTTTGTTCTTACCTTTTTGTTATATGCTAGTTTCCACTTGTCAAGGAAACCTATTAGTATAGTTAAGGTAAGCAACAATGAATCATTTTGTTTAAATGGCCTCCTAATTTTCTCAAACAGGGAAGTATACTTTTGTGTGTGCTGGTTTTTTTTTTTTCAAAGACCGTGTTAAAGTTTAACCCACAATGCTGTAAAAACAAGTGCCGATAATTACAGTTGTCGTACCATAGTTCCATGCTATACATTTTTGGTGAGACCACACCTAGAATACTGCACATACTTCTGGTTTTAGGCCCTCACATGAGTTAAGCTAAGTACATGTGTAAGTGTTTGCAGGATCAAGGCTTGAAATCTTAGAAGAGTTGCTCAGAGCTGAGGAATCTATCGAGACTGAGTAAATTGTGTGCATTAGATCTTCAAACCGATTTTGGTTCTTGTGCAGTACTATGCATGAGCTAGTGCAGTGATGTCAGAGAAATATAATGTATTTCATTTTCACCTTTAGACTTTGGCAGTACATTAACCTGAAGTTATTTCTCATGTATATTTTTAACTTTATTGCTCAACAGCCTATTCATATTAATAAAAAAAAAAAAAAAAAGCCTTGCTCCATACAGTAAATAAATAGCATTGGACCTGTTATCAGAATGCAAATTGCTTAGATGTGGTTTCATTGTTTACATTTCAAATTGTCAAGTGTTTCATTAACCTTTTGATTTTATTCCCACTAAGAACCTGTTTACACAAGGGATAAAACTGACGTTAGCACTGTTTCTCTGATCTGTATAGACTGGGATCGTCCTATTGAAAACCATGTTATCTTACTTTAGATTATATTTGGTTGGGGTTATAAAATAGCATTTTTTAAAGAGAGCATAATTCTCAAGAATGAAGTTTCCATCCATATTGCTCTGGAAATCAGTGTTAGGTATTGGTAGCTTGGCCTTAAGCAGTGTAAGCAGTTACTTGATCTAATTAAAAACTAATAAACTAAGGGTACATCTACACTACCCGCCGGATTGGCGGGTAGTGATTGATCTATCGCGTCTAGTGTAGACGCGATAAATCTATCCCCGATCGCTCTGCCGTCGACTCCGGAACTCCACCACGGCGAGAGGTGGAAGCGGAGTCGACAGGGGAGCGGCAGCCGTCGATCCCGCGCTGCGAGGATGCAAAGTAAGTGATTCTAAGTCGATCTAAGATACGTTGATTTCAGCTACGCTATTCTCGTAGCTGAAGTTGCATATCTTAGATCAGGCCTGCACAACATGCGGCCCAGGAGCCGCATGCGGCCCGCGTGGGCTCACTGTGCGGCCCGCGGGGGTTGAGTAGATGGGCTCACTGTGTGGCCTGCAGGGGGGTGAGTAGGCAAACGGTTGGTGAGGGAGGGGGGCTGAGGAGGCGAGTGGGCGAGCAGTGGCGGGGGGGCAGGTGAGCCGGCGAGCCAGAGGGGTGGGGCGCTGAGGAGGCGAGCGAGCAGGCAGTGGCGGGGGTGAGTAGGCGAGCCGGGGGAGGGGGGCTGAGGAGGCGAGTGGTGAGTCGGTGGCTGACCTGTTCTACTGATCTGATCTGGCTCCCATCCCCTCTCCCAGGGCCGGCTCCAGGCACCAGCAAAACAAGCAGGTGCTTGGGGCGGCACATTTCTAGGGGCGGCATTCTGGCACCGGCCATCATAGGTGCCGACTCCGGGGCATGGGGGAAAAGTGCCCTCACCGCCCCAGCTCACTTCCGCCTGCTCCCCTGAGCACGCCGCCGCCGCTCCGCTTCTCTCCCCTCCCTCCCAGGCTTGCCGCGTGCGAAACCGCTATTTCGCGCAGCAAGGCTGGGAGGGAGGAGAAGCCGAGCGGCGGGCACTTGGGGGAGGCGGTGGTGGTGGTGGAGAGGAGGTAAGCTGGAGTGGGGAGTGGTTCCTCTACCCCCCATTACTTCCTGCACCCCCCACCCTAGCTCACCTCTACTCCGCCTGCTCCCCTGAACGCGCCGCTGCTCTGCTTCTCCGCCCTCCCTCGCCTGAGAGGGAGGGGGGAGAAGCGGAGCTGCGGTATGCCCGGGGGAGCAGGCGGAGCAGAGGTGAGCTAGGGCGGGAGGTCATGGGAGGCCCGCAGGAAGCAATGGGGGGGGGGGAAATGCGGCATGCTGGGGGAAGAGGTGGTGCTGGGGATTTGGGGAAGGGGTTCGGAAGGGGTGGAGTTGGGGTGGGGCTGGGGGTAGAGGGGCACGAAAAAGAAAGGGGAGGAGGCCAAAAAATTTTTTGCTTGGGGCAGCAAAAATCCTAGAGCCGGCCCTGCCCTCTCCAAGGATTCCAGCTGTCTGCAGGTGCCTGCCTTCCACACCTTCCTCATTCACACCTCATTCGTTCAACAGGGCAATTGATTACAAAGTGGGGGGAAGATCTTATTCTACTTCTAGCAAAAAGACAATTTTTCTTTTACCTTAATTATAATACCTTAGGGGCCTGCTATAACATATTACCGAGGTTCAATACTGTTGTTTCGGTGGGGCGGCGCTGGGGAAGGAGGGTTTGTTTCCGCGGGGCAGGTGGTGCGGGGGAGGGTGGGTGTTTCGGCAGTGCTGGGGGGGGGTTGTTTCTGTGGGGTGGGCAGTGCTGGGGGGGGGGTTGGCAGCGCTCGGGGGGTTTCGGCCCTCAGCTGTTTTCTTTGGAGTAATATGGCCCCCACCGCTTTACGAGTTGTGCAGGCCTGTCTTAGATCGATCTCCCCCTAGTGTAGACCAGGCCTTTAATCCCTTCCTCCCTGTATCTCCTTTGAAGTTTCCTGCAGCTTGATGTGTCAAACTATATTTTCTATTTTTATTTTTTGACTTTGTGGTGGTTTTTTTTTTTTTTCCATTTTTTTTTTTAATACTGATCCTTCCAAAAGCTGATTGATTTCCCCCCCCCCCCCCGCCCAAGTCTGTTTCTGCAGTGTCCGTATACAGGGCCACCCAGAGGGGGGGACAAGTGGGGCAATTTGCCCTGGGCCCCGCAGGGTCCCCCGCGAGAGTTTTCAAGGTCCCCCACGAGAGTTTTCAAGGGCCCCCACGAGAGTTTTCGGCGGGTCTTTTGCAGCAGGTCCTTCAGTGCCGCCGAACACACGCGGAGCGAGTGAAGGACCCGCTGCCGAAGACCCGGAGCTTCTTCCGCTCCGGGTCTTTGGCGGCAATTCGGCGGCGGGTCCTTCACTCACTCCAGGACCTGCCGCCGAAGTGCCCCGAAGTCCCGGAGCGGAAGGACCCCCGCCGCCGAAGACTCCAGGCCCCCTGAATCCTCTGGGCGGCCCTGTCCGTATATTTTACTGTTCTGATTCCTTTTGGGTGTAATGATACGCTAACTCATGGGCTCCAATCCTGCAACGTGATCTGTACACGCAGATCCCTACATGTATGTGGAGTCCTGGTTATGTCAGTGGGACTCTTCACAGACCTAGAAGTCTGCTCATGCACATCAGCTTGCAGCAGTAGTTGTGTGCTTGGGGATGAGGAGACATGTTTAAGATATAAACTGAAAAATAAAATGTTCTTTGTTGAAGGAAAGGGCATTGCAATGTTCTCAGATGACATAAGGACACATTCTGCCCTTATTCACAGCAATGTAAATCCAGAGTAACTTCACCGAGATTAATGGAGCTATTCCAGATTTACACCTGCATGTCTGAGAACATCACTTACATATGAGCATTTTTAGAAAAATATACCATTACTCCTTTGTATATTGTGAACATTGTGAACAGATCATTTTTTTCCTTGGGTGGGGGGTGGGGAAGAGGTATTCTGCTTCTGTTTGATATGTATGGTATCACGTACCACTGAAGTATGCCTGTTGACTTCTATGGGAGCTTCTGGGCAAACTGGGCCATTTCCCCAGCATGTTGAGTAGTGTGCTGTTGGAGATGCCATCGTTACAATGAGATGTAAAATCCAAGTCCTGGCGTATTTCTGATCACCAAAGTTCCCATAGCACTTGTAATGAGAATAGGGGTGTCGAACCCTGCTGTGTCAATCCTGGTCGTTACATTTCACATACCTAAATTTCCCTTGCAGTTTCAATGGGGTGTGTTTTTTTTCTCTTCTATCCCTGTCCGAAACTTGGCTGTGCTGCATTATATGGGATGAAATACAATACATTGCCGTTGGTGCTGCAAAGATTGACGCACATGCTTAATGTTGTGCACGCTGACTTTGATAGGACTATTCACAGTACTTAAAGTTAAGCAGGTACATAATTGTTTGCAAGACTGGGGCTATAGTTTTTGTCAGTTTTGGAGCCCAGTCCTGCTCCCAGTAAAGCCAATGGCAAAACTTCCATTGATTTCTAATAGGTGTAGGATTGTGTTATTTCAATCTTATACCAGTGTAACTCCCAGCCAAACCTTGTAGGGATCCTTTGGCGTTCATAGTGACACAAAACTGCAGCGTAACAGTGGTTAATCAGGCCTAGTGTTCGTAAAGTGTTTTGGGATCTCTCGGTATGAAAAGCACTGTCACTATAACATTGTTACTAGCCTCACATGTGGTGAAGGGTGTTTCATATATAGGAACTGATCCAAAGCCATTACAATAGATAGTATAGAGATGAGATGAGTGAGATAATCTCTCTTATTGGACCAACCTGAAGAAGAGCTCTGTGTAGCTCTAAAGCTTGTCTCACCAACAGAAGTTGATTCAGTAAAAGATGTTACCTCACCCACCTTGTCTCTCTAATATCAGGGCACCAACACAGCTATAACAGCACTGCAAATTAAAAAGAATAGATATACCATTGATTTAAACGGGCTTTGGTTTGGGCCCATAAATAGCTAGATTTGTTAAATTTGCTACTGTATTGTGTATAGCAGGATTCTGTACTGGATGAATTTTATATTGTCAAATTCTCTTTCTACATTAGGGAGAACTACATAAGCACTGTGCTTCTCCAAGTGAAGTTGAACTCAACTCCTACAAAGAATATGCCATCCAGATTCAGCCTGTTAAAAAGTTATCTAATGAGTCTCAGTGTGGTTGGGAGCCATTTGGTGAGTTCATTTGCATGCTAATTTTGTAATAATGATATTTATACAAGTGTTGTACCTTGTTACTTATCACAGGGATTCTTCCCAGGGAAAAACGGGGAGGAGGGGCATGTTTTGTTTTTAATTTAACCTGGCTAATATGTTGTGAGTGACCCAAATGAGATGAAGCTTTAAATGGCAAGTCTCTTACAAGAACTTCTTTTCCAAATAAATTATGAGTTCAGCTGCTGAAGACTAAACTATTACACCTGGTCTTAAACTTTTTGATGGAACAAATTTCAGTTAGAAAATGCAAATTTGTCAGATCTAATTGTTTCATGGGAATGTGGTGATTCCACATATGTTTGCTATGGAAATATGACATAACTGATCATTTTGGCTTTCTCACTTCATTTCATTTTGACATTTATATTTTATCAAATATATTATATTTTATATGGTCCTGATACTATTGAAACAAAACAATTCAATGCTTCCAGAATTTCCAGTCAGTGGAAAAAAACAATATTTTCGAGTTGGAACAAAAACAAATTTTGAAATGTCAGAATTTCCCATGGAATTCTAACCAGCTCTATAAATTGATGCCATGCACATTCCAGAAATGCTGGCACCTTCAAAACAAAGAAAATATGCTCATTTAGAAAACTAAATTGTAATTAAAAGGCTATGTTTTGCTTATTTACAAGTTAATACTGTAATAATTTGAATATAATAACTGAGATTTTGAATAAGTGCTTGATATCTTGTGTTCAGCATCTGATCATAAACAGGGAATGTCAGTAGAATAGAAGATCCTAGTAACTTGATAGCCCACTAGCAAAGGAGAAACTGTTCAATTATTACTAACTAAGACTGTGATCCTGCACTCTCAGCTATGTGTAGGTAGACCCCTGTGTTATCAAGTGGCCTGGTAACCCACTATACATTTGTAGCTCTGGGACTCTAGGGCATACTCCTGAGCACATACCTCTTGTCTGACACCCTTCCTTAGAAAATGGGGTGCCGCCATCTAGCCATCCTAGACCCTGAAAACCAGTGTCTGAGACCCTAGTCACCGGTCTCCCCATTCCCCGTTGCTTACACACACTCAGCATTCCACCTAGTCCATGGGCACTCTGGGGCTCCTAGTTTAACCCTTTTGGGGACAATGTGGCAGTTAAGCAAGGAGCACAGGTTCACCAGAAGAATTTCTTTACCACAGTGACTTTACTGATAAAGCACTACAGAGCTTCGCAAATGACAGTCCTGAAACACACTCTTCTCTAGTCTGTGCTCACACCTTCTTTTGAGTCAATGGTTCATCAGTCGTTCAGGCTGAGCAGAGTTCTCCTTTAAATTCTCCTTACCCTGCTCTTAAATAGGGCCTCTGCTTGTGTGCCATGTGTCATGGTTTCAGGGAAAATGTACCTGCATATTCTCCCTTTGATATTGCAACCACTTGCAGGCTAGTTGGGGACCATATTGTATGAAGTTTATGAATGGTTTATGTATCACGGTGAGCCAGGGAGTGTATGCAAAGCTCCCCAGAGGGTGGCACTCCTCTGGAGGTGTTTGCAGCCTGAGTGATTTGCCTCCATCACCCTTCTACTGCTTTTCATTCCTGGAGGAGCCGGTGGAGTAGCCTGCAATCCCTAGTCTAATGTGATGTAAAAACCATTCATAAAATTACTACAGTATAGTCCCTAACTATACTGGATGCGGTTGCAACATCTGTCACACCACGTGCTCAAACTGGGGGCTGGTCTACACTAGAGAATTAGATTGACCCAGCTACATCGCTCAGGGGTGTGAAAAATCTGTACCTCTGAGTGACATAGTTAAGCTGGCCTACGCCCCATGTAGGTAGCACTAGGCCAATGGAAGAATTCTTTTGCTGACCTAGCTACCATCTCTCAGGGAGGTGGATTTACTACAGTAATGGGAGAATCCCTTCAATCGCTGAAGTAAATTTCTGCACAGAAGAGCTAGAGCAGCACAGCTGCAGTAGTGTTGTAAATGCAGACCTAACCTGAGAATCTCCAGATCCACCAGGCATACTTCCCAACCACCCATGGCCGTCCCCTGTGTAGAAAGACCATTGTTCCATGGAATGGTCCAGCAGTTGAGAATCATTCAAAATTGATAGCCCTGGGATTGCTGTCAGTGTGATGGTCCTTCAGTGAAATGTCAAACACCTTTCCAGGGCTGGGTAGCTGTTGGGAATGTAGTAAAAAGTCTGTCCCTGGACAGAGTGCAGACTAGTGTTCAACACATGGTACAAACCAGAATTCATAATGAGATACAGACATATCTTACTCTGTCACGCCTGGGTGAAGCTCCATTAAAGGGCTCTGTGTGGGTGTAGGGTCTGCACACATGGAGTTCAGTTTATGATTGGGGCCTAAAAGGGTATGTGTGTAACATTCTGATAGACTAGGTCCTGAGGGGGTAAAAACACCTTAAACTTTTCTCCTTTCAGAAGCCCCTGATTGAAAGTTACTGTTGAGTACAGTGTTATATTCAACAGGTTTCTAAAAATAATTAATTTAAAAGCTGAAAATTGCAGGAAATTATGTGGTATTGAACACCATTGTTTTCATGACCTTTTTAGCTTGTGTTTCTTTATGAAGTCAGTCTGTCGCCAGCACTAATTTGAGGCCCAAGTAGTAGTGTTCAAAATGGGGATGGATGGGTGGTAATTCTGACAAGTCCTGATTTTTCAAATGGCTGCCTCCTCTTGTGCATGATCATCTGTGACCCCATTTAGAAAAATCTGTGCATGTTCCTAACTTTAAACATATGAATAGTCCTGTTGAAATTGGTGGAGCTACTCAAATGCTTCAAGTTTGACATGCGTTTTAGTCCCTGGCTGAACTGGGCCTGTGTGCAGTTCATAGATTTTGTGCATAAATCAACACCTGTTTTTTAGCTGAACATTTTCAATCGATAGTCATTCTCCCATCACTGGTCGAGCAACAATGGACATTTTAATTACCATGTCATCTAACCTTACTCCTTTTCATCCAATATGTCAAAATAATGGCCCTGATCCTGAGATTTGTATCTGCATGGATGGTCTCTTGGCATGCAGAGAGCCCCATTGACTCTAGTGGGCTAATAAGAATGGCCATACTGGGTCAAACTGATGGTCCAGCTAGCCCAGTAGCCTGTCTTTTGACTGGGGCAGTGCCAGGTGCTTCAGAGGGAATGAACAGAACAATTAATGAGTGATCATAAGAAAGGCCGTACCGGGTCAGACCAAAGGTCCATCTAGCCCAGTATCCTGTCTACCGACAGTGGCCAATGCCAGGTGCCCCAGAGGGAGTGAACCTAACAGGCAATGATCAAGTGATCTCTCTCCTGCCATCCATCTCCACCCTTTGACAGACAGAGGCTAGGGACACCATTCCTTACCCGTCCTGGCTAATAGCCATTAATGGACTTAACCACCATGAATTTATCCAGTTCTCTTTTAAACTCTGTTATAGTCATAGCCTTCACAACCTCCTCAGGTAAGGAGTTCCACAAGTTGACTATGTGCTGCGTGAAGAAGAACTTCCTTTTATTTGTTTTAAACCTGCTGCCTATTAAATCCATCCCCTGTAATCCAGTCCCAACTTCTGGCAGTCAGCGGTTTAGGAACATATGGGCTGCAAGGGCCCACACAAGCAGGTTTGATTACAGGATCAGAGATAACATTGTAATGGAGGGGAAAAAATTGAAGAAATATTTATTTTCTAGCATTAAAGAACAAAGAACAACATCCTTTTTAATTGTATTGTTTTTTAAAAGTAGTTAGTCTTTGCCAGGTGGCTTTTTAAAATTTGCTTCCGCCATCTTTGCAGTTAGGACCTGACATATTTGAAAAGTATATTTTCCTTTTAGGGAATTTTAAATATATTTTTGTAGACTTTTGTGAACTTTGTTCTCTTAGAAGCTTGAAAATACAGTATATTTTGCTAATAAATTTGTGGTTTCCATTTCCAAATGTTGTTTTTTATATGAATTGGGTAAGAGGAGATTAAGAATGCTTCAAATAATGTTTTTCTAATATGTAATAGATGAAAACAGAAAATATAGTATTCTTTGGTTAAGTAGAATGCAAAGTGTCAAGAAACTGGCATTCTTTTTTTTTCTGCTAGAAAATTCACTTTGAACTAAAAATGCCTATAGTGTTTTTTTTTTAAAGATTTCCAAGACCTGTACATGAAATATATAATAAGGGTTTGAAAGCTATTGATAAACTTATTCCACTGATTTGTTTTGAAAATGTTTTCTTAGACAAGAACAATTACAAACAATTACTGGGAGCCCTGGATTACTCATTTCTGTGTGCTTATGCAGTTGGAATGTATTTGAGGTAATTCCTTTAGACTTTTTTCCATATTTCTTGAATTATTGATTCAGAAGGCTGCACTGCTTCTAATCTGTTAGTCTTAAAGGTGCCACAGGACCCTCTGTTGCTTTTTACAGATTCAGACTAACACAGCTACCCCTCTGATGCTTCTAATCTGTTATCCTTCCCTTTTGGGAAGCTTCTGATGAATGATCACTGAAGAAGGAAGGAGAAATTTGGATTGTCTCACACACACAAAGACCTGATTTTAGGGCTTGTCTACACTACCGCGCGGGGTCGATCTAAGATACACAACTTACTTAGATCTACTTACTGGTGTGTCTTCACTGCTGTAAATCGACAGCTGACGCTCTCCCGTCGACTCTGCTTGTACTTCTCATTCTGGTGGAGTACCGGAGTCGACGGGAGAGCGCTGGATTGATTGCTGCCTGCCGATCTGGCACGTATTGTAGACAAGCCCTTAGGCACGTTTTTCACAGTGACTATCCTGAAACCCTTACAGAAATTCATAGGAAGGATTCTTACTCCCTTGAACTGAAATGTATCACAGGTGACAATCAAGCCCATATACATCAATGAGTATGTCTAAATAGCAGCTGCGTAGTTTAATTCCCAGATCTGGTAGACATACACACTGAGGCTATCATGATTAAAAACAGCAGTGTGGCTGTGGTGGTATGCGTGATGGCATATGTTAGCCACCTGAGTACATACTAGGATCTTGGATAGGATTGTATTCAGGCAGCAAGCCCAAGACACAGCCTGCACTGCCACATCTGTGCTTCTATTTTTAGTGCACTAGCTCAAGCAGGGCTAGCACATGTATATCTGAATGAGCTGGGAATTACACCTCCCCACTGCTGTGTAGATACACTCAACGTGAAGAATCACGTGGAAAGTAATTCCCATTATGCCCACAGTAAAACCATTCAGTTCTCATAATATCAGCATTTGTTATGTAATGCACCAAATATTTATTATTTAATTGCTTGATTTTTAGTTAAAATTTCTGTTGAAACTTGCAGGGAAAACCCTAATAGATCCAGAATTTGAACATCCTCTTTATGCGCTATGAAAGTTTGGTGTGTGAAATGTTTCATGTTTCTTTTAAATGTTTTTTTCTTTACCCCTGTACATTCTCAGTGGTATAATAGGAGAGCGACTGCCTATCCGGTATTATCTAACAGCTGGAATGCTTGCCAGTGGACTCTTCACTGCAATGTTTGGGTTGGGCTATTTCTATAATATACATAACCTGTGGTTCTACATGATAGCTCAGGTAAGCATACTGTTGTTTGTTTCCCTAGATTCGTTGGCTTTCTATATTTATTTATTCAGATGTGAGTAGCATTTAATGGTTACATGGCGAGATGCATTCCATTCTGGTTTGAATGTAATTCAGTTTTGTTAAGAGATTACTTGCCATAGCGTCTCAAGAAATACATAGTTTTAAAAATAAAGATATGTTTTAAATGAAATATTTTTTTTTTAAAATGAACTGTTTAAAATCCCAGATCATTCACGTGTGTAAACCTAAACGTGAGAAATAATATACCTTTGAGAACAAAGACATTTACTTTTACCTGTCTGCTAAGACCTGAGTGTAGGGTACTGTCTTTTTCTGAGCAGTTTCCTGCACTGGTGAAAAGTGTTCAAGATATTGCCAGCTGGTGCAACAAAAACCCATGGAGTGGAATTCTCAGAAATCTTGTGGGTCTGATCCAAAGCCTGTTGAAATCTATGGAAAGACTTTACATAGACGTCGATGGACTTTGGATGAAGCTTTAAGTGAAAAGCAGTGGGACTTGTGCTCCTAAATCATTTAGGGTATGCCTACACTTAGAGCGGGAGATGTTTAATTCCCAGCTCAAGGAGACATACCCATGCTAGCTCTGATCAAGCTAGCATGCTAAAAATTAACTGTAACTGTGGCAGGGCGAGCTGTAAAAGAGGCTAGTTGCCCTGAAGTAGGTACCAGTCTGAGACCAAAGACACGTATTCAAAGCAGTTAGCCCCTCCTACCACTGCTACACTTAGACTACATACTTGTGGTCTCCGTAATCGGGGTGTCTTGCTCCTCCCGCTGCCTGAGCTGCCACAGGTACTGTTTATTTTTAGTGTGCTAGCTTGATCAGCTCGATCAGAGCTAGCCTGGGTATGTCTCCTTGAGCTGGGAATTATGCCTCCCTCTCGAAGTGTAGGCATACCCCTAGATGCTTTTGAAAATCCCACCCAGAGTTATTAAAGCTGCTTTTGATAGGTAAATTACAACAGTTTGCCTGAATACATTTTATTTTGTTTTTTAAACTGTATATTGTAAATGTGAACTATTATGTTATCCCCATGGTATTAGTGACTTGGGATTTTAGGATGGAATCTTCAAGGGAGCCTAAGAGAGTGAAGTGCCCCATTGATGGGAGTCAGGTACCTAACTCCCTTAGTATTCTTCGAAAATCCCAGCCTTAAACAGGTTGTTAAAGAACTTCATTTCAACTTCAACCCTAAGACTGAATTTAGTATATATGAAATTTGTCCCTTCAGTTTATACATCTTTTCTTTTAGTCCTTTTAAATTCTAGGTTCTACATTCTTTCATAAGGCTTTGTCTTTTGAGCATTTATTTTCATCCATACATTTCCCTAAACTCATATTCAGGTGAAAATATTATGAAGTGGTTAGAGCAGTGGGAGTTAAGAGCCCTTAGCACTGTCACATTCCGTGTGATCTTTGGCAAAGCCTGAGACAACAATTTGTGGAGGTTTGCCCTATAAAAAGCTTTGAAATCCTTGGATACAAAGTGCTGTATGTATAAAGTCTTACTTTATTTTTGCTGAATAATGGTGTTTGGGGGAAAATATTAATCTAATATTAATGATAATGTAGGCTTGTTCTTATGCAATTTAGGATCTTCTAAGGAAGCACTTAGCATGAAATTTTATGTAAGAATTTTCATATTCATAAAATGTTTTTTGAAATATGATTTCAGATAGCTAATGGATTGGTGCAAACCACTGGTTGGCCCAGTGTTGTTACCTGCATTGGCAACTGGTTTGGAAAAGGAAGGTAAAAATATACATATTTTTTAAATACTGGGACTATATGTGGGTGGTTTTTAGGCCTTAATACAAAACCTGATGAAGCCAGTGTAAGAACTCCTGTTTAGTTTCAGTGATTTTTGAATTAAGCCTTTAAGGAAGATCCTTTAAAAATACGTAATTGCCTGTTTGTCATGCGTAGGCGGCATGTGACTCTTGCGTTTGGGGAGGCTGGGTGGGAGTATGAGGAGCTCCCCAGAAGTATGGGGGGAGGGACCACTGGCACCCATACTGTGGCCCCACTCCACCCAAAGGCCTTGCCCCCACTTGGCCACCTCCTCCTCCCGAAGCCCTGCCTGCACTTACACCCACCCCACCCCAAGACTTCACTCCTACTCCACCTCTTCCCACCCCTGCCCGCTAGGGTTGCCAGGCGTCTGGTTTTCGAAAAGGGACCCTGGCAGCTTCGATCAGCACCAATGACCAGGCCACTAAAAGTCCAGTTGGCGGTGCAGCAGGGCTAAGCCAGGCTTTTTTCACAGTTTTTATAATACAACTCAAAGTATGAATTTAAAGAGGTTCTATATGGCAGATGGATTAACAAAAATTTTTGCTGTTTCATAGTGCTCACTTTTTTCAAAGCCAACTTTTTCAGTCCTGCAGTGGGGGATATTTTACTGTTGTTTTGTAACATCATACAGTGTTTCTCCATAGCATTGTGGTAGCTGCACAGTAAATCCATTGGCACCAATGGCAGTTGCACAGAAATAATTCACATTAATGCTACTCTAGGATCTGATGTCCTTATTATAGATGCTACTGTCTGATCAGTAAGGGTATGTTACACTACAAGTACCTACAACAGCACAACTGCAGCTCTGCAGCTTCACCGCTTCTGGGCCCAAGAAATGAACACTGACTGGTGGGATCATATCATATAATTAGGGTGACCAGATGTCCCGTTTTTAAAGGGACAGTCCCGTTTTTGGGAACTTTTTCTTATATAGGCACCTATTACCCCCAACTCATGTCCCATTTTTTCACAGTTGCTATCTGGTAACTCTACATATAATGCAGGCTTGGGATGATGAGCAGTGGCTATAGAATTTTCAGATGTGCAAGGCCGCATCCCTGGATCTGTGTGCTGAACTCACCCCAGCCCTCCTGCACCAGGACACCAAAATGAGAGCTGCACTGATAAGGGAGAAGCGAGTGCCAATCACACTGTGGAAACTTGCAAAGCCAGATTGCTACTGTTCAGTGGGAAATCATTTTGGAGTTGGAAAATCCACTGTGGGGGCCGTTGTCATGCAAGTGTGAAGGACCATTAATTGTTTCCTGCTATGCAGGACTGTACTCTTGGCAGTGTGCAGGACATAGTGGATGGATTTGCAGTAATAGGGTTCCCAAACTGCAGTGGCACAATAGATGGCACACATTTTGGCACCACCCCACCTTGCCACAGAGTACATCAACAAAAAGGACTACTTTTCTGTGGTTATTGCAAGCATTGGCAGATCACCGAGGATGCTTCATTAACATCAATGTGGGTAGAACGTGCATGATGCTGCTCACATCTTTAAGAACACAGGACTGTTCAGAAAGCTTCAAGCAAGGACTGACTTTCCTGACCTGCAAATTACCATTGGTGATGTTGAAATGCCAATAGTGATCCTGTGTGATTCCACCTACCCTTACATCAACCTAACTTTTATAGTGTCGACCAGGCTGAATTCTTCCATTGACCTAGCTACAACCTCTCAAGGGGCTGGATTTACTACAATGACAGAAAATCCCCTTCTGTCACTATAGCAAGTGTCTATGCTACGGTGCTGCAGCTGTGCTGCTGTAACAGTTCTAGTGTCGACATAGGTGATTCAAACTAAGAACACATCTTACTTTTTCCTAGTAAAAATGCATCTTTAGTACCTGATCCAAAATCCATGTATTTCAATGCCCTTAATCAGGCTAAAAAGCAACAGAGGGTCCTGTGGCACCTTTAAGACTAACAGAAGTATTGGGAGCATAAGCTTTCGTGGGTAAGAACCTCACTTTTACAGTTTCAGACTAACACGGCTACCCCTCTGATACTTAATCAGGCTAGTAGGTCTCAATCATGTCAGATTCTGAATAATGCCCATATCCTGCACAAGGAAGCTCTTAGGATACATTCATTAATGTTTAGGTACTTTGAAACGGTCAGGTAAAAGGCAGCATAAAGGGTTATGTACAGTTATAGAGTGATAAGGACTCAAATATTTCAACAGTGCCAAAGATTAACTGCTGTCTGTCATTCTGTATGCTACTTAATAATGTTTATGAGCAGACTAACTAAAATTGGCATCCTTTTGAATGCAGGAGAGGTTTGATCATGGGAATCTGGAATTCTCACACTTCCGTAGGGAATATCTTAGGATCCTTAATTGCTGGTTACTGGGTATCTACCTGCTGGGGTCTGTCTTTTGTGGTTCCTGGTGTTGTTATTGCTTGCCTGGGGATCGTTTGTTTTCTGTTTCTCATTGAACGTAAGTATATATTTCCTTATTTTGATTTTTATTTCTACAAAATTGTGTTGCCCATCCTATGCTAGGAACCTGCATTACACAAATTAAAATCCACAATGCAAAATACCTATAAAGGGCTGCTCATACCTAAATAAATAGCCACCAGACACTCAGGTCATATCCTTCCCAGAAGCTACGTGGAGAAAAAGATGGGATTTTCAGCATGTTCAGAAGGTCAAGATGTGACATCCTAAGGGGGTAGTTGCAAAGTCCTAGTCTGATCCCCTGCCAGCAGCTCTCTCATTTATAGCTCAAGGGTCTCTGCTAATCACAACTCTGGCCTGGGGAGAAAGGCCAGCTCTCAGGTAACTGGTTTTAAACCCATTTAGAGCTTTACAGCTTTAACACCAAGTCCTTGAATTCCACTCTGAAATTTACTGGGAACTAGTACAAATCATGGAGCACGGGTGTAATGTGCTCCTGATCAGGACTTCTACTTAAGCTGGCCACGGCATCCTGCATGAGTTCTTGTTTCTGAGTGGTCTTAAGGCAGAGCACCATGTGGAGTGATTGCAGCAACATGATACCCTGCCAGAATGTATTTGTCCTACTTCACCCCAGACCATATCCTCTTGAACTTGTATCTTCACTTGACTTCAGTGAGTCTACTTGTGAGGCAAGGGTCAGACTCCACATATGGATGGGGGAATCAGGGTATTCCTACTCTGATAATATATGACATCTTCACTTGACTTCATATGCATTGTGTCTGACTGAAAATAACTTAACTGTGCTCTTTGTCTGTGGGCTGAATATTAAAGAAAAGAAACAAATATTATATCTGTAGGTCAAAATGAATGTGGTTTTTTTTTTTTTTCATTTGGGGCTAGACCAGGGGTGGGCAACTTTTTGGCCCGAGGGCCACATTGGGTTGGCGCAACTATGTGGAGGGCTGCACCTCCCCAAACAGCCTGGCCCCCACCCCCTATCCACTCCCTCCCACTTCCTGCCCCCTGACTGCCCCCCTCAGAACTCCTGACCCATCCAACCCACCCTGCTCCTTGTCCCCTGACCGCCCCCCATCCCCTATGCAACCCCCCTGTCCCCTGACTGCCCCGACCCCTGCCACCTGACAGCCCCCCCCGGGACTCCCACCCCCTATCCAACCGCCCTCTGCTCCTCGTCCCCTGACCACCCCCTCCCGGGAACCCCAGCCCCTAACTGCCCCCCGGGATCCCACCCTCTTATCCAACCTCCCCTGCTCCCTGTCCCCTGACAGGCCCCCCAGGACTCCTACTCCCAACCCTCCCTGTTCCCCATCCCCTTACTGCCCCCCCAGAATCTCAGCCCCATCTAACCATCCCCTCCTCCCTGACTGCCCCTCAGAACCCCCCGCTCCCCGCCCCCTTACCAGCAGCAGGAGCTCACAGCCGCGACACCCGGCCAGAGCCAGCTGCGCTACCCACGCTGCCCAGCGGGAGCGGCAGGCCAGAGGGCGGCCGGCGTGGCTGCGGTGGAAGAGGGACAGTGAGGGAGGGACTGGGGACTAGGATCCCTAGCCAGAGGCTCAGGGGCCGGGCAGAACGGTCCTGCGGGCCATAGTTTGCCCACATCTGGGCTAGACTATACCAGAAAGTTTTACTGCTTTAATTATGGTTTAAAGCAGCAAGAATGTGCACCTGTGTGCATGCATGCAGTGTGGAGGCAATTATATCAGTATAGAAGTGCTTATACAAAAGTAGCTTATGCTGGCTCAGGGAGCAAAATAAACTCTACCAATATAAGGCATCTGTATACCAGTATACTGCATCTGTGCTAAGGCTTATACCAGTATAACTGCATCAGTAAAAAAAATCATACCCTTATCAGGCATAGTTATACCGTTATAGCAACTTTTCTAAGTGCAGACCAGGCATTAATATCAGCAGGGTTTTAGGAGAATGATTCCTTATGTTTGATTAACTGGTGTTTTGTTGTATTTCAGACCCTAAAGATTTAAGTTACTCTTGCAAACCATCCAGTGTAAGTGAACATTATTGTAATATTCATTGTTATATTTCATGTTACTTTTATTTTTTTTAATGGATAAATAGGACAACATTTGGTAGTTATAGTATGAAACTAGCCTTCTGGTATACATTTGAACAACGAGAGGCTGTAATACCTGTCAGGGAAATGAATTAAGCTTGGTGGTAGGGCTTGTGATAATGTAGTGTGTTGGTTTTGTAGTGGAATTCAAGTATTATTCATGCGGTTTGCTGCGGAGAGAGGAGTGGCAATAAAAATTGGAGTTTTGAGGGGGGTTGATTTTTTTTTTTTAAATTTAAAATTGATTTTTTTATTTTGTTTAAATTAGCATAAGGAACAGTGTGAGGGGGAAGATCTCCACAACGGGATCCTCATGTAGATGTATTTTCTCCTGCCCCCAGATTTCACTGGGGTAAGGAATGATTTGGGTCTATATCATTTGCCTTAATGATATCCTTTGGCATCCATGCATCCAAAGATGAATTGTACATTGAAAGAAAATGTCCAGTGTCTGTTTTGAATATATTGATTTTCTTAATTTTGCATGCAGTCTTGTTCTTCTATGGTAATTTAGGGTAGATTGGCCTTCTCTGTAGCATGTATTATTTCTTGTACTGCTTTCTCTTATCCTCTTACTATTCTCCTCTCTAAAGGACATAATCTTTAATATTTTCAATCTCTCCTGATATAAAGTTTCTGATCATTTTAATTGCCATTGTCTCAAGCACATGTTTTTGGCTTTATCACATATTTTGGTCACCTCATTTCAGAAAATACTGTACTGTCTATATTTTCTATTCAATTCTTTCGCATTTTTTAAATACAAGCAAATCTATTACTGGATTGAAGTTACATGACTCATAGACACTTTGAGCTGGAAGATATTTTTCTTAAGTATTTATTTGCTACCTATTGAGAAACATCCTGGTGAATGTTTCAATCACTTCATACAGTTACTAGAAAGAAAGATAGATCTCAGAATTTGCCACTAAGCTTTGCTGAGGTAAATGTATTCCATTCACTTCAGTGCGCTGTTACTGAAAAGCATTGTTAAAGAGCTCTGCACAGCATATTGCTTTTCTGCCTTACCAAAAGCTGACATGAAAGAAAAAAATGACTTTCAGCTATATCTGTCTTGATGCTGTTGAACCAAAAAAAAAAAAAAGGCAATTGAGGATTTGTTTTCTTGCAGCCACCCCCCCCCCCCAAAAAACAAGAGGTCATTGACTTCTCATGAACATCAGCAAGATAATTGCCTCACACCCAGCCTCATTGTCTGATGCATTTGACCTACTGTTTCCATGGAAACCTTGCTCTCTGGAGCATAAAGCATCACTCCCTCCCACAGATTCTTATTTGCAATCCCATAGGAGGTTTTAAAGACATTTCTCTCCTAGACTTCACTCAGAAATAGCTCCAGAATGCAAAACTTGCCAAGAGTTCAGTAAATCCTAGGAAGTCACATGATGTTTGAATGTGGGAATACCTCAAATTTAAAATTTGAGGTCCGAAAAGTACAGAGTACCTTCAACTCCTGTTAACTTCAGTGCACTCTCCTTCTGTATTCACCACAGGATTAATTTGTAGAAGTTAAACCAATTAATAGAATATTGATTAACAAATCTGGTTGCTGAAGTGTAGCTGAATGACAACTGAAAGGATACAGCTACGGTATTAGCACAATAAACAAACAAAAACCTTGGCCCTGTTAGACTAGCTGCAGAATTTTGCAGGAAGGCATAAAATTCTAGCTGCCACTTTGTTTTCAGTCCTTCTGAGAAGCAAATTCCCATGCGGCATGGGTCCCCTTGAAAATTTTTAAAACATTTTTGTAAATAATAATTCAAGAGTATATTTGAATCTACGAGCAGAGACAATCTTCTAATTGCAGGTGAAGCAATACAAACTTGAAAAGTTACCATGAGGAGTAGTTCCTCCAGAGAGAGTAAATCTAAGGCACCATCTGTGAGCTGGTCTGGTGATATTTTTTTTTTTTCATGTCCTCCATAATTTGAAGCCTCACAGGATGCCCAGGTCCCTCCATACTTTTAAGTGACTACACTGTAAGTTACAAGCTATTCAAAAATTGATCATTTTTCCTCCCAAGTCAGTGGCAGAGACTGGAACAGAACCTAAAACACCTAACTCCAACTTTCTCCACAGATTTCTCAGGATACCCATTGTCACTTGTATCTGGCTTTGCTGTGTTAAAAAAGGAGTTCTAACTGGAAACACACTCATGAAGATAATTTCATTTTAAATTAAGTTTTTCAACAATCCCCAAAATAGAAGGTGCACTTAAGTGCTTTGGCCATTTTACCTTGGTTTGTGTACTTGTGAAATGTGTTTCAAAATATTTCAGAGTCTGGTGTAAATGCCAGAAGTGGAGTCTTTGTCTAAACTTTCCACAGAGATCTACTCTCCACAAATGCTGTAATTCAAGCAGTCTATGCAATCTGCAATAAAGGAATTTGATAAATGACAGTAGAGGGCAGATTTAGTGGCATTTGTAATAGGGAAAAAAATGTAAAAATTATGTGAAGATTTGGTATCTTCTTTTTCATTGCTTTAATCTAATCTCTCGTTCACTGCTCTTGCAACCCTGCATCTTGTAGTCCCAATTGATCAATACATATGAACACGTTGAAATTCTTTTGTTCTAAGAACTCTTTTAACATGGCTTTTCCTTTCTGTGGAAATATCAGTTCTTTTAAAAATTCTTGTGGTAAAGTTCTTCCATAACTGGAAGACTCCATACTTTTCAACTTCTTACTTCTCTCCAGAAGATAAAGTGTAAATATTTAATATGTAGCCTCTCAGTCTAGTCCTCCTCTCCAGATATTTCCTCTTTACCAGAGTATATTGCATTTAAACAGTGAAATGGAAAAAAAAGTATTTCACTTTTTCTCTTCTTAACCTTTAGATAAAGATATAGCTGGTCTTTCCTCAGATAATAGATTTTCTTTCTGCTAGATCATTATAATTCACTTCCCAAAACGACTCTTCTTTTCAGTAAGACCATTTCTAGTATGTATTTTGCAGAACCCTTGTTTTTGGACTTTGGCCCATCAAGGATGATTACTTCAATCTTTGACTGCACTTTACCTTTTATGGATTATACATAATTTATCCTCATCTCTCCATAAATTTTCTGTACTGGAGGAATGAACAAGTAAAGAACAACAAAAATATGCATCCATACACTTTATCTGGGGCAAATTTTGTGTATATTTCCTTTTAAATTAAGACTTCAGATATGGACAGGGCATGCTTTTCTGACTATATTTATTTTTTACATAGCATTCAGGATGTACTAAGGCACTTAGTAAAGTTTAGTGCCTCCTTCTGCTCCTCTAATGTAATACGCAACTGAACACAGCCCCATGTTCTCTCTACCTGGTGGTGAATATACATTTAAGGTTTACATGTAAGCTACCCAACCCACACACTTCATATCAATGGCAAATCTTTTTAGATAAAGTGTCATATGGTGACATATTTCAAAGAATGCAATTTCAGCATGCATTGATGTGCAACTGTGCATGCAAATGAATGGCTATATTTACAGGAAAGCAACTATTTTAGATCTGTTCCAGTTGGGGGCCTGGGGAGCCCACAGAGGATAGATAGGATCAGATCCTCGGGGGGGCGGGAGGAGGAAGACCCCAAAGACAACAACTATAACCGTGGTGCCCCCTTCCTGTGCTCAAACAGCTAGAATGAATATTTTATATGAGAATGTGAGAAACCTTTATCTTCAATGGGGAGGGAGGAGGAGAGAAATTGTTCCTTAATAGCAGTCTCTGAAATAAATGGATCAGTTTAGGAAGTCGAATTGTGATTAAAGTATTGTTACAAAATGTGGATTTTGTAGTGAAAAATGTCGAAGTCATTAAGTGGAATGAGCTCAAAATCTGAATTTCCTGTGCCGCTCCTGTGTACAGCACAATTTGAAATGAGAATATATAAAAGTGCCTTCTCTTTCACATTTTGCAAGATTCACAGAACTCCACCTGAATTTAAAATAACTAGAATGTACAGTCATCAAACCATAAGTTTTTCCACTTGGCTTTGCATCTGAGGTGTGATGAACATAGATCTTTGGTATGTAAAAGTAGGGTCTAACCCTACTTCTAGCATCAGTGACTTCTTTAAGGTAGTGCTTTTTTAAATTGTTTTTCAGAGCTCAAAGTCCTACATGAATGGTACAAATAAATTCAGAGTCCATAAGCCAACCTTAAATCTTAAAGAAACCAACAATCTTCAGGTAAAATGAAATTTCTTAAATTAAAATTGTATGTAAGATTTTCTAAGCTCAGATATAATCTTTCCAATGAAAATGGCTTTACCCATGAATGTTTCAATCTGCTAAAGATCTTATAGAAAAATATAAATATAAAAATATTTCAACTTACTGTAAACAGTGTTTTAGGGGAGATTTTTCAAAGACACAAAAGACAGCTAGGTGACTGACTGCCCTTTATGCATATGAAAATCTTTCCCTTAATTTCTTCTGTAGTGTCCCCTTAGTGTTTTTTGCTTTCGGCTGGAGATTTACTGCTTCTTAAAAACAATGACATATTTAACAACTTCTGTGCCCTATTGTCCTCGCCTACAAAACCAGTTGCATTGGTTCTGTGGTACACTTTGAGTTCTTCAGAATGAAAATTTAATTTTAAAAGAAGGGGAAGCGTAGCGAGAGCAGTGTGAGCAAAATTCACAGTAGCGATAAGGGGATGAGCATAAACCAATAGCCTGGATCAAAAACATCCCCAAATTTGGGAGACCTTCAGATCCCAACATTGTAGTTGTGACCAATTTCTGCAATAATCGCATCCCTGAGTTTCATTTAGGAGAGCAGAGTAATGTGCTGTACACTACGCGGCACAAATAACCAAAACTTAAGTACCTTTCACTCTGCAGCCCTTTGTTTACTAAATATACTATGAAGGCCAAGAACATAAGAACAAGGTTCAAAAAAGAGCTAGATAAATCCATGGAGGATAGGTCCATCAATGGCTATTAGCCAGGATGGGCAGGGATGGTGTCCTTACCCTCTGTTTGCCAGAAGCTGGGAATGAGCGACAGGGGATGGATCACTTGATGATTACCTGTTCTGTTCATTCCCTTTGGGGCACCTGGCACTGACCACTGTCAGAAGACAGGATACTGGGCTAGATGGAGCCTTGGTCTGACCCAGTAGGGCCATTCTTATGTTCTTATGATATATTACAAGGGAATGTATTTGATTATTCACTAATGAGTAGAGGAGAGACCATTTCCCCCACATCATATTAAGGGACAACACAGCTGGTTTTGTTTCTTTGGTGTTATCCGAAGCCCATTAAAGTCTATGTGAGTCTTTCCACTGAGTTCCAAGGACTCTGGACCAAGCCCTTACTGATGAGCAGCTATTTTACGTGTTCCTCCTTTCATTCTAAGGCCTGAGTTATGCCTGGTAAGCAGAGCCTGTAATAAGGCTTGATGTGCAGCTGAACCACTCCAGGGGAACAAAATGGCTCCTGGAGCTCCCTGCGGGAGAGGAGTAATTTGCTACACCCTATTACTGTGCCGAATAGACCTTATCACATAGCTAACAAGCTCTCCTGGTTTGTAGGGTGGAGAAACAAAGGCATGATTTCAAGTATCAGAAGGGTAGCCGTGTTAGTCTGTATTCACAAAAACAACGAGTCTGGTGGCACCTTAAAGACTAACAGATTTATTTGGGCATAAGCTTTTGTGGGTAAAAAACCCACTTCTCTTCAAAGGCACGATTCTGCCTTCTCCACTTCTGTCTTGTTGCTGGCAGAGGAAGCAACTTGTTAGCGGCGCCTGCACTCCCCTGAGTGCAGGGACTTCTGATTCTGGAGGTCCATTACGTGGGCCTCCCATGGAAGGCAGAGTCCATGCTCTCTCTCCCTTCTGTGCAGGCATTGGCCACAGTTTAGCCCTCTGACTTTTTGGGAAATGGTTAGTTATTTGTGTGCATAATATGTAACTTTTTGAGCGGTTGGACTTCAGCATGGAGACTGAACATTCTGGGTTGGGAGGCACCTCTTCCCACCCTCCATGCTGAGAACATCTATATAGAAAAGGAATAGAGTTATTCTCTCTCCCCATTGTACATACTTATTTACTGAACTTTGCAGGCCCTTTCTTTGCAAAAACAATCCTTCTGAAAATGAGAACTGAGTGCAGTCTAAGTGTAGTATTCATGATACTGGACAATGTAACATCTCATTTCCTTGGCCAAATACAGCTCTGAATATCACCTGAGGACCATTTTTTAAAGGTTTTCTACAGGTGCTAGGTGGTTACTTGGTTGCTTGTTTGTCATATAGACTTTTTTTTAAAATGAGAGTAGTCTTCATCTAATTCTCTGTGGGGAGAAACATACAAAAAAACTACCCCTGGGTAAATACTGCCAAAAATGTTGAGATTACTCATTCTTAAACTGCTCCCACTGTGTTTGCTCTCCGCAGTGGCCAGTGAGTTTACTTGCAGGAATATTCATGGAAACAGAAAGGATTTTAATCTATTAGAAGTTATTGACAGAAGCAAACTTTACATTTGTAAATGAGTACTGGTATTCACACCAGAAAACAGATTCTGGATTTGTCCCTTCAGAGAAAAGAAATATCTTGTGACCAGAACAAAACAAAAATCTTCGTTTCATTTCAAAATGTTGATGTGAATCTAACCACTTTTGTTTTCACGTCTTCCTGTGGTAAAAATTGAAATTTGTTTCTCAGAATTGATTATTTTCTCCCCCAAAAATTCAGTTTCAATTGCAAAGTCATATTTTTTAGGTAGGAAAACTTTCCACACACCATACCTCAACCAGTTCTACTTGTCACCTATGTGTTCAATCAAAATTAACCAAACCATTCTGAACTAAGTATATTCACTGTCTACAGTGAACTGTTTGAGTACAACCTGCAGCCCAGATGTTACTTGCCAGTATTATGCTCTGAATAATTTTAAAATAATGGCAAGAGTCTTGAATCTCATAAGCTGTTTTTGGACAATTCATAAACACAAAGAGCTGAAATTTGAAAATAAACTGTTGGCTGTAATTTGCTCTGCCAGCTCTAATCATAATTCTCAGTAATTGGCACTCTTGTTGTCAGTTTGTGCAGAGAGGCTATAGACTGAATGGATAAGGAGACTTTATCCTGAGAGGTGTTCCATCTTGATCATGACAGACGGACACTGGCTGAGCAGCACTGGGGTGCTTGCTGTCAAATCTGTCAGAGTTAATGTGTGTTTTCTTTGCTATCTGTGTTAGTTGTTCATAATGGTGAGAAATAACGAGGCAAAAAATGTTCTCTCTGTTTTTGAGACCTTGCCCTTTCCCCCTCCAGTTGAGGATAACTGTATCTAATCTTGCTCTTGTAAATGTGGAGTTGAATATATTTTTTACAATGGCTACACTATAGCTAAGCTAAGGTTATCATAGTTCTGCTTCTTGCTGCCTGTACAAACAGCAGATGTTCAGTGGTTTTAGAACTAGTCAATTCCTAGCATGCTAGATTGGCAGCTCTGACTGATTCTTAGCTGACCACTCTAAACAATATAACAAGAAAAATAATATTCAATATATGCAACAAATAAAAGCAGAATGTGTTTCTAGATACATTACCTGTCATGTCAGGTTGGCCTCTTAAAATTATACACTATTGAGCAATAATAAATCCTTCCCCAGAGCTCAGGAGTGTACCATATGTCTGTTCACTCTCACTGACAAAGCTGAAAAGTATTATCCCTGCCAAGCTCAAATTGCTTTTTCCTTATCTAGCTCAGTCTAGCACTTACCTCCAAGATATTGATATATATCTCCAACTTGAATTGCTAAGAGAGGTGATATGTGTTGTGTATTGGTAACTTCCACTTCAGAATTATCATTTCTTTGCATTAGTAAGCTTAGAGTCACCTGTCTGAGAAATGAGCAGCATTTACTCAGACAATTCCAATCAGGCTATTGTGCTTACAGGTATCCTGCAGGGTTTACTCTGCCCTTATTCAAGCAACGCTCCTTTGGAAGTCAATAGGAAGTTTTCCTGAATAATGACTGAAGGGATTTTGACCAATGTTTTTGTTTTGTGTTTGGGATTGATAGCTTGAATTGCAAATGTTAAACTAAAGTATCGATGGTGTTTCAGTTATTCAAAGATTAAAAACTGAAATTAAGTGTCTACTGCTAATTTGTTGCCATTTAAAATAAAACAAAATTATAAATCGGATTATTTCAAAATCACTCAATAGAAAGTGTCATTTTCAAATCTGTTCCATCATTTTTAAGCTGTAACATCTGTTCTCCATGTCAGTTTGTTTAATATTAATCAGACACTTTCCATCTACCGCACAAGTACGGGGTGTGGAATAATGTACCAATTTACCTTTCCAAGCTTAAATTCAAATAAATGTGGTAGTATTAAGCTCTTCACCAAGATTTAATGTAGATGTGTGATGGTTAGGAGAAGGGTGAACATACATTAAAATCGTCTTGCAGCTAAAAAGAGAAGCATTGCTAGGTCATCTTAGAGGGTGACCGTGCCATAGGGTACAGGTGAAATACTGGGTTGCTACAACTACTGAACCTATCATTTTTACAAGCTGGCAAAATAGTTTTGATGGACCTTGACAGCTTTGTATCCAAAATTTCTGCCACCACGCATGGGAGTGAGTGGTGAATCTTGGATTTAGGTTTGAACTTCCTCAAGATTCGGGGGAGAGCACGTGAGAGGTTTTGGTTCAATGTAATCTCTGGATAATTGGCTTCACACACTTAGGCATGGATTCCAGTCCCTACTCATATTGAATAGTACTTTATCCAAACAGCACTGTTGAACAGAGGTGCCAAATCAGATAGATACTTCCAAGGGAGGATGATCAAATTATGGTCCCTTCCCCACTGCCTCCTCCTGAAGGGACCCCAGGTTTCCCTCACCCAGGGAGTGTCCATCTCTCTTAAAACATGGTGCTTGAGCCAGTTTGAGTTCTCGGTGGGCTCCCCTGCACTCTGCTGTACAGGAACAGGCTCCTGGTGCGCCAGATCACCACATCATTTCACCCCGCCGCTCTTCCAAAATTTCAGTGGCGTGGTAACCCTATGCTCCAGGTTGCAACACCATTCACTGAAACGTGGCTTGGCCACCCCATTTGTACAGAGAGGAGGCCAGGTCAGACTTTAATGGCAATGTGACTACACAGCTGGAGTGTTGGTCCAGACCGCTCTGGCAGCAGCTGTATTTGTTTAGTATGGGACAGCTGCTTAAAGATAATTGGGCCATGGCCCCCCTGCTCCGTGGCCTATGGAACTTTGGGCAAGTGCAAAAAGCATGGGGGGAGGGAGGGATTTGCTCTCACTTCTCCCCACTCCCTGCAATTGGTGTCACTACTATTGAAGTCAGGTGGAGTAAGGTACTGTTACCGAAATGTTGGGTCCGCCTAGCTGAGAGTCAATAACAGCCAGACAGGGATAGGGTTACCATTCGTCCGGATTTACCCGGACATGTCCTCCTTTTTGTACTAAAAATAGCGTCCGGGGGGAATTTGTAAAGCACTCACAATGTCCGGGATTTCCCCCCTCCCCCGGCAGAGCAGAGCGAGCAGCTGGGAGGGCTGCAGGAAAGTCCCGGGCTGGACTCCGGAGCAGCTGTAGAGGAGCCGGATCCGCCCTGCATTCTGAGCAAGTGTATCAGCACAAAGAGCAGCCCTCCCCTTTTGCAACTGGGAGCGGTTTCTGCCATGCAGCGTAGCAAAACGGGAGCGAGAGCACTTTGTGCTGATACAAGGGCAGCTCTCCCCTGCAGCCCGGTCCGGGCCAGGGACCGGGTTTTGTTGTGCTGGGGAGCTCAGCCACGTGTCCGGCTCGCACAGAGCCCAACACCCTGTTCTGAGCAGCAGGGTAAGGGGGCCAGGGGGCAGGAAGGTTCTGGAGGTGGCAGTCAAGAAACGGGGGGGGCTTTTTGGGGGGAGTGGAGAAAGTTTTGGGCAGTCAGGGTACAGGTAGGGGGTAGGGTCCTGGGGGGCAGTTGGGGGGGTCTTAGGAGGGGGCAGTTAGGGGACAAGGAACAGGGAGTCTTAGGTAGGGGGTGGGGTTCTGGAGGGCAGTTAGGAACAGGGGTCCCAGGAGGGGGCAGTCAGGGGACAAGGAGCGAGGGGGTGGGGGGCTGGGAGTTCTGGGGGGCTGTCAGGGGGCAGGAGTGGGGAGAGGGATCGGAGCAGTCAGGGGACAGGGAGCAGAGGGGTTTAGATGGGTTGGGAGTTCTGGGGGGGGCTGTCAGGGGGCAGGAGTGCGGAGAGGGATCGGAGCAGTCAGGGGACAGGGAGCAGAGGGGTTTAGATGGGTTGGGAGTTCTGGGGGGGGCTGTCAGGGGGTGGGGAGTGGTTGGATGGGGCGTGGGAGTCCCAGGGGTCTGTCTGGGGGTGGGGGTGTGGATAAGGGTTGGGGCAGTCAGGGGACAAGAGGCAGGGAGGCTTAGATAGGGAGTGGAGTCCTGGGGGGCAGTTAGGGGCAGGGGTCCCAGGAGGGGGCAGTCAGGGGACAAGGAATGGGGGGGAGGGTTGGAGGTTCTGGGGGGGCGGGAAGTGGGAGGGGCAGGGGCGGGGCTAGGGCGGGGCTCCTCCCGTCCTCTTTTTTGCTTGCTGAAATATGGTAACCCTAGACAGGGATAAGGAAAAGGTTGCTTTATTCTGCAGAAGAAAGGAGAGCTTTGCACCTTGGTACAAAAACTCTAACTCATACAAAAGCCAAAGATCTTTTATACATTCAAACACAGGCCCTGGTCGTGTTAACATTTGATTGGTGGTTAACAGACCCTGTACTTCTGCTATCTGGTCAGTGAAAACCAGTTTGGGACCAGCTCCAACTACCGCAAGGCCTTGACAGGGAAGACAGTTGAAAAGTTCAGGCTACTGTGTACTTGAGGTGTCTGCTTCCCCCTAATGGCTGCTGGCTGCCATAATGGCTGCTAGCTGTTAAAGGCGGGGGGAGAAGGGGGGTCACTGCTGACTGTCACAGTCCCTCCTTCGGGCCTGACAAACCCAAATTGTCAGGCCCATTGCACAATTTGTGATCAAGCTGGAGGGAAAGATATCTAGAGCCAAGCGGTTCTGGAGAACCATCTGCCTTAGTTTTCTCTGTGCGGTTGCCAAGTCCACCAGGGCATCGGCAGTAGTTTAATTTTCCAGATGTCTCGGTGAATTACCCAATTCCACATGCATCCTCTCCATGGACCTGGCGGGATTCGGTATGTGGGAGCCCACACACCCCTAATCGGTCCATATGCTTGGAAGGAGCATTGAGAACGTTCGCACTTCCACCCAGAAAGTCTCCAAGTATGTCTCCATGGCCACAGATCAGATGGTACTCCTGATGTGTCTGTAAGGGCAGTGGGCCAAGCCTGAGCATGCTAGATCCCACTGCAATGCCTTCCCAGCCTTAGTGATATTCAATACCATTTCTGTCAACAACTTCTGGGTCATAGAACTAAGGGCGGAGATAACATGTAACTCACCAATTCCAGCCTGTACCTGGTTTAGCTGTGCCCCAGAAATAAGCCTTTTCTAATTGCCCCAATTTCTCATCATGTTCTTGGTTCTTAAAAATATTCCAAACTGCTGCTGCACTATTGGCCCCATCCCATAGGGATCTGGTCAAGTCACTTTTCTTTCTAGAGGAAATAACCCAAGCCCTCTGTGTGCTAATCTAATGGCAGCCCCCTGTGAGCAATTTGGGTATGTAGAGGTGACCTGGAAACTGGATAAGGGTAATGAAAATTTAACGGTCCCTAGTGTAGTATTAATCACAGTCCATTGATATCCTAATACATTTCTCTTTGGTGTAATACTATACCACATTCCCAAGCATGGGTCCCACAAGTTTCTTCCTGCCAGTGTATAATTCTTTGTTTCTTCACCAGGGTCAGTTCTTAATGTCTCTTGTAGGCAGGAATCCTTGGACTTTGGTGGTTTCAATGGAGCAAGTGTTCCTTCTTCTCTTTTCCTGAAACAGTCATGATTCAGCATCATACAGGGGAGAGGTTACTAGCACATCACCCTGTAATGGTTTTGCGTCTTCTAAAAAAAATTCAAAGGTACAGTAGGTCTGTCAGTGGACAGGGGAGAGGTTACTAGCACTTCACCTTGTCTTTTTTCCTTTTTCCTGCTGTCCAGAAGGCACAGCAGAGCTAGAAGGAGAAATAGGCTTATCAGTCGGAGAGTCCTCCTAAGGTGGAGGGGTCTTTTTACAGTGAAAAGCATTCCAGGTAGGCAGTCCTTGGCACTTCACAGCGATGTTGGTGGTTAACAGGACTTGGAAAGGGCCTTTCCAGCATGGAGCCAAAGCAGTCTTTCGTTGGTGGATCTTTACATAGACTCAGTCTCCTTGTTTCAATGAACGGCCGGGCTGCTAGGGTCTTTGGATAGCACTTCTTTTATCTGTGAGAAAAGAAACCTAACACACTTCATTAATGCCTGGCAGTGTTTTGCAGATCTCATAGTGCTTGGGCACATTCAGGCCCCCCTTTTCTTGGCTGTCAGCCAAGTCTTAGCTGTGAGCAGTGTCCTTGGATGGGGCCAGCATCTTATCTTTGGACTGAGCTTGCTAGCTATTTTTTTCCCCCAGTTTACTCGTTCTGTTCTTTTTCCTTCTCCCCTTCTCGGGTTCTTTTAACCTACAAAGGAAACTTCCACTCTTCACTCATACACCTTTTCCCAACAATGAACACATACACATTGCCATTATACAGTACATTAGTCTTATTATTCAATGTATGCCATATACACCCTTCCAGTAAAATAACTTTATTACAGAGCTTTGGAGCAACAAACCAGGACAAGCACACCCACTTTTGAGGAGTCCACTCGGTACAACCTCTGGTGTCCAATAGCTTTCCTCCCTCCCCAGACCTCTGGCTAGAAATCTGAGGTAGCCAGAAGGATCCCATGGGCAATATGGGAAGTGGGTTAACCTTCCATGTCCTTGCTTCCAAAGACTGTTGGTATGCAAATTTTAACAACAATTTTGGCCACAAGACAAACATCACAAGACAGGACATAGAACACAAAAATAATTCCTATTGTGCCAGTAAATGCATGGTACGTTGAATGCCATTCAGCTGGCATCCGTTTTCTCTGATGATCTGCAAGACAAAAGAACAGAGGTCTACCCCTTCTGGGCAGTCAGTCATTGCTTAAAATATTTCCTTTATATACACATACTCTTGTTGATTTTAGGCAAAACAGAGGAATTACCCCATATTTCCTTGTATTTGTTTCATAGGCAGCCCAGGTTTCAGTGGCTTCTACCTTATTAGTAAGAAAATTGCATTAATACAGATGCTTTCTGGCTTGCTTCCAGATCCAAAACTATCCACAGCTTAAAGATTCTTACTTAAAAAGGGACACAATTAACTTTCCCAGACTTTTGATTGCCTTTTACTTCTAACTTTCAAACACTCAGTGATCTGAAAAAGACAACACAACCTATATTGGTAGGTTTGCATTTCTTTTACCTCTACTACAATATACACTGCACATGTTCTGGGGAAAATGCACATCCTCTCCACAATTCAATTTCCACAACACTAGCCACATCAATTTTTACACAAGGTGTAACTATTTCTTTTGTGCTTACAAAATCTCCATGCACCCCTAGTAAGACAGTTCGACCACATAGAGCCAGAGGCACTGTCCTTCTCTCTCGTTACCAGATCTTTCATCTGCTATTTTGTTACCCAAAAACAAATTCAAATCTTTTATTCTCCTGGCTTTGACTACCCTGCAGCAGCCACAACCTTTGGTCTTTATTTAAAACATTTTAAATCCTGTAAAGCATTAAGTCACCTTAAGGATTAAAGACTAAATACCATATTAAACAATACTAGTTTCCCGTATCTGGCAAAAGTATTCTTGGTTTTTGCAACTTTAAACAATACCAATTCATCTCAAACTTATAAAACACAGATCCCACAAAAACCAATAATCCATTTGTCCCGGTGCCTGGTTTTCCAGTACCAGGCGCAAGGGAGTTAAGTAAGTCGGAATGTCAAAAGATCCGGATTCGGGCCAATCAGTGCCCAGGGCTGGCCAATCCTGGGTGCAAAGCTGCAACAAGCATCTCTTCAACATTCTTTTCTGAACACCGGGTAAAGGCCATTTACTTAACATATAATCCAAAGGGCTATCCTTAGAGGGTTTCCTCTGAGACCCACCCATCCCCCTTCTGACACTCAAACTAAGAATTAGACAGAAAGGTGGAGGGAATTATGGTCTAATCCAGAAATCTCTGCTTACCCCAACTGTTACAGGGGACAGGACAGAAGAATCTCAATCTGACCTCAAGGCTTCCTCGCACGCTATGGCTTCCACCCTGAGGAATTATGAACGAGAAGCTCCGTTCCACCCACACACCTAACACCCAAGCGTACAAGACAGAAATTCATTAACCGGTTAACCAGAACAGAACCAGAACCAGAGTCAGATAGTGTTTCCTTATCCTATTAGGGCTCACCTTATCGGAGCACGAACCCCAGGGGCTGCGGTGAAGTGAGGAAAAGGGGCTAAGCACCCCGTTGGCGCCATTCCTAGTTCGCCGCAGCCATCTGGAGTCCAATGTCCGAGCTAGGAGGGTCCCATCTGGGTCGCCAGAAACTGTTACCGAAATGTCGGGTCCGCCTAGCGGAAAGCCAATAACAGCCAGACAGGGATAAGGAAAAGGTTGCTTTATTCTGCAGAAGAAAGGAGAGCTTTGCACCTTGGTACAAAAACTCTAACTCATACAAAAGCCAAAGATCTTTTATACACTCAAACACAGGCCCTGGTCATGTTAACTTTTGATTGGTGGTTAACAGACCCTGTACTTCTGCTATCTGGTCAGTGAAAACCAGTTTGGGACCAGCTCCAACTACCTCAAGGTCTTGAAAGGGAAGACAGTTGAAAAGTTCAGGCTACTATGTACTTGAGGTGTCTGCTTCCCCCTAATGGCCGCTGGCTGCCATAACGGCTGCTAGCTGTTAAGGGGGTGTGGGGGTCGCTGCTGACTGTCACAGTACTACTCAGTGTAAAACATCAGAATCTAGCCCTTCGATAATATTGATCTAATTCATAGGTGTCACTGCATGAATGAGTAAGACTGAAAACTAGAGGTCAGGAACAAAAGAAACTTATGAGTCTTTTAAAACTAAGCATATGCTATACATACCTGAACAGTACAAATGATCCCTACTGATGAATGTGAAGATACAAGGGACAGAAATTCTGAAAAATCAGCTTAATATTTATATAGAAGCCAGGTAATGTCAGTGATATCTTCAGTATGTTAACCAAGAAGTGTTTTCAACTCCAACCAGTGAACCACATTTGAATGGTGGATGGGGAGAAGCCATTGAAAAGTAGAAGAAATAAGTCAATTTCCAATAGCTGGGTTCTGTTCAGGGCACGCTATGATGTGTAGTGGTTTTGCAATTTGAAATCTGCTCACAATACAGATACTGTAGTGCTTTGACTCCAGAAGTAAATGCATGCTGCCCTAAAAAATAGTGCTTTTTTCACAAAGATTTCAGAATCCGTGAATCGCTTTCTGTAGTACAAAAAGTAAAGTCATAAGACATGTGAATGACTTGGTTGTTTACTACATACATTTTAATGTATTTACTTTTCTTTTTGTGGTGGTGGGAAACTGTATGTAGGATCCAGCGATGCAGTGTTTGCTTCCTGACAGAGAGAACTTCACAGTGCCACTGAACCATAACATGGCAGTCAATGGGGAAGGTGGAACTAGAATGTCAGCTATAAGCTTCATAGGTGCTTTGCGAATACCTGTGAGTACATGCATTAGTCTTATCCACTGTACATTGACTTGGGTTTTATCCGACAGGATTCTGATTTTTATACAGTTTAAATGGAGAAGTGGACAAAGTTGGTTTTCCCATCTCAAAACTGGTATTTTATTCAGTCCTGTTGAGTTTTAACTGGATGTCGGGAATCAGGGGGTCTATGGTATAAGACAAAGTGGGTGTCCTATTCAGAAGAAGAGAGGATACAGAAAAAGGGAATATTTGGCTCAAAGAAGCCAACTGAATACATTAATAAATCACATATTCGAATTTACAAACATTCAGAAAACTAGTGAGTGCAAGTTTAAACCTGCTCTTGGAGTTTTAAGCTGTATAGCTAGCACTCACACACTTCAGAACCCAAGAGTATGATGACATTATTAACATAATGGGACAATATGTATGTATGAGGGGAGAGAAATAAGGGGATCAGAGAGGAAACCTTGAATTGTCAGGGATGGAGGTGGAGTAGCTGAAATACCTACAGCCTCTTCTGCGGAGGCGACAGAACTGTCCTTTCATATCACCTCTTCTTATGCTCCTTGAAACCTCAGGTAACTGACTAGTCCCAGTTAGAGCTGGTTGGAATTTTCTATCTAATTTGGGGGAAGGGGTTAATGAAAAAAGGTAGTTTTCACAAAATTACTGATTTTTCTTGAAATTTTTCACAATGGAAAATTGGAAAAAAAAATTGTTGGGGTAGGGTTGACCTGAATCAAAATATTTCCGTTTATTGAACAGAATCAAAATATTTTGAGTCACTTCAATTTTAATCTGCATCCACCTGAGCTACCGTGGTACTTCACTGAAGTTGTAATTCAGGTCTTCCTCATTCTACTCTCTGAGTCGGGCCTCTCAGCTAGACTACATCTCTCATGATGCTCTTTGGTCTTCCCTCTGGCTGAACTGCCATAGTGTATCATGGGAGATATAGTTTTTGCTGGGGAACCTGGCTCATAGAGGAGAATGGGGGCATGAGGCATCTGAACTACAATTCCTAGGAGGCACTGGCAGCTCAGGCAGATGCAGTTCAATGTCAAACTGAAACAAAATGTTTCCAAATAGAAATTTTTTGGAACTTTTCATTCCCTGAAAAATGTAGCAATTTTGACTTTTCATCCTGTTTTGAGGCAAAAAACAATGTTGAAATATCAGAATTTCCTGCCGGACAAAAGTTCTGATTTCTGACCAGCTTTAGTCCCAGTGGTTCTGCAATTCTGTGATCTCCTTAAGTGGGATGAACTCTTCATCCAGTATGAGCAAGCTGAACTTCAATGCATGTGCTTTTTTTGTCAGATGTGTTTTGGTTTTGCTTTTTGGTGGGTGGGTATGAAGTGGAAGTCTGAAGTTGAGCTATATGAATTTGGTATATAATATAATATTCTATAGCCCATTACCCCTGTTGTATGTGTATTTGTCCTCATATTTGGAGTAGTTGTATTGATGTACATTATGGAATATTAATAACATTGATTAGCACTTGATTACACCAGGGCTTTACTGCATTAATTGGCTGCCTATGTTGTTTAAGTGTTAAATTGAAAAATGAATTCAACAATTGTTAAAATATGATGGAAACTCCTACCTAGTCTCCTATCTACATCTTCCATAGAGTCAGTGGACCGTGCTCTATCCTGGTACAAGCGGGCTATAACGCCAGGGAAGTCAGTACAGTTGTACCTGCTTACAGTAGGATTTAATTTGGGCCGGTGTCACAAATGGCATCACTTCTTCAGGCAGATGACTTCCATCACTAGTAGGTTCATAAATGATAATTGTCATTTTCAAAAGCTCCTAATTTGAAAGCACAGTTTATGGCTTATGTAGGGGAGCATCTTACCACTCAAACTTTCAGGCTGCTGGATAAAAGGAAAGGGGGAGTTTGTTTGAATTCAGGGTAATAGCTCTGCTCAGGGAAACACAAATGAATTCCAGCTGGAACTGATATTGGGCCTGTGTGAATGTAGGAAAGAGCTACTGGCACTATATGCTACCCTCCTGTACCCTTAGATTCTACCCAGTACCTGATCCTGCAACAGCAAGGTGATATGTATCTAAAATATCCTCTTCTGCCTTCTCCTCGAGTCTTCCCCTTTCACTTCTCCCGTGACTTGGTGGTGGGAATGAATAACACTTTAAATACAGCAAGGTGTGAGTGTGGGAGGGAGGGTGTTGAGGGGGATGGGAAAGCATGAATGTGGTGGGGGGGGGCAAATCTCCAGCAATCCATATTGATACTTGCAGGAGTAGCATAACAGCAAGGACTTAAAACTGTGTAAAACCCCAAACTGCTGCCAGAAGATGGCAAATGGTGGGGGAAGGATTGACAGGAACAGGTTTATGTGGCAGTCCAATACACTTCAGCTGTGTTTTTATAATAACTTAACCTTACATAGAATTCTCAGCTAAGGCAATAGGGTAAAAGAATACTGAGACTTGTATGTTAAATAAGCACCCACTTTTACTGTGCTGAGTCCTAACTAGGCACCTCTTTGAAACCATGTACCATACGGGCTGTGTGGATTTTTGAAGAAATAAATACCATTGGTGAAATCCTGGTGCAATTTAAGTTGATGGGAAAACACCCCCAGGTCGCAACAGTATGCACCCAGATCAGTTCTATAAAAGGGAAGATACATGTAACATGACAGAAAATCACTGTCGATCTCTGAAGCGGTTATAAGCTCTATCTGTCCTTATTAGTATTCTGGTTTCTGGTTACAGTTACATGGAGAGAAGAAGATATACAAGTAGAATACTGCAATCTGCTTTGATCATAAGCTTCATGCTTCCAGAACAGGAAGTCTCAAGAGAGAAATTCCTGAGACAGAAAGGCTTAAGATGCCATTTGGCGATTGCTTGCATGGTGTGGTTTAACAGAAGCAAAGAAACAACAATAATGCATGTCTAGGTACTAACCTTATTCTTCTTTTTTCTTTTCTTTCCTTAGGGAGTCATAGAATTCTCTCTCTGTTTGTTGTTTGCTAAACTAGTCAGTTACACTTTCCTTTTCTGGCTTCCGCTCTATATCACAAACGTAGGTAAGTATCTGTGGGAGGAAAACAAGTGTTTAGTTAGAGAGTGTCATGAACTATGATGAGTCTAGTGACGTGAAAATAAACATTACTGCTTTTGTTTTAAGCTACAGTTGCCCTAGTAGAGTTGAAAGACTGCCGTTTATTATATATGTCAATGATACGTACTGAGAGTTAAGAGATAGCGACCACAAAAATAAGAATCTGATTTCTCTCTGAAAATTGCAAGTCTGTGTGATGACTTTCGCTCGTGAGAACCAGCCAAAAATATTTAATTAAATAAGCCCTATAATAATCATATATTTATAATGGTGCCTTATATCCTGATGGATCCCAAAAAGCTTAATAAGCTGCACAAAGGAATTACTTTATTTCTACTATTTATTTATTTTATTAGATCATCACTATCACTGTGCTTTGTGCCATACAGAACATAGAGGAAGGCATGCTCCCCCAAGAAGTTCATATTCTTTGGGCTATCCTCTGGCTTTTAAATCCACAGCCTCAAGACCAGAAGAGACAGGCAGGCAGAATGCCTGTAGGGAAGTGTGTGCAGTAGGGACACTCACTACATCCTTTGACAGGCCGCAGTATGCCCTCCTAGTAACCAGTACTTCTGTGCTAATAGGTTTGATGAAGGGAGAAGATTAGCTAATAAGTTTTTTTTTATGTTTAAAAACAATATAATTAGTTTTATTATATGAACATTAGAGGCGTTGGGCATCTAACTCCCATAGGTGCTTTTGAATATCCCACCCTGTGTTGCAGTAGCACTCAGGTGTCCCGCGGTGCTAGGCACTGTGCAAACACATGCAAAGACATGGTCTTTGTTGCGTATGGTTTATAATCCAGTTGCAGAGGTGTCCCTTTGCATGCTGGGGAGTTCACGGAGTCATTCTGCCTCCTTCTGCTCCTTGGGCATTGCAGCTTTGCACTGTTCTTTGCTCCAGGCTGCGTTTAACCAACACAATCTAGCCAGCCAGTGATACTGGTCACATAAGTAAGGGCTTCAGGATTAGGCTCCCTCTGTGGCCTTAATTTGTACCAAACATGTTTCTGAAACAAAGCAGCATTACTTATTGGTACTTGTTAGTAGTGTGGTGCTCTGATTATTTTTAAGACTGTTGCTAATGAACCAGAAAATTCTTGTGTACACACAAGTTTTACCACTTTAACTCAAGTGGTATGAGCCCCTCTAGCATGGACAGAGTTCTATCAGTATACAATTATTTATACCAGTAAAGCTTATTCTTGTAAATAAGTCATTCTGGTGTAAGGCACCTTTATACCAGTATAACTGCATCCACACTAAGTTGTACTGATTGTAACTAGATGGGTAAAAAAATCACACCACTAACTAACATAATTATTCTGGGGCAAAAGCTGTCTGTGGACCAGGCTTTACATATGGATCTGAATAAAATGAAGAAATTTCTCATAGTTTTGAAGTGAGAGGCTATTCTAATCCGATTTATTCTGCTTTTATTGTTAGAGCATCTTGATGCGAAAAGAGCTGGGGATCTTTCTACATTGTTCGATGTGGGTGGAATCTTTGGTAAGTTTAACACACTATTATTAATCAGACCTAGGTTAGGAAATCTGTAGCACACATAGCTGTTCTGTTTTACTCTTTTACTAAGAAATTGGGGTTTGATCTTGCATCCATCAGAAAATGGCAAAATTGGCTCCCGTGGGAGCAGGATGGGGCCTTACAGCCAAATCCTATGCCATGTGACCAGCCTAAGTAGCAGGTCTAGGGGAATAAATCCATAGCCCCTTATGTGATCCTGGTGCAAGAAAGATTGGAGCATCCTAGTGTCATAGAAACTTCTGTCTCTGTCCCTTTACCCCTCTCTTCCCCTCTGTCACCACATCCCTGACCCAAAAAGGTATCCTGTCCTCACCCTTGCATAGCAGCACTACACCAATTTTGCAGTTCCTCTGCCCAATGTGCCACAGAAGGGGTCTCCAGGGCGGTGATTGGGGTAAGCTGGAGGAGGTTTCACTGGATCCAGAGTTATGTAAATCTAATGGCCCCAGTACACTGAGTAAGTGAAGAAAGGGGTTGCAGCCACTGCTCCAGCTTGGCCCTGAATTTCACCTGCACTACTCCTCTCCACTCAGGCTCTGTGCAGGAGATGTGAATTTCACACCATGCAATTTAAAGCAAGCATAGGTAGATGTATCTCCGTGTTAGAGACTATACCAGTGTGGCTGCATGGCTGTAGTTATGGTGGCATAACCCTGTAGTGTAGAGGGACCCTTTATTGACAGAAGGAGTTTTTCCATCACTTTAAGAACACCACCTCTCGGAACAACAGTAGCTATGATAATACCTAGTCCTGCCATGAGGGCAGGGGACTGGACTAGATGACCTCTTGATGTTCCTTCCAGTCCTAAGATTCTATTATTCTATGTCAACTGAAGCATTCTTCCATTGACATAACTGTGTCTACACTGGGGGTTATGTTGACATAGCTATGTCAATCGGATGTGGGCTTGCTCATACTCCTGACCAAAATAGCTATGTTGACTTCTTTTAAGTGTAGACCAAGCCTAGTTAGCACCCAGAAAATAGAGATTTTATTCAGCAGTCTAAACACAAATCTCGCTCCACTGCAAATCCAAGCCACCAACATAGCTACTTGCAGAGCTTGATGGGGACCCAGATGTGTCAGTGCGATATATATATAGCTGGGCATTTTGCTGTGAGGGTTACCCTTTGAAAAGAGGGAAGGGGGAGGGGGGCAGTAGAGTATGGAAGAGTTGGGAAAACAAAAGTGCACTTGGAAAATTATTGCAAAAGGGCTATAATAATTGGGTCAAATGGAATAGTAAAGAGCAGTTCAAAAGTATTTATCTGTAATTTGGGAGTTATTTCTCCTGCCATCCACATGCTTACCAGAATATCGATCCATGGGTCTTTTCTTTCCCTGATGCAGGCTCCTATTTTCTGGGTTTAACTCCTTGATGAGAAATGGATTTATTATTATTGTTTCATTTTGTATAGCAGTAGCACCCAGGAACCCTAGTCATGAATTTACAGCCCCGTTGTGCGAGGCACTGGACAAACAAAGAACAAAAAGGAGGCCCCTTTCCTAGAGAGCTTACAATCTAGGTATAGGACAAGAGGCAACAGGAGGAGACAGGCAGGCAGGGCAGCATGAGGAGACAAGATGGAATCCCTATTGCATCCTTGCCAGGGTAGCCAAAGGATGTATCCAGTATTAAACTGAAAGCAGACACAGGGTGGCTTCTGGTAACCCTACCATGTGATTTGTGGCTCAGTAAATGTGGGTGGCATACCTCTGGATCTTACACTTGAATTCAGATTGGACACAGGGTTTATGATGATGGCTCTTTTGTCATGGTCAGACTATAACATCCTACATGTTGAGGCTAGGCTTATTCTTCCTCCAGAGGAGACCGAGGCCTTAATTCATTGGTTCAACCCCAGAAGCTGGTTTGACGCAGTTGGGTTCCAAAACACCAGGTGGAAAATACTGGCCAGCCACTTTACTAATGACACAGTGTAGCCATACCCTAGATGTCCCCTCCAATTACATCATCCTGGGTGTACAGATGCCTGAGAAGGAGACAATGAGGCAGACTACAGTGCCCGTCGCGGTTGTCCAGCTCAATCTAATCATTTGTGGCATAGATGATGATAATAAAGCTACTAACTCAAACTAGATTTTCAGTCGTATGCTCTGTGTGTGTGTGTTTATAATAGAAGTGTACCTTTACAACAATTACACTGGATTGCTGTAACTTTGGGGAAATATATGTCCAATTATAGTGCATAAAATGCTCATGAAATAACCTTTTTGTTCTTTAATGTCTCTTTTTTTCAGGTGGCATTTTGGCAGGCATGATATCAGATAGATTGGAAAAAAGGGCTTCAACCTGTGGAATGATGTTACTACTAGCAGCACCTGCCGTAAGATCTACTCTCCTTATTTTAGTTGTGCCCTTTTGTGCGACTGGGTGAGGTTTTGTGAGCATTTCCATTAGAGATTCCTGTTCTCAGCAATCTCTGACCATTCACCCCAGGCTGAAAGTTGCTCTGAAAAGTCTCCGCACAAGAGCCAACACAGAGATTTGGGCTGGTTTTAATAAATTAAATATGCCATTCTTTAGCACGTCATATGCTACAGGACTCTATGAAAAATTGTCACATTCAGCTGGCTTTGACAGCACTCACTAAAAATAATAATTTTCCCTCTGATACTCGCACCTTCTTGTCAACTGTTGGGAATGGGCCACATCCACCCTAACTGAATTGGCCTCGTTAGCACTGACCCCCTTCCCCCACTTGGTAAGGCATCTGATGAAGTGGGTTATATCCCACTAAAGCTTATGCCCAAATAAATTTGTTAGTCTCCAAGGTGCCACAAGGACTCCTCGCTGTTTTTATTGATACAGACTAACACGGCCACCCCTCTGAATCCTTTTACTCAGTTATTCAATTCTGAATCAGAATTGGGCAAGTGATTTGTCTTTTTGATTTCAAACAACCACCAAATAATCAAAATTGCCGGGTCTGTTAATGTTAGGAATCTGGCTGCCACATATGTGCAGTGTGATTTTTATAGTGTATGTCTACAATGCATACACTGATCTTGCCAGAATCAGCAGAACTCTGTGCTATGCTTTATTTGAAAGTGACAGGTTAAAAAATTATGGTCATATTAATTAGCTCTCTATGAGACAGGCAGCCTCATGGGGAAATTGACGGTGATTTCCATGCCAGGGGACTCCAGCACCAAAAATAACAAACAACTTTTCATCGCAAAGACAACTAGTATTTTTCATGTTGTGACATTAAGGAGATTTGTGTGTGTGTGTGAAAACCTACAATTCTGTGAAGAGCAGGGGCCTTAACTTCCTCTCATTCAACTTCAGTGGGAATTTATGCTGGTGAAAGCGTGAGATCAGAATCAAACTTTATTCTTCTGTTTTTACTACTGAAATGTTTACCCATTCATATCCATTACAGCTATACATGTTCTCTGCAATCAGTAAAATGGGCCTAGAAGCTACCATAGGTGAGAACTTAAATTACATTCTGCCTGCTTTTAACTGGACTTGATTTTCTTTTACTTTTGTTCCATTCACACTGATTTTTCTGGGGAAAAAGTCTAGAAACTAATTGTCTGCTTTTCAGAGGTGTTGAACACCTGCAGCTCCCATTGAAGTCAGTTGGATTTCTGCTTAGCCTCTTTAGAGGCCATGAACCACCTGGAATAAAAGGGCAGAGGACAGCATTTCGGTAGCACAGTAATTTCATTTCAGGCCATAGGAAAAATGATTACATTAGAGCTGGTCGAAACATGGAAAACCTCTTCCACAAAAAAATTGGAAAATTCAAAGCCCTTTTTATTTCAGGGGTTTCAAAAAGAAATGATATTTTTCCTCTATTCAATGTGTTTCATAAAAAAAAAATTGGAAAAACTTTTTGGTTTAAATGTTTTGGTTTTGCTTTTTGAGTTTCTCTTCTCCTTCACCCCATCCCCACTTTTATTCATTTCACTGCTGGTAAAGGGGAGGGAGGAAATCTGAGAGACAGACAGACGCACACACAAAACTAAGACATTTTCACCAAAAAAATTCCAATTTTGAAAAAAGACACTTTTTTGAAGGGGGGGACCCTTTGTTTGACCATTTTTGACCAGCTCTGAATTGCATCTAGCAGATTGTACCACAAAAGGGGCAGTCTGACAGAATAGGCTGAGGGGGAGGAGATCTCTGTGTGGCTCCCCTTGCAGAGTTTCTCCCCAGCCATTCTGTTGGAGGGGGATGTTCTCTAGGGCCTACCCCCAAAGCTGGAGGAGTCTCACATGCATGTGCTGCGTGGAAGCCTGTATTTGCCCCCCAGAGCTCCCCATCAAATTCCCTGGCAGTGCAGCTGAACTGGAATCGCACTCCCAGGACCTTCCATTGCCTTGCTGCCCCCGTGATTCCCCCCACCCCCTTAAATGAGGGTTCCCTTCCACTTAAGGACTTCTGCTAGCTAACACCTCCTCCAAGCTGTGTCACTACTTCCAGGGACTCTCTGTGGGACTGGAAGGAGGACGATGCCTTAGGAAGGGGAGGATGGTGTCCCTTCCACTCAGGAGGATGAGAATCATGCACAGAGTGGTTGGAAGTGTGATCTGAGCTATTGTTTGACTTACAGAAAGGCAGATTAAAAGTAGGAGTAGAGTTCATTCCTCTCAGCCTCAAACACTGATGAATCTTGAGAGCCTTTGTGGGGGGAAGGAGATAAGGAAATCCAAAGACAATAAAATACTCTTGAACTAATGGGAACAGTTTGATCTCCTTTTGAAAGCAGAAAGGAGCATAATTAACTTAAAAATCACACTTCTCTCTGCAAATGTTGTACCTATTATTGTTATAAGTAACCACTATAGCATCTTAGAAGAAAACCGTTTTTTAAAAAGTCTTGTGCAGTTTTAGCTTATACATTTGTATGTTGTACACCCACTTTCACCATTTTCCCTTTTTGCTCAAGTCTTTCAACTGGGGGAGAAAAACACTAGGGGAAAACAGGAAATGTATTTATAAAACCACAAAAATTATCCTGGGAACTCAGTAGCCAGGACTGTTCTGGAAACTATTTGCAATTCTATTTTAAATGAACAATATCTTTGTGAGTTTGCATTTTTAGGGGTCAGGAAAAATATTCCTTGAGTGGATTGGGGACTGAAGCATACTGATAGTGTGTAGAGAATTATTAGGAATTAGATGGTCAAATATTTCTGTAAGGAAGCTCAAATAGAGGCATGTAATTGTAAGGAGAATGCACCTCTGAGCTGACCCAGTGCCTCAAAATGTACACTGTCGGATAACTGTGTTTAAGGGTGTTGGGAGTCCTACTCTCTGGCTCATCGCAGACTAGAATCATTGTTACAAGGATACATCTCTGGGTGCCATAAGCATGACTGAGTTGAGATGGGACAGAGGGAATTTAATCAAGAAAAACTGACAGAACAGCATGCATCAACAAAAATGCTCTTGCCTCCCTGAGGCTGTGATAAGGGGCTTTTCTTTTTGCATGGCCAGGAAATGAGTGGAGGTGGGGAGTGAGAACCATGAATAACCAGTGAATAACACTGGTTTCTGTACCTGGAACTGAGAGTGCTTGATTCCCTCTTCCAAGTATCAGAGATGATTAAAGAGTCTTATAAACGTAAAGGGATTCTGACCTTTTGTTGGGATAAACTCAGTTTATTTGTGGCCTACTACCAAATACAAAAGGAGAGGAGTTGAAATGTGAAGGCAGTGTTGGTGATGAGGTTTTGTAAGTATGGCACAAGCATCCAAAGGCCCCGTTGAGCTTTGGAGCCCCATTGTGGTAGGCCCTGTACAAACAGATAAAGGACTCTTCTCCGCCCAGAAGGGTTTACAGTCTAAAAGCACAAGCAGCCGAAGAGCTGGGAGTGGACACATCATGTTCTCCACTGTGCTGGAAGCAAACGCCCCTTTGTGCTTAAATCTGTCCCTTGCTACCAGGGCCGGCTCCAGGCACCAGCCCACCAAGCATGTGCTTGGGGTGGCGCCTGGAGGGGGGCGGCGCGGTGGGGCACTCCGGCCCAAGAGCGGGGCTGCGACTGGGCTCGTCGCCCTCCCCGCGGCGCTCTGGACGCTGGGGACAGCGGAGCCGCAGCGGGCTCGCCGCCCTCCCCCCGGCGCTCCGGCCGGTCGGGGAGAGCGGAGAGCCACGGCGGGCTCGCCGCCGTCCCCCCAGCGCTCTGGCCGCCAGGGGCTCGCCGCCCTCCCCCCGGCACTCTGGCCGCTGGCAGCTCTCCGCCCTGCTCCCGGCGCTCTGGCCCTAGGGCGGCAAAAAAGCCCTGCTTGCTACTGAGATGGCTTTTTACCCTTGTTTTCCTTGGTAGCCATTTTGAAGCAAAATTGTACTTCCCATGAATATACTCTTGTATTTACATTGCATTTATTAAAGACATATAGTATGTTAAATGATCAAGGTCTAGATCATCACGTGGGATTGTGATTATAAATAACATCAATTCTGGAAACTTCGTGTTTACTTTTCTTCATCGAACTTCCAACAGTTATGCTGCTTATCAGTGGAGCCCTGGTGAACGGTCCTTATGCACTGATCACAACTGCGGTCTCAGCCGACTTGGTGAGTTTGGCTCTTTTGTTTTACATTTAGCAGACAGACTCGCTCGTTTGCTCTCATTTGCGGGGGGAAGCCTGGGGGTTTCTGTGATGAGTAGTAAATGTGTGTAAAGCATTGAGGGCTCAATTCTGCGTAGTACAGATGTGGTGTGTGTGTTGCACTTTTGTGTACAAGGTAAAGAGTAATGAGCAGGATGGGGAGCATTAAAGAAATCAACCCTGCGTTAATACTGATAATTACTGCTGCCTCCTAAGAAGAGAGATCAAAGAGGGGATCTCTTAGATAAACACTTCATGTGCATGCTGAGGATCACACATAAGGCCACAGGACACGTGCCATTTGCCACCCACATCCTGCACTTTTTTTACCCTGCACCTTTGAGAGTAAGGGACCAGGTGTGCAATGGGCTGGAGACTTATCTCCATTAGGTGTGGAGGGCACTGCCTGGTGCTTGCCCTTCCTTGTGCTCATGTTAGCCTCTGCTCACCCATATACTGCACCCCAGTCAGCCTGTGCTCCCTGCCACAACAGGCCCTGCAGGCTTGTGGTCTGACTGCAGCAGATGCTCCATGAAAACATTGCCCCAGGTACCTTTTCTTCAATTTTGCTTCTCAATGCTAGGTAAATGTATTGCTTTGAAAGGTGCTGGATGGTGGGAGCCCCACAGAGTGAGGTCATTCACCAGCAGAATAGGTAGAGGAAAGGCAGCGGAATTTAAATCCACACCCCATCCCATCCCAGCATTCCTCCTGAGCCTCCTTCGTGATCAAAAGGGAGCACCGGTAGGGTTAAGAGAATGCTCCCCCTTCAGGACCATTCAATCAATAGCCTCATTGCTGTGACTGGCAGCTAGACTGTAGGATCTTGTCACATAGACACCTGCCCTCTGGGAGCTGGACAGAAGCCGCCAACTGATTTTCTCATATTTCACTAAACAACCATCTGACACTAATGACTTTAGGCGACTGGTGACCTAGACTGAATTCTCCTCAGTGCCCTGAGTAAATGAAAGGCTCTGTCTTCTTAACAATCCTCTGAGCCATTCAGTCTCCTATATACCAAGTTATAAAATTGTTCCTATGATCATTCGTTTTGCTCTGCAGTCCTATTGAATAACTGGCCTAATGAAAATGGCCTTCACAACTACTTCCTTTTGGTGCCTTTTGACTCAATAACCTGCTGAGTGGCCCTTTTTATGGCTTTTATCATTGATACTCTAGCTTTGTTAGTATTCTTGTCCAACTAGTGATTCTCTCCTATTCTGCAGAGCTTTCTGATATCAACAATGGCTGTACTGACAGACCACTATGCAGTTTCAGAGAAAAATTGCAGGCTTCAGGCACAACCCATTCTGCCTGAACACCTTGCATGCAGAATAGAAGGGGTTATTTATAAAGAACATCATTAAAATAGATTGGTCATGGGGGATTTTTTTTAAGCAATGATAAAAGGGTCTTGTCCATACCTATGGAACGCTACTTGGTAACGTTCATGCTAACATGTTCATACCTGACTAACCTAATTGCCTTCTATGATGAGATAACTGGCTCTGTGGATGAGGGGAAAGCAGTGGACGTGTTATTCCTTGACTTTAGCAAAGCTTTTTGATATGGTCTCCCACAGTATTCTTGCCAGCAAGTTAAAGTAGTATGGGCTGGATGATAAGGTGGATAGAAAGCTGGCTGGATCGTCGGGCTCAACGGGTAGTGAGCAATGGCTCCATGTCTAGTTGGCAGCCGATATCAAGCGGAGTGCCCCAAGGGTCCTGGGGCTGCTTTTGTTCAATATCTTCATTAATGATCTGGAGGATGGCGTGGATTGAGGTCCCTTCCAACCCTGATATTCTATGATTCTATGATTTTCTATGTATTTGTCCATTATTTCATGATATGTTTTTCTATGGGAAAGGCCAAGAGTATGACGCAGATACATGGCCATTTCCCAGGCTCATCTGTAAATGGTTCTGAAATGAATATTTGTCACTGTAGGGTACCCATAAAAGTCTGAAAGGAAATGCAAGAGCCCTGTCCACAGTTACGGCTATCATCGATGGAACAGGTTCTGTAGGTAAGCTATCGTTCGGAAGCTGCCTGCCTTATCTGCAATAGGCTTTCTGTGGCTCTAAGTGCTAGAGAATTACAGTGTAGTTCTGCTCTGAAAGTGGACTAAAGCTGGCATCAAGGAGTTCCATGTCTGTGTCTCAATGATTTGCACATCACGTGTGCGCAGTTTGCATATAAAAAGATGGCTCCCTCCCCCCGCAACTGCCAGTGCTACAAAATCAACTCAGGCTCTTTATCAAGCTGGATTCTCTCCATGTCACACCTGGCCAGTACTAAGCATCACTTTGGGAGTGCGGAATGGGCAAAGACGGCTTTAGGCCTCCTTTGTACTTTCCCAGGCTTGGTGGTGGTGGGCTGGTCCCCAGCACAAATTAGAACAGTATACTGTTCTGGGTACCTGAGATCAAGGATGCCTTGGTTATGCCCTCTGCACCAGCAGTGGTGAGGGAGGCAGAGATCCACCGTGATAGACCTACACAACCTGCAGACACCTCTAACCAAGGGGAATCATCCACTGGCCATCCAGCTACACCAGTGTTATGGCAGCTTTGCAGCCATATATACTGTCTATAAACCTTATGGATCCTCTTACAAATGTATGCCAAAATGGGTTTGCTTTTATGAAGGTTGAAACTGAGTAAAATATCCAAACACAGAATATCTTGTCATAGGAACTAGTAATGTTTCCATCTCAGAATTTGAACATGTTGTGTCATTATTGTATTTTAGGTGCTGCTCTCGGGCCTCTGTTAGCTGGTCTCATCTCTCCCTCTGGTTGGAACAATGTATTTTACATGCTAATGGTGGCAGATGCATGTGCCTTATTAGTAAGTCTAAATAAAACATTTAGTGCCATATTTCTTTCTTATAAAGCCCTTTGTGTTAAAATGGAAATTTCCTCCTTGTAGTGTGATTTGCATATTCTATTATTGAGTGGGAAGTTTCCATTCATATTGTAGAGTTCTTTTTGTTTGTTTTTTTTATTTAAAGAACTAAGATGAGCATTTTGAAATTCTTGTTGAACTTTGAAGCCGGAGAGCAGATTAGCTTCAATGGGTGATATCTGTATGCAGTAGCTCACCAAAGGGATTGCCACAAACATAGTTGGAAGCAAAAATTCACATCAGTTTTGGCCCACAGAAGAATTCTTCTGTTTTTTCTCTTAAAGGCAGCACCGAAGCAGCAATGCCAATTTACTGAAATAGTAACACATTTTGCTGCATTGCCACAGAGTCAGTATCACCATGGTAATTCAACTGTTAAGAATGAATGCTTCACGTATTCCAATTGGGTGTCCATCACATCTTTCTCCTGTTTGACAAAGTGTAATGGATGGGATGATCTGAAAAGAGGCTGTTTCTGACTTGTCCTATTTTATCTTATCTAGGCAGATTGTCTTCTGTGGTGTTTAAGGCACAAAATAAGGAGTCAGGAGATCTGTGGACTAATTACTTGCTGGTGTAACTATTAAAGTCCGTGGTGTTACAGCAGCAGAGAATATAGTCTGGAGGTTCTGTTTCTAATTTTGCCACAGATTTCCTGAATGCGCTTCGTCAAATCTCTTAACTTCTATGTGCCTCTTGTTTGCCCCTCTGCCAAGGGAGGATGACATTATTGACCCACCTCAGAGAGGGTTAGGGAAGGTTCATTTATTAATCCTTTGTAAAGTGCGTTGGTATCACTTGCTGGAAGGTGATGACAGAAGGGCTAAATTTTTGTTAGACACGTCAGAATCAGGCCCCTGTCTGATCTGCATGGACAGTCCCGTATGCCATACAGTTCCATTGAATTCAGTCACGTACATGCAGGGAAGGTAGGGTGACCAGACATCCCGATATTAGGGGCTTTGTCTTAGATAAGCAACTATTATCCCCACCACACCCTGTCCCGATTTTTCACATTTGCTATATGGCCACCCTAAGGGAAGCAGTCCCCCTGTGAGGGTCAGATTGCACATCTCTAACTCAAGAAAAAGGTTGGTTTGTTGCCAAGTTGTTCCACATTATAGAGTAAGATGTTTGGAAATTAATAAATAAAATGGACAAGTTAGTCAGATTTCAAGAGGCACTCCCACAAATATTCAGTAGTTTTTAGATTGTAGCTCTTTTAGTACACCAAGAGACTGCGTTCATGTTGCTATGGCCCAGTACAAGATCCAATTCTTTTGAAGGAGCTGAATGTCCCTTTCCATCATAGATGGAAACCTCTGCTTCCCACTTGCTGGGTCCTATCAAATGAATGAATGTGTGTTTATACATGACTGCATAACTTCTTTACTCAGCCATTACTGGTGCTGCCAGGATTTATATTGGCCAGTGGGTAAATTCCTTGTCAGGGTGATAAATCCGGCTATTGGAACCTTTTTTCCTTTTTTGCCCCAATATAACAAATAGAGCTTTTAAGATCTATATTTTAAACTGATTTTTTTTCCAAAAGTGCATGAGGGAATTAGGCCTTTGAATTCAATTGAATTCCAATGGGAATTAAATGTGCAAAGGGGGAGTAGGTGCCTTGAAAAATCACAGCCTTCATTTCTAAGACTAGTTGTAACTGGTTCACACTGATAATAGCCAAAAAACATAGAAGATTGAAATTTTCTTAGCATGGGTTTTTCATCAAACATCGTCTGTAAGATCACTCTTCTGTTTCCTCTTGATGGAGGGCTGTATTAATTGGTATACCTATGACAATAAGTATAAAGGGCCTGATCCTGCAGTCAGTAATGGACCTGAGTAAGTTTAATTGCTTACAGGATTAGACCCAAATGTGTGTCTCAGAGCAATGGTGGTATAATAGATACCATTTTTCTTGCAGTCTTGGGCTCCCTCTGCTGGTCTCATCAGAGTCTTGCTGGTACAATAATAAAATAGTTATTGTTAGAACTGGTAAAAAATGGTGAGGCAGGGTGGACAATCACCATGAATTTCACTCATTTTCATTCCACAGATTTAGAAGTGGAACAATTTTTTTGTTTGAAATAGTAATCCCAAATGTTTGGGAATTTGGGGCAGGGTTGTTGATGTGGGATGGGGGTTTTCTCCAGTTTTCCTTCCTCTTCCCCTCCACCCAACTTTGCCACTGAAAAGGTGGGCAGAAGGGGGGGGGGAAAGGTATGTAGGGAGAGGAAGAGAAAACATAATTTGAAAAAAACAGCAGTTTTTGTTTTTTCAATTTTGTCACAATGCGGGTGGGATTGCAAAAATGTTCTATTTTGAAAAATGTCCAGTCCTCCAGTCCTTGCATAACCTCTGGATCCTTGCTGATACAGAGAAAGACTTTGATTTAGCTCCTCTCACGTGAGTGGTACAAATTAATCTTCCAACCATTGACTGAACATATGAGAATATAATGGGTTTCCATTCGGTCGAACTGGGATAACAATAAATGAAGAATTCAGAGTAGCAGTGTGCGTTTGACACTGAAAACTTAGCTGAGTGGTTCACCTGTCTAGATATTTAACCCAGATTTGTTTTTTGTACAGTTCTTACTCCGTCTTATACGAAAAGAACTCCAGTGTAAGATGGACCAGACCTTGTAAGTCTGTTACTTGTGTTTTTCTATATGATGATTAAATGTTTTCATATGTCATTCTTGGCTTCTCCACCTTTGATGTGCTCCTTCTCCTTGCAGAAATCATGGATTCTTCCTTTATGTGCATGTACCTTAATCTGTGGGATTTTTCTGTTTTGTAAAGAGTAACCTCTTTTTCTTTAAATCATGAAAATCTTTCTTAAAAACTATTTTTTAAAACAGTAGAGAAAATTGAGTTCTCTGTCACATTCTCTGTACATTTTCTCCAAAAGGTGGGGCCCTCTTAATTTATCACCCTTGAGTGTGAAACTTGGCAATATGAGGTTTTTGGTTGGTTGGTGGTGGAATTATTTTAATAGCTCAATTTGTACTTTTTTTCAGAAGTTGGCAGGAAGGAAAGGGTGGTTCAATAATGATCTGGAGGATGGCGTGGATTGCAGCCTCAGCAAGTTTGCAGATGACACTAAACTGGGAGGAGTGGTAGATACGCTGGAGGGTAGGGATAGGATACAGAGGGACCTAGACAAATTAGAGGATTGGGACAAAAGAAATCTGATGAGGTTCAACAAGGACAAGTGCAGAGTCCTGCACTTAGGATGGAAGAATCCCATGCACTGCTACAGACTAGGGACCGAGTGGCTAGACAGCAGTTCTGCAGAAAAGGACCTGGGAGTTACAGTGAACGAGAAGCTGGATATGAGTCGACAGTGTGCCCTTGTTGCCAAGAAGACTAACAGCATATTGGGCTGTATAAGTAGGAGCATTGCCAGCAGATCGAGGGATGTGATCATATCCCTTTATTCAGCATTGGTGAGGCCTCATCTGGAGGACTGTGTCCAGTTTTGGGCCCCACACTACAAGAAGGATATGGAAAAATTGAAAAGAGTCCAGTGGAGGGCAACAAAAATGATTAGGGGGCTGGAGCACATGATTTATGAGGAGAGGCTGAGGGAACTGGGATTGTTTAGCTTGCAGAAGAGAAGAATGAGGGGGGAATTTGATAGTTGCTTTCAACTACCTGAAAGGGGGTTCCAAAGAGGATGGATCTAGACTATTCTCAGTGGTACCTGATGACAGAGCAAGAAATAATGGTCTCAAGTTGCAGTGGGGGAGGTTTATGTTGGATATTAGGAAAAACTTTTTCACAAGGAGGGTGGTGAAGCACTGGAATGCATTACCTAGGGAGGTGGTGGAGTCTCCTTCCTTGGAGGTTTTTAAGCCCTGGCTTGACAAAGCCCTGGCTGGGATGATTTAGTTGGGGATTGGTCCTGCTTTGAGCAGGGGGTTGGACTAGATGATCTCCTGAGGTCCCTTCCAACCCTGATATTCTATGATTCTATGATTTTAAACCAGTGTAAACCCAGAGAAGTTCCACTAAATCAATGGAGTTATACAAAAGTAAAACGAGTGCAAGTGAAATCAAAATCAGGTCCCTCATCTGTAAATATAGCATAGAATAGGAAAGTGTATAACAAAGAATGTGGACAGCATTTTGAATTTATTGATATCTTATTATGCACTGCTTCCAAACTTCTCATATTAGGTATTTTTTCACAGGTTTAAGGAACACTGACTTATGATATTTCAGACATGGAATTAAGGTCTTCATGTGTGATCAAAACTACGCCCTCAAAAGACTGTGGAATAAATTATTCTGTATTTGTGATTTGTCTTGTGGAGCGTTTTGCACATTTACCAGGACAGGATTGAGAAATTCAGCTGGTGAATTCCTGGTGAAGTTTTTTTGTTTTTGTTTTGTTTCCTGTTTGCACATACATCAGTCTCTCAGGATGGTGACTGTTTATCACATGAAGAGACAGAAGCTTTGGGAAGCTGTATGCCTTAACTGAGCCAAAAAAGAAATACCAAGTGCCTTTTGATTCATGTTGATAGGATATTTTAAGTAAACCTTAAACTGCTTATTTTTAACAAACTGCAAGGAGATTTGAGAATAGAGCACAAAGAAGAAAATGAACTCTCTTCGGATGCTTCAGCAGTGGAATGTGCCAATGGTATTAGCAAAGCATTTGTGAGCGAAGTGTCCTTTTAAGAACATAAGAACGGCCATACTGGGTCAGACTAAAGGTCCATCTAGCCCAGTATCCTGTCTTCCGACAGTGGCCAATGCCAGGTGCCCCAGAGAGAATGAATAGAACAGGTAATCATCAAATGATCCGTCCCCTGTCACCCATTTATGCCACCTCTTAAAAGATAAGGTCATCACACTATGTGAAAGTACCAGCTGTCTCAGATTCACTGCTATTCAATATCCTGAAGCAGTTTAAACAGTAAGAAAGTAGTCCGACCATATTATCAGACTTTCACTACAGCACTAACTTATCCTACACTGTAAAATCCCCAGGGCAGCATTCCGCTCTTTTATGTATAATATATTGGAACTTGTACATAAGTAGTTACAATGTGCTGTAAAAAAGTAGCCTCCACTAGCCCCCTGGATGGGGAGTTTTGCTCATTTGGGGTTGTCAGAAAAGGAGACTCAAACAACAAAGAGGCTTATTATGATGGCGCATTTCCTGTCAGGAGTTCTAATGATTTGTAGGGCATTATACACGGGTTGTACAAACTTTAGAGAATTGTTTTATTGTTAATTCTATAGGCTTCTTTGGAGTTGCAGGTTATTTTTAATTTGGAGGGCAAAGGCATTGTCTCACCTGTGACTGAAGCTTTAGCACTAGCTGCCTTTTTTTGTTTTGTTTTGTTTTGTTTTTAATGGGTGAACAAAAAATTGGCTGGTTTAAACCCTGATCCTGAAATGGTGTTGAGTTCAAGCACCCATTGACTTCAATGGGGCTGGATGCAGTGCAGGGAGTCTGTCCACTCAGAGCTCACTGCAGGATCAGGACCTTAATCATAGCACCAAAAATCTGTCAAAAAACTAATGTTGCAGTCCAAGTTTAGAGTCAAAGTATATGGTTTAAAAAAAAAAAAAACCTGACCCACATACTGGACATAAAGTCGAGAGAGGAAATTCAGAGGTTCCTGTAAGTGCAAGTGTTAGTGTTTTCATAATACACTGTTTCTTCTTGATCTGACAGTTTTTAATCTCCTTCCAATAGAAGACAAGCTTCTGGTGAATATTTGTAAGATGTACAATAATATTAAAGGGAATTTCTATAAAAGAGATGTTTATTATGTTGACTATAAAGGTTAAATAGACTTAAGCTGTATATTGTTATAATGTGTATTTATTAAACCTCTGCAGAACTGTTCTTCTGAATTTTTTGCTTTTTTAACTTTTTTACAAAACACTGTGGTACTGTACATACCTCACTTGCTTAACAAAATAACCTTTTTTTAAAATAACCCTTCAGAACATACAAAGAAATTTCTTCTTTCTCATCAACTTCTTGTTTGCATTTTTGGTTCTGGCACAAAGCTTAATCTTTTTGAGTTGTTTTGGGTGATGGTGTTTTTTGTTTTTGTTTTAAATCCTTTAACTTTTGAGCAGTTGTTCTTGAACTCATGCTTTTCTCATGTTTTTTTGCATTTTTGGCCCTGATTCAGCAAAGCGCTTAGGCACGTGCTTAAATGCCATTGACTTGAACAAGACTTCACAAATGCTTAAAGCTAAGCACTTGCCTATGCACTTTGTTGCAAATAAAGGTCCCTACTCAGCAAAGAATCGGCCTCAATCCAATAGATTTATGCATGTGCCAAAGTCCATGTGTGATCCATGCCAGACAACGGTCTATGTCCTGCAAAGATTTACGTAAATGCTTAACGTCACACATTGTGAACAGATTCATTAAAATCAATAGGACCGCACACACTGCATAAAGATAAGCACATGCCTAAGTCTTTGCAGGATTCAGGCCGTAGTTGTCAAAACCGTTTTACTCTTAAACTCCACCATTTGCAAGTAGTTGTTTTTAAAGCTTTGTCACTCCAGCTAAAGTCTTATGTTAAAGTGCTTCTAACTGTATTAGTTGATAACAGAATTATACTGTTAAGATGTTTAGTGTATTCCAATTTTAAGTGTTTCCTTCTTAGGAGCTGACATTATTCATTTCATTTTTTATTTTTTTGCAATATAAGAGCCCACATGTGAGGCAGTGAATGTGTCCCAGGCAGGACTAAGAGCCCTCCCTCCCACTGACTGCACTGGTGAATTAGAGCTCTCAGCTACTCCCATTGTGTCCTTTATGGTTCGGAAGTTTAGATTCTTTTGAATTTACACAATCCTTGCAGTTCACTTAACTCATGTGGGATTTTCTTCAGTGTTGTGATATTCTCTTTACCACTTTATTTGGGGTTGAGTGGGAGAATCCACATCTGTAAATAAAAAAAAAAAAACCACTAAAATGTTAGCCAGCAAATTAAATGTCAAGATATGTTGAGGAATAACAAACCTGGTGAAGCATTAATGATATTTTCTAAGGTGCTAGGAAATTGATTAATTTCTGTGCCAGGAAAAAAATTTGTCGTCATATGGAATTCCCTGTTCATTAAGGCCAAAGAGTTTTGTCTGTAACAGGAATTCTGCCTGACTAAGAACAGCAGGATCAGGCTTAAAATTTCCAAAGGGCCCTCAGCCTAACCTCTAAATGTGTTCACAGTTTGCATGTGTAATCATTTTCCGGTGCAGATAATTAAATTTGAAGGCCTAACTCCCATACCTAATTTGCCCATGGAGAAGGAATTTGGTCACTTCTCTTTTATAATCATCCCTAAAATTCCTTGCATTCTGACCAAACAGTGCATTTTGTTAGCTTCTGGTGTCAATACTCATTCACCTGGGGGTGAACAAATCTGGTGACAAATGTGTACAGGAATGTAGAAGTGTGGTAGTCACAGTAGGCTTAATATCTGAATGTGAAGTGTTTCCATTTTAAATACTGATTATTTGCAGATTAAAATATTTTTTCATAGCATATATTGAATAAAGATGGATTCTGTATTTAAGTTTAAAATGTGGATTGCTTTTTTCCTCTTTTATATCTTAATAAGGAAATTGTCCATTTCCTGCCTGTGAGAGTAGCCCCTTTCTTGCGGAAGTAGTGGAGATAATTTATTAAGGAAAACAAACTAGAATCTTTCTTTCAGACACAGTGGCTTTCTTACCTGAAAGTAGAATTAGACACCTTGGAGCAGGATGCAATGACCAATGTGACCATTAGAGAGACAATGTGGGTGAGGTAATAGCTTTTATTAGACCAATTTCTATCAGTGAGAGACATTAAGCCTTCCTCTCTGTCCTGTGTGAAAGCAGACACTCAAGAAAGGAGACAGGGCCCAGCACTTCTTAAACTAGTTACCTTAGAGTGCCATTTAAACTCTGTCTATTATGTCCCATCTGTTCTTGGATATATAGTCCATATATGCAGACAATGAATATTCCTGTCTTCCCCCCTTTACTGTGCCCCATCTTTTCTCCTTTTCCTCCTCTCTGTTCCCAGCCCTCTCAAGAATTTCATGGTCTTGATCAACTTACAGTGTTTAATGTTGTGTGACTCTCCTAGAGATATAATGGGATTAAAAGCACTTCTGCATGGGGGGAAAATGCTAGGAGGTGAAAGCAAGTTTCCAGTTAAGAAAGCTTTGCAAAATTACATCAGAAGAAAGATTTCCATGTGTCTAAAATACTTCTAAAGAAAATATTGGGGGCAGGGGTGCGACCCTGGAATCTAGTACTTTTTATGGGGGGAGAAGGGGAAGGAGCAAGAGATGAAGAAATGAACAAGTATAAAAAAAAATTCACTTTGATGTACAAAAAAATGGAAGCCCTGAGGTGGGTTAGAAAAATACAAAGGCCCATATAGTACAGAGCAATTTCAAATGGTTTTGGTAAGTGCAATCTGTAACTGTGGCACTCAGCCTTACAGAGCTAGAGAGCTACTGCAGCATCACAGAGATATAGAGCCATAGCAAAATAAATTGAGAGAAATGTTCAGTCCATCTGTCTGGGTGTTTGTAGACAGACACACACGCACACACAGGTTTGACCTCCAGCAGGTCATATACTTGTCACTGCAGTGCAGACATGAAGCTGGTGTCCTGGAATGCAAACTTTATGGGGGAATTCCTTTGAGAATTCCTGAACCACTTCCTTCTCTAGTGAGGTTCCCAATGGGACAGCTTCCAAAAACCATGTGGCATAGTCCACTATTACTAGAATGAATGTATGTCTTCCTTTATCGAATCAAAAGACTCATCCTAATCTTCCCAAAAGGCTACTTCTCACTAGAACCAAGGGAACTAGAAGAGCCTGGTAACTGTCTGAGCCACTTTCTGGCACTCTGGATGGGAGGCACAAAAACTAGTCATTTCATGATGAGCCATCAAGACTGCAACCAATCTCTGTAGACTCTTCTCCCTTCCCATGTGGCCAGCAGAGGGTATGATATCAACAAGCCATAGAACTTCCCTTTGAACTAGTTTCAAGAATGATGTCCGATATAACGTTTTTGGATAAATTGGTCCACTCAATAAAACAACTCATTTCTCAACTTGAAATGAGGAAACTAGGTGGCCAATCTTTCACAAGTTACCACCCTATTTACCATAAATCACTGGTGGTGTGCCTCCCTGAGGTTCTTCTCACTCCCGCTCTGCCACTAGATTAAATTGTTCCCCGAGAACGTCTGGTTCTAGGCTAGCAATTGATCCATATAGTAACCGGGTCTCAGAGGCCTTGAAAGTGAAAGCTGATTCCTTATTTAGATTGTAAACCTTCAGTTTAGGGACTGTCATTTACTATGTGTTTGTACAGTGCCTAGCACAATGAGGCCCTGATCCTAACTGGAGCTTTTAGACACATTCTGAATGAAAATAATAAAGAATATCTAACCATGCCTTGTAACTGGTTTGGCTGGTCCTTCTTCCTTCCAGCTCTCTTTGCACTAGGCCATCCGAGAATGCATTGCCTCACATCCTGCTTTTGCTGCTCCATGCCCAGGCCCTGCAGAAACTCCGTCCTCTCTGGAGCACTATGGGATAGCCGCCTACATTTTCCCAGAACTGATTAATACAAACAAGGTAGGTGCAGATGTACAAACATGGTTGTGATGGCAGTAAAGCTGCTGCGTGGACACAAAGTGAACCATGTTGCCTGTAACCAGTGCAGGTGAATATGTCCCTCTCCCACCATATTAAAACGTGACTTGATAACATGACTTCAGACATTTTAGCCTGCATGTTGTCAGGGCTTTTGGGTTATGCTAAGCTAACTCGATTGAGGTAACCCTACTGGAAAAAACATACCCATTTAGCCAATCAAGCAAGGGTCTGGTAGTTTACAAAACCATGGTTCAAACTTCTAGTGAGGACAAAGGTAAAGGAAGTAACTTAAATCTACTGAAAGTGCCCCGGGAGAAGTGCTGTATTAAAACAGATGGGACCTTTGGCTCCTAGGATTTCTTTTCTCATTCCAGTGCTTATATTCCTATATAATACAAATAGCAAATGTGATGTGAACACAGGCTTATGGAGGGGCTTCAGTGCTTTGAGTTTGGCAACAGAATACAAAGATGAAAGAAACATAGCAAAAATGTAAACTTCTGTATCTCATTACAGTCCATCTTCCAGATAGCCAAATTACTGTAAATACATTCCAGTGTCAGTCTTTCCTTTTTCATCTAATTGAAATAAAATTAAAAAGAATAATAACTCTGGAACTTTGCTTATCAAATCATGAGAGCCTAAATGGAAGCCATAATAGCATTAACCATCCATTGTTTGTGTATACCTCTTGGGATGTAAGTCTCTTTAACTCTGGCAGATGCTGCTGTAAATTCCCTGGAAATGCCCATCTCTGTTGCTTGAAAAAGTGAAGTTTTATTTTTAATGGCATTTCACCTTCAAATACTAAAGAGACCACACTGAAGATTTTTTTGTCTTCAGCCTCCTGCAAGGGGTACATGTGGCATTTTAAAGAACAAAACAAAAAACTCCTGTTGTGGTGGTTCTTGCATCTCAATAAAGGAATTTCAGATAGGATTCCTCCTTACATTTGTAAAAGTTATTCCATATGTTGAGTGTATATGTCTCAGGTATGAAGACTTTAGAACAATATTGGGGATGTCTAATTTATATTTATGCTGATGTCCTATTAATTCAGACTTTCTCAGTGACCTCTTAATAGATTTAGACTTACAATTCCATTTAGTCATCACCACTCATAGGTTCCTGCAGTGGTCAATATACAGGATTGCTAATGTTAAAAGTGACAAGGAGGGTGAGGTAATATCTTTTATTGGACCAACTTGTGTTGGTGAAAGAGCTCAAAAGCTTGTCTCTCTCACCAACAGAAGTTGGTCCAATATAAGATATTCTCTCACCCACCTTGTCTCTCTAATATCCTGGGACCAACATGGCTATGATGACACTGCAAACATCTGTTATAAATGTTGTTCAAAGTCAGACTGACCTAGTATATTATAGAAGTCAATGGATGTTCAGAGTTGTTGGATGTTTTCAAACCTGGGTCTGATTTTAGGAAGATCCATTTTAGTCAAACACAAGTTACTGGGCTCAATACAAAGAGATCTGGGTGAAATTATTTGGCCTGTGTTACACAGGATATCAGAGCAGATGATCTAATGGTCTCTTCTGTCCTTACAATCCAAGAAGTATGATTTCCTTACCTCTCAACTATGATTTTTTAAGCTAGGGGGGGTCTGGTTTTTGGGGGGGTGTTTTAAAACTTTTGAAATGGAAATCACTTGCATTATCTGTCCTCTCTGGTAATTACAGATGAGACTGTCAAAGCTACTATATGAATGTAGAAACACATCGCTCCTTAATTTCAAGGGGAATTGTGCATCTATCCCCCTAGATGGCTTTGAAAATTTCACCCCATATTTCCTACAACGCTGAATTAAAATTTTGTGTATCCTCTTGATTGGGGGTTGATTCAAATATTTTAATGCTTTACTCTCAAGTGCTGTAGATGTATTATAATACGAATTTCTCTTCAGAATTTAATTGTCTATATCGATGTAAAGAATTTAGCATTTCCTCTGTTCATTTCCCTTGTTATAGCTAATTTTCAGCGTGGAGTAATGTTGGAAATATATCTCCTTACAAGCAGAGAATTACTTGCCATTAGGGGAATATTCTACTGCACATGCCTCTCTGTGCCACCATAGACCAGGCTCTCTTTCTACTGCTGTAAACTTTTTGTGCATTCAAAGACTATGAACTCCACAGCCAAACTTTTCTCAGACATGTTGCATCTGAACTGTCTGTCACCTGCTTTGAAAAACGTGCTGTGAGAATCTGTCGCAAGCTGTTTCTGAGGCTGTAGATTGCTATATATTCATTTGCCATGTTTTTATTTACTTTCTTCAACTGCCTGTTCCACTTTTTAGGTATATGCAGGGTAGGGTAGGATTTCCCTCCCCCCCGCCCCTGCTTTTACAAAAGGGGCTTAACCACGTTTCCTTCATTTCTATGAGTGATCCAGAAGCTTACTCCATCTCTAAGGCAACTCTGCAATACAGTGGGCTTGTATATGTTCCTGTGGAAGAACAGCAGCACACAATGCTGTATTTCACAGCTTTCTTCTCTGTTTACATAGCACAGGCTTCCCTTGATGGAAAAACACATTGTAATGGAATCGTTTTTAGTTTCCTTGTTTTTAGTTTCCTTGCATCGCAGTACTGCCTAGAGGCCAGGGTTCCATTAAGATAGGCACCGTATGCATATGTATGCATACAAAATGAAAACAGTCCCTGCCACATGAGCATACAGTCTAAGTACATCACTGCTGTAAATGACACAACTCAGCTGCGTCTTGCAAGTCCAGAAGGCTTTTATTTTAAATTCCCGAATGACTTTTGAAACCGTGAATGACCTTATGTTCACCTGTCCTTCACCACCAGTAAAGAAATATTTTGGTAAACAAATCCATGGGGAAAATGTAGCATTTAAACAGGGCCATTGTAATGCTTTATTTCCTGTTTTCTTATCATGCTTACGATATTTTCTAACAAAAGGAAACCTAAAAGAAAAAATTGAAAGTGAAAATCATTTTGTTTCATTTTCTGCTATCAGAGGCAACATTCTTTTCCAATTCTGGCAATGTTGACGATGATTTCCCAACATTAAGTGATGATTATGGTTTTGGATACACCAGAAGACAGGCCTCTTGCTGCATACAAATGAATGAATTTGATGATGTGAAGTAGATGCTTCAAAAGCTAGAGCCTGGGCTAGATCCAAGGTTTTAGAGATTGATTTGATTATGACATGATTGTTTTATTTTTTTTTAAATGACATTTTAATTATATTATTTTAACTAGTTTAAGTTCCACATGTACAAAAAGAAGATAGCAAGTGAACCAAGACAGGAAATGTCAGGGCTATAGCACTGTTTAGCAATAGAAAACATATGCATATGCTATTTGAAGAACACTTGGCCAAGATATTTTTTAAAATGTGTGTCTACATTTAAGCTGATAAATCATTATGTATATTTCAAAAATGTGGCCTGTTTTCAAAAGTGCAGAGCACCTAGCAGCTCTCATTAAAAGGTGAATTTATCAGCTTGTGTGTGTGTGTGTATGTGCGCGCACGCGCATGGGTGGGACAGGGCCTTGTGCTAGAACTGGGGTATGGACTCAAAATCTTCACTGGAAAAACAGAATTAAAACTGCAGTCTGATAGAGTCAGTGAATCTGTTTCAAAATAAGGAAAAGAATAGATGTAGCAAAATGACAAACTGGTATATGAATGCTTCTATTTTCAGTGTTATGATACAAAGAGTCAATTCCATAAACAGGGAACAAAGAGCCAATTTAAAGTACAGTCAACTTCTTTCAAAAGGTTTTGTTTTCTTCTGAATGACCAGCCACAACATTGATATTAATTCTGCTGTAGAACATGAAAAAATATTTTTGGTCTAACAGTCATCATTTCATTGCATGGTATGTGAGGTTTTAATTTAATAAATAAGTCTGATTCTGAATCTATTATTAAATCTCTCTAATTTATATGACAGGTAAGAACTGAACTTTGCAAGTTATCCTGTAACAGAATATGTATCCTTGAGTCTTATATGATTATTTAGTTTTATGTATTAATATAGCTGGGATTCAAGTTAGCAGATCACAATTACAAGTTCTTTATAACTTTTTCCCTGCCTTACTTTCCTTTGCCCTCAGCTCTACAAGGTTATGCATAATGATGTAATAACAATTTTAAAGTCCATCTCAACAGAGAGAGGGTAAGGCCACAGAGAATTTTTAATAAGATTCATATCCTTTTATCTTGAACAGAATAAAGAACTCAAATGACATACAGGGATCTATGAGGGTCCTGTGCACTGGGATGAACTACCCTACTTAGGTTTTTGGTTTTGGTTCAGTGCTGAACAGTTTTTTACATTCTTCTTAGTTCTACTAGCTATATTGAAATACCATTGATTTTCTTTGTACTGGCCTCTATGTATTAGTGCAAAGCAATTTGGATGGTTAACATAGAATGATCATTTTATTTTCCTTTCCCTACCTCCTTTTTGGCTAGCTGATTTTTTTAAAAAAACTTTGCTGTTATCCAAGTCAAGGCACTTTGAAGTGGGTGTTGACTGCAGATTTAAGGAACTAATATTTTGCAGGGGAAAAAAATCTCTGAATCTAAAATCCTAAATGATGGTTAATTCTGAAAGTGGAATTAACTTCTTGCATAGATAAAGAAATTGAATACGCTGGCTAGCTCTCCTCAGAACACCATCTGCACATTAGTGTTTGAAATAAGCCTGTGGATAGAAAGGTTATGAATGATGCAATTGTTATCACGAAAAGCAAAGCTCCTGTGTTTGACTAATCAAAATCCTCTTGTAGAATACCAAAATAATCCACTTGTTAGAACAACACCAAAATTTTGTGCCTGTGTATCATAAAGAAATTATTTTAAGTACCTATTTGCTCCCAGGGAATATTGTTTTTTAAGTGTTTTCTAATCCAAACCCTTAAAAGCATTCCAGCAGTTAAAATGAATGCATGGCAGCTTTTATGCTTTCATCTATACACATGTGTAAATATCAACAACTAAGTTGATTCTTATGGTTATCTAAAATTTTCCTGGGCACAACTGAAACTGCCCAGCCAATTTTTTGCATTGAAAATGACAGAAGAACGACTGTATGCAGCTGTGTCGGTCCCAGGATATCAGAGAGAAGGTGAGTGAAGTAATATCTTCTACTGGACCTGAAGAAGAGCTCTGTGTGGCTCGAAAGCTCCTCTCTGTCTCCAATAGAAATTGGCTCAGTAAAAGATATTGCCTCACCCACCTTGTCTTTCAGAAGAATAACTGCCTGTAATTTATCATAGTGTTACTCATTTTTTGTATGAGGCAAAAATGTACAGGATCAAATGAGCAGTCAGGAACTGCATGGTATACAAGCAACTTTTAATATTCTATGACATCTGAACCAAATGTCAAGCAAGGCTGTCCAAATGATCACGTCATGGATTTCAGTCACATGTCATCCAGCATCAAATTCTGGGTCTGTTTCAAAACATCTGGGCCTTACCCATTCAGGTATCTTAGCTCTCCACCAGATCTTCTATTCTCAGTGGCAATGCTGTGGCTGACAGAGTCCTGGTTTGAACTTGTGGTGGTCAAGGTCAGGGTGTTCTCACGGGAAGACTCATGATGATGGATTTGGCTGCTGCAGGGGATTGGGTTGAGCCTGGATTTCATCACCTTTCAACTATGATGCCGACTGCAGACCCCCTTGATTATGCTGGCAGCCCCTCAAACAATCTCATATAATGAGAAACTCAGCACAGATGGAATCGATCAGCAACACCTAAGCTAGGTAAGAAATTGACTTCAAAGGAATGAAAAGAATACTACATTTTAGAGGTAACAAAATGTATCTTAATCTTACCAGATGGTCTGATAACACATTGAGTGCGCTATAGACATGGCTACAAATAATACTTAGCCAGGAAAATGTTTGTAAATGTAGACCCAATGATTTACTATTCATGATCTGATGTAACACTGCATATTAGGAATATGTATTTTTATAAAGCCATCATCTTCTTTTGCACTGGACCAGATGACAGAACAAGGAGTAATGGTCTCAAGTTGCAGTTGGGGAGGTTTAGGTTGGATATTAGGAAAAACTTTTTCACAAGGAGGGTGGTGAAGCACTGGAATGGGTTACCTAGGGAGATGGTGGAATCTCCATCCTTAGAGGTTTTTAAGGTCAGGCTTGACAAAGCCCTGGCTGGGATGATTTAGTTGGGGATTGGTCCTGCTTTGAGCAGGGGGTTGGTCTGGATGACCTCCTGAGGTCCCTTCCAACCCTGATATTCTATGATTCTACCCCATGTCTCCAATTAGTGGTGAGTCGTTGATTTAAATGTGTGAGAGTTTATAATGGATCATACATTTGCAAGAATTTCTAAAACACACAAATAAATAAAAACACCAAGACCAATTCTGAGAAGCAGATCATCAGCAAGAGGCTTCTATGTGAAGAACACTTCTAAAACGGCCATTTTGCTCACTTTCCTCACACGCATAATCCCATTGGAATGGTACATGTGCAGAAAGCAAGAAGAATTTGGATCAAGATCACAGGTTTGATTAATGAAAACAAACTGATATATTGTACTTGGTCCTATCCTTCTTCCAGCAAAGACAAGGCTCAACTGTCATTGACATCAAAGAAAGCCAGACTTGGTCTCACTGGGGCTTGACATGAGGGGGCATGGGAGTCCCAGGAACTGACAAATTAAGGCTGCACCTAAGAAAGCCAGTGCATATTAGGAATATCTTGATTTAAACGTCTAAACTTTGCAAGAGATAGGTAGGAATGGATGAGCTGGTTTTCTCCTAATGTAATAATCTATTGCAATATCACAGGCTTGAAACTTGACCTCTAAATCAGATGTTATTGGGCTCCTGTTTGACTTAGGAGAGACTGTGAAAACAAAAGAGGGAAGAGGGAAAACTAATAGGGCAAAGGTGAAAAATGGAGCTGAGAGTGGGGGGAAAGGAGCAGAGAAAAATTCTAATGGGGGGGGAAACAGTGCGAAAGTCTTATACAGGCCACCCACATGTTGTTCACCTAACTTCGCTGTGTTACCAACTCTCACAATTGTATCACTTGTCTTGCAATATTTACTGTTTGACTTCAAGCCTCAGGGCAGGTCTACACTACAGCTGGGATTGACACTCTGAGATTGATCCACCAGCTGTAGATTTAGCAGGTCTAGTAAAGACCAACCAAATCGACTGCAGATCGCTCTCCCGTCAACCCGTCTACTCTACCCCCGATGAGAAGAGTAAAGTAAGTTGACGGGAGATTTTCTCCCATCGCGCCCTCCCTCCCCCGCATGGTGTAAAGCCCCTGGTAACTCGACCTAAGGTACGTCGACTCCAGCTACATTATTCATGTAGCTGGAGTTGTGTACCGTAGGTTGACTTACCGCAGTAGTGTAGACATAGCCTGATCACAGGAGTCATGTGGTTGTTACATGAGATTCTCTGCTTTCATTTATAAAACAAAAAATCTATCCTTCATGCTTGCAAAGAAATGCTTGACAATATGGCCTGAGGGCAACCTAAAGGCTAAGAACCCAGAATGCAAAGAAAAACTGCCCAAATTTATTTATTTTTAAACTCTCTTGATTTTTAAGCCAATCATGGGGTTTTTTTGGTCCCTGTGTCCTGATTTTTTTTTTTTTTTTTTTTTTTTTTGGTAAGTTGTAAATTACAAGAAAAAGTGGTTAATGAACTCAGGTTAATTTGGGGAACCCAAAAGAGAGTTTGAGAGCTTTACAAAAAATTGAACTCCATGAGGCTCATCTGTCCCTGACTTAGCACTATTTTCATCTGCTTCAGACATTTTTCAGCACTCCACTGAAGCAAGTGAGACGCCCTCAGTGCTGATCCGACCCATTGTGGATCTAATTTTATCTTCTTCACTTGCTAAAATATTCTCCCCCTCCTTGTACTGTCATATCAGCGAGTATATCCCCATACACTCTGATATGTTGATTCTCTGACTCTTTATATTGAAAAAGCATACATATCTCTGCATGTTAGTGGAAGCAGTGCAGAATCATATGCTCACAGAACAAAAATGTGATTGGTATGTATTATAAAGGAATCCGTTTTTGTATCATGCAGTGAATTATGTAAGCTAACTTCACCTGTACTGATGTAGCAAACTTCAGGTAGCTGATTCTGATCTCACTTATTGTACATGAGTGTAAATCAGAAGTAACTTCTCTTTGCTAGTTGAGTTGTACTGGTGCAAGACAGCTGAAAGTGAGATCACAGGCAGGCCCTGGAAGTGTCTAACTTGCTGTAACACAAAGAATTTAGTTGTGTATGTCACATCCATTTTTATTTTTTCCAATATGTCTAGACATAGCAAAAAAAAAAGTCTGTAAGCAGTGGATAATCTTACAAACACAAAAGGGTGACTTATAGCTGCAGCAATAATTTTGCCTCTGAATTCTTGTCCCCTTTTGAAATGAATGTAAACCCTGATGGGGAAAAGGAACTGTGTATAATTCCCTTTGGGGAGGGAAGCAATTATATAGAACTACTGTCCTTATAATTGTTCTGCAAAATGAGCATGTGAGAGAGAAAAATATATACAATATTATCAAAATAAAACAATATTATCCAAAGCATTTAAGACTTCATACATCCAGCATGTCTGGAAAAAAAAATTAGACACTGTATCAGGTCTGTGGATTCTTTCATCCTGATATAAAAGTCCATTGAATCTTCCATCCCAAGTTCAAATAATGCATTACCCACAGTATTCCAGAGCTGATATTATGAAAATATCAGTGCCTCTTTTCACTCTAAGTATTTCAAAACATTTGCAGACTCTTTTTATTGTGATATCCAGGATCTACTTAGAAAGATGGAAAGTACAGATACGTAACCTATTTATAGATAAAGCTGTGATTCACTTAGCAGGATAAACCTGTTCAAATGTTACCTTCCGGTCCCTGTATCTGAATTATCTTACTTTCCTGGAGGATCTCCCCTAAATAGAACCTTATACTTGTCTGTCTCCTATTTTGAGGCATATACTGTTGCCTCTAGCTCAGCTTCCTTGCCAAGAGGGTCAGCCAGTTTTAGTCTAGTGGAGGGACTTTACTTTTCCATTTCTTGGCTATCATCTCTTTGACTGATCCGGCAGGCGTCTCTAGACTCAGTTAATTTGATTATTTGCCCATCAGTTATTGAAGTTTCCAGCTATTTCTGTAAATTCTTCCATAATCTTGAGAAAATAAGTCCAGACAGATTTTAAGGTTGCGCTTTCCCAGAAACTCTGGATGTGGGAGCCAGTATTCTGACTACGGCCCCAGCTGCTTGTTAGAACATTTATACTTCTTGTAGAAGAGTGTGGAACGGCTGATGTGCAAGATTGTGAGGCATTCAGATACTGTGGCAAAGAGGGCAATATAAGTACCTACTATCAGTAGGAAAGGATTGTTGAAGTAAGAGGGGGACAGGATAAATGAAGGAGAGTGGTAGAAAAGGGAAAGGAGGGAAAAAGGAGTGTGATAAGCAGGAACGGTGAGACTGTGCTGTTGATGGGTTGTAGTGGTAGGGGAGGTGGAATGAGAGAAGGGGGACAAAAAAACAATAACACAACAAATGGGGTGGGAAGTTGGTTGTCATTCTGCAATATTGGAGGCTGCCAGCAGATGGCGCCATGGTCTGGGTACATATTAAATTTAAGAAAGAACTTTCTATGGGAACACTCAAAAGAGAGTCAGAAGGAAAACTGCTTAGAGATGAGAAATAGCTATAGCCAGTTTGTGCAGGGTCCTCTATTTTTAAAATTTTATTAAGATGATGTTAAAAAAAATTGTGAACAGAGTTTGAGCATAGAAGTTTCTGGTTATCAGGGAATAACATACAGATTATCGAGGGTGCAAAGTTTGGTTTAAGATAAAGTAGCATGAGGAATACATAATCTGCAATATCCCCGATTGGGAGTAAAAGGTTGATGGGTCAAAGTACAGACATTGAGATATGAGGGTATGACATTCATAAAGTGGCTATGTTTGGGTGTGGAGTATAATGAGTGGATATGATGTAGTATAACCAGTGTAAGCAGGGTCTGAATGAACTCTCTGCTGACATGTAGTGATGAGCTATGGAAGAAGACTTCAGAAGCTGATCTTGTTTGCATGGGCACACCCACCCTGCTTAGGTGCTCAGCATGATGGGATTGCTTGCCCAAATGATGGCTTTTGGTTGGTTTTGGATCCCCAGTCCCCTTGTTATCGGGGCAGGAGTAATAAAGGGTTGTTATCCTTGTTGTGTGAATTAAGGGCAGGAAAACTGTGCTTAGCATACCCTGATTGAGGGACTCACCCTCAACAAAAGGACACTCACTAGGCAGGGGACATGGGTTCCAACTTCCAATGAGTGGAGAGAGGGTGGGAGCAGGTACTTGTACCTGGTGGTGTGAGCCCTAGACACTGTTTGACCCTTCCTCTCTTCCCTGTGTAATAACAGAGCTGGTTAAGACTCAATTGAGAGGCTTGTTACACACCGCAGAGCTGAAATCACTGATATCTAGGTCTAAGCACTAGACCTGCTTTGGGACAGGGTCTCTGATACAAGAGGCTGCTCAATGTGCAACAGCAGTGAGGCTCCCCCACTAACAGCCAGCTGAACTCAGCAAGAGCTGTGTTAAGCAGTGAGACCTGAAAACATCCAGGCGGATTGGTGATAGGGTGGCCAGTGGAGAGGACCAGAGTGGAGCCCTGCAGAGAGGTGTGGTGATTGGGTTGCAGGCCGGCCAGTGAACAAGAGCAGAGCGCCGATCGGCTGTCAGGGCTGCTGGCAAAGAGGAACAGCGAGCGAATGCCCAGGCAGCAGAGAGAGTAAGGTGCCTTCTTACCGCCCCCCCTCCACCCAGGGTGGGAGGTGAACTGTGCAGATGCACCTCTCAATTCTGAGTCTGTCCTGACCAAGGACAACAACAGTGAGTGGGGTGCAGAGAAGGTACGGGCACGCTTAAGGGACTTTTGGTTGCTGGACTTAAGAACCTGAAGGAGGAGGACACTGCCTAACTTACTTGTGCGTGGTGAGTCTTTTGCTCATGGTTTATGTTTATGAACCCTGTTTGCGATGTTTTCCCAAATGAATGCTGGGTTACTTCCCTCCTTTTATTAAAAGTTTCTTTGCTACACTCAGACTCTGTGCTTGCGAGAGGAGAAGTATTGCCTCTTAGAGGCGCCCCAGGGTGGTGTGTAATTGTCTCAGGTCACTGGGTTGGGGACTCGAGCTGGTTTCATGTTGTATTGTTGAAAAGGAACTCTTAAATACTGAATCTGGCCCTTGTTTCTGCCAACTTTGACTGGCAGAAGGGTTACACCAGGAAACAGAACTCTTCATCTCAGCACTTGTTTGTTCTACCAAGTCTCCTCACCGTGTTACAAGCAGATGATTATAAAGTTTCAATAAACACCTGTCCACTTGAACTTCTTTTTGTAATGGAAAATGGCAAAAACGTTGGGCTTTGCAATGTGTCAAAGTAGCTTTCCTAAAGTCAGCCATTCTGAAGTAGCTACCAGAAACTGGAAGATTTAAAAAAAAAAAAAAAAAAAGATTCTGCTTGGAGTATAGTTAGGCACAAAAGGTGGCAAATGCTGAACAGTCTGATAGACATCTGCTTTCATAAACAGGAAACATTCCCCTCACACAAGGCACATGTGGGTTTTATTGCTGTGTTCTTCTATCAGTTTTAACTGACACGCAGCAAAGATGCAAGCACAGGCCAACAAGTTTGAACCAATGTTTGCAATAGAGAGCTCTCCAGAGAATCTGCTTATAATGTTGTGATATTCTACACCTTGGGGGAGCATCCTGGAACCCCCACATTCCTCATTTTTATATAATCGTGATCTTGCTTATAAAGCATGGTTTGTAAGGTATCAGGGGAAAGGTTATGATCTGCTGAAAGTCATTTCTCTATCCATATGTGTATATTATTAATGCATATGAAGTTCTGAGAATTGTGTTGTATGGTGGTCACTAAAACATGCTGTAAGTTGGGGAATCAGCCAGATATTAGCTCCCAGAGGCAACAGCAAGGAAAGTAGCCAACACCCGGGTGAGGTGTCAATCAACCCATCAACAACCATTGTCCAGCAAGGGACCTACAATGCAATGACTCACCTGGATGAGGCCACACCAGGGGAATTGCTCAGTCTTGCCTGGAGACTCAGCAATGCCCACCCAGACATGCCTGGACTTGTGTTTTCCAAGCACATGGACTGAGGGTATAAAACCAAACACAGGTGGCCTATGCTTGGCCTTTCCTTCACCCACCTATGCTGCAAGCAACAAGGACACTCTGAAGACTACAACTGAGGGGACTGGCCCAGATTTCAAGCGTGAAATCTATGTACCAAGAACTGCAATATTCAGAGGGGTAAGAAATGTTGCCCAGTCTAATAGGGTTGAGAGTTTAGACTGTGTGCTTATATTTTATTTTGGTAACTAACTCTGACTTTTTGCCTGTCACTTAATATCACTTAAAATCTATCTTTTGTAGTCAATAAATTTGTTTAACTGTTTATCTTTAGCAGTGAGTTTGTATGAAGTGTGTGGCAAATCTGCTCAGGTTTTGCAAAGGCTGGTGTATATCCACTTTCCATTGATGAAGTGGTGAACCAATTAATAAATCTGCATTGCTCATCTTGAGCAGTGCATGACGGTATATTCCTGAGGTACAGTGCTGGGAGCTGGGGGGAGCCTTTCTCTGTGTGCTTCATGAGTGGCTCTGGGAGCATTCATGCAATTTAGCTGGGTGTGGGGTCTCCACATGCGGTTGTGCTGAGTGATAACCTGGAGGGATTTGCTGCTGATCACTCAGGGCCACCCAGAGGATTTAGGGGGCCTGGGACAAAGCAGGGGAGCAGACATACTCACCGGGCAGCGCTATGAGTCTGCGGCGGTGGCAGCATTTCGGCAGCAGGTGGGCCCTTCAGTCGCTCCGCGTCTTTGGCAGCACTGAAGGACCCGCCGCCGAAGATCCGGAGCGACTGAAGGGCCTCCCACCGCTGAAATGCCGCCGAAGACCCGGACCGCTGCCAGGTGAGGAAAGGGATTCTCGGCCAGGGCTTGCGGGGCCCCTGCGGGGCCTGGGGCAAATTGCCCCACTTTTCCCCCCGCTCTGGGTGGCCCTGTGATAGACAGTCCAGGCTGGAGAGAGTTCAGGGGGCACAGTGGTCTCTCAGTCCCAGGCTGCACCCTGGGGAGGCTGTCACAAACATAAATAGTAATGGAGGTTCAGATTAACTGTGCAATAATTAGCAAATAATTAATAATTAACAAATTCATGGTCCATTTTGGTCAATTTCACAGTCATAGGATATTAAAAATAATAAATGTCATGATTTCAGCTATTTAAATCTGAAAGTTCACCATGTTGTAATTCTAGGGGTCCTGACCATAAAGGAGTTGTGGGGGCGGGTCGCGGTACTGCTACCCTTACTTCTGTGCTGCTGCTGGCAGCATCACTGCCTTCAGAGCTGGGCAGCTGGAGAGTGGCAGCTGCTGGCCAGGATCACAGCCCTTACTTCTGCGCTGCTGCCTGCACAGCTGAGCCCTCGGTCAGCAGCCGTCAATCTCCAGCCACCCAGCTCTGAAGACAGCAGCACAGAAGTAAGGATGGTATGGTATTGTTATTTCTGTGCTGTTGCTGGCGGGGTGCTGCCTTCAGAGCTGGGTGCCCGGCTAACAGCTGCTGTTCCCCTGCTCCTCAGATCTGAAGGCAGTGCAGAAGAAAGGGTGGCAATAATGCAATCCCCCTAAAATAACTTTGTGACCCTCCTGCAACTCCCTTTTGGGTCAGGACTCCCAATTTGAGAAACGCTGGTCTCCCCTGTGAAATCTGTATAGTAAAAGCACACAAAAGACCAGATTTCACGGGGGGAGATCAGATTTCACGGTCTCTGACACGTTTTTCATGGCCATGAATTTGGTAGGGCCCTAGCAATAAAATTTACATTTAAGTAGGAAAAATCATATCCCCTTTTAATGGCGCGTAGTCAGGAAAGTACTTTGGCAGTCTGGTTCTCTAGCTATGTGTCATGTGGTCTGTGGCTGAAGTTATGCCTAATAGATATCTGCCATGAATGCAAATGGTCTCCCAAATGAGTAATTTTTAATTTAAAATCACATTTTTGACACTTCAAATGTGTTGGTTTTGTATGAGATTTTTATTTATTTATTTATTTGTTTTCATGAAAACTGCCCTTCAGCTTAACAAACGGCATACTTCAGCTATTACCAGTCCAAAGAGTTTCTTTTACTGGTGAATGTGGCTTTTAAAAAAATAGAAGTAAAGCACAGTCTTTAAATTTTTTGTGTGCCATAAATAAATTAAAAATTGAGAAATTCCCTGAAATTTCATTAAATCAATATGGATTTCATTGATCTAATGAGAAATACTATGAATTTTGTAAAGACAGGCACTTAAAACCTTGGGAAAATCTGCACTGCCTCAAAAACTGAACATTAATTAATATTTCAAGTTTCTTAGAAAAAATGTTGTGAAAGGAAATGTAGGGGAGGGGGGTTTCAAATTGCCCAATGCATTTGGAGGACAGGTCTGTCTCTCTTGCTTAGGTGTATTCTTTAAAAGGAAAATGGGTTTACATCAAGGACAATGTCTCACAAAAAAGCATGATTTGCATCCTAATATATCACTCCATATCTATAGCCCTATTCTGGACTGGCCTGTCTTATAAAATATTGTATCTCAGGCTCCGTCTAAACTGCTGCCCCCTCCCCCAAAAAAAGACACATCAGCAAATCTCCATAGCTCGGGTCAACTGACTCAGGCTCATGCTTTTACTGGGCTAAAAATATCAGTGTAGACATTCCCACTCCGGCTATGAGGGCTGGTGAGGGGACTGGGTCTCAGAAACATCTATTCTGCTATTTTTAGTCCCGTAGTGTGAGCCTTTCAAGCCTGTGTCGGGCTGAGAGATTTGCTGCATGTTTGTTTGTTTTGCCATGTAAACGTACCCACGGAAACCTACACTTTGTTTAGTAATTCATCACTGTGTTCATTTTGCAAAAACTCTGCATTTTTTCTTGATCACTAATGTATTATATATGTTTTTTAAGTCTGTTTTCAGCTAAAATGTCACTGGGGCTTGGACTACCAGAATAGGGGAGTTCACCTCAATGTCCTGGCCAACCCCAGCTTTGACTACACTATTCCCTCTTTCGTTTACAGTTGGATACAGTATTATTAATTTCCTGTCCTAAACTGTTCTCTAGAGCTCCTGTGTGCTGTGAAACAGCTGCTGTTTTCCACTTCACTGGTCTTGGTATGTATTTCAGTTTAAAATTATCAAGTGCTTTGGGATCCTTTTGGGATGACAGATGGTATATTATAACATGCATTTATATTAGTAATAATAAGCTCTAACTGTAATAGCATAAACTCTGCTAAATAGTACAAGAGAAGACGTGCTCTACAATAAAATCTTCCACCCACACACCATATCTGAAACCCTCAGCTTTGACCCCAATCCTACAAACTCTTATTACTGAGCAGAGCGCTTACCGCAGTAGTCCCATTGAAGTCAATGTCGTTGATGAGACTACTTGCAGCACTACACTCTTTAGCAAGTATTTGCAAAATTGGGCCCATATACTTTGCTGGGACTTATCACATAAGAATGGCCCTACTGGGTCAGACCAAAGGTCCACCTAGCCCAGTATCCTGTCTTCCGACAGTGGCCAGTACCAGGTGCCCCAGAGGGAATGAACAGAATAGATAATCATCAAGTGATCCATCCCCTGTTGCTCACTCCCAGCTTCTGGTAAACAGAGGCTAGGGACACCATCCCTGCCTATCTTGGGTAATAGGCATTGATGGACCTATTCTCCATGAATTTATCTAGTTCTTTTTTGAACCCTGTTATGGTCTTGGCCTTCACAACATCTTCTGGCAAGGAGTTCCACAGGTTGACTGTGGATTGTGTGAAGAAATACTTCCTTTTATTTGTTTTAAACCTGCTGCCTATTAATTTCATTTGGTGACCCCTAGTTCTTGTGTTATGAGAAGTAGTAAACACTTCCTTATCTACTTTCTCTACACCAGTTATGATTTTATAGACCTCAATCATTTCTCCCCTTAGCCATCTCTTTTCCAAGCTGAAAAGTCCCAGTCTTATTAATTTCTCCTCATACAGAAGCTGTTCCATACCCCTAATCATTTTTGTTGCCCTTTTCTGAACCTTTTCCAATTCCAATATATCTTTTTTGAGATGGGGCCACCACATCTGCACACAGTATTCAAAATGTGGCAGAACCATGGATTTATATAGAGGCAACATGATATTTTCTGTCCTATTATCTATCCCTTTCTTAATTATTCACAGCATTTTGTTCACTTTTTTGACTGCCGCTGCACATTGAGTGGATGTTTTTAGAGAACTATCCACAATGACTCCAAGATCTCTTTCTTGAGTGGTAACAGCTAATTTAGACCCCATCATTTTATATGTATAGTTGGGATTATGTTTTCCAATGTGCATTACTTTGCATTTATCAACATCTGCCATTTTGTTGCCCAGTCACCCAGTTTTGAGAGATCCTTTTGTAGCTCTTTGCAGTCTGCCTAGGTCTTAACTATCTTTAGTAATTTTGTATCATCTGCAAATTTTGCCACCTCACTGTTTACCCCTTTTTCCAGATCATTTATGAATATGTTGAATAGGACTGGTCCCAGAACAGACCCCCTGGGGGACACCACTATTTACCTCTCTCCATTCTGAAAACTGACCATTTATACCTACCCTTTGTTTCCTATCTTTTAACCAGTTACCAATCCATGAGAGCACCTTCCCTCTTATCCCATGGCAGCTTACTTTGCATAAGAGCCTTTGGCGAGGGACCTTGTCAAAGGCTTTCTGAAAATCTAAGTACATTATATCCACTGGATCCCCTGGGTCCACATGCTTGTTGACCCCCTCAAAGAATTCTAGTAGATTGGTGAGGCACGATTTCCCGTTACTAAAACCATGTTGACTCTTCCTCAATAAATTATGTTCATCTGTACGTCTGACAATATTGTTCTTTATTATAGTTTCAACCGGTTTCCCCGGTACTGAAGTCAGACTTACAAGCCTGCAATTGCTGGTATCACCTCTGGAGCTCTTTTTAAAAATTGGTGTCAAATTAGCTATCCTCCAGTCATCTGGTACAGAAGCTGATTTAAATGATCGGTTATAGGCTACAGTTAGTAGTTCTGCAATTTCACATTTGAATTCCTTCAGAACTCTTGGGTGAATACCATCTGGTCCTAGTGACTTATTGCTGTTTAATTATCAATTTGTTCCAAAACCTCCTCTAATGATACTTCAGTCTGGGACCGTTCCTCATGTCTATCCCCTAAAAAGAATGGCTCAGGTTTGGGAATCTCCCTCACATCCTCAGCCATGAAGACCAATGCAAAGAATTCATTTAGTTTCTCCGTAATGGCCTTATCATCCTGGAGTGCTCCTTTAGCACCTGGATCATCCAGTGGCCCCACTAATTGTTTAGCAGGCTTCATGCTTCTGATGTACCTAAAAAAAAATTGCTATTACTTTTTGAGTCTTTGGCTAACTGTTCCTCAAATTCAGTGTTTATGCTCCTTTCTATTTTCCTCACTAGGGTTTAACTTCCACTTTTTAAAGGATGCCTTTTTGCCTCTCACTGCTTCTTTTACTTTGTTTAGCCACAGTGGCTCTTTTTTGGTTCTCTTACTAGGTTTTTTAATTTGGGCTATACATTTAAGTTGAGCCTCTATTATGGTGTCTTTAAAAAGTTTCCACACAGCTTGCAGAGATTTAACTTTTGGCACTGTATCCTTTAATTTCTGTTTAACTAACCTCATTTTTGTGTCGTTCCCCTTTCTGAAATTAAATGCTACAGTGTTGGGCGGCTGTGGTGTTTTTCCTGCCACAGGGATATTAAATTTAATTCTGTTATGGTCACTATTACTAAGTTGTCCAGCTATATTCACCTCTTGGACCAGATCCTGTGCTCCACTTAGGACTAAATCAAGAATTGCGTCTCCTGTGGTGGGTTCCAGGACCAGTGTCTCCAAGAAGCAGTCATTTAAGGTGTCCAGAAATGTTATCTCTGCATCCTGTCCTGAGGTGACATGTACGCAGTCAATATGAGGATAATTGAAATCCCCCATTTTTATTATTGAGTTTTTTATTTTAATAGCCTCTCTAATCTGCCTAAGCATTTCACAGTCACGATCACCATCCTGGTCAGGTGGCCGGTAATATAACCCTACCGCTATATTCTTGTTATTAGAGCATGGAATTTCTATCCATAGAGATTCTATGGTACAGTTTGATTCATTTACGATTTTTACTTCATTTGATTCTACGCTTTCTTTCTCATATACTGCCACTCCCCCACCAGCACAACCTGTTCTGTCCTTCCGATATATTTTGTACCCTGGTATTACTGTATTCCATTGATTATCCTCATTCCACCAAGTTTCTGTGATGCCTATTATATTAATATCCTCATTTAATACGAGGCACTCTAGTTCACCCATTTTATTATTTAGACTCCTAGCATTGATATAAAAGCAGTTTAAAATCTTGTCTCCTTTTAGCTGTCTGCCATTACACAATGTAATTGAATGGGACTCTTCTTTTATTTGACTATTTCTGATCAGATCCTGCCTGTATTTTATCATTTTCCATCCTCACTAGGACATACAGATTCTCTCGGGTATTTTTTCTCCACACAAGGAGGGCTGGGTAGAGGGAACACACAAAGTTGCATAAGGAGGAAGCGGATTGAGGCTGGTATCATTGGTGGAGCAAAGGAGAGGGTGGATGCCTCAGTAAGTGAGTAGATCTGATCAATAGTGGGGGACTAAGTGATGAAGCGCCTTCAAGGCAAAGACGAGGAGTTTGGATGGAGCAGGGAGAGCTAGGGAGGAGGGTACAAAGAGGAGGACAAGGAGGTCTAAGCAGTGAGCCAGGAAGATGATCCTGGCAGCAGCCCTTTGAATGGATTTTTGGCAGAGAGGGGGAAATGTGGCTGGTGCCAATAGTAGAGGTGCTAGAGGATGAAGGCTTGAACACACGCCTTGGCAACCTGGACGGACAGGTGCAATGATATCTTAGAAATGTTCTGTGATCATTGATTCAGCAGGGTGTAATCAGCATCAAATGTGATTGTTTCCAGTGCTGGCTAGGGGGGAAATGGCAAAGGTATAAAAGAAATGGGAGGAGAGAAAGCATAAGGGCTAGTCTACATGGGAAAGTTGTACTGGTATAAGTGAAGGTGTGAATTTAAAGGGGTTTAAGCTAAACCAAAAAACCCTCTTTTATTCCAGAATAAGAGTATCCACGCAGGGGGCAGGGGTGTGTGTGTTATGCCCAGTATCAATATCCCAGTATAATGTGTAAAACTTTCCTGTGAAGACAAGCCCTAAAACACAGATTGGGGGGGGGGGTGGAAATCTAGGAAATCTAGGAGAGTGGAGAAACTGAGGGGAAAAACCCCCAAAGGAGAGGTGAGTGAGAAAAACAGATTTAGAGAGAGAGAACTGGGGGCGGGGGAGGACAGTGAGAGGAACATTTTTGAGCTTTGGGGCAGAGAAAATGACGCATTAGAATAAGTGGAAGAGTTAAAAAATATGGAAGAGTAAAGCAGTAAGACAAGGCCCTCAGGGGAGCCTGTGAAAGTCAGACCTGAGAGAGGCTTATAGTAGCAGTTTGGAAATTGGAAAAAGGACACAGGTGAGGCAGAGGAAGCAAAATGGGAGGCAGAGATACAAAATAGGCTAGAAAAATGTTTGATTTATTTTTAATAACCTCCCTGTTCTTTAGCCAGAGGGATGGCTAGGTAACCTAATCCCAAGAAATATCTAAGCTTCCTGAAACGGTTGGTTCAAATCATGCTAACACCAGCGTCTGGCCCTTCATGTTTCTGAGGCCGATAATTACATTTCCATTTCCACTTCTCTGTGTCTCTCTTTCAGATGAAGCTTTAAAAACTGTGATCCTGTCTTTCCTGTATAAATGCTAGAGAACCAACTGTGCTTTCTGTAAGTACAGGGGTTTCCCCTTGATGAAAGCCTCCTTTGCCTCCCCTGGCAGGATCTAGTGTGCTGGATGGTTGAACCCAATGTCACAAAGGTCTGAGGTCCACACTAGAAAATGAAGTTGGCTTAACTGTGTTGCTCAGGGGTGTAAAAAATCCACACCCCTGAGCAGCATAGTTAAGCCGACCTAACACCCAGTGCAGACTGTGCACTAAAGCGATGATGAATCCTTCCATCAATTTAGCTACCACCTCTCGTGGAGATGAATTACCTATGCTGATGGGAGAACCCCTCCTGTCAGCGTGGGGAGTATCTACACTCAAGCACTGCAGTGGTGCCACTGTAGCATTTTAAACGTAGACAAGCCCAAATTCTTATTCTCAAAATTACTTCTAATTGTCTGGGTATAGGAATGCAGTCACATGGATTTGAAACTGGCTGGAGGCAGGGCCGGTGCTACCATTAAGGCGAACTAGGTGGTTGCCTAGGGCACCAAGATTTGGGGGCACCAAAAAGTGGTGCTACCAATTTTTTTTTACAGCGTTCCTCCCTGAGTGCGTGGTTGCCGCTCCACTTCTCCCGCCTCCCAGGCTTGCAGCACCAATCAGCTGTTTGGTGCTGCAAGCCTGGGAGGGGAGGAGAATTAGAGCAGGGGCGGCGTGCTCGGGGAGGAGGTGGAGCAGAGGTGAGCTGGGGTGGGAAGCTGCCGCACGGCTCCGCTGGGGGGGAGCTGCCGCGTGGGGGGGGGGGGGGGGCGCCTCAGGGCGGAGAGCTGCCGCAGGGCTTGGGGGGGGGGCGCAAGGTGAAAGTTTCGCCTAGGGCGCAAAACTTCCTTGCACCGGCCCTGGCTGGAGGACAAAACACTGGTAAATGTAGAGTAGGGAATAATATGCATGGGCAGGGAGCTGGATTAGATGGCTTTAGCAGTGCTTTAATTCTAGATCCACAAGAAAAGGACAATGGTACATGGCAATCCATCAAGTTGGAAGAGAGATCTATGGGGGTACAAAAGGGATTGGTGTTGGGTCCAGTCATGCTTATCATAGATTCCAAGGCCAAGATGTACCATGGTGGTCCTCTAGTCTGATCTCCTCACATCTTCATTAATGATCATGAAGAGAGAGTAAACAGCATATTAAGGAAATTCACCAATAATTCTTAGTGTCTCTACAAAAATAGAAGTCAGGTTATAAAAACTAGGCTCAAAGGTAGATAGAAATACTATTGAAGTTGACTGAAGTTGCATGTGTAAGATGACTGTTGTCCTCTTACTAAAACTCAGTGGGGGTGTTCTGATTGGCTAGCTCCCCGTACTAAAAGTAAGGGGAAGGGTCAATGGGAAATCAGGACCCTGAGACTGACAGTCCCCAGGGACAATGGGGAGAGGCCAATGCCCCAGGTTCTGTCCTCCGTGTGAGCTGGAATTGCCTGGGTCAGACAGAGTGGGGCAGAGCTAAGGAGAAAGCAGGGGCCCAAGCTGAGCTGGGGAGCAAAGCAGAGCTGGGCCAGAAAAGCAGCCCAGGAAGCAGGTCAGAGCTGGGAGCAGCCCACAGAGCAGACCTGGGCTGGGAGCAGAGCTGCAGCAACCAGAGCCAAAGGGGCCAGAGAAGCAGCCCAGGGAGCTGAAGGCAGAGCAGCAGCTGTGCTGAGGCAGAGTGGAGCGGGAGCTGAGGCAGAGTGGTGGAGCTGGAGCTGGGGCTGGAGCAGTCCGGAGCCGGGTATGGTGAGCAGCTGGGGAGAGCGAAGGGGACCCTGGGCAGCAGGCCCAATGCAGGGAGATGCCCCCAGCCAAGAGGCCTTGCAGGCCAGACTTGGAGGGGGATCATAACCCTGACGGGGCAGGGGCAACGCTGGGAAAAAGGGTCCTGCCACCTAGAGGCTGAGGGCGTGTGGCCACCGCCAGAGCAAGTGTCCAACCCACAGCGTCCCTGCAGCACAGCCAGAGCCTGAGAAGGAAGCCTGGGACATGTGAGGAACAGACTGAACTTCCCTTACATTCCAGAGACATTTCAGAGAGCACCCCGGAGTGGGGACACCCTAGCCCCTGCCCTAAGTGACCATGACAAGGTTGGGGATCGAGCCCCCCAGGAATCCTGGGACCAGCCTTGTCGGGGTTACAAGGACTCTAACACACAGGAAAGTGGAAGGGGAGCCCTTGAGGTCAGGCAGGCCTCTGGGTAAAGGAAGTGGGAGCGAGGACTCAGATCAGGGATGGGCAAACGTTTTGGCCCGAGAGCCACATCTGGGTATGGAAATTGTATAACAGGCCATGAATGCTCACGAAATTGAGGGTTGGGGTGCGGGAGGGGGTGAGGGCTCCAGCTGGGGGTGGGGCTGGGGATAAGGGGTTTGGGGTGCAGGAGGGGGCTCCGGATGGGACCGAGGGGTTTGGAGGGCAGGAGGGGAATCAGGGCTCGGGCAGGGAGTTGGGATGGGGGAGCAAGGGGGCAGGCTCCGGGCGGTGCTTACCTCTCCCGAAAGCAGCGGCCAGGCGGCTCTGCATGCTGACCTGTCCACAGGCACCGCCCCTGCAGCTCCCATTGGCCATGGTTCCTGGCCAATGGGAGGTGTAGGGGCGACGCTTGGGGCAGGGGCAGCATGTGATGCCCCCTGGCTGCCCCTATGCGTAGGAGCCAGAGGGGGACATGCTGCTGCTGCTTCCAGGAGCCATGCGGAGTGGGGCAAGCTCTGGATCCCATTTCACCAGGGTAGTGTATAAGCCAGGAAAGTTCCCCACAATAGTGGGATCATTCCCCCACTTACACATGCATGGACAGAATTGAACCTGAAATGAGAACTGGAGGAACTTCTTGCATTTTTCTGAATGCTAACCTAGGCATGTTCCATTTGGTTGGGTGCTTGGGATAAGGAGTGGGTCTCTCCAGCTCAAAGTGCTAAAAGTGTTTTGAAAAGAACAGAGGACTGATCAAACTAGACAAACACAAAAACAGGTGAGTGATGTAACTAATACCCCAAGATTATTGGTTGAATATATGAAGATGCATGTGAGCCTCAGTAACAGAATAATGTGCTAAACAAATCAGCAGGGAAAGTGAAACATGTTGCTGAAGTGTGTGTCATGCCCCTTTCCTCTAGGAGTTACACTATAAATAACAACAGCCTACTACTGCGGCTATGTAATGGAGGTTTTCCTTTATTTCAAGTGTTCGAGTTGTATGGTTTGGTGCTAAATGGCCAGGATTCAAATCCTACTCCTGGCCTGTCATGAAGTTTGTTACAAGAGAATTTAAAAAATCTGCTTATCTTCAACCAACTTTTATAAATCTACAATGAGATTATGAAATAAGAGAGTAGACCTTCTAATAAAAGTGGTTTACTAAACTCTGAGATCTTATAAAGAGCTCTAGGTCATCATTTATAAAGATTGTCTGCCGACACTATTAGGGTGGTATTGATACAATTGTGGATCTGATCTGGACTTATTACTCGGGCAAAGCTCCCATTTAAATCCATGAGAGTTCTGCTTGAATAAGGCCTGCAGGTTCTGACTCACTTTTGACTCTGTCCATGGTCCTCTTCCTCAGTTACTTAGGGCCCAATTCTTACACTTTACTCATACTGAGGAGTACCTCACTACACAAGTAGTCCCATTAACATCAGCTCATACAATAAGGGCCGTCGTGTGAGTCAGAGAGGCAGATTTGGGCCCTCAGTGCATCCACTGTTTCACATCTTCCATAGTTTCTCTCAGGCTGCCACACAAAAGAGTCAGGGAAATATTTTATTAACTCAGCTGCAGAAGCACTAAAAGCCACAGAAAGCACTTAGAAATAAAAGTAACCTAATGTGCTATTTCCAGCAGCACTGCCTGCTCACAGCTTGCCTGATTATGTCTGCCTTGTGAAGTCAGAGGAATCGCTGTCTCAAAGTCTCTTCACACTACCACGAAGAATTACCAACCACTGTTCTTGTTCCCCATAGACACTGACAATGCAAAACAAGACAGACATTCAGCAGATGGCATTTGGAGTTCTCTTAGAATCAAACAGCAAATGTATTGCTCCCTCCAGTTTTTAGATTGTGTTTTCAAATATGGTACACGTTTCCCAGAGTACTTAACATTTACCTAAATTTCTTTTAAACAGAGGAATTGCATTTAGGACATTGGTCAATAGCAACAGGCAGGCTTTGTTTTCTTCAAACTTTATTACTGTAACTCTTTCTTGCCTGGCTTGTGTTCTACGCAATGATAACAAAGGCGGTATATAAATGAAACTGCTTAGTTTTAGCTGGGTCAGTCCCAGCTCTGGCTACATGGTGTTTTTAAAATGGGTTGGGTCAGCGTCCAGTGCAGCTGGGAGTCTGTCACACTTCTTAAAATGCATAGAAAGGCAACTGAAAGGATAGATGTTAATTGATTATTCTGTTTCCATTTCACCATAAAATTAAGTGACACTGACTGCAGTCTAATGTAGAGGATTCTCCCAGTGATAAGTGGTACTTTGTCTTGTGTTTTGAAAGCAGCTAATCAAGCCCCGCTCTCCAGTACAGCATTACAGATTGATTGCCCACAGGCTCCCAGCTCTGAAGTCAAAGGGGGTTGCTATGGGAATCGGGAGGGCACTTGAAGACAGGATCTGAAGCTTGTGTTTCCCTGTCCAAGGCAGCTGGAGTCAGAGAAAAGAAAAACTAAGAGGAGGGGGCACGCGCGCACACAGCCACAGCAAAATGCATGCATGTTAGAGGAGGGATCTTCAGAGCATGAGACTGTGGTATATAGAAGAGCAAAGACACTAAAGGATCTGGCAGTGGTGGCTCAGTGTTGTTTGGCTAAACCTTTTTTCCTGCTCTATAGCTGACACTGAGAAAGTACAGTAAAAGTCCAATTGTAACAAGATGGGATCCGGCTCCTCAACGTACCGACCCAAGTGTATTTATTTGGATATTGATGGAAGAATTCAAAAGGTACTTTTTCTTATTTTTCACAAACTGGTGTCTCTTTCAGTAAGCAGCAGCAATAATGATGGCAGGCTGTATTTATTATGTGATCTATAAGATATAAAAGGTGTTTATATTCAGCTCTGGCATGGATCTTGACTCTTTGTAAAATGCTCTTGAGTTACTTCTGTTTTGCAAATGAATATAGGGGTTTTTTTTAAGTGCAATTAGGACTCTCTGTGCTGCAGGGCTTTGTGTGTGTGTGTGTGTGTGTGTGTGAGAGAGAGAGAGAGAGAGAGAGAGAGAGAATTCCTGATTTAATAGTCTTCCAGGATTGCTCTACAAGAGCAGCCCATTACGTGTTTGCAAAGTTTTGCATGTGGAAAGGTGCTTTCCTGGTTTTCACATGATCACTAGTAACTGGAAAAGAAGCTATGTTGCATTATTTTGAGATTGTCTAGCACATGGATATTAACAGTAGGAAGACATTTTAAAATATATTTTAAATGGTATAGGAAGCTATTTCGTTATTATAGTGCCTTATGTATTTGTATCAGCAGGTAGGGATCCCCAATAACATTGGCAAAGTTCTTCTTTCATATCATTAAACTTTTATCAGAACTTCAGATATTGTTTATTGTGTGCTAAGTGCTACACAGAACATGGAGGAAGATGCTTTCCCTGCTCTGAGGAATGTTTAGTAACTAAAAAACATACAGCTCAGAATATGTGAAATATATTAAACATGCATTTTACATATAAACATCCTACTGTTTCTATTACTAATTTATCCTAGATCATCTTTCAGCCACAAATCAAGTGCCTTATCTTATACAGCAAATAGAAGACAGTAAGCTATTAAAGCGTGATCTCACTGTGGCTTGCAAAATTCAAAATAGCCAGCTTTTAAGATTCAAGCCTAAATTATTATTTTACCTAGCCTCAACTTTTCCTTTGGAAAGAAATAGCATTATGCATTTCCCCCCATGTTTTAAATGACCTTATAAACAGGTAATTTAGGATTAGCTGCCTACAGTCATATCAAAGTGTGTCACCTTTTCCTGCAGTTCTCCCACCTTCCCCCCGCCCCGACTGCTCTGATCACCTATTAGACTTAACCAATTCTCCTGCATAAGGCAAGCTCACAGAAGCATGCAAATAGAGAATCAGGAATGTAGTCAAAATAAGACCTTGGATAATGTAGAGCTGCACAAGTTTCCCCAGAGCAGAATATTATCACCTCATCAGTTTGGGGGCTTTGAGTTGAAGGTGAAATCTCTATTGCTGTCAGCTCTTCGTCACTAGCAGAAAGAAGCATCCAAACTCTGTTAAACAGGAGGGAGGATTTATGTTTTGCCACAGTGTAGCAGAGCTAGTTGCCTAATAATCCAAGGAAATGACACTTGCTGTGTCAAGTTCCCTAAAACCTTCAAAAATAGAAAAACAAAGGTTTTAATTTTTATTTTAAAAAGATCAAGAGCATTTACATCATATTTACTTAATAATACTTGTCACTTCCTCCTGCTAAAAATTGAGCATTTCCCAGGATTAGTCTCTGGAGAGTAATTGTATGGCAGAAGAACACACCAGAGGCATGACTGCATGAAATAGTAACGCAAACTCAAGCAATATAAATTTTGCTCAATTAACATTATCTGTTTCTTTTGTCAGATGTGAAATTCCATCTGTGCAATGTTTGGAAGGATTCCTGCAGTAAAAATGTAGAGTAAATGGGGGTTCATTCAGGGTAAGCAGAGCATTTCGCAAAGCCTCATGCCTCCTAAGTAAAGACATAATTAGACGAAAGGAATCCATAATCTTCCAAGGAATGCAGTATTTGTGATTTCCAGAGGCAGCTCATTAATCTAATGCTGAACTACTCCTTACTTGACCCAGTACTGAAATACGATCATTATAAAATTGTTTGAGTCTGAAAGGATTTAGCCCCAAAGTCTGACTGTACCGATGAACATTTCAGAGTATTGTAATGGAGGTGGGCATCTGATGATAATGATAACAATAAATACTTTTGCATTTAAATGGCCTGATTCTGACCTCACACCAGTTTTGCACTGGGGTACACCATTGACTTCTGTGGAGCTACTCCTCATTTACACGAGTTTGTCAGAGGACAATCAGACTCATTGAGTATTATGCCTGAGGATCTGTTATGTAGCACATTACACTTGAGGAGCTGTTAATGAAAACATTCACATTTAATTAAGCATCACATCCTAGCAGGTAAGTGTACTGTTAGGTAAACTGAGGCACAAAGCTGGTACGTGACCTGACTCAGTCTAACGGCTAGACCAGGTGCTCAGTATATTGAGATCCTGGTAATCTGCAGAATGAAAGTGTTTGAGAACCCAGCAGTAGAATCATAGAATCATAGGCTGGGAAGGAACCTCAAGACGTCATCTAGTCCAGTCCCTGGCACTCATAGCAGGACTAAGTATTATCTAGACCATCCCTGATAAGTGTTTGTCTAACCTACTCTTAAAAATCTCCAGTGATGGAGAGTCCACATCCTCCCTGGGCAATTTATTCCAGTGCTTAACCACCCTGACAATTAGGAAATGTTTTCCTTATTTCCACCAATACCTCCATTGCTGTAATTTAAGCCCATTGTTTCTTGCCCTATCCTCAGAGGTTAAGGAGAACTTTTTTTCTCCCTCCACCTTGTAACAACCTTTTATGTACTTGAAAATTGTTATCATGTCCCCTCTCATCTTCTTTTCACCAGACTAAACAAACCCAATTTTTTCAATCTTCCCTCGTAGGTGATGTTTTCTACACCTTTAGTCATCTTTGTTGCTCTTCTCTGGACTGTCTCCAATTTGTCCACATCTTTCCTGAAATGTGGTGCCCAGAAATGAACACAATACTCCAGTTGAGGCCTAATCAGCACGGAGTAGAGCAGAAGAATTACTCCTCATGTCTTGCTTACAATACTCCTGCTAATACATCCCAGAATGATGTTTGCTTTTTTTGCAACTATGTTGACTCATATTTAGCTTGTGATCAACTCTGACCTCCAGATCCCTTTCTGAAGTACTCCGGCCAACTTTCACACACTCTTTATTCATATGAGTAGTCCTATATGAGTACCCATAGGATTACCATTATGCAGTCTCTCTCAACCTTTCCAGACTATTGTATCCCTCTCAGGAATCTGATTTGTCTTGCATACCCCAACTTTCACCTCAGTTAAAAACGACTTGCTTACAAAATCAGACAGAAAAATACAGAAGTGTCTCAGCACACTATTACTGAAAAATTGCTTAATTTCACATTTTTACTATATAATTATAAAATAAATTAATTGGAATATAAACATTGTACTTGCATTTCAGTGTATAGTATATAGAGATGTATAAACAAGTCATTGTCTTTATGAATTTTTAGTTTGTACTGATGTCGCTAGTGCTTTTTATGTAGCCTGTTGTAAACCTAGGCAAATCTCTAGAAGAGCTGATGTATCCCCTGGAAGACCTCTGTGTACCCCCAGTGATACACATACCCCTGGTTGAGAACCACTGCAGTTATGCATGGGAATAATTGTCTGCAGGATCAGGGCCATACTTCTTGATGGTAGACCCCTAAAGACAACAGCCTATGAAAAATAGTGCAGATCATGATTCATGTAATTTGTTTCAACTTTCCCTGTGACTCATCAAATTTCAATGAATTCAAGGGAGCTGATAAAATAGTTTCTTGATGTCTAGTTATTAATGCAGCAAATTAAGCAATGCACATTCTAAAACACCCTGTCATGTTAAACTATTTGTACAGTACAGTTTAGTGAATATTTTTTAGAGTAAAGAATGGTTTAAAGCAGACTATTTAGAAATTTGGAAGAGGGGATCATAGCAATAGTTAATGCTCCCCTCTGCATTCCTTTTAAAAGGTGGTATCTCTGTTTATGGTTGGGTATCTTCAGCATATTTCTTAGAGCCCCAAGCATTCCTCCAAACACTTCGAAGGCATGAGTTTAAGGCCACCATCCTTCTGTCCAGAAGGACTGCACAGGATAAATAAATATATGGAGATATGCCTGTCTCATAGAGCTGGAAGGGATGACCTTGAAAGGTCATTGAGTCCAGCTCTATGCCTTCACTAGCAGGATCAAATACTGATTTTGCCCTAGATCTCTAAGTGGCCCCCTCAAGGATTGAGCTCACAACCTTGGGTTTAGCAGGCCAATGCTCAAACCACTGAGCTATCCCTCCACCCACCATGAGTTCTTATCACTTCCTGTACCAGTCACTACATCTCTAAAAAGCACACAGCTTCTGCAGTACTCCTTCTTCCCAAGGCATTCCTGACCAGGAATCTAGCCTGGAGCTCTCATGTGCCAGTGCTTAATTTGTTCCAGGGCTGAGCCCTGCGGGGCACCTCTCGGCTTGGCAGTTCAGAGCCCTGGTACCGTTGGACTTGCTGTGTCAGTTATGAAAGTAAAAAAATTGCTTGAACCCCAGCACCTAATTGCTTGAGCCCCGACCAGGGCCAGCTCCAGCTTTTTTGCCACCCCAAGCGGCAAAAAAAAAAAAAAAGAAGAAAAACCCGATTGAGCTCCCGCCGAAGAGGAAGAGACGGAGTGAAGGACCTGCTGCCAAAGACTAAAGTGGGGCGCTTGAGCAGCTGCTGAACTGCCGCCGAAGACCCAGACGTGCCGCCCCAATTCCGGTCGGCATGCCGCCCCTTTCTATTGGCTGCCCCAGGCACTTGCTTCCTTAGCTGGTGCCTGGAGCCGGCCCTGGCCCCAGCACCTCTTTCATAACAAATTAAGCACTGATCAGTGCACATCGCCAAGTGCTCACCAGATAATTTCTCTTTACTGAGGGTTCCACCTGAAGATGTTTCTTCCAAACCTCTCAGTTTATGGATATTAAAAAGTAGCAGAGGGTAAAAAGTATGTTTGATCATACAGTTGTGTGCCTTGAAATCACAATATGCAGGATCTTTCTGGCTTCTGTGCTTCATTTCAGAATCACATGCTATCATTAGAAAAGTAATCATTTACTCTTCATCTGTGTACTGTGCTGAAGTGAATATCCTTAGAATCTGCCAATATTCTTGAGACGAGACTGACCCATATAGGTGTTAGATCTCTGGCCCCAACTGATCTAACATCCACCTCTCTGTCTGATACACAGCCAATGTAAAAAGCTAGTGGAGGGTTTAAATTCTTGGACTGATGTTTCTCTCTCTTCCCCCACCCCCAACTAGAATTACACCTGCATAAACCAAGAATCAGGCATAACATTTTGAATAGAACATTTAAAACTTTAGTAGGATAGTAGCAAACACAAAATGAGCATCCTATCTCAGTGTTGTGTTGTATCCTAACCACGCTCAACAGGCATTGAAATCGTTTAGACAAGACTACCGATTATAATTATACCCTGCTCTTATTGGGTTTTTTTTAATCAGTAGGTCACAAAGAACTTTACAAAAGAAGCAAGTATCATTATCCCCATTTTATAGATGGGGAAACTGAGGCACTGAGAGGTGAAGTTACTGGGCCAACTATTAATTAAGTTGGGAAATAAAGGAGAAACAACCTGATATTTTGGATAGGGATAGGCTCAAGTTACACTACTTGGATCTCAATTTCAAACACTAGTAAACTCTTGGTATTTAGAAGTGAGGTTTTAGATGGGGCTTATCTCTATGTTTGGAAAATATAACTGATAAGATAGGTAGTCTTATCAGTACTTTCTCAGCTTCTCAAAAACACCATTTGATTACAAAATTAGAAAAGAAAGTTTCTTCTTTCCCAGTGATTTCAACACAGTAGTATTTAAGTGCTCCTGTTTCACATTGATATAGCCATGTAAGGCCATTGGAGAGGAAAGGATAATCATGATGAGAGAAACGTCACATCAGACTTCTTATTTAGCAGTCCAAAATTCTTCTGTGAAAACTGTTAAAGCAATTCAGTAACACTTTTCACAGCCTGGACAACAAACCTTACACAATAAGGCATAATCGTATTGTGCCAACTCTGCACCCCTTCTCTGAGCTGGACACAGGTGCTGTTAGATGTCCTAAGGTAGCACGCACCTGAACCTATTTCTCTTTTTGGTTTGGGCATCAACCCCCTTTGCTTACATGGATCCAGAGGTCCCTAAAGCAAAGACCCAATTTCACACACAGGAATTCTGAGACCATTTATATAAAGAAATATAAGCAAGGGAATGGGTACAGACTGACGGTCCGAAAGGGGATGGGGGACTGAAGGGAATTAAACAACGACAGTGAAACAATAGTACCATCCCTCCCCTTTCCGCCCCCCCCCCCAAGGTACCCAAAACCTTCACACACATGCACAGCCCACCTGAGGCGTCCGATCACAGGAGTGGTGCACATAAAGCAGAAATGCGCTAACTTGGTGGGGTGCGCTGCTTGGTGGCTGCTCAGTTTGGACCTCTGACCTGTCGGGGTACCCTTGCTCCTTGGCTACTCAGCCTTCACCTGCCCTTGGGACACGTGAGTCTGAATCCAAAGTGTTCACCACCAGTTGCAGTCTAGCAGTGTTCATCACAGGCCTGTTCCCTGGGGTCACAGACACCCACACCCAGTGCAACACAGTCCTTCTCCCTTTCCACCGAGGCGCTTCTCCTCCCTGCCTCTCCACCTACTCCTCCCAACTGTTCTGGAATCCTCTGGCTTCTTGCCCCTCTTGGCGACTGATCCACCAAAACTTGGCTGCTTGCACTTAGGCACCATCTGCTGGCTTATTATGGTATGTTGTACAACACAAGCTAGCTGCAGTGTTATTCTACAGCAGTGGTTCTCAAACTAGGGCCGCCGCTTGTTCAGGGAAAGCCCCTGGTGGGCCGGGCCAGTTTGTTTACCTGCCACGTCCGCAGGTTCGGCCGATCGCAGCTCCCAGTGGCTGTGGTTTGCCGCTCCAGGCCAATGGGAGCTGCTGGAAGCGGCGGCCAGTACGTCCCTCGGCCCGTGCCGCTTCCTGCAGCTCCCATTGGCCTGGAGCAGCGGGAGCTGCGATCGGCCAAACCTGCGGACGCGGCAGGTAAACAAACCGGCCCGGCCCGCCAAGGGCTTTCCCTGAGCAAGCGGTGGCCCTAGTTTGAGAACCACTGTTCTACAGACACTAGCATTTTACATAGTTTTAAAAGGTTGCAAACCCCGTACTGTTTGACAGTGATCCTGACTATTTTACTGACTGAAAAAATACATCACCTAAGGGCTACTGTTGTCAGGTCCAACAGGTTGATACTACCATGCAAAGGGCTGGAAGCCAAGCACAGGCTTGCTTCGAAAGTATTTTTTGCACTACTGAATTAGGAATTTTACCAGGAAAAAAAAAAATTCAAATGCTTGTTGAAAAATTGGAACAAAATCCAATGAACAACAAAAATTAATAAGGGATAGAATTCTGGACATGAGATACTCTGAAGCTAAATATAGAACAGAATTTGGGGTTTATACACTGTTTCCTACTCATGATATCCATATCCCAAAGTGAAATACAAAGTAATTAGTTGTAAACTGGTAGAGTAGAGACTATGTGTAATCAGAGCAGTTATTGTGTCTTTAATAATAGCTCCTGCTCAGCCTTGAATATTAAAATGTGTTTTATTGAGTGGGAATATCGGGCTAGACACGGGTTATTAATCTCTACCCTCTCTGGAAAGTAGCATGAGATCTTTGACACACACCAGAGCTGTACAGAAGGGACTAAGATAGAAAGGACGTTTGTCTAAAAATGTTACAGAAATATTAGCATTGTGGATATGACCCAAAACCCAGTCAATAAGCATTAGCGCTGACTCAGTGGCCTATTTCATACTCTTTGCACATTTAATCCAACTATTATTTCCACTCCAGAAAGTCTCAGTCATCTCATTAGTCACTCTGCTTTCTTTCCTTGCTTCATGTTACCCTCAGAAGCAAGTCGAGCATATTCTGTATTTAAATCAAATGGCTACATGTTGGCTTTGTTGGAGGCTTATTAATATGATTGTGCAAAATATTAAATGATGACCAGTTTCACTTTTTTCTAAGCCTATTGGAAATTCCTCTAAAGACAAGGGGGCAACAAATGTTAACCCTAAAACTGGGGAAGCAAACTATGTGCAATTGCTGTAATATTTTTGAGGATTATATTCCTTCCATTGCTGTCTGGCACGTGCACGAGGGAGAGGCGGTTAACTGGATTTATATATGGTTGGGGATCTTGAAGTTAGCAATCTGCAAATTCAGACTAAACCCTCTAGCGCCCTCTCCCCCACCTTTAGAGTGTTGTTAAAAGAGAACCAAAATAAAAATGACTAAACTGAGCTGGCTTTGATAGTTCAATAAAGAGAACTTTGTGACAGCATTTCTGCAGGGAACTGGACAGGGAAGGAAATAGCTGGTGAAATATAGAGCCTTCTATCTCAAGGTGGTGAGTTCAAGTCCAGTCCAAAATTGTAGTTACCAAAAGTTGCTACAACATGAGGTCTATTTGAAATTAACCTAGTGGCGCCAGTCCAGTTCCCAACAGATAAGAATCCACACAATCACGTCACCCTTGCCAATGGAGTTAACAAAGAAACTAAGGACTGAATGGCTATATTGCCTCAACCCACCACTAAACCCTAGATGTCAGTTCTCCAGTGTTTTGCTGGGGCAGTGTATGGCAACCTGAATTGCCACTGCCTGTGCTATATCTCCTCTATGGATAAGTAGAAGAATTCAGTCAGAGTTCCAATCCAGTACCCTTCACTACAATAACATGATTTTGGTAACTCAAGTGATTGACACCCAGGTTGGCCTAGCAGCAGTGTGAGTGTCCACACTGCAAAGCCACAGTGGAATTGCTGCATCCACACTGGTACTGTGCTCATGCCTGTAAGGCCGTAGAACTTCTGGGAGCACATCCCATAGTTCTTAGTCCTGCTCTAAGTTGCGCCACTCTATGAATTTTTTTTTTTTTTTGAAGCGTATTTTGGGACGACCTGGGCACCTGTGGAAGTGGTCTTAGCCCACCAACTCAATGAAGTACTTCTTGTTTGACACTCTCTAGATTTCTGTCCAGGGTGGACCTCTGTCCCAATCTGTGGGTAACCATGGCTCCTACTCTGAGATGTTGGCATTAACGCAACTCAAAACGGATACAGGACATCAGACACAACAGAGGGCATTTCAGCAGCCGCTTGTCATCCTGAGAAAACGATGGCAGCAGGGCTTGTTTAGGAGATCATGCAGGCTGCATGCAGATATGGAGCAGTGGAGACAGCTGATGCAGCTTTTAATAGCTGTGGAATCCCAGTAAAGCTGATTGGCAATTCTGGAGCAGGACCACAAGCACAGAGTGATGGGACTGCATTATCATGCGGACCTAGGACAATGATCGTCAGTGGTTCTAGAACTTCTGTATGAGGAAAGATGCCTTTCTGGAGTGTGTGATGAGCTTCCCTTGGCCCTTAAGTACCAGGACACGCAGTTGAGAGAGGCCAGAAGTGAGTTGCAATTGCCATCTGGAAGCAGGTTACCAAGACTGTGACAGGTCGGTGGCTAATAATTTTGCCATTGGCAACTAGGGTGACCAGATGTCCCAATTTTATAGGGAAAGTCCTAATATTCGGGGCTTTGCCAATTACCCCCCATCCACTGTCCTGGTTTTTCATACTTGCTATCTGGTCACCCTATGTGGCAATGGATGTTTGCAAGCTAATATTGCTGTGGTTCACCCATAAATGGTGAAAATTGCTAATGTCTGTGTAATAAACGCGGGCTCTGAGTGAATGGGCTTTTCAGACTGTGCTAGGGCTATAAATGGTGCACAAGTGCCCAAAGTCCATCCCCCCCACACCCTGCACAAGTTACACATAATGTAAAATAGAAAGGATACTACTAGCTCATTAATCAGACCTTAGGGCAAAATAACTCACCACCTCAGTCTCAAAACAAAGGGCCCAACCCTTTTCCCACTGAGAAGTCACCAGGAAAACTCCCATTTACTTCATTGGGAGTAAGAATGTGCAGGCAATCACAGAAACAATTGTATATTTGCTGGGAAATGATTGCTTGCTGGCTGACTGCTTTGCTTGAAAAGAGAAGGAAGCCAATCAGAAGAGCTCAGCAGCTGACAAAGGAAAAGACCTTTTATAGCATAAAATCATTGGTTTAAAAAAAAAACCCTAAAGACAATCATTCAAATCATAGAATCATAGAATATCAGGGTTGGAAGGGACCTCAGGAGGTCATCTAGTCCAACTCCCTGCTCAAAGCAGGACCAATCCCCAGCTAAATTTTGAGCTCCTTATCAAAATACAACAAGTGATTTATGAATCACAGTTTCTATCAAACTTTTAAAAGACCAAGAAAATTAGGAATCTAGCCCATAGTCCATTTAAATATAACTTTGCACTCTTTTGTTATTATCTGGAACTTTTAAAAATTCATCCTGGCTTCATTGAAAGCTCTGTGTTTTCCTTCATGAAACAGGCTGGCTTTCTGACCTTTAGTGCTTCCTGAATATTTTTTATCTTATCCCACTCTTATCCCAGTTTCTGGTCACTAATAATTGATTTCCAGAATGAGAACCCCGGACATCTGAAATAGCACTCCCAGCATGTCACAAAAGTTCATTCTGAGTTCAGCTGCAATTGCCATCATCTCCTAAATTATTGCATTTGTCAGTTGTTTGTACAATAATGGGCTTGTGATATTGTGTCAGACAGTTTTAGTAGCCAGCACCTCCAAAAGATGCTGTGTTTTGCTAAGAGCAGGATTTCAGCCATATCTAAATCTGATTAAAAATATATTTAAAACCTTGATTTATTGCTTTGATTGCAGCTGGACTGTAATAAACTAAGGTCCATCACTGTGGTGATTATCAAAATAGCCATATAGGATAAATTGACTCTTGATGCCAATTACTTTCTGAATAACGTGTAATAACTGGTAATGATCTGCCTCAGGTTTTTAATGATCTAATTGTTCAATCCTGTAAATTTAATCTAGATACCTGAATGAGTGGGGAAATGCACTAACATTTATCCCCTTCTCTTACTATTAAAAAACCCCAGCAACAACAAAAACCACATGCCACCCACAACAATGAGGTTTTTAATTTCTCTCAGAGACTGGGAAATGAAACATTGGTTAAATATCTCCTCTAAAAGACAGCATATCTTACCTAGTCTCACACATCCTGTGCATTGCCAACTCTTAAAATTCTATTACGACTTTTGTGATACTTGGTCTGTTTTCTTAAATCCCCAACTCCTGGAATCTTTTTATTATGTAAAATTCTCAACTTTCATTGTCTGGGGGGAAATGTTAAGTTTCTGCCCCAGGGTTGTGTAGAAAAGCTTGCCAACATGATGCTTAAAGGCTCAAAAACCAAAAGGCAAATAAGAACGCAATATCTATATAGATACTTTTATCTCGTGATTTTGAAACCAATCTCATTTTTGGCCTAATTTATGATTTTTTGAATGCTTAGGGCTGCAAGCATCAGTACAAGATTAAGTCCTGATATTATAGGTGAGGCTGGTAGCACCACCCATTATTAAGGTTGCCTGACACCTCGCATTATAAGACCCTGTTTTCAGTTGCTTATAATTTTGCCAAACTTTGACTATATGGGTAGAAATGGTCCGTGTTGGATGTCTGCATCAGGCTGAATTTATTTATTTAGTTTCATTTCAACCAAAACTGTTCAGCCATATCTGAGAACAAGACTAGGGAAACATAAATTTTGCCCAGGTTAAACAACTTCTGAGACCTTTTCTTTGAAATGATCTAGGGGTGGGGGGAAGGGAGCTTGCTTTGGAGCAGGGACTTGAAATTTGGTCTTTGTGTCAGGGATGTGCCTTTCGCCCCTGTGAAAATCTGCCCAAATTTGGCCAAGGTTTAAGCCTTTGAAAAATTTCAGTTTGCACATGCTCAGTAGAGACTTCTTAGATTTTAGCAGCTAAATCCCCTGAAGATTCCATGAGCACTGGGCACATTACAGCCTGGGTCTGAGCAGGACTTTTTCTGCAATTACAGCTCTGGGCTGCTACAGGCCAAGCTGAATCCGAGCCCAGGCACTGGAACTGAAAGTAGACACTGGGCTCTTAATGGCCCCTCTGTTGGGTCCAGGCAGTGAGGAGGAGGGTGCTGCAAGGAAAGAACCAGACCTGAGGGAGAATAGATAGAACAAGGAGCCTGAGTGGGGTTGCATGCTGATGGGGGGTGGGGAGAGGGAGACTCGGGCAGGCTGGTCAAGGAGACTGGCACTGGCTGAATAAAGATACTGGGTTTATGAGCCAGGGAAGGCCATGGGGGGGAGACATGTTTCAGATCAGGAGTTGGGGCAGGAAGGAGACCAAGACTGTGAGCCAGGGAAGGTAATGGGGAGCAAGCCAGTAGGTGGGAGGAGACTGGGACTGAGTGGGAGCAGGGTAAAGGAAGTGACCAGGGAAGGGAGAGAGATCTGATGAGGAGCTGGTGCAGAGGAGAAGTGGGACTGACTGGACAAAGAGAGTGGTTCAAAGAGCTGGGAAGCAAGAGAGAACAGTGAAGTTGAATGAGGAGACTAGGGAAGGAGACTGGGAATGTGGGTGGAGGGGGCAACTGGAGGCCAGGGTGGGGGAGAGAGGCAGACTGGATGAGAAGCCAGGAGGGGAGAACTGGGACTGGCTGAGCAAGGAGGTTGGGACTGGGGTGAGAAGCCTGAGGCATGGAGACTGGGAGCTGCAAAGTGAAGAGAATGAGATTGGAAGAAGGAGCCAGGAGTGAGGAAGCAACGGGATTGGAACAGGCTGGAGAAGGGGTCATGCTTGGGGGGAATAAACAGAAGAATCCATGCCCAGTAGAGCACACTCCCCATTAGAGCCTGGCATGGAAAGCAAGATCCTCGAGTCTCACCATTCCTCTGCTGTCAGCAAATATGTGTGAAACCCACTGGCAAAGTGTCCTGCCCCCCTCTAGTGCTGGGCCACATACAGGATGACAACCTACTACTGCTATCAGTTATTCTGTTAAATCAAATGGCAGAGGTCTGAGTGGCAGAAAGAACGAGGCAAGGGATTACAGGAAGACCATGAGTGTGTCCTTTCTCTTCCTGCAGTCCCCTTCCCCATACCTGCCAACTTCTGCAAAAAATGAAGCAAGGGTCCGACTGATAACAGCCTTCTTTACTACACAATCATGATTCATCTCCAGAGCAGGTCTATCCTGTGGACTGAAAGAGGCAGGGGTCCAGTGGAAAAAATAGTATGTGATCATGTAATTAAAGACTGTATCATAATGCAAATACACAAAGGGGTGGCATGGAAAACCTAACTCCAGCATTTCCTGACTTTTGGAGATTTTTAAACTGACATCTTTTAGGATTGTCTTTGCAACCTTAATAGTGTTTTTTTAACATCATTTTTTGTGTGTAAAAGGGAAAAGGGCATTCTTTGGGGGTCAACAGCAGTGGGAAAAATTAGAATTTGTCTCAAGTGGATTCAACTGCTAACCTAACAGTACTGCAATAGTGCCGTACATTACAGTGGGAAGTTTGGCATACTGGAAAACATTACATTCTGTCTAAATTATAGGACCAGATCCTCAGCTGATATAAATCAGTGCAGCACTGTTGACTTGAATTAACCAATGCCTACTGACACTGAGGATCTAACCCATTATATAGACATCCTTCAGCACTTACAATTGTTTCTTTCTACAATGTGTGGTCATGATCATTAGCTAGATTAAGTGTATGATAAAGTTTCTTTGCTATCATTTCAGGTATCGTATGCTATATTTGTAGATAGTTGGGTTAGGATTGCAAAATCCCCTTTCCTCCTCTGCTTTCTCATTGAAAATAAATGAATTAGAAAAGGGGGAAGAGAAGAAAGGGAGGAAAGAATTCCAACATCCAGGACAAATCAGATATTTCAAAAGCAAGGATGATCATTTACATAAAGCCAGTACATGAAGTTAATGTCCGATGGAATTTAACCGTACCTTATCTTCTTTGTCTTGTTTTTCTTCACTGCTGCTGTTTTGCTTGGAAGGTGGTCTTCAGTAAATACTGCAATTCCAGAGATATTGTGGACCTCTTCTGCATTGCAACTGGGTTACCAAGGTAGGTATCACTTGATACATTTGACAAGGGCTAATACACCTTTCACCTTGGTTCCTTCCCTCTTCAGAACAATTCAGAAGTCGCCTCAAAACAATAACCCTCACCTCACTCAACAATCCCTGAGTTTTGGGAAGAGGAGAAGATATTTCAAAATCCAGACCTGAACCCAGATTTGAATTTTGCATCTCAGGCATATCTCAAGTTACAGTATATGGGAATCAGAAGTGGGGGAACAGTAATTCATGCATAAATATCAATAGAAGAGGGCTTAATGCACTATTGGAAGGTGCTCAGATATCACAATATTGGTCTAGTATAAGGAATAGAATAGAAGAGAGGGGTGTTTTGAGAACTTGTGCACAGACAAACCCAGTCAAGGATACCAGTTTTACATTTGGGGCAGTGTCAGATAGAACTATACCAATCTTGTTCAAGGTTCCTGGTATCCAAACAGAGTACCCACTAGAATTGTGCACAAGTGGGACAAACGAACAAAAATGTCGCTGAGTCCAGGCCATGTTCTTCTTTATTTGGGTTATTTCTGTGGGAGGGGTGTGGTCTAAAAATTCCATGAGTCTCCACTCCTGGAGTTTCTTGTTAATTGTTTCATTTGGGATAGAGTTTGGTGTTCCTATCCTTCACAAAGGGAATTGGCTGGAGGTTTCACCCATGAATCTGGTTGAAACCTTTGTCTGTGCACTGGAGTCCAGTTCCCACTGCTCCCTGGACATCACAGAACCCTCGAAAAGGGGTATGCAGAGAGGAGTATGATGTCCCTTAGATGTACATGCCCACAGTACAAAACCCAAGAAAAACAACAACAGATCATTAAATCACAGGGTTATTGAGTGTGGTTAACTCTGTGGGCATCTGGAGAATCCTACTGACTATTATTTACATAAAACTCTGGGATGGAATCCAATAAGCTTTGCTGTTTACCCTTGCTATTACCTCTCCTTTGATATTGGAGAGATCAACAATTGTCGTTTGCCTGTGCTGTCAAACACTTCCACTGTCACTCAGAAAACCTTGTTTAACAACGTAAGCCATTCATGGACAATAACAGGAGGGTATCAGTTAAACAGGCTGGGTTATGGTTTGTTTTAAATAGGGCCATACAAAGGGCTGCTGAAGTTTCACTAATTTCAAACAAGCTTCTGGTGAGCCCATTTCAGTCTGTGGTGCCAAAACTAGCAAAATAATATTCAGAAAACATTGCCCTCTTTTCAGTTGCTGTTGGTGTTTTGTTTTTGTTTGTTGTGAAGGAGTTTCTTTAACAATTTCAGAATTCCCTTTTGTAAAAGAAGTGAATAACAACACTGATAATCACTTGTGTAGAATGAAGGGGGTTGGATTTTGTATGTATTATCTCAAGGTAAGTATTTTTATTGATTTTTAACTCAGTCAATATATATCTGCCAAGTCAATAAATCATGATACCTCCTCAGTGGAAGTCAGTATCTGATTATTCAACAGCACAGCATTTGTGATTTTATAGGGAGCAAAGTTCCCTCTGGGGACAGACAAGACCATAGTTGCATTTTAATCACAAATGTCTCTTGTGGTTGTACTGTACAGAACATAGCCATTAAGGACCTAATTCTCCACGGCCTTGCCCCTTGTGTAGTCATCATCTACACCAGTGCAAAATGGGTGCGATACAGTAGCTACTCAGAATGGGAGTGTTCTAAGCCCACTTAGCCAGTTATACCTGTGCAATGCAAGGTCTGAGGCAGCGCAGAATCAGGACCATCACTTTCTAGGTTAAATAAACCTCTTTGATTCGTGTCTTTCAGGAACACAACTATCTCACTTTTGACGGTTGATAATTGCATGGTATCCATCGATCCAACAATGCCAGCAAACTCAGAGAGGTAAGCCTGAGGCGGGCTCGATCCTGTAAAATAGCACCAAGCCAAGGGGAAAGGGTTTGCTTAGCCACAAACACCTTTCCTGTGCGACATGGTAACAGAGCCTGTGCAGTGGGAGGTAGCTGTCAGCAGAAGTTGGGCACAAGATTATAACACAAATGCCTCTTTGGTTTTTAATTTTACCTGTTATTAAAGTAGGCAGAGCTATCTGAGGAAAAACTACTGCACATAAGTATTTACTATAGAACATCTTTTTACACCCACTGTGTTTACTCCAAAGGCTCCCAGCTCCCTTAATTCACAGCCTTCTTTATTTCTCTATTAGAACGTAGGTATGCCATTATTTAGAAACTGGGGGTCCCGGCTTTTATGAGGTATGGATTCATATACATGCTGCTCCAAGCCCAACATGGCTCTAAACCCCATTTACTTTTGTTCCCTGGCATCTCATAGCTTGCTCTGCCTTGCTATTTTTTTCACCGTGGCCACTCTCATTATTCTTTATTTATTTATGTATTTACTTGTATTACCATAGTGCCTAGCCCCCACCCCAGTCATGGGCCAGGACCTCACTGTGCTAGGCACTGTACAAACAGAACAAAAAGACTGTCCCTGCCTCAAGGAACAGGCCTGCCCGGGGGGGGGGGGGGGCGGCAAGTGGGGCAATTTGCCCCAGGCCCCCGGCCCCCAGGAGAATGGCTGAGGCTCGCTCCCGCCATCCCCCCGGTGCCTCAGCGCATCCTGGACAGCGCTGCAGCTGTGTGGCTCCGGCAGGCCTGAGCTCCTCCCCACTCAGAGCCGCGAGGTAAGGGGGCGGGGCTGCAAGCTCTGGGCCAAGCGGCTCCTCCCCTTACCACATGGCTCTGAGCGGGGAGGAGCTCAGGCCTTCCGGAGCCACATGGCTGCAGCGCTGTCCAGGGCCACTCCTGGACGCGCACGCTGAGGCACCGGGAGGCGGGGGTAAGCAGCCGGGGCCAGGGGGGGTGGATAAGGGGCAGGGAGTCCCGGGGACAGGGAGGGGGGGTTGGATGGGGCAGAGGTTCTCTGGGGGTGGTCAGGGGACAGGGAAGGGGGGGTTGGATTGCGGAGGTCTCGGGGGGGGGGTAGTCAGGGGACAAGGAGCAGGATGGGTCAGGGATTCTAAAAAATTCTCATTTCATTTGAAATGTTTAGCAGGGTTTTTATTTGTTTGTTTGTTTTTGTTTTTCTGCTTCTTGGTGAAACAAGAACCAAAAAAACCTCCAAGGTTTTCAATTTGTTGTTACCCCTCTACCCCGCCTCCTTTCTCTCCCTCTTTACCTTTTTCTCTCCCCGCCCCGAGAGGGAAAAGGAGGCGAGGAGAAGGAAAGCCCAAGAGAGGAAAAGCTCAATGAAAACCATTTTAAAGACTTTAATTTAAGTGGAAAACAAAAGTTGAATGAAACAACAACAAAATCACCGCACAGGCTTCTGTATGCTCCTTATGCCTAGCCTGAATGGCCCACTGGCCTGAGTTCAGTCTCATAGGGGGCACCTGCTCAATATAGCTTGCTTACCTTAGCTCTCAGCTTCTCACCCAGCCTCAGTCCCAGTGCCTAGATATCTGGCTGAAACTGTTACTTTTGCTGGATGGCATGAGCACATTCCTCCTTCTGACCTATCACTGAGTCACTCCTTGGGCAAACAAGAAAAATAATGTATTTCTGCTCTTCAGATTAACCACAAGATATTTCTACATTATTTTAGCCAAGTATGTGCTTGGCCTGCCTTCTATGGCTCAGTCATGTGCAGGTAGGTGAAATAGTGGGTGAAAAACTGGTTGAAGGACAGCAATCAAGGAATGGTTATCAATGATACACTTTCAGACTGGGGAAATGTGTCCAGCAGGTCCCGCAGGGGTCCAGTACTATTCAATATTTTCATATATCAATTGGATAATGGAGTCGAAAGTTCACTTATGCAATTTGCAGATGACACCAGGCTGGGAGGGGTTGAAAGCACTTTGGAGGACAGGATTAGAATTTGAAATGCCCTTGATATATTGGAGGATTGGTCTGAAATCAGCAGATGAAATTCAATAAAAACAAATGCAAAGTACTACACTTAGGAATGAAAAATCAAATGCATAACTACAAAATGGGGAATAACTAGCTAGGCAATAGTACTGCTGGAAAGGATCTGGGGATTATAGTGAATCACAAAGTGAATGTGTCAACCATATGATGCAGCTACAAAATAGACTAATATCATACTAGGTTGTTATGACATATGTTGCAACCTTGTGCAGTATCTCTGGGGATACATACTGTATTAAGCTTATGAATGGTATATGTATCACTGCGGGCCAGGGACTGTATGCAACTTGGGGCAGTGGAGGAGAGTGAGGGGGAATGATACCACAGCTCCTCCAGGAACTAAAAGCAGTGGATGGTGATTTAAGGTGAATCACTCAGATTGTAAAGACCTCCAGAGAGGTACCATGCCTGGGGACGCTTGCATAAACCGGTTCAAACTAGGTTTTCCAGAGACCAGCGGACTAAAAAAGGATGTTTGGCATAAAAAGTCTGCATTTAAACTGACTCAGGGCCTTCTTCTGACCAAAGAGGCAACCCTTCCAGAAGGGCTGGAAGGACTTTGGCTTACTAGGGCCCCCATCAGATTGAGCGGTGACATCTGATAAGCTTTTTGAGTGTGTCATAAACATACAGTTAAGGGTTAATTCCTCTTTTATCTGTAAAGGGTTAAGAAGCTCACATAACCTAGCTGACACCTGACCAACAGGACTAATAAGGAGACAAGATACTTTCAAATCTGGGAGGGAAGAAAGTCTTTGTCTGTCTGTTGTTGTGTGTGATTTTGCCGGAGATCAAGGAGGCAAGCCATCTAACTCCATTAAAATTCAAAAGTTTTGGATTTTTTTTAAGCAGAATTTTTGTATTGTTTCTTTAAACAATCAAACACAGCAAGCAGCAAATATTTGGCCACACACTTCTGAAACCCCAAATCATGTTCAGGTTTTGGCAGACTTATTTCAGCTTTTCAATTAAAAAAAAAACACAACAAATTTTGAAGGAAAGCAGACATTGTCAGTGATTTTTTTCTGCTTTTTAAAAACCCCTAGTTTTCGATCCAAAAAAAGTTTTGACGGAAAATATTTGTCCAACCCTTTTAATGAGCTTTAGTGTCTTTTAGCACTAGCTGAAGCTGAGAACCAGTGATACCTTGTAAAGGTGACTTGAAAAGAAATTTTCTCAAAACTGGGTTTGTGCTGAGATGCGGAAGGTTTTTAAATGTTTATTTTTCCCAGGGCCGCCTGGGGAGGGAGGGGGTGGGGCAATTTTCCCCGGGCCCCTCAGTGGCCCCCACGAGAATACAGTATTCTATAGTATTGCAACTTTTTTTTATGGAAGGGGCCCCCAAAATTGCTGTGTCCCAGGCCCCCTGAGTCCTCTGGGCGGCCCTGCCAAGGAACTTTCTTCTTCCCAGTGACCATTTCCTTGACACCTCTATTTCCAAGCTAACCTGACTCTCCTCAAAGGGGAAAGATTTCTGCTGTGCTTGCAGTGTGACAATGGTATATTCTGGTGGCACTAAAGCAGCGTGACCAAGTCCTTTACCACCAATGCAGTGGCAAATTTGAAGGCGATAAATTCATAGAAAGTCCATGTTCTTTATTTCCATGGGTAAATTTTCAACCCACAAATTTCAAGCCAGCTCAGAATGCATTCGTATACTTCCTCCCGCTCTTCATGGCATGTACACCAGTCCTATACAGAAAACACAGCGTTTTGTCAGTGTCACTGTAACCAGCCCTCTTTGATATTTTTTTCAGTACGCCGTATAAAGTGAGACCTGTGGCCACTGGACAGTTATCAGGTAAAACACCTTTATTTTAGCCATATTTACTAAAACACCTTTGACTGAGCTGGTAGTTCGGGATTAAAAAAATCTGGAAAATGTATAACTTGTATGTTCTCTAGCTATAATGCAAAAAAAATTGATCTGACATGGCTGTAGCTATGCCATAATCAGGAACTGTGCAAAATATTTAACTCCCAAGTAAAAAGTGGTTAAAATCAGCTGGTATTCAAGTTGGAGACACATCTGTGAACATGTAGCATGGAATTTTCAAAAGTACTCACCATTGGTCTAACTCTGCTCCCACTGAGGTCAAAGCTAAAGGTATCAGGGTTTGTCTATACAGCAACTAGACACCCATGGCTGGCCTGTGCCAGCCACTCAGGTTCAGGATGTGGGGCTGTTTCATTGCTGTGTAGATGTCTGGGCTCAGGCTGGAGCCCGGGATCTAGGACCCTGCAAGGTAGGAAAATCAGAAGTGTACAGAGCAATGAAACAGCCCTGCAACCCAAGCCCTGTGAGCCCGAGTCAGCTGGCACGGGCCAGCCACAGGTGTCAGGTTGCTGTGTAGATGTACCGTTCCCACTCAGGTCAATAAGGGTAAGGCCATTGCTGATCACTTTTGAAAATCCCATGTGTAGTATTTTGTCAGATGTGTTTTTTTTTTTTTTTTTTTTTACCTCTGCAAACATGTCATCAAAGGTGGGCACAACATTTGTACCCTAGGTAGCACTAACAGGCTGAGGAAAGGGTGTTGTTCTTCAAACATTTACTGGGTGCAGGTTCAGTAACTCTAAATAAATGCGACATGACCGAAGAAGCTCTGGGTGGACAACAACGTTGCATATACCATGTGTGCTTTCAGGGGCCTGTTCTCCAAAGCAGCTAAGTTGTTCTCTCTCCAAAGGGAACAGAATTGGCACTTTCACTTCAATCTGATCTGCTTCACATTTTCTCTCTGCTTTTGAGCAATATGCTTAGGTCAGCAGCTCCCAGATTTTGGTGTGGGGTGCACAGGAGGTCCACAGAGCACTTGCTTGTGTTCAGCAGGGAGCCGGCTAGTCATGTGGTACTGGTTGCTTCTGTCTAGCTGGTTCTCGAGCAGTGGTTCTCAAGCTGTGGGTCGGAATCCCATTGTAATGGGATCGCCAGGGCTGGCGTTAGACTTGCTGGCTAAAGCCCAAACCCCTCCACCCAGGTCCAAAGCCCAAGAGCTTCAGCCCCAGGTGGCAGGGCTTAGGTTACAGGCCCCACGCCTGGGGCTGAAGCCCTTGGGCTTCAGCTTTGGTCCCCCCGCCCAAGGCGGTGGGGCTCAGGTGGGCTCAGGCTTCAGTCCCCCCTCCTGGAGTCATGTAGTAATTTTTGTTGTCCGAAGGGCGTCGTGGTGCAATTAAGTTTGAGAACCCCTGCTCTACAGGGATGCTGGCTTTGCACTGCAAAGAAGTGTGCAGAGGCCTGTAAAAGCAGCTGGAAACAAGGAAGAATAGCCTGGCCCTAGCTGTATCTGCTAGCTTCCATTGGGAGAGGAATGTCCAGAGGAAAAGGAAATGAGGCAGCCTGGCAGTATGTCCAGGGGAGACGGGAGGGCCAGGCAATTGGGAAGCATGTCCGGAGGGAGGGAACAGGTGACGGAGAAGCATGTGCAAGGGAGCAGGACAAGGGAAAGGAATAGAATAGATTGGAAGGGGGAAAGGATTTTATGACAGTAAAGAGACTTAAAAGACTTCACATAGCAGTGACTGCTGAAGACTGAGGAAGGCTATCCAAATGAGAGGAGAGGGGTCCATGTGATAGCAAATGGGAAGGGAGCAAGCCTGTGAGACACTCTTCTTATTAAAATGTGCTCCACACTGAAAAAGTGTCAGAACTCTTGGTCTAGGAGCTAAATACTTGCATTATTAAGTGAGAAGGAAAGGGGTTTTAGGAGGTGTGACCTTCCTTACATACTGACTAGTGTCATTGTTTGCTTGCCTTATCTACAAAAAGGGACAGATCCTCATTTGGTGTGCATAAGTATGGCTCTGCAGTCGAGCTACACTGATTTACACTGGCTGAGAATCTGACCCAATGGCTCCAGGTAACTTGGCTTTATTTACATGAAGCTCACTTTGTATTTTCCAATTTGCCTTTTCACACTTTCTGATAGTCATGTTTTTTTGGCCAGCTGAGGTGGGCGGGGGGGGACGGGAGGAGGGGAGAATGCTTTGTTTAGAGTACTGCTCATCACTTTAATACTGTCTGTGGCTTCTTGATTCATTTTATGAAGTAGGGATTCCCAAAGATCTAAGCTGAAAAGGGCTGGAAATTCCTGGTGGTTTAGTAGCCAAAGCAGGCAAACAGTTTCTGTTTTGGAAAAAGGAAGCAAGTTGGACTGTATGCAAGGGAATTAATGTTTCTTTCGTTTCTGTTTCTCATTTACATTGGTTGCCATTAATTTTAAACATTCCTGACCTTTTGCAGGGCATAAAAAGAATTGAGAGTGGGAAATTGTTCTTTTTTGTAAAAATGTTCAGTTCTAGTTCTTTCTTTTTAAACAAACCGGACTGCATGAAAGGAGGTTGCAACCACATTCTGCTTTCAAGAGCAACTAGCTGGTAGTCAAATAGATGCCAAAAAAGGGTCACAGCAATTTCCACAAGGGGTGTAGCTAGCACTACTCTTTTCGCTGCTCTCTGACATAGCTGGAAAACGGTCAAGTATGGGTAAATGGAGCAAAGAAGAGCATGAAAGATGAGGTTGGAAAGTTTGACCCTAAGAAAGGACTATACAAGCAGCAGCTTCACTACAGTGACGCCTGGTCTACACTACAAAGTTAAGTCGACGGAAGCCATTTTGCATTGACCTAGTTGCGCATGTGTCTACACTTAAATTTGTGTCCTACCAATGTAAGCGCCCCGTTACAGCAATGCTGTTACACTGCCTCCCCAAGTGGCATTGAGCTATGGTTGATGTACAGAGGTCAATGCTGTGCAAGCAAAGACACTGAGTAACCTGTGTTGACCCTAGCAGTCCTCCAGCAGCTGTCCCACAATCCCAACATTGACTGCTCTGGTATCTCAGTTGTGAACTCCACTGCCCAGGAGTGACAGAGACCAGAAGGCCCCTCCTTCCTTTTAATGCCCCATGAATATTTAAAATGCCTTTTCCTGATTGTCCAGCCTTGTGAGCACACTTGGAAGCTCTCCACTGTTGTGCACAACTGCCCAGCAGACCATGCTGGCTACATGCTCCAGATGAGCTCCAGCTTGGCATAGACAGGAGATACTGGATCTCTTAGGCCTGTGGCGAGAAAAGGCTGTGCAAGCACAGCTATGGATCTGCCATAGAAATGTGGCCATCTATGAGCAGATTGCAGGGAGGGTTGCAGGAGAAGGTGTACGACCGACAGGGACCAGCAGCAGGGCCATGTGAAAGCAAAGGAAATGTGTCAGGCATACCAGAAGGCCAGGGAGGCCAACAGTCAATCCACAGGCCTTCTGATTTTACAAAGAGCTGCATGACATACTTAGAGGAGAACCCACCACCATGGATACCTCCAGGGAGCCTGAGCCACAGATCCCTGACCGGAACAGCAAGGAGGATGAGGATGGGAGACAAGCGACCATTAGCCAGGACCTGTTTGAAACTCCAATGCATCTAGTCAGTCCTGGCAATCAAGAACGAGTGAGCCCAGTGGACGGAAGGATCTTCTGGTAAGTGTGTAAATTTATTTCCCATTACAGTGATGGCACCCCCGACTTAACAGGACACATTTATGGATTTTGCATTATTTTACTTGTACTAGAAGAGGTAGCAATACAAAAAAGAGAAATAATGTTATCTGCTTTTCATTCCCCTGTAGAATTAGGCAAGATTGGAGCCATGAGGAGAAATTTGTTTATATATATCCTTCTGAGAGATCTCGATGAAAGTTTCATGGAGGTACTTTGCAGTCCTTTCCTGAAGGTTTCTAGGGATGGCAACCTTATTTCTTCCTCTGCGGTAGGACACTTTCCCATGCCAGCCAGCAGTAACTTCAGCAGGCCATTGTAGTACACAGACTAGCAGCATACAGGCCTAAGTGACTTTGGGTCACCAGTAGCAGCTGTGATCTCTGTGTCTTTGTTACCCTCACTAGTGAGATATCAGCTAAAATCACCACAGTCTGTGGAAAATGGTGCCCGTATTCAGTGCCACTGCCCTAGTTTCATGCAACTGAGCAATTTCCCGCCTCATTTCTCAAGCCTTATTCACCATGGCTGGTGCTTAGTGGTGCTGTACACATAGGGTGACCAGATGAGAGGAAGAAAATATCGGGACTGGGGGGGGGAATCGCAAAAAAAAAAAGCCAAGTGCTGCCGGCAGAGCAGGAGAGAAAAAAACTCAAACGTCTCTTCTGAGCACTCTCAAGCAAAGCCTGCTGCCTCCCCTGCCAAACGTCCCAGCCCAGGAGTAGCAACTCCCCCCCCCCCCCCCCCCCCGGGGCTGCACAGCTGGGGGTTGTTCGGAGCCACAGACACTGGCTGGATGTCCAGTTTCTTTCGGCCTCCCCCGCACGTGTCCTAGCAGCTTGACCCGAGGCCTCTCTCTGTTCTGCTTTCGCCGGCTCAGCCCAGCGCCTGGCACTCAGGCAGCCTGGCCGGACCCATCCCTGACGCGAAGCGGACACGTGGTTCCCACAGGGCTTCTCCGGGGTCCGCCCCCAGAGCTCTCCGCGATTCACCGCCCCGGGGCTCTGCCGCGGCCTCACGCCCTGGGGAGCCAGTGACGTTACTGCGGGGCTCTGCTATGGCCCCGCGCTGCTCCCGGGAGCCACCAGAGCCCAGCCGGCCCTGCCCCACGCCCCCCCCCCCCCCGCCTTGGCACGCAATGCTCTTGGCAAAGTCCTATGAGCGGGGTGGGGGAACAGGCGGCTCCCCTCCGGCCACAGTGTCACTTCTGACCGAGTGGCCAGTAATAACCCCTTCCAGATCCGGCGGGGGAGGCTGGCTCGTGCCGGCTGAGCAGGAGAGAGAGAAAAAAAAAAAAAAGCCGAGTGCTGCCGGCAAAGCAAATATCAGGACAAAGTGCGTCCCGACCAAAGATCGGTCAGGACGCGGGACAAACACTTAAATATCGGGATGGTCCCGATTTTATCGGGACATCTGGTCACCCTACATACACAAGCACTCCAAAGCAGAAGTATCAATAGGCATGGCTTGTTTAAAACTTTGGGGGAGCAAGGGTTCTGAGTTCTGAACCTTAACTTTTGCTTTCTGTTGTGATTATACTGACAAGGGTACCTCTGTGTTTTATCTGTAGCTGCTGCTCTTGCAGCCTTGAGGGGTTCCCCCTTCACACCCGTGGAATGCCTCAACCAGATAAGGAGGAAAAAGAAGAGGACTTGGGATGACATGTTCAGTGAGATCCTACAAGCCAGTGCTGCATAAGGTTGGGAGCACACGGCCTGGAAGGTGAACATTGCAGACAGCCTGGAGAAAGAAAGTGTGGACAGGAGAAAGGCCCAGGATTCCCGGCAGGAAGAGGAAAGGGAGATGCATCAGGACATAATGGGGCTTTTCTGGCAGCAAACACAGATGCTGCAGACTCTTGTGGATCTACCGGTTCAACAATTCTGGGGCCACGTCCCTTTGCAGTCCATGGCGAACTCCGTTACAGCACTTCCCTGCAGCCCCCCCTCAACATTCCACAATGCACCAGGGACTACAGCCCTACCCCCCGGGGGACGTTAAGGACAACCATTGCTTCACATGCACTGACCTGTGAAAGCCACGGTAACTGTATGTGTAGCATAAATGGATATGAATGTTCTTTCCCCTTGATACATTCTGTTCTATTAATTTATTAAAGTTTTGAGTGTATTTGCTTTTAAATTGCACAGATTTTTCTCTGCACTGGTTTTGTTACTGAATAAAATTCAGTTATTTGGAACATCTTCATCAGTTCATAACATATGCTGCAGAATGCCTAGCAGTTCTGAAAGCACCCACTTATTACTTGTTTCTGCATAGTGTGACACAACTCACAGGATCAGTGACAAACATGTACAGTGTAATAATCATAAATGTACAGCAAGCAGCACAAAATGAATAGGTACATTGACAGTGTTATATGAATAGATGTACACCAAGCGTCACACAATTCCTAACAGGCCCCCACACAGTAGGGCCAGGTAGAGCACAGCTCACCACACCACGTTACTGTGGCTCACTGATAAAAAAGTGCTCTTTCAAAGCCTCCCTGAGCCATATAGCTCCACCTTGAGATCTTCTAATAGCCCTTGTGTCTGGCTGTTTAAACTCAGCAGACAGCTGTTTCACCCTCCACTCCAGCAGCGTTTTCCCCCTTTGCTTCACAGCTATTATGCAGGGCACAGTAGGCAGCTATAACGGTTGGGATGTTTTTCTCACTGAAATCCAAACTTGTGAGTAAACAACCACAACAACCCCTGAATCTACCAAAAGCACATTCAACTGTCATTCTGCACCTGCTGAGCCAGTAGTTGTGCATCAGTACAAGCACTCCTGGTGATTACCACACAGTGCCAATGCATGGTGACAAGTATGCATGCACAAGCGTATACTAACAGCATCAGCTTTATTCTGACATAACTTGCATCAGCCAAAGTTTGTAGTGTAGACATGGTGTAAACGTGTGATGCACAGGAGTACTGGTAAGAGGTCAGTCTTTGTCCTGGCCATAGTCACATGGGTCAGGACTGCAGAAGATTACCCCAGTCACATATAGGCGCATCCTCCATTAACTCCAGTAGGTACTGTTCTATCACAAGTGGCTTAGATTTCTGCAATGTGAAGACAGCAGTCTCATTCCTGAAGTTAAAATGGTCTTAGGACTCACAGTTTCATGACCGTAGTGTTGTGCAACAACTAAAGTTCAAGCAATTCGTAATATGATAGATGCCTGTTAAATTATGCTGAAGAGCAAATCCTACAGAATTTTGACCCTTGAGGAAAAGAATAAAACTAAATTCCTCTAGCATTTTCTTTTTGAGGCCTCTGCTCTGTCATTGCTTAGCTGCACCGAATTCACCTCTGAGCTTTTCGTAGTGCCACTGTCACTAGCTCAGTCAGACAGGTCCTTGGGAAAAGGGTAACAAAGTAACCACATGCCAAATTTGGACTGCATATTGAAATGAAAAGAGGTTAGTAGCCTCTTTGTCTTATCAACTGAGATGAGATCTAGACCAACACACAGGGCAATCAGTGCCTTTTACCACTTCTTTCTACAGAGCCTCAGCATTAGGAACAGTTACCAGTGCATTTCATAGTCTGTTGACCAGACAAAGGGAGAAGAATGCATCTTTGCCTCCAACTTCAGTTGCCCTTTATTTGCCTTTTCAATTAGCTTGTTATCAACCACTCATATGGAAAAAAGCCCATGATCTCTCCCCTGAGATACCAGTATGAATCGGAAGAGTTGGATCTACATAAATTAATGTAGCTGCCTGGTAGGAGACTTGTGTGCAAATCTATTTATATACCTGCCTTGCTGATTGATGAGCCCATTGATGATATATAAGTGAGACCCACAGATTTTTTTGAATGGTTATATAGACACTATCTTCCTTGTACCTATTCGTTATTTGTGAAATGACAGAAACTTGTCACAATGCCTGAATCTACATATATGATGATCTATTTTCATTTAGGAGCCAAGATAACTCTTAAAACTTATGCAAGAGCGTGACATGCTCGTTCTAAACAATGTCTTCAGGAAAAAGATCCCCATCCTGCAAAGCTTTTTCCTACATAACTTACTCACACAAGTAGCTTGTGGGCTGGACTCTGATCTCGGGTATGCCAGTGTAAATCCAACAGCAGCTACTGTAACTTGCAAAGAGATTACTCACCCGAGTAAGGGTTTGCAAGTTTCAGCCCTAATGAACTTGTAGAGCAATCTTAGATGATTAACTGCAATGGATTTGGGGTCAGAATTTCGTTTTGTGACAAATTTCAAGGTTTCGGAATTTGTTTTTGTTCTGCAGTGGAACAAAATTATGACAAAATAATTTTCAGAGAGGCAGCGCAAGAGACCCTTAGCAAGAGCAAGAGAATAGCCTAGTGGTTAGGGTCCTCTCCTGGGATGTGGGAGATGCAGGTTTAAGCCTGTGCTCTGCCTGAGTTCTCTGGTCCTGTGATTATTAATTATTTCTGCAAAGTCCAATAGAAGAAATTGAGACTGACTCTATAGTCCAGAGGTTGGGAGACTTAGCTGGAATGTGGGAGGCATCTCTACCTCAGAACAGGCACTTGAACCTGGGTCTTCCACATCCCAAGTGAGGGCCCTAATCAATTGACTATTATGCGGAGGGTCTCTTTTGTTCCCAGAAATTCCAGCTTAGACCTCAGCAACATTCCCATCCAAAGGTTTGCAAAACCAACACACTTCCATGGAAAGTTTTGGTTTTGATGAATTGGCATTTTCCAATGAAAAAACATTTTGTCAAAAAATTCCCAACCAGCTCTCATTGTGCCCATTTCTAAGGCTTTTGTTCTTCGGATCTTTTACATTTGGAAGGACTAGCCTCCTTATCAAAACAAAATGCTTAGAGATAAATCCTGACTGTGAGCTGGGCAGAGGCACAAGCTCGGGTAGGTGTGTTGAGGATGGGACCATGGGACAGAAATTATCCAGCCTGATTCTGCTACTTAGGGCGAGATTATCACAGGCCTTGCTTGGCCACCTAGGGAAGTGTGGTGCGGTAAGCCAGCCAGTCTGCCCCCCACCCCCTGCTTTGACCTGCTCAGATTGCAATTCTGACTGTTTTTCAGGGGAACAGGACCGAATTGCCTGCTACTCCTCCCGCCCCGTGAGCAAGTCAGTGGGAAGGGGTGGGAAGTGGTAAGATCCCTGCTTCTGCCTCCCCATACCTGTAGGCTGTAATAGCTGTCTGGGGCCCTAGGGAGGAATAAGGCCCTCCACAAATAGGCTATGTCTAACTACCGCAGGATTGATGCTGCTGTGATCGATGCACCGGGGGGCGATTTAGCGGGTCTAGAGAAGACCTGCTAAATCGATGGCAGAGCGACCCAGCGCGGTGTAGACACCCCAGTAAGTGAACTTAAGCTACGTCGACTCCAGCTACGTTATTCATGTAACTGGAGTAGCGTAATTTAGGTCAATTTACTGCGGTAGTGTAGACATAACCATAGAGCAAAGTAACTTACTCCTCCTTCACCAGAGCAAGGGGTGAAGCAGGGGAGGGATTGTAACTCGACATTCAAAGGAAGGCACCGAGGGGTTATTGGGATATGAGCCCACCTATTTTAGAGTGTGTGTAACCTAATCAGCCCAGCATATACCTGTCCCACTCTAATTTCTCCTGATTCTGGCAGGAAAAATCTGCATGGCAGCCATCTGGCACAGTACACATGACAAAGAAAGTGCTTTTACAGCATTGGTATGCACCTGTTTTCTGGCCAAACCTGAAGACTGCTGGAATTTGGCCTTTAAAGAAAAAGAGCAAAATCCTCCTCTCTGATCTTATATTGCAGATCTCATATCTGTGCTGTGGAAACACTGCTGAGTATCATGCCCTCATTTAGGGATGAATTCCCATTGTCGTCATACAAGAAACCTTGCCAAGAGTTCTACACAGAGCAAGTGAAGAATAGGCAACAGATAGCTGCAGGAAGAGCTGAATTTTGCCTGTAAACTGTGCAGCACTAGTTTACTGCAGTATCATTGGGTGGGTGTAAACCTTCTGATTTTCACTTGCAAAATGCTGGGGAGCAAAACTGAAGTCCTTTGCAAATTATTTTGTCTTGCAAAACCATCTCCACTTTTGTAAATGTGAATTTCAGAATGAAGATGACAATTACATTTCATGTTTGTGTTCCAGTAGGAGCTAGAGGCCCTATTGAAGCCTGGGACACCATTGTGCTATGCAGTGTGCATGCATGTAAGGTCAGATTGTGATATCCTGATGCACATTGAGTTACACCAGGAGTTGCAATGAAATCAATGAGATTACTGATGGCATAAAGCAGTACTCAGCATGAGCAGGGAGATTGCAATCTGGCCCATAGTAAGAGCCATGCCCTGCCCCAAAGAGCTCAATAGACACAACAAACAGAGGATAGGAGAATGGGAGGATTATTATTATCCTCATTTTACAGATGGGAAACTGAGGCACAGAAGTGCAGATCCTCAAAGGTTTTTAGGCATCTAATGCCCATTGATTTCAATGGGAGCTAGAGTCTTAAATGCCTTTGAGGATTATAAATGGTGTCTGCATAAATCTCAATTTTTTTTGCCACAAGCAGTTATAGCATTCTTGATTAAAATGTTGAAAAGAAAAGGTGCTTTGTCTCTTTAAGATGAGAGGAAGTGCCGTTGTTAGTCATATATCTTTACTGCACTCTAGGGTTATAAAAACATACATTTTTATTTTGAAAGTCATTTATTACATCTATAAACATCACATTGTAGTTGACTGTTCCCTGGATTAGAATGCCCTGGTACTTTTAGTGAGTTTTGACAGGCGGAAGGAGTGAAAGTAGAACATCTAGTTTTGTTACTGAGTTGGTCTTTAAAAGCAACTTGTCACTCTCTTGTATGCCATTGAGACCGATCTGAGAGGCGTTGAATTCAGGGTACACGGGTTTCTGTGTTTATTCTTACGCTGGACTTGTAGCATTCCAGGCATTGTATACGGTAAGCAGAGATGAAGCTTTCCTGGTATTTTAAATAAGTATTATTTGTTTTGTTTCAGCTCTTTGATTTTCAAAAGCAGTTTAAAACCCTTTCTAAGATAACTGAAAACTATTCCCTGTAATGGAACAAATCTTTTTATTTGCTGTTCGGGTCACTGTCACTGAATCTGGGAATCGAATAAAATAAAAACACAACAGAGCATGAATTAGATCCTAAACTTTCAGAATACTATGTGCTTGTCCCATTTTAGAGTCACAATCATGTAATAATCAAATCATTTGGAAAATAAAAGCAAATGTTCCTGACAAGTATTACTGATCTCTCTCATAATTAACTGTAATATTTTGAAGAGTAGCCTAGTAATAATGGGTGCTCTCAAAGGAAACAGAAGCTGTTGTAAAGAAATATATTTTAAATGTTTGGGTATACAACTGATTCTTTTCCAAAACGTATTTTGCATTGTGTATGTTATATTCATGATACATTTTGATATATCAGAAAAGTACAAGAGGCAGCTTTTAGAAATGCCAATATGTTGTTTATGCTTAAGGTATAAATGTGTGTATGCCAATATATTAAAAAATATATTTAAAACACATGAGAGAATATAAAATGTTTATCTTGCATTTCCAGGAGAGATTGAGAGAAATATAGCACAGGGGTCAGCAACCTCTGGCACATGACTCACCAGGGTAAACACCCTGGTGGGCTGGGCCAGTTTGTTTACCTGCCGAGTCGGCAGGTTCGTCCGATCGCGGCTCCCACTCGCCGTGGTTCGCCGTCCTAGGCCAATGGGGGCGGCGGGAAGCTGCAGCCAGCACATCCCTCAGCCGCACCACTTCCCTCAGCCCCCATTGGCCTGGGACGGCGAACCGTGGCCAGTGGGAGCTGCAATCGGACAAACCTGCCGACGCGGCAGGTAAACAAACTGGCCCAGCCCGCCAGGGTGCTTACCCTGGTGAGCCGCGTGCCAGAGGTTGCCGACCCCTGATATAGCATATTGCTACTGGACTTCATTTGTGGAGCAAGTTTAATTGACACAGCTGATGGAGACAGAGAGCTGTCTACACTAGGACTTCCAAAGTTGCTAACAGTGCAGCTGAACCAGTGCTGGCAATGGTGGGATTTTTACATTTTAATTCCCTACTGTAGACAAGGCTGCGGAGATGGGTTAGGTTTGATTTTTCAGGGGAAAGTATTTGGGAAGTTTGTACTGCAAATGCCAATGCTCTCCCTGTCCTATGGATACTCAGAGGACTCCGCTCTCCAGAGCTGTGAACCTGGCACTTCATATTAGCACTTCATGCACTCACATTTTTTAAAGGTTAGCACTTTTTAAAGTATACTAAGGATTTTTTAAAGAAAGACTGTTTTTTTTTAAATAAATCAATTAATATATTACCATATAATATAAATTTAGTGGCCTGATCCTGCCATCCTTATGTAGGCAAGATTCCCATCACTCCATTAGGAGCTTTTTCTGTGTAGAGACTACTCCTGGGTGAATTCTGCACCACTGCGTACACACAGAATTCGTGTGTGGTGCAGAATATTTTTTTCTCAGCAGAAAACATTCTGCCAAGAAGTGCTGCAGTTATGCCTTTCACCCGCTAGGGGCCACTGTGTGCCAGAACAGCGAGCAGCCACTCTGAGGTGGGAGCAGCCCCAACTGTGGATAGGGAAAAGAAGAGGCTGCGTTCCTCACAGTGTGCTGTCCAGGGGGCCAGGTCAGGAGGCAAGGGGTACGGAGGAATGGATAGGGTGTGGCACATGGAGCTGCTGGGGGGTCACAGATTGGGGTTCAGAAGGGCTAGTGGGGGGCATAGACTGGGGTGGGGGCTGAATAAGGATGGGGGTACAGGAACATATGGGGCAGAGGGAGAGAGCTGCAGAGACATGGCGGGGGGAGCTGGCTGAGTGCGGGTGCAGGGACACATGCAGACAGGGGCAGATGTGCCTGAATGAATGAGAGAAGATAGGAGTCAGCCAGGGTCTGCATGGGGAACGCTCCCTAACAATCCCTCCCGCACAAAAAAAACCTGTTCCATACTTCTCCCATCCACACCCAACAACCCTCCAAGTTCACACCCAGCCTCCTTCTCCTCCAGCACTTACTTCCCTCTCCCTCAGCTCCCCCAAACCTTTGCACTGCTTCTGAGGAGTGTGGGAAATACGTTTCTGTATTGTAGTTTAAATTAATTATTACTCAGAGTTCTGTATTAATTTGCCTAGTAATTAATCTATTTGTCAGAAAACATTTCTTGAATAATTTTTGTTATCTGTATTGTTACAGACATATTTGCTGACAGGCATTCTGAAATAAATTACCAAAATAATTGAAACTGGCGTGATTATATCGTGTTATTTTGACAAATAAAATATGCAGAATTTTAAAATATTGTGTGCAGAATTTTTAATTTTTTTGGCAGAGAATGCACCCAGGAGTAAGACTTCAGGATTATGCACTTATCTGCTTTATCCTAAGGATGCTTGTGCAGTACAAGGCAAGTTGCTCACTGCAATGGTTTAGAGCACAGCTCTGTGACTGGGATTTTACTTGGAAATACTGATACTATGATTGGTCCTTGACTGGGGCTGCTGGGCCCTATGATAATACAAGGAATAAATTATTGCCTGTAGCATATTGGTAAAGCAGAATGTACGGACTAGTGAGGTGGTCTCTACTGAAGGTGGGATGCATAAATGTTAATGATTCTCACTTAAGTCCATGCTTGAATTGGGAAGAAGGCATAAGCCATGTGCACAGAGGTAAAAATTAAAGCGTGAGTAGAAAAATCTAATGTAGAAGTAGGTTATCTCCCAAGCAATGTCAACAACAAATACATCTTCCATGTTTATTTTTTAGATTTATCTCACTTAATCCAAAACTTTGGACACATTTATGTTTAATATTATTTCAAATGCTCCATCTTACTTTAATTTGCATTTGCACCACAGACTCTTATCCAGTCAAAGTTATTTCTTTTTCATATATATTTATAGTATTACTGAATGTCAGTAAATACAGCCTAAAAACCAAACCAAATGCCGGCAAAGGATATCCAGGCTAGTGAGGATCATAACATTTCTGACAAAAGAGTTAAGGGGTACCATTTTTAATAGTACACATTACATGCATCCGACGAAGTGGGCATTCACCCACGAAAGCTTATGCTCCAATACATCTGTTAGGCTTAAAGGTGCCACAGGACTCTCTGTTGCTTTTTACAGATCCAGACTAACACCGCTATCCCTCTGACAATAGTACCTAAGTTACTTTTGAAAATGATGCTTAGACGCATAAGTCATTTAAATGCTTTAAAAATGTTTACCCAAGATTTCCTTTTAGAATTATAGGCCTGTTCTACTTTAAAATGTCTATTGCTGATTCCTTCTCTATTGGTTACATTACATTTGGCTAAATAGCGCAAAACTAAGAGTTTGGGACAGATCCTCAATTAGTGTAAACTGTCATAGGTCCATTGATTTCTATGGAGCTATGACACTTTATATCAGCTGAGGATCTACCCTTAGACATTTATATAATGTCTGTGTATGTATATGTGCATGTGTGGGTGTACATATAGATGATAGAGATAAATGATATATCTATGTGTGTAGATATAGGTGATGGATATAGCTTCTGCAGCTATACTGGGGAGGATATAATTTGGCTGTCACTTTTCAGGCTTCAGGGCATAAGTATAAATAAAAAATAATGTCCCTATAGTATGGCATTTCATAACTAGAGCAGTTACCCACTGTCAGAAATAAAAAGGATACTAGACAAGTTGGATCAAGGATCTTCCCCAGTATGGTAGTTCTTAGTTGTTATTGCAAGGATTATTTACTGGAAACTGTCAAAGGCAAGTATATCCTGAATGTCTTTTATTCTGTCAAACATCAGCGTCCTGGAAAGTTGCTCCTTACTTATCTGTCTTAAGGTTTGCTATCATGTCAACCACCGCAGTACTAAGCATTGTAAAGCCAAGGTATAGTGTGAACCTTTCCTATGTGTCTAAAGTGTACTTGCTGTAGTTGTCTTGTCATAAAGAACAGTAAAGGACTAGAATTCTCTCCTGCAGTAAGCATTGGTTTCAACATTTGGTGTATTGCTTTCCTGCCATTGCAGAATTAGCAATGTGGTTTACTTGTGAACATGGACACCACTTCTGTTTTAGGCTGTTTTTTAATATGTACAAAATCAAGGAATTTTACTTGCTGTTTTCTAGCTACCTGATCAAATCACTCAGTGCTGTCTAGGATTGCCAACTTTTTACTCGCACAAAACCAAACACCCTAGCCCCACCCCTTCCCCAGGCCCCGCCCCTGCTCACTACATTCCCCCTCTCTCAGTGGCTCACTCTCCTCCACCCTCACTCACTTTCACTGGGCTGGGGCAGGAGGTTGGTTTGTGGGAGGGGGTGAAGGCACTGGCTGGGGGGTGAGAGCTCTGGGTGGGGCTGGGGATGAGGGGTTTGGGGTGCAGGAGGGGGCTCCAGGCTGGGGCCAAGGGATTTGGAGTGTGGGAGGGGGCTGTGGGTTGAGGCAAGGGGTTGGGGTTCAGGAGGGGGTGAGGGCTCTGGCTGGGGGTGCAGGCTCTGGGGTGGGGCCGTGGATGAGGGGGTCAGGTTGTGGGAGGGGGCTCTGGGCTGGGGCATGGGGTTGGGGTTCAGGGTGTGGCGGGGCTCTGTGTTGGGGCAGAAGGTTGAGGGAGCTGTGGGTTTGGGGGGGCTTAGGGCTGGGGTAGGGGCTTAGGGTCCGGGGTTGGGGCACGGGCTTACCTCAGGTGGCTCCCAGTCAGTGGCGCAGCGGGGCTAAGGCAGGCTCCCTGCCTGTCCTGGCTTCATGCTGCGCTGTGCCCCAGAAGCAGCCAGGAGGTCCGGGTCCTAGGTGGGAGGGCCAGGAGGCGCCACACACTGCTCTCGCCTGCAGGCACCACCCCCTCCGTTCTATTGGCCATGGTTCCCAGCCAATGGGAGTGCGGAGTTAGTGTTCAAGGCGGGGGCAGCACGCTGAGCCCCCTGGCCGACCTGCCTAGGAGCCGGACCTGCTGGCCGTTTGCGGGGTGCAGCACTGAGCCAGGACAGGTAGGGACTAGCCTGCCTTAGCCCCGCAGCACCATCAACTGGACTTTTAATGGCCCGGTCGGCGGTGCTGACCAGAGCCACCAGGGTCAATTTTCGACCGGGCGTTCTGGTCGAAATCCGGACACCTGGCAACCCTAGTGCTATCCTATCATTTATAGCTTGACTTCCTTTTCAATGTCATGTGTCGGGCCCTCTAGAAAATTAAAATGGGATTCTTGGAGTAAAGCTAATAGAGTAAGTTAATACACTGACTGGCCTTTCTTGTTTGGGGACCTGAATTTTAATCCTAGTTTGGATTACAAAGGCAAATGAATATGGTGGTCTCCTCTCCTCCTGCAGACAAGTTTAAAAACAAAACCACTGCAGAACTGGCAGTCTCTGGGGAAGTAAGTAAAAGAGATTTGCAGGTTAGGCATGAGGTACATTTACTGTGTTGTGTGGGAGAAATTTTCACAACAGCTGTTTGCACTCTACCTGATTTAAGATCATACTACTAGTCTCTAACTTTCATGAGCACTAAATTTACCTGAACATTTTTAAAGAAAAAACAAACAAACTAGAGGATCTAGTGGTTTCCTAGGTCTCCAGAAAGGTCAAGATTTTATATTTCCTGCAATGCAGTTTATTTCCATATTGTAGTTAAGCACAATGGAGGACAGGGAGTAGGCCAATATCTGGGGAGTGTTTTTGCAGGCAGTGGGTGAAATGAACTACAGACTCCAAAGTCAACCAGCCAGCTCCGACTCTGAAAAATCACCTTATTTAGCAATGGTGTGTTATGCCCTTGTAAAGAAGACACTTCTGATACTATTACCTACCCTAGAATACAACACGGTTATGGAATGACAGTTCCTAGATTTAAGAAGTACTGAACTTTTCTGCTTTTTACAGTCAGTGCCAAAGATAGGACTACAGCGTGATCCCAAGCTGTGCTTTAGCCACGTTGGGGCATTAACATGTTGTTACTGGGTTCTTCAGATGGTGTGTTTATAGTGTAAATGCAACCTGTGTGAACCAGAAGGAGGAAAGTGGGCCACGATTTTCAAAAGCGATTAGTGATTTTGGGTGCCTCCAGTTTTGGGTGTCCACCCTGAGACACCTGAAAGGGGCCTAATCATCAGAGGATAGGTGCAGAATTCTTTCTGGAAATCAGATATTTTTCAGATATCTCAAGTTGGGCGTCCAAAATGACCAGCCTTTCTTGAAAACCTTGGCTGTAATCTGTAGCCAGGGGACATGAGACTGGTAGAACCAAGGAAGTAGCAAGTACAGTGAAAGGTACCATCACTGGCATATCTACGTTCCAAAATGAATGGTTACATTCAAGGCACCAGAATAGCTGCTTTGCTATATGTTTCTTTGATGCAGACCCACAGCGAAAACAGGACAGACACGTGGCTGGATTTTAAGCTGAAGGCTACAAATCTTATTAAACTTTAACACAGGGGAGGGATGCCTATACCAGGCATTTAGTTGGTTCCAGTGCAAGATTTCCAGGGCTCCTACCACATCACTCATAACTCAGCATAGGCACTCCTCAGCCTACCCCCCGGGACTCAGCTCATTCTGAGTCCCATCACAATGTACCCCCACAAGGGGAACACAGGGTGCAGCAGGGTGGGGACTCTGCCCGCAAGGGCCCCCAGGTCTCACTTTGTCCCAAAAACCCATCACCAAAATCCTAGGTCTCTTATTTCTGGGAACTGTTCGTTTTATCCTTGTAACCATGCTGGAAACCAGCTGCAAATTGTGACGAATCAACAACTCAATCAAAGTACCCCTGTTAGGTACCAAATGCATTCCTACTTAATCCACTGTGGCTTGAAGGTGCTGCAAAGAAGGCAAAAAATTCTCTGGTCCTCTGCTAGTTGGCCCATGGGAGAAAAAAAAAATCTTTCCTGACCCCCCCTAAACAGATGATCAGCTCTCAGGCCAGGTTCCCATTCCTAGTTCTGGGTGGATAGCGTGGGGCTGCAGGAATGAAGTCCCATGGCTCCCCATTCCAGGTTAAATCCTGGGAGCTGGGGAATGCTAGCCAATCAGCACCCTTTTCCCCTCCAACTGGCCAATATGTGCCAGAGACTCCCAAGGGAGAGGTCCTTCAGTGAGTAGCTCCTTACCTCCCTGCTGGGACTGTCCCCCTTCACTGATGGCTCCATCAAGTTCCCCCACATGTTGCAGCAGGTGGGTGGCATTTGCCAAGCCCTAAAGTTGAAGTAATGCATACAGTGTCAGACTTCACCACTTTCTCTTTCTGTGTCATGTACTATGTTTCCCATTATTTTGTTTTTTAGAGAAAGAGGAATTGTTCCAGAGTGTACTGACGCAGGTTGCTGAACAATTCTCAAGGTAAAAACTTTACATCATTGTTATGAATGCAAAGTTCTATTTCTTTTATTGACACCGGCTGAGGCTTTCAAAGGGAGCTAAAGAAGTGAGGCACCCAACTTCCACTGGAATTCAAAGGGAGTTGGGCACCTCATGCCCTTCGAACTCTTGACAATTCCAGCCTTACTGCCGGACTCAGCCCACACAACTCCCATTGACTGCAACGAGGAGATGCACAAGGCTTATGCCAAGATGGAATTTGGACGGTATTTGCACAAGAAAAGAAAGGTTAATTGATTTAATTGTGCTTCCATCATCTTATTGGCAGCAAAAAAAGTGCATCTTTGTTTAGTTTTGTAGGCTCAGTATTTGTTTATCAATTTTAATGTGCACATTTTTCTTCCCTCAGATAACAATTCTGAATGTTTTTACGGATGTTTATTTTATCCTCACTGGCTTCAGTAAGAAGGATCAATTCTGTTATATCTCTGTAAGCCACCAATATGATTGAAAGAAAAAAGAGCTTTAAAGATGTACAAATACCTGTATGCTGGCCTTGAAGCACCATCAATTTAGTTTTGCTTCCCTAAAGGGTATGATAACAAGTATCTGCTGAAAGATGGGGTGATGACTTCATTCTCTCAGAGCCAAAACAATAGCATTCTCTTTTAATTTTCATGGACTCTCTATAGCCTTTGAATGTGCACATCTTTCTTCAAGGTTGTACATTCAGCACAGATTTTGCTGTTCTTTACTTGACATTAAATGTCATTCCTTGGTCCTTTGAAACTGGTGTGTGGTTTCTAGTACAAAATCTTTTCTTTATTGTATACATATAGATACAAATGTATATTTCATATCTGATTTTTTCCCCAGGGTGTTTAAAATCAATGAACTGAAAACTGAAGTAGCAAATCACTTGGCAATGCTGGAGAAAAAAGTTGAACGTAAGTGTCCTTTATTTTTTAACAAAATTAGGAATTACTATATATAAAATCGACATCTGTTTAATTATAATACAAGGGATTCAAGTCTCCTGACAGTTCTCATTATATCACCCTGTTTTCAATTACTTATAACTTGACAAGACTTCAGATATTTGGGCTGAAATTTTCCATGCTGGGTCTTTGCCTGAGGCTGAATTGTTCTGGAAAATTTTAGCCAAAAAAGTTCATTCATTTCCAAGAAGAAGGCTAGGGGAAAATATGGTGTTTTGTCCACGTTAAAAAATTCTGATGACCTTTTCTTTGACAAGGTCTGGCGCCCCTATGCTTTGGAGAAGGGACTTGAAAGTTGGCAAGGGAGGTGGTCTTTAAAATTTATAAATATATATATATATATATATATATTTAAAAAAATATTTAATAAAATTTTATTTAAATGTATGGCAGGATGTGCCTTTTTCTGTCCCTATGAATATTTGCCCAAATTTGGACAAGTAATAAGCCTTTGAAAAATCACAGTTTGCACATGCTCAGTAGAGACTGCTTCAATTTTAGCTGCTAAATTCCCCAAATATCCCATCTGTACTGAGCACGCTCCAGTCCAGTAATTAGCAGGATTTTCTGTACAATTGTAGTTCTGAGCTGCCATGGGCCAGAGCACGGCCAGACATTGAAACTGAGGGCAGACAGCTTGTCTCTCCACGCCCTTCTGCTGCTGATGACAAGGTAGCGTGTAGGAAGAAGCTGCCTAATTTGAATGCAGAGGGGACAAGAGCCTCACCTGCAGGGGAGGCAGAGGGAGCAGATGTTGACAAGGAGCCTGTGGGAAGACTGGGGCTGTTGACTGGCAGGGGGAAGAGGGAAACGGAGACTGGAAGTTGAGAGGGGGACTGATGGCCAGGGAGGGAAACAGGAGGGGACTGGGAGCCAGCAGATTTAGGGGCTGCTGAGATTGGAAGAGAAGCTGGGGCGGGGGGACTGGATGGACAAGGAGACTGGGCCTGAGAACCAATGGAACCAGGCTAAGGAGATGTGGGAGGAGGGGAGACAGATCTGACAATGAACTGGGCTATGGAGGAGAACTGGGAGTGGCCCCGGGAGTGGGGGAGAGACTGGTACAGGGAGTCCAAAGAGTTGAGACTTGGAGTCGCTAGGCAAGGAGACTGGGCCTGGGAGGAGAAGCTGGAGGGGTGGAGGCTGGGATGGGAATGAGGAGCAAGGGATGGGGAAGAGAGGGCTGGGACAGGGACATGTTGGAGGGGATGGGGTAGAAGGGTCATGTTTATGGGGGACGGACATAAGTCTGTGCTCACCACAGCACACTCCCGTCCAGAGCCTGACATGGAACCAAGGATTCCTGAGTCTCACCTTTCCTCTTCTGTCAGCAAATATCTGTGAAACCCATTGGCAAAGTGTCCTGTCCCCCTCTTCTGCTGGTCCACATGGAAGATGACAACCTACTACTATTGGTTAGTCTATCAACTCAAGTGGCAGAGTTCTGTGAGGTGGATCTAAAGGTTCCAATCCTGCTAATGACCCATGTTGGTGTCAATAAGATGCCACATGATGGAATTTCTGTTTTTTCTGTTGGCTTTTTTAAAAACCTAGGAAATTACACACACACAAAACTGCGTTAGCAGAACAATATAAGGTTGCAAAATCAAGCACTCAAAAGTTGGGAAATGCCAGAATTAAGGTGGCTTGTGCTACCTTAATTCAGCCCCCTTATGTGTATGCGTTATGATACAGTCCTTAATTACATGATCACATTTTATTTTTTTTCTGCAGGACCCCTGCCTCATTTAGTACATGGGATAAACCTGCTCTGGAGAGGAATCAGGGCTGTGTAGTAAAAGAAAATGTTGTCTGTTGGACTTCTGCTTTATTTGTTACAGTAGTTGGAAGGTTTGTAGTGAATGAGGCAGGGGACTGCAGGAAGAGGAAGGATGGTTTCGTGGTTACAGTAGTTGAATGCTGGCTTGGAGAATTAGATTCTGTCCCTGCCTCTGCCACAGAGCTCCTATGAGATGCTGAGCAAGTCCCTTAAACCACACTTTTCAAAGGTGGTCACCAATAGTGTGTCCCTCCTTTTCTGGATTCCGGACTTGAGACCTTGGGATCTGATTTACAGAAGTGCTGAGAATTCAGAGCTGCAACAGCAGTCAATGGGAGGTGTGAGGTGAACATATAAAGTGGTATAGAATGCTAAGCACTCTGAAAAATGAGGTCCTGGGCATCTCAAACTGGGCACCGAAACGTAGTGGACCTTAATGAAACTTTTTACCTTAATCTTGCTGTGCTTCCGTTCTCCATCTGTAAAATGGAGATAATAATATCCCACTCTCTCACCTTACAGGGGATTGGGAAGATAAAGTAATGTTTGTGAAGCACTCAGATAACCTAGTGATGAATGTGAAAACCAATGAGGAAATTAATAATTGTATATTCAGAGCAGGGTTTGAATAATGTGCAGTAAATCAGGCCTGGGGCCACATATTGAACAATGAAAAGAAAACAAAATATCGAATAGCTGCTCATTAAATGAGCACTGCCCATCCTGTGCACTAAACGAGGAAGAGCGCCTGTGGAAAAAATAGTATGTGATAATGTAATTGAAGATCATAATGCATACACACAAGGGAGCAGAATTAATTCTGGAATTTCCTATCTTTTAATGCTCGACTGTTCAACCTTAATACTGTACTTTTAAAATATGTTGGCTGTGTGAATATGGCTGTGATAGATATATTTTTATAGTGGTGTTTTCACTTTTATGTGATGTACAATTCCAAAGGATAAGTGCCTACACTCAATAAAGACAGGTTTCAGAGTAGCAGCCGTGTTAGTCTGTATCCGCAAAAAGAACAGGAGTACTTGTGGCACCTTAGAGACTAACAAATTTATTAGAGCATAAGCTTTCGTGGGCTACTGCCCACTTCTATATGCATCCGAAGAAGTGGGCAGTAGCCCACGAAAGCTTATGCTCTAATAAATTTGTTAGTCTCTAAGGTGCCACAAGTACTCCTGTTCTTTTTACTCAATAAAGAGAGGATAGTCCTGGAAAATAGAGTCTCATTCCTTGAATTTTTTTAGTACTTTTAAAAAAATAATTAAATGAGGATAATGTTGTTAACTTCTTCCCTCTTATGTGGTTATGCTGGATATCTGCACAGATCAGAACCCTTGGTATTCATTACACTCCCTCCCCTTATAGTCAACCTCTTTCATTAATACATTTACCATATATTAAAGAGAATACCATTGAATACTCTAAACTCCCCATTATTAGCATTAGGTTTTTAAGGTATTTCCAATATATGTGAAAGTATCTCACTTTCTTCTTCCCTTTCTGTACTCTCACACTGGATGAAATCTGGGTCTCATTGAAGTCAAAGGAAAAAGCCCCATTAATATCAATGCAGGTTTTCATCTACTGTGGTTCGTATTCTAGCTGCAACACACACACTGATTCTGAATATGTAATGTAAGTAAAATGTAAAATACTATATTGTCCATACCAATAATTATACTGCATATATAAAAGAGACTACATAGTTTAGACAACAAAGGCTACGTGTGTTTTTTATTAAAGAGGCAGAGGCTTTAAATTATCTCAGCCGAAACTGGAATTGTAAACACAGAACACCCACGCCTTTCATCCCCTGTTTCCTGATTGCAGATTAAAACACTGCAAGGCTCTATTATTGTTTCTATTCTTCCTTATTGTTTTAACAGTAAAATTATTGTTCTTAGTTACTCTGCAGCAAGAAAGTAAAGTTCAAAGCAGCATTTTTCTGTATATAATCCGATTTTTATTTTTTCACCCTGTGTAGTGCATAAAATAGACCTACGGAAGAGAGGGCAATAGGACACATAAAGCACTATCATACAGCACAGTTTTGACAGGGTCAAGTTCTCATTTATATGCTCCACAGGCATAGGCACATTTAAGACAGAAATTGACAGAGCCTTCTGCCACACCACAGCTGCAGCAATGCCTCTTCACTCTAGGCTAGTACCAGCAGCTTGCCAGAATCCATGGACCAGAGCAGATGGGTCTCCCCATCAAACTGGAGTACAGAGCAGGCTCCAGAGTGAGTGCTCTGTTGAACTATCCCAGCCAGCCAAATGCTTCCTTCTTCCACTGGATGTCTCCCAGGTGGCTTACTAAACCCCAGCTACAGATGCGCTTACTAAACCCCAGCTACAGATGCGCTTACTAAACCCCAGCTACAGATGCGCTTACTAAACCCCAGCTACAGATGCGCTTACTAAACCCCAGCTACAGATGCGCTTACTAAACCCCAGCTACTTTGTGTGCACTCTGCATGCACTGCCTTTCAGCACTGGCAGGCCAGCTGGAATGGGAGGAGATAACAAAAGGTTGCTGTACACATGGTTCAGGGTTCAATCCAGACCAGTGAGGGGTTATGTCACCACTTGCCCTGCCACACTGGGTGCCTTACGATGCTTTGCTGCTGTAGCTCCCAGCCTGGGATGCTCACAAGCAGCCTACAAGCAAGCAGGTCACACCATGAAGAGTTTATGTGCTAGATAGCCCTGATTCAGCAGCTCTGACCCCAGCACCCTGTCTACAGCCCCACTCTAGCTTCCTTCAGCCTTGTTTCCACAAAACTGTGCGCTCCGCAACATCTATCCTTTCCTGGATAGTTCAGAGAAATGATAAGGTTTCTGTGTTCTTCTGAAGACACAAAAGCACATCACAACTTATTAATTTAACGAGGGTAAATGCACTCTTCCATTTAAACACAGATCTGAGTTGGTTTATAGTTAAAAATTGAAGTAACAGTAATCCATACCATGTAGAGTCAAGCACAGGAGTTTATTACGCACAATGCTGGCAGAGTGTCACTTTGCTTATTAGGCTCAGAGACACTGCAGAACAATCAATTACAATAGATTATATAGGGTGCTCATTGGGCGGAGAGAAGTGACGGGAATGGGTTTCCCCAAGCCCTGGATAGGTTCTAGCAGCAAGACAAGATAAGCACAATAAGCCAATGGTCTAAAAGATTACATAATGGCTCTGCCCAAGGCTCAAATTAACATATTGCTGACACACAGGTAATTACCCCCAAACTATGTCTATTAAAGTGTATAGGTTAAATCCTAATTTTGGGGCCCAGGGGAATGAGGTAGCAGCTCTCCTCGTTGACCAACAGGTACATTCCTGGAGATTTAAAGCAAAAAAAGCAGAAATTAGTATTTAACAATAACAATTGTTTATAAGTTTACTCTTGCATTTCTGTGGGCTAGAATTGGCATAAACTGGTGAGGCGAAGATGTCAATTATATTAGGCCTCTCCCTGAACTCTGTCTGGGATCTGAGGGGTATTGTACCACTATCTCCTCCCTGCATTCGGGAGTAACCGTGAGACCTTTCTCAGCGCTTCATGTGTCTATAACTCATGATAAGGATGCCCAATTACATTCGGAGTTATGCTGACTCCGCTCATAGACTTGAAACACACAAGGTTATCTGTTTACCCCAGCTTTCTCTTAGCCATGTATTGTTCTTTGTTAGCTGGTCCTCATCCGGGCCTATATGAAAAGTTCTTAGAAGAAACTGTAGTTAAGATTTTACATGCACAGCAAATGGATTTTGGCCCTTCAAAAATAAATCAACTTTATTAACAACAGGACATAGGTTAAGTGATGCCAAGTAAAAGGAATAAAGTTAAAAAGGGTTACAAGCAAATAAAAGTGAAAACACGCATCTAGAAGTCTAAAACTTAATTTAGCAACATTTCTCTCACCAGACATTCTTCTCCCCATTCATGACTGATTTTCCCTCAGTCAGGATCTTCCACAAAAGTATAAGATGCTGGCTTCCCTTGTCTTCCTAGGTAAAACATCTTTGCCTAAGCAGGTTTCTAACCTGTATTCAGTTTCCAGAGACTTCAAACCCCACCATCTTGGTTGAAGGACCCATCTTTCTCAGCTTGCAAGAGCTCTGGCTTCTTGTGTCTGTCTAGTGATGGGTGCCAAAGATGGCTTCTGTCTTTGCTTATATCTTGCCAAGTTCAGTGAATTTGTTTCAAGAGGAAGGATGGCTTCATGCTGTTCTTCCCTTCCTGTGGGCTTCCCATCCCTCTGTATGTAAATGGGGCTTCCGTTGTTTTGCTTCCACCATGCTTAATTTACATAGGACACAGGTAAATAGCTGTCTTCTCTCCTGTCCGGGAGGGATGGAGGGGAGGGAAGGGGCGGGAGTACCTGTTTCTCCCTGTTTGGCCACAGACTGTAAAGCATAATATCATTAAATATCCAAATTTCCTCATATATTGTAAATATGTACATTTCACAATGATATTAATCACCAGTGTCATTAGCTTTCAGAAAAGACTTTACTCTATACACTTTTATAATACAGTAATATTCTATATAATCAGTTGATTCAATTGCTTATGACTTGAGGTTCAGCTCCCCTGTCTTTATAGACAAGTAAAACTTTACAATGTGTTCTTTGAAAAGTAAAACCTGGACCAAGCTTCTCTCTCCTGCTGGGGCATAGACACCATCCTATCTCCTCCCCTATTACTCGGCTCAAGAGCCCTGTATACCTAATATGTAACTATGGACTTTCATGGTCTTTGCCTGAAGACCTGTCTGGTCAGAGAATCAAATCCACATTCCTTTGTCTGAGGCAGCCCGTGCTTATGCATTTTTTACCAAACACATGGTATTGACCAATGGGAAATCTTGGCAAGTGATCGTAACAAGTGGCGGCATTGTCTCCATCGGGGTATCAAAGTCTGTGACAGAAGCTGGCTCCTACAGCTTGAAGAGAAAAGAGCCCATAGGAAGCAAGCAGCTCCCAACCCAGATACATACATTTGCAATAACTGCCAAAGATCATGCAAATCTCGGATCGGACTGTTCAGTCACATGAGATATTGCAAACCGTCTTCAATGTAGGCTACAAGTCCCACCATCTCTCGCAGACGAAAGGATGCCAACACGCACCAAACACATGTTAAGAATATAATTCTAGAACATACTCATAACTTTTTGTCCACACCCTTTGCATACACCATGACAGAATATTAATGATCAGTGAGTTATTAGTTTTCCAATGACGTATTGCATGATACCTTTTAGATACAGATTATAACCATAGTGAGTTGGGGCACACTGAATTGGTTGTGTCAGCTGAAACTCATTACTTGATACCAGCGAGTCCCTTTTCCTCTGACACTGGGATGCTTTTAGGGTCACAGTTGCAAACTGTATTATTTCAGCTACATGGTGAAATAAGTTACATATCTGCAGTACATGCGGCTTGGTAGTTGGATTTGGGAAGCCAGCATTCACAGAGCTGACAAATTTTCCCCAAACAAGGCTCCTCCTTAAACTGGGTCTCACTACTGATAGAAATAACAACAGATATGGCTATCCAGGGCTATTTCTGCCTGAATGGATCAGATTGCATCTCCAACAGCCAGTGTTGGTGACGAGGTGCTCATTTTTTCCTGTCTACGAGTGCACACATCTGCTCAGAATTTGACTGCAAGATCTTGCAACTGTGCCAAGTATGCAACATTTTGAAATAATTCCAGGTCTTCGTGTTTTAAGTGTATAAGTGCAATGAGCTGGATCCTGAACTCCTTACTTAGGCAAACTCCCACTGAGTTCAATAAGAGTTATGATCCAGTGCAGAATTCAGGATTTGGCCCAATGCCTTTTTAAACTACCGGGTCTTTTAAAAATGTATTTGTTGCTGCAAATTAATGTTAAGGGCCTTGATCTATGTGCATAAACAAGGCAGTTTATCATATACAAGTAGTGTATTACACTTTTTTTCAGCTGTTTCCTTTGATCTTGACTTCTGCAATGGAGACCAAGTGCTGGCATACAAGGGATGTGAAACATATCAATGAGTGCCAAGTGGACACCTACAGGGTGAAACTGACTGAAGTGTGTAAGGCCTTGTCTACACAGGAAAATTTTCTCAGTATAATCCAATGTATTTATACTTGGGCAACCCTCACTGGGACACTCTTATTCTGGTATAAGAATGACTTTTCCTTTTCTTACATTGCTTGGGAAGAGTTTACAGCTAACCCCCACTCCCTACCCCCAAACCATTTTTATGCTGAAATAAAAGTGGGGAGTAATATCTCTAAAATTATACCTGTAAAACTTCCCCGTGTAGATAAGTGCTTAGTTAAGACAGCAAAGCATCCTGCAGTAGAATAAATGGCCTTAAACGAGGGGTGTAACAAGGGTGAATCCCAAAGGAGTATGACCCAGGGTGCACCTGAACAAAATACACAACCACATCTTGCCAGGAGGAAGAAAAATGACCCTTTTGTCAATGTCCTCCTCCCCTGCTCAAAGGTCTATCATGTCACAGTAGTTATTAGACAGTTCGGCAACCAGAGCTGAAATTCATTATCTGAAAAGGACACCTAAAGGAATGACATCTGAGGCCATGAGTGAGCTCAAACCACTTTACCTATCTATCTTTCATTGGTGCATGGTTGATGTATTTCACAAATGTAAAGTGAGGGCAGAATCTGGCCCTGCCTCTCAACTTAAACCATTGTTACATGTGATTGTACAATGCTAACATTAATTTCATGACCACAAATTAATTTCATGACCGTTTCAGGCCTGTCCAAATGTTCTTCCTAAACCTCTGTAAGGAAGGAGAAGAACACTTAATTTTTTTTAATTTTAAAAACACTCTTTTAAAAAATAATTATATTAGTTTTCTGCTCCAGTGTTGATGGTGAGCAGGTTTGAGGAAAGCTGAAGAGCAACTGTGACTGGGGTCCCAGGGGAGCCAACTGAGGTCACTCAATTAGGGTGAACTGCAAAGAATGGGGCAGACAATCCGCAAAGCTGGTGGATAATTCAATACTTAGATTTACCCAGCCAGCACAAAATAGCTCCTATAATACCTCACTGGTTACCCAGAAGCCAACAACGCAGTTCCCTTATAGTAACCCAGCCTCAGGCTCCACCCAGATACCCAAGTCAAGTATGATGAGGGTTACTGAAAATCTTATTCATCATATAAAAAAGTTCTACCAATCCCAAAGGATCAGACACATTACCTCCCAGGTTAATGAATATTCCAGATCTTACCCAAATACACACTTCCAGCCAATTCTTATTAACTAACCTAAAATTATTAAAAAAGAAAACAGAGAGAGTATTGGTTAAAATATCAGTATACAAACAGACATGAGTACAATTCTTGAGATTCAGATTCATAGCAGAGATGGTGAGCTTTGTAGTTGCAAAGAGTTCTTTCAGAATTAGTTCACAGGTTATAATCCAGTGTTTATATTCAGGGCTGTCCAGTCAGAACTGGGATTTCAGTCCTTATGGCTTAGGCTTCTCCTGCATGAAGCCTCAAGCAGATCTGAGATAAAAAGGATTGGGACCCAAATATCTTTATATAGTTTCAGGCCTTCTTGTGACAGCTCAGAATCCTTAGGCGAACAATAGGCACTCATGGGGACTTTGAAGTGGACCCAGTTCCTACGCATCACTGGAATTATCCACACAGATTAACATAAGGCAATTTCCTGTTTTTCCACCATTCGCAGATAAGTTGCTATACATTTCAAAGAAAGATGAATACAGCGATATCCTATGTTTACAGTTCATTTAAATGTTAAGATGTCCTTTTGATCTCTGAATTAACAGAATACAGTATAGGCAGGGACTGTTTGATTACATTGTTGACCTCTACCAATATATATGTAAAAACACAAACACTATCTCCCCATATGTTGTTAAGGGTTGAATTTGAGTCATTTATCCTCAGGATGCTTAATCCTTTCCAGTCATGCATCACAGAGGTCATCATACCAGTGTATGAGACAGGAAGTGCAACTGACTACCAACAAAGCAGTAAAATTGAGCATACACCAAGTGTTGTCAAAAGCACATAAAAAAAAACACTGAATAAATAAACCTTTTTCTCTCATCCCTATCAGCTCTAATCGTCTTAAGAGTTACTCCTAACAATATTAAGTACAAAATGTTCAGATGGAAATGTGATTTTCAGGTCCCTTTCATCAAACGTGAATTATTTTCAGAACCCTCTCCTTTTCCTCTTCTCTTATGTAATAGTCTAGATTGAGTTTGTGTATCCCTTGTGTTTTTCCCCTTCCCACACCCAAAAGCAATAACTGTAGTTACTAGCAATTAGATGAAATCTGAGTTCTCTGCTGATCTACAGGGTTATGTCTCTCCCAAGCAATTTTTCATCACTTGCATGTTATGCTATGGGTGGGTAGCATGATGACTATTTTCAGAGAGAGTGAATGAATACTGATCCTACAGTTAAAAGTTCCCTTGAGTTTCCTGCACATCAGCTCGTCTACGTAAGCAGTGAGTACAGTAAATAAATGAGCTGTGGCATGATCACACTGTGAATGATATGCACTTAATAAATGGTTTGATATTATGTCCTTGAGTATGTTGGTAGCCTGAGAGTGAGAAGGGAGGAAGATCCACACATTGGACCTGTGTGAGGCTCTCAAGGCTGCATGGAATGAAACAAGCTGCAACATAAGGACAAACTTTCTGCCTTGTGGCACTTATAATACATACAGATGAGAGTATAGTATTTCCTGTGCTGTATGCAACAATAACCCTGGATTGCACAACAATTTATCTGCAAGGAATTATGACATATTTTAGGTACTTAACTGAAATACAATTATTTCTAAGTGCCAAGACATTTTTAAAATGTCTATTTTTGGTTTCTCTGTATCCAGGCATGCCTCTCAAAGTCTCCTATTGCTCCTTGGGGAACCTTTTAAATTAAAACCTTTTATCTTAATGGGAATTTGAATTCTAGCAGGACACTTTTGTGACTGTGCTGTCCGGCAATCTTATATCACTGGAGCATTTCTTTGCCATCTAGTTCCTTTGATTAGTGGTCTAAGGAAGAGGGGGTGAAAAAGGTAACAGAGCTGTAGACTGTTGCTAACTATTCTGAAAAGATCAGATGCTATGGCCATTTTGTGAATTAAATCACTTGAGCTCACTTCAGAAACTGGCAACAGAAAATTCCTACGGATTTTAAAGCTACATGGTGTCAGTAGCTCCTGCACGTATGGGAACTGATGCAGCATGTAAGAACCTGTTGACTCACTGGATAACCCCACTGTTACAAGCCTTTTGAAATTCTGCACAATTAATGAAATAAGATCCTTCATGTTTCTCCATGGTAACACCCCTGTTGTTTTTGCTTTGTTGACAGTGGAAGGACTGAAAGTAGTAGAGATCGAGAAATGCAAAAGTGACATTAAAAAGATGAGGGAGGAAATGGCAGCAAGAAGCACCAGGTAAGTTCTGCTTCAGTTACCATTGGGGAAAAGAAAAATCCAGCAGGATTTCTGGATTCAAACTCCGGTGAAGTAATTCCGTTGAATTTAGTCATTCTGGTTTTTTAATCACAGAAGCAAAGCAGCAGCTTAGTGCTGCGCAAGGCATTGGCTTCATTTGCAAAGTCTGTGGTTTCATTTAAGAATTTATGGAAATTCAGTAGTTAAAAAAGCTGGTTCCAGATGACTGAAAGAAAAATCTTCTTGCAGACAGAGATTAATGTCTTGTTTTTTCTGTGTTCAGCCATCCAGTCATAGGAATTTTGCAACAAGTTTTATGCAGCAAGAGAAACTTCTGTCAAAGAAAACATTTATTTTGCAAGAGGCTAGTGTTCTAATTAGCTCCACTAAGTTTTAAAATGTAAGTTGGGAAAATATCACAATAAATACATAACAGTTCTTCTAATTATGATCTCACACTTCTGCAAAATGTTGACTTCCAATTTCAACTAGCAATGAGGGATTTCCTTCTAAATTCAAGGAGTCACCCTACTGATCAGCTATTACAAAGTTTAGACTTGCTGTAATTAAAACAACAGCAGAGGGAATTGTATCTTGTTGTGGTACACTGAATCAACTTTAGAGTTGGACCTTTATGTCTCCGAAATACATCATTAAGATAAACATATCGGCAACTAAGAGATTATTAACACTGCTGGTAGAGTTATTAAAGAGAAATACATCAGGCAATTCAGACTTTTGCTAAAAAAGGTATCTCCTAAGCAGGGATTTGGGAGCAATTCAAAAATTTGAATTGCTCCGCTCCGGCTCCACTCCAGCTCCAGGCAAAAACCTACTGGTCCGCGCTCCAGCTCCAGGATTCGCTCCAAAGCCCTGCTCCTAAGCGAAGTTAACTATGTGTGTTGTCTTGAAAATCTTTCTATAGGGTTTGTTCTATAGGGTCACACTTTTTGGTCCGTAAGCAGACAAATCTTTCATTGAAGTAGATGGGAGATTTGTTTAAACACCATGGAACCTGGCTATATAATAATTTGGTTTTATAATGTTTTGATTATCCAGATGAATGGGATGCAAGAATTCAAAAAACACATTTGTATTGATACAGTCTTAGGGCCAAATTCTGCCCTGTCATTCTGGTGTAAATCTGGAGTAACCCATTAACCTCAGTGGAACTACTCCAGATTTACAGCAGCGTGACAGACACAAATTTGCCCTGCCGGTTACATAGTGACTTGTTAAGGCAGCTGAGGGAATTTCATTAGCATGGCTAGGAATGAATTTGACAGCAAAATAAAAAAATTGTATTCTAATATATGTTAGATTCAAAGAAAACATTTATTTTGCAAGAGGCTAGTGTTCTAATTAGCTCCACTAAGTTTTAAAATGTAAGTTGGGAAAATATCACAATAAATACATAACAGTTCTTCTAATTATGATCTCACACTTCTGCAAAATGTTGACTTCCAATTTCAACTAGCAATGAGGGATTTCCTTCTAAATTCAAGGAGTCACCCTACTGATCAGCTATTACAAAGTTTAGACTTGCTGTAATTAAAACAACAGCAGAGGGAATTGTATCTTGTTGTGGTACACTGAATCAACTTTAGAGTTGGACCTTTATGTCTCCGAAATACATCATTAAGATAAACATATCGGCAACTAAGAGATTATTAACACTGCTGGTAGAGTTATTAAAGAGAAATACATCAGGCAATTCAGACTTTTGCTAAAAAAGGTATCTCCTAAGCAGGGATTTGGGAGCAATTCAAAAATTTGAATTGCTCCGCTCCGGCTCCACTCCAGCTCCAGGCAAAAACCTACTGGTCCGCGCTCCAGCTCCAGGATTCGCTCCAAAGCCCTGCTCCTAAGCGAAGTTAACTATGTGTGTTGTCTTGAAAATCTTTCTATAGGGTTTGTTCTATAGGGTCACACTTTTTGGTCCGTAAGCAGACAAATCTTTCATTGAAGTAGATGGGAGATTTGTTTAAACACCATGAAACCTGGCTATATAATAATTTGGTTTTATAATGTTTTGATTATCCAGATGAATGGGATGCAAGAATTCAAAAAACACATTTGTATTGATACAGTCTTAGGGCCAAATTCTGCCCTGTCATTCTGGTGTAAATCTGGAGTAACCCATTAACCTCAGTGGAACTACTCCAGATTTACAGCAGCGTGACAGACACAAATTTGCCCTGCCGGTTACATAGTGACTTGTTAAGGCAGCTGAGGGAATTTCATTAGCATGGCTAGGAATGAATTTGACAGCAAAATAAAAAAATTGTATTCTAATATATGTTAGATTCAATTTGCATACTGGGCGTGGGGGGGCAGAGGTGGTTTGATTCTTGACTTTTTGTAGAATATGTGAGTGTGTGCATGCAGGCATGCATAGAGAAACAGAGAGAGACAGAACAAAAAATTATGTTAATGCTACATTAAGATTGCACAGTTAATATCACACCAAAATTAGGAAATGCAAAATGCATTGTTCTAACCCCAGCCTTGACTCGTTCGTGCTGCACATGCTGTTGATTTGTGGTCTATATTTTGTAATATGAGCAGCAATGTAGTAAGCTATCCATTTAACCAGAAAATCAGAAATAGAAAATACTACATACATTCAATGTAGTCACGTTAACATTGCTGTGGGACCGAAATGTTGTATTTTTGTGGTTTTACCTGGGCAGTCATAAGGTTGATTTAACACAGGTTTTTTGCATTTAAGTAACTAGGCTTTATAAGAGAGAACGAACTTGCCTGTGCTTAATAATGTGACCATTTAAATGCATCCAATTAAAATGTGGAGTTCACACCTCCTCGAGGTCAGTGGTGCACTGGAGAAGTGAGATCCCATCTTTGCTGCTGTGGTTGTTCTACAAGGCTGCGGATCTGTTTACACTGTAATAGCGGCATCTTTGCAGTGGAAAAAAATAGAAACTTGGGACCTGCCTCACCACTGCAAAATTCCAGTTTTATGTTGATGTGATGCCATTGAAATCAATGTGTTAAAGACTGTGAAAGGTGAAAAAAATAAAATAAAATTGCTGATTGATTGTGGTTGGTCAAGCCACCCTGGTTCCCCTAAGGTCAGAGGGACCTGTGCCACAGAAGCCATTGTTCAGAGATAGTGGTAACTATAGTCAGCGACTGTTGCTCTTCTTGAGTTCTTTTTGGTCGATCTTGGGCTAATCCCAGCTGATTCTTTTTTCTCCCACATGGGTAGAGGAGTTTTTATTCCCAGCAAGGTGTAGGCAGCAGCTTTAATTACCTGGTTATTGACAAATTCCAGTTACATTTAAACTTGAAGCCCTCTACTTCAAAAGCATGGGCTCCTAGCCAATTCACTGCACTGTTATCACCATTTTACAGATGAGGAAGATGAGGTTGAGAGACAATCTGCCAGGATCATGTAGTTAATCTGGGTATGTCTACACAGCAAAGAAAAACCCATGACTTGCCCATGCCAGTCAACTCAGGCATGCAGGGCTAGGGCTGCAGGGCTGTTTCATTGCTGTGTAGACTGCCAGGCTCTGGCTGGAGCCCGTGCTCTAGGACCCTTCCACCTGTCAGTGTTCTAGAGCCAGACCACAACCCGAGCCTGGAAGCCTATGCAGCAATGAAACAGCCCCACAGCCTGAGCCCTGCAAGCCTGAACTGGCTGGCACGGGCCAGCCACAGGTTTTTCTTTGCAGTGTAGACATATGTGCAGTGGCAGGGCCAGGATTAGAATCTAGGTCTCCTGATTCTCCATCTTGTACTTTAATCACAAGATCATCCTTCCTATCATAATACTTACTTACCTTACATGAGTATTATGAGACTTGATGAGTGGAGTTGACCACTTTGACATCTTCAGGAGAAAAACACTGTAAACGTGGAAAATTAATTCTTTGTATTTATTCATTGATTTTACTTTAATTGAGACCGCTCCCATCTCAGATTCTCCATGAAACTTACGGCTGCAGCCAGGAATCCCACAAACACACATACTCCCTCTCCCACATTATCAAGGTAAAAGAAAAGTATCAGCTTATTCATTCTTATTTTTAAAGTGAAGACTGAGGTCCAAGCCGAATGACCTAAAAGCCTTCATAAGAAGCCACCCACTGTAGTCAGCCTAAACAGATGGCTCTTGAATCAGCAGCTGGAGCTGAGCCATGCAGAATATAATCAATGATCCCAGTGAATTGCTTTGGTTTTCTAAAGCAAGGAAAGTCTGCTCCTTGTGTGGCATTGTCCTTAAGAAGGACCCCCATTGAAGTCGTTGAGTAATTACAAGTAGCTACCGGTTTCCCTAGAAACCATGGCTCAGCTTGAGCAATGGCAGGAAGGAGTGTTGACTCAATGCAAGAGGAGCTCCATCCTTGAGTTGCTAAGCAAACAAGCCCTCCCCACTGCATGAGGGGTCTAAAAAAGACATCCAAGAGCAACGTAGTGGTTTTCTTTGCACTTCATCCAGCCTTCGTACCACAGTATTTCATTCACTACACAGCTTATTAAAAAGTATATAGACATACTGTAATATTTGAATGGAATAGAATAGAATAGTAATGCTCAAAGTATATGTTTTTAAAATGCCCCTTTTGGTGTGTCATCACATACAGTTAGAAGCACATCAGCTTCTTCAAAGAAGAGGAGCAAAGCTTCCTTCCCCTTACCCACACATTAAGGGTCAGATTGTTAATGCTCGCCTCTATTTTTTGCACCTGCAGCTTGTAGAGGCTAATAACATGAGGGTGCTTGTGGGATATAATTTAGGTAATGCACATATGTAAGTGCCTGATTACGTCCTGGCACTGGTGCAAGTTACAGCAACATGAAGGCTGCTCCATGCTGCTCTGCCCTCCGCCCACAGTAGCTAGTTTCAGCCAGGTGCAGGGATGACCTGGCCACATCACCTTTTCTCCTATCATACCACCCCTAGCACAGGGGGGCTTGGAGGAGTGTGGCTTATGAGCCATTAATGTACCTGTCCTCCACCTGGGGATTCCCCCTACACTAGACAGGAGAAACTGACTGGTTAAGCTGAGTGTACAGAGTTTAGTACCCCTCCCCCTCAAAGCAGCATAAATCAGCTGTGGGCTAGTGATGAATCTGGCCCAGAGATTCCCTTTTCTCTAGCCGGCTCTGATAATGAGGAAGGCTGTTCTTGTGGTTAATGCATTGGACTGCATCTCAAGAGATGTGGGGTCAGTTCCACGTTCTGCCACAGGCTTTCTCTGTGACCTTTGGCAAGTCACTTAAGGTTAGATCCACAAAGAGATTTAGGCACCTAACTGCTACTTCAGGTGCTTAAGTCCAAAATTTAGATCCTCAAAACCCACACTTAGCTACTGCTTAACCCTGTAGGTACCTCAATTTCCAAAGTGCCTAAAAATCTGGCAGCGGGCATGTGCACAGCTGCTGAAGTTCTGACACCTCACTCACACTTAAATCTTGATGGGATCCTCAAACCAGGTGTCACCCCACTATCTTGCCTATGGAGCCCAACCCTGTAGGTGTGCTCAGATGGTGCCTTGGAGCTGGCCTACCATAGAATCATAGAAGATTAGGGTTGGAAGAGACCTCAGGAGGTCACCTAGTCCAACCTGCTGCTCAAAGCAGGACCAACACCAATTAAATCATCCCAGCCAGGGCTTTGTCAAGCCGGGCCTTAAAAACCTCTAAGGAAGGAGATTCCAGCACCTCCCTAGGTAACCCATTCCAGTGCTTCACCACTCTCCTAGTGAAATAGTGTTTCCTAATATCCAACCTAAACCTCCCCCACTGCAGCTTGAGACCATTGCTCCTTGTTCTGTCATCTGCCACCACTGAGAACAGCCGACTCCATCCTCTTTGGAACCTCATTTCAGGTAGTTGTAGGCTGCTATCAAATCCCCCCCGCTCTTCTCTTCTGCAGACTAAACAAACCCAGTTCCCTCAGCCTCACCTCGTAAATCATCTGCCCCAGACCCCTGATCATTTTCGTTCTGTAGTAGGGAGCCCAAAACTGGACGCAATACTCCAGATGTGGCCTCACCAGTGCCAAATAGAGGGGAATAATCACTTCCCTCGATCTGCTGGCAATGCTCCTACAGGTCAAGCCCTGCACAAAACACAATTTATAGACAATAGCCCAATGGTTGGGACACCTGGGAGTAGGAGACTTGGGTTTCAATCCCCATTCTAACTCAGAAGAGCAGGGACGTGAGCCCAGGTCTCCCACTTCAGTGCCCTAACCACTGGGTTATGGGGCATTCTGGGATTGGACTTTCTCAGTCTCTGTCATTGAAGCTGTTCCACTTTATAAAAAATACTTAATATCCATTGAAGCCGGAACTGGCACCTGACTCTCCCACATCTCCGCTGAGTGCCCTCGCCACTGGGCTCTCTCTGGCCCAGCAAAGATGACTGATAGACACACACACTCGCCCCCCCCTTTCAGAAATACCTCATAGCCCAGTGGCACAGGCACTCACCTGGGAGAATTGAGGGCCTGGGTTCAATTTCTTGCTCTTCTCAGGCAGATGGAGGATTTGAACTCGGGTTTCCTACATCTGGGGCGAGTGCTCATGTAACAGGTGATCTGCCCATTTAATAGCCCAGGGTGGTGGGGGGAAGAGGGAGCAGCCATCCCTACCCCAGAGAGAAGCCCAGCAGACATGTGGTGGGGTCAAGCTGACACAGCCGATCAGCACCTTAGGATTAGCCCATACTCTTGTCTGGAATATAAAGGAGAGCTCAAGCCATGAACAGGGTGGGGGGTGAGAGAGGATATTGTCCGGCAAACAGAGCAGGTGGGCCAGCTGGCCCTTTGGAACTCTGCTGGGGTCAGAAAGGGCCCTACCCTATAGCCACTGGAGGCCAGAGGACCCCAGTCCGAACCCTTAAGCAGACTGTTATTGCTGTTGCCTTCTGTATACTTTTCTTGCTTTGTTTGGAAAGACAATAAACAGAGCCCTGAAGATAAGGACAGAAACCTAATCTGGGTGTGGCTGGCTGTCTATCCCCAGCTGGTGACTAGGGCCACCAGCCTACAGTTCTAATGACTGGGCAATTGGGTAGAAGGGGGCTGGCAGAACTTCCTCCTCAATTTTTTGCAAGGAAGGGCTGACCTGGCTTAGGTACCTAACTCCGGGAGCAGGCATAGGTGCCGACTCCATGGGTGCTCCAGGGCTGGAGCACCCATGGAAAAAAATTAGTGGGTGCTTAGCACCCACCGGCAGCCAAGCTCCTCCCAGTGCCTCCCGCCCACCGGCGACCCCGCCTATCAACTCTTCCCCCTCCCTCCCAGTGCCTTCTGCCTGCTATGATCAGCTGTTTCGTGGCATGCAGGAGGCATTGGGGGGAGGGGGAGGAGCAGGGATGGGGTGTGCACAGATGAGGAGGTGGAACTGGGCGGGAAGGGGGGTGGAGCAGGAGTGGGAAGAGGCAGGGTGGAGGTAGGCCCTTGGGGGAAGGGGTGGGGTGGAGCCTGGGCTGGAGTGGGGGTGAGGAAGGGGTGGGGCTTGAGGGAAGGGGTGGATGGGGGCGGAGCGGGGGGTTGAGCACCCCTGGGCCCAGAGGAAACCAGCGCCTGTGGGAGCAGGATCACAGCTGTGAGTTCCAAGTGGAGATAGGTACCACCTCTGGGCCAGAGTTAGGCACCTAAATCCCTAGGGTAGGGTTGAGGCCACACCCCTCTCCTTGGTATTTCCTATTGGCTAGCTTAGGCAGCTCCCTATTCAATGTGCTGGCTTTTGTAGATCCCATTTCTGGGCACCTAACTCTCCTCATGTATTGTATAGGGAACCTGAGCGCCTTGCTCGGAGCTGTGGGTTCCAGTAGGAGGCAGAGCACCTGAACTTAGGAGATGCAATGCTAAGCCTAAATCCCCTTTGTGGATCTAGCCATTGGTTTCTCTGTGCCTCAGCACCCTGCCTTTTAAACTGGGATAATAGTTCCTTTTTTCCGTACTTTGTCCATCTTGTGTATTTAGATTGTAAACTCTTTGGAGCAAAGACTGTCTTATTCAATGTCCGTACAATGCCATCACCATGGAGTCCCAGTCTCAGCTGGGACCTCTATGAGCTACTGCAATACAAAGAGTAATACTATCACTGTTCATGAACTGATTGATTTCTTAGGACTGTTTTGGACAATCTCTGACCTCACCAGTGATACTGCTAATGCATAAAGCCCTTGTTAGATGGTGTTCAGTACTGATCACCTTCAACCAAAAGCCAAAATTGCTTTGCAAAGAATACAAAATACAGCAACAGAGATGATAGCAAACATCAAAGTTACAAGGAAGAAATTAGAGGGTTGGGATATTCACACCAGAATAGAGGAAACGTTGTGACATAATAGAAATTTCCAAAATTATGAAAGGAGGAAATAAAGTTGATAGGTTGTTTTGATTTTGTTGGGTTTGGGTTTCTTAGTTTTCTTTGTTTTTTGCTTTTTGTTTGACTATTGGGTGTTTTTAAAATAAAGGGGGATAATCTAAACATTAGGACTCTAGGAATGAATGCTAAACTCAAGCAGAACTATTTTACACAAAAGATAATAAACGTATCAAATCAGTTGAATGGAAAGATGATTAAATTAAAGAGTATGAATGAATTTCAGATACACCTACATTTATTTCCAGAGAGTTTCTTGGATATTATGGTGGCCTCAATTATATATTGCCTCATATAGGGGTAAGAATGACTTGGCCCTGATTGTTTCTTATGATTAGAGAAAATGAGATTGTTAGGAGAGATTGAGAAGCAGTGTAATTCTAAGGGTATGTCTACACTGCATTGTAAACCCAGGTCTTTGGGACCTTGGCTTGTGGGTTTGGTGTTTCCAAGCCTACGCTTCAGCTTCAACAATGCATTGTAAACCTGGGTTTACATTGCTGGACCCAGGTCTCACAGACATTCTAACGCATCCATACGGCACCACACAGACCTTCTGACTTGAGTCTGCAGCTTGAGCTTCATCCACACTGCAAAATCACAGGGCTTGGACCTCAGTCACAGCAGGACTTGGGCTCGGAGCCACCCCCTAGTGCAGTGGTTCTCTAACTTTTGTATTGGTGACTGTAGTGAGGTGGCCTGGCTCCCAGTCACCCCTGCGAGGGACGAGCCAGAACAGCTGCCAGAGTGGGCGGAGTCACCGCCGCCTGTCCCCGCCCCCCGGAAGTCAAGGGCCTGAGCCCCTGAACGACTGTTTGCTCAGCCCCTGCCTGAGGGCCTGAGCCCGGGACTACTGGTTGCTCGCGACCCCGCCCCGACTTAGGGCTTGGACCTGCGAGACTGATCTGTTCCCCAGCCTCGTGTAGAGAGGCGGCCTGGCTCCCACTCGCCCCTGCGAGGGACGAGCCCCACCCCGGACGTCTACAGTGACCCCTTTCACATAGCAAGCCTCTGAGTGCGACCCCCGTTATAAATGAAAAACACTTTTTAATAGATTTAGCACCATTATAAATGCTGGAGGCAAAGCGGGGTTTGGGGTGGAGGCTGACAGCTCGTGACCCCTCATGTAATAACCTCGTGACCCCCTGAGGGGTCCCGACCCCCAGTTTGAGAACCCCTGCCCTAGTGGGTCCTAAAACCCAGGCACCAAGTGCTTGCTAACTCGAGATAGACTGATTTGTGTGTGAATGGAAGTGGGGCTTGGGCTCAACCTGAGTTAGAACTCAGGCTTAAGATGCAGTGTAGACATACCCTCTATGTGACCTCATACCAAGATATTTTAATATAGTCAATGCTACTCAAGAGAATGCACCTTCTGTTGTCCCAATGTTGAGGGCTGAATTTTTCATTTGCAGGACCAGCTGTCCCTGTAAGTACAGCTTCATAGATGAAAACAAGAAGTTGACACCCCGAAGAGACGTACCATCCTATCCAAAGGTACCATAAGATGCACTTTGTTATCAGGATATTAATTTATAGAGCATGCCTTCCCATGAGGAGCTGGAATACAATGCATGACTTCCCATCACTCTTTAGCTTAATCATTTAGATCACGGATTCCCAAACTTTTTCCCACCAAGGACTCCTTTGGCATCTGACTGACTGTCTGCGACCCCTTTCATTTCCTGTACTATTGGAACAACCCCACCAACGTGGGAATACCCCTGCCATCATGACCACTCACGCACAGTGTGCGAACGGTCACGCTGTGCTGAGGATGTCATGTTGAATACAAAATAGCATCCTCCATGCAGCAAAAATACCAGAATGCTGTTCCAGCATGTTCCGGCCCTGGCTCAAGGGACGGACCCCCACATGACCCACAGCAAATCCCCCAGAGTCCAGGGACACCACTTTGGTAACCACTGGTGTAGATGGAGGGCCTAATCCAAAGACCCTGGAAGCCAATAGAAAGACTCCCATTGATTTCAATGGGTTTGAAATCCAACCCTCAATAACCTTTAATATTCGGAATCTCATTAATGCTGAAAATGTTACTGAATTCCTGAAATTTGTCGAACATTTAGTGTTCTGTTTTATTTAATGATACTTAGTCTGCCGTCTCAGAGCAAGATTTATTATAGTCTATAACTTTATTCTCTATTCTGTAATGGCGCTTCTACTTTTTTTCCTCTCAGTGAAGTATTTTTCAGTTAAAGTAATTTATGTAGTCCTGGCATCTGTCTCTTGAAAATGGATTTAATGAGCTATAAAATGTCATTTCCATTTTGGCTTTGCTTAAATTTATATGTGTTGTTGTCACTACTAACACATGCTTTTTCAAACTGGTCTACATTCCTTTGTTCCACGATATGTAGACGGCAACTATGCCTTAACCTTTTACCCACTGCTAGAATGCTTGGCTTCTGAGATTAACTATTACTGTTGAGAGCTGCACTAACTGAACACAGTGGTAAGATGTTGTTCCTTTCTGCTAGGGCCAAAGGCTTTTAATTGCTTGGTTTTAGGAGAAGTTTTTGTTTGCTCTGTGTGTGACATTTGTTATGGCTTTAAAAACTGGATTTGTGTGACCTCAGGCGTGTTAGGAGGTGGCAGTTCACTTGAAACAGATTTGGTCATTACAGTGCTGTTATTAATTAATACATCAATATTGCTAATTTAAAGCTGTCTAGCAAAACTCTATACTACAAATAAAGTATCGTGCAAACACAAGATTACTGCCTTCCGGAGATGGAGAATTAATCCTCAAATGTAATTCTTGCTTGAATTAAATAACAATGTAGTGGCTCAGATAATTTCATTTATATTCTCAGTATAGAATACCAAAACTAATTACAGCCAACTTTGGTAAGTGGACCAATTAAGCTGCTAGGTTTACGTATTCCAAGAATATTTTGATCACGTGGTCTCAAAAACACTGTTCAATAGTGGTTAGATACCTTACACATCTTCTAATACTCTAGAATTTTTTACAAATTGCCAGCGATTGTTACCAACCCAGTAACAACCCAGAACACTGGGGGTCAAATGTTTAAAGTGCTGTAAAAAAAATGTGTGGGGGGGAGAGGTCTGTGATCCCCTCCACATCTGCCCATCCCCTGCCCCCAACCTCCAAATCAATCCTGTCTCCCCAGCCCCACCACCACGACCACCAGCCCTGAGCTGCTGGTCTCTTTCTACTCCCTCCTCCCCTTCCCCTTCTCTGAGAACAGTGTCAACTCCTGAGGGGAGAGGGAAAGAGCCTTGCCTGCTTCCTGCAGCAGCTCTGATTGGCTGCACTTCCGCAGGATGCAGGCAAGCAGGGAAAGCAAGTAATCAGAGGGGCTTTACACCCAGGGGTACTAAAAATGTGCACCCTTGGTGACCCACCTTGCTTTTTAGAAATGTTATTTCCAGGGTCTGTGTCCTGTGCCAGCCCAGCACACTTTAAGTCCTGCTGGAGGTTGAGTTGGATTTTGTTTTGGAGCTCTGAGTAAACAATAAACAATCACGTTGCTGCCTGGCACCTGATTGAAATGTGGGAACCCTTGAGAAAAACAGCTGTTCAAAATAACAATATAAATCACCTGCAGTTAACTATTTCATCCCCAAAATATGAAGAATTTAAGATTAAAACCAACAAAAGACAATGCATTTTACCCAATCATGGCTGAGGCACTACATTTTGGAAAATTAATTAATGGCATGCCGGAGAACTTCTGATGAGGGCAGAATGCAGCTCCCACAAAGACATGAGGGGAACTCAGTTTTGGTTAATAATAGACACTGTCTTTTTGTCTACAGTACATGCTGTCTCAGGAGACCATAGAAGCACTTCGGAAACCAACGTTTGACGTCTGGCTGTGGGAGCCCAATGAGGTAAAGAGGCAATGAGTAAACAAGTTGTTGGTACTTGTGGCTTATCCCATGACAGCACTGAGACGGTCAGGAAAGCCGTCTTCAGTACCTAGCAATGGAAGCCTAACGAAGGCAATGCAGAACAAAGACCTGGCCTACACTCAGGAATACCCTCTGTTCATTGACTGGCAGCCAGAAGTCAATGAGGCCACCTGGGTGCTGACCCCAAAGTGTAGAAATGAACATGCAAGGGATTGCACTGTCTGAGCAAATCATGCTTTACCCCACTTACAAGTAGGGGTGCGCCTCATTCGCTCAGTCGGTACAAACCCCTGCATGCCCTTCTCTACACTGTCTTCACTGCTTAAAAGGGGGTGTTTTTACATGGCGATAGCTAACTCGAGCTAGCTATAATCCTAGTGGAGACAAGGCACCATAGTTCTTACCTTGATGCAGTTAGTGAAGCTAAACCCCAGGTGGAGGGCATAGGGATGACCTCATCTAGCTAGACAGAGGTAAACACTGCCTGTGCCTTCACTCCACTAGGATTTTACAGCAAGATAAACATACCTTTTTTGCAATGAAGATATAGCCTTTGAGTATGTCTACACTGCAATTAAAAACCCAAGGTTGGCCCATGCCAGCTGACTCAGGCTCACAGGGCTTAGGGACTGTTTAATTGCGGTGTAGACATTCAGGCTCGGGCATGAGCCCAGGCTCTAGGACTCAGCGAGGTTGAAGGGTCCCAGAGCTCAAGCTCCAGCCTGAGCCCAAATGTCTACATCGCAATTAAAAAGCCCCTTAGCCGGAGCCCTCTGAGCCCGAGTCAGCTGGCACTGGCCAGGCATGAGCATCTAATTGCAGTGTAGACATATCCTTAGAGGTCAGCACCTGGCTGGCTACACCAATTGCTGGATCGATGCTATTCCCAAAGGTAGATGAGGCCAAAAATATCCATTCAAGAAAGTTTTGTTTTTTCCTTTTCAGATCCTCTTATCTAATATATATTTTCATGATTCCTCCGCTTTTAAATTGAAACTTGCTGTTTTAAACACGGAATTGGTGGATCCAGGTAATATGCCTGAAATGTAATTCTTTACTCAGCGAAGCATTCTGGAGTGCAATAATTTTTGTTCCCTAAAGGTGCCAAATAGATTGTCCTTATTATAGAACTCCTTGTTTATTTCTTCATAGTCCAAATATTGGTAATGTCATTCAAGGACAAGTGCAACAAAGTTAATGCCAAACTGTGTTTTTTCATGCCATCTAGTATGAGTGAGTCTATGCCTATTCAGCAAAGCGCTTAAGCACATGCTTAACTTTAAGCAAGTGATCAATCCCACTGAAATCAATGGCACTACTTACCTGCTCAATATTAAACAAGTATTCAGGTGCTTTGCTGAATCAGGGCCTGGGTGCAGACATTGATTTGTATGTTCCTGTACAGGGATGTTGGTGTGCAATACATTCAGAGGAGATGCAAATCTATGTGCACAGCATATTATTATTATTATTTATTAATTATTAATCATCATCTATGTTATGGAAGCTCCCAGGGGCCCCATTGTGCCAGCTGCTGTAGAAACACAAAGGAAGAGGATGCCCCTTTTGTGGAAAGTTATAATGTGAAACATGATTCAACAAATGGATGTAACAAATGATAGCACAGAAAGGGAGAAGAAGGTCGTAACTAGATCAGTACAATAGCAACAAAAAAAAGGAGAAAGAGGAGTTGCAAACCAGCAGTACAAATTACATCTTCAGAGAAGTGTTATGTGAACAGGAGCCATTCTGCTTCAAAATCGCTAGATGAACATATTCCATGATGAAGCAAATTTCCAAAGATTAAAAAACCACAACATGAATAATGTTCTTCATTCAGTTTATTTGTTAACATACTTCCAATTGGTAGGACTAACTGGAGGACTTTTATGTGGTTCAGAGTTCAGTCTCCTGTTGGTTGTTAGAATATATGGCCATGCACATTCACATAGAAGGTAACAGAATTTTCACTGCACGCTTCTTGCCAGTTTGAGGGAGATTCTTTATGGTTATTTTTTTCCAGGCACCCATAGTTAAGCATCAAAGTCATTTACTAGTCAGGCAAAACGACTTACCCACCATCTTTCAAATATCTAGCCTGTGATGTCTTTACTGCCCTAAGAAATACAACATGCCAGGCGGATCATAAAAATGTTGGCAGATTGTTTAGCAGACCATTAATAAAGAGTAGGACTAGGGAAAAAAGCATTATCCATGGATTTTTGTACACTGAAGCACAGTATTTTAACAGCCTAACTCATTCATCGTAATGGGAACCATTACATTGTGGCATGCACACTGATAGCATGAGGATATGGAGATTAGGAACATACCATATGTGGGACTTAGGCTCAGAAACAATCACACAAACCATTGTGAGCACAATACCATATGGTAATGTCTGTTAACATTTTCACCCTTTTGACTCTGTTTTATGTTTACATGAACCATTTCAATTATGTTAACACTTACTTAACAGTAAGTGGTGGTTTATGTGGCTGATTTTGAGCAAGTGGGTTATAAATCACCATGCTAGAGTGTAACCAGTGCGTAAGGCAATAACGTAATGGTTTGCTCTACAGTATTTCATCAACCCACCTGGAGAATCTCTTGCTCCCTGAGGAATGTATGACAATATAATCCTATTTTGTCCACTGGGGCTAAAACCTAACCTTCTCTTATGCAGTAGTAAGTGGGGTGTTAGTCCCTTGTTCCCTTCTAAAGCAGCTTATCTGATCAGTCCTGAGTACAGTCGAGCTACGTGCAGAAGGAGGACAAAGAAACAAGGTGACCACTTTCTGTTTGGATTTATGGAGCTGCTCAGGAGACAGGGCACACTCATAAATTGACTTCCTGCCCCACTTTCTCCTCACATTGAGTATCTCTTTGCATCTGTTGTCCCATCTCTCCCCAGACAGGGCTAGCAGACTATCAGAAGTTACTGCAGCCATAGGGCTGCAAATACCTCACAAGGAGCTTCCCCATGGAGATTGAGAGGAACCAGAATGGCTCCTCACTCCAAGCCTTTAATGGTCCATGTCTTTGGAGAGGGGTACCATGCTGCATATATATATTTTTAAACCCATGTTACTCCTTACATCCTTGAACTGGTCCATACAGGTCAGTATCTTTTTCAAATCCCTCCTCAAAAGCCACCGCTTCCACAGTGCTTACAATGTATCTGCCAACAGATGATGCCTAAGCTCAGCCCTGAAGGGAAAGAAAGGAAGGAAAGAAGCTTACCCTATACCTGTACATTAACATATCATATGTGAAAATTGTATATATTTTCAGTGTTGCCAACCCCAAATGTTCAAAAACCATAAGGCCCTCCCAAATCATGAGATTTTTAAATTAATAAATGGGGGAGGAGGGATGTTATTTTCCTTCTGGCTTAACTCCCCTCCCCAAGATTCTCATGTTTTCACCTGATTCCAGGAGCTGGGGCTTTAAGAAAAACTCCAAATATTGTGAGACTCACAATAAAATCACAAAGAGTAGTCAAGATTGTATTTTAGTATTTCCTTCTCCCCCACATTTTGTTTGTCACCTGTCTTCTTTGATCCCAGTGCTTCAAGCTATTCCATGCTGGCAAACTCCTGTGCCCAATTACTTCAATGGGGCTCTGTGCCAGCATCACTGTGTCCCTTCCGCCAGCCCACCCCCGTTTACCAGCTAGCAGAATCAGGGCCTTAGCCTGTAAACTCTGCAGGACAAAGTGTGTGTCTACATCTGTGTTTGGACAGTCCCTTGTACAGTGGAACTCTGATCCATATTTGGCCTCCGGGTGCTATCATAATGAGTAATTGAACCTAAATAATGTGCCAGCTTTTCAAAAGTACTCCACATCTAGCAGCTCCTCAAGGGAGCTTGTCATTAACCTTAATGGAGCTACTGGGTATATATTTGCAGATCTGGCCACTTCATTTAGGTGCCTCAATTGAAGCTGAGCACTTGAAAATCTGGCCCAATTATAATAACCTGTAAATTGGCAAATTGGTTAGGCAGGGGTGGGGACAGGCTGTGCAGCATCTCCATAATGTCATCATCCAGGCCCAAACTGTGACAGGCAGACATAAAATATATAATAGATGTGCAGTATTTATAAATTAAAATGTTTCTGTTGGTACTAAAAGTTTGAATGTTCTGAATTTTGTACCTGCAGAATTTCAACCATAATGTTGTCATTTTGCATTATATTTCCCTTATTTTATTATTATTCAGACAAAATAGAAAAGGAAATATAAGAAAAAATGATGGGGATCCTATACTGAACCATAAGATTTAATTTGCCAAGATCCAAATATACGCCTGCTGAATAGTTGCACAAGATGCAGTTAAATCATTAAGGAAAATGAAGCTCAGCAAATGTGAAGTATGCTGCTTGTTTCATTAGCAAGGAGTGAAGTGGAATACAGGTCAAGTTGAATAAATTGAACTTTATTAAACCTTGTGCCCTGCTCTGTCCATGTGGCTGAGCAGCTTCCAGCCAACCTCCCTGCATTGTCTGGTCTACTGGTGTCTCATCTATAACAGTCCCTCCAGGGAACATGGGACCTCTGACTCCAGTTCTACTGATAATGATGCCCTGCTTTCAATTTCTTAAGAACATAAGAACAGCCATACTGGGTCAGACCAAAGGTCCATCTAGCTCAGTATCCTGTCTTCTGACAGTGGCCAGTGCCAGTTGCCCCACAGTGAATGGACAGAACGGGTAATCATCAAATGATCAATCCCCTGTCGCCCGTTCCCAGCTTCTGGCAAACAGAGGGTAGGGACACCCTCCCTGCCCATCCTGGCTAATAGCCATTGATGGACCTATCCTCCATGAATTTATCTAGTTTTTTTTTGAACCCTGTTCTAGTCTTGGCCTTCACAACATCCTCTCGTCTTCGCATAAAATGTTCTACCTTGTTAATTAAATCCTAGCATGAGTGCAGTCATATTGATGATTTATGCTGGTATAGCTATACCAGTATGGGAAGGGAAATAAGCTGCACTTTATACCATTATAACTGCATCTACACTAGCAGCTGTACAGGTATAACTATTTTGGTAATAAATCACAACCCTAACTGACAAAATTATACCAGTATAACTTTTCAGTGTAGACCAGGCCTAAATCTTTGTTTCAGTAACAGGCTTTGTTTTGTTTGTTTGTTTTTTAATGTATCAACACTATGTTCTGGCCTTGGGTACCAGGGAACGAAGCATAATACTGTAAAGCAAAATTGTGATGGTATTATCTGAGCACCCATCAGTCTTCTGAGATTTTTCTTGCAGTTTTGTGAGGAAACCTTTTTAATTCACATTGGAATGACCCAAAGCCAGCCATAATAGAATTTTACTAAACATGTTATTAAATTAAATATGAGCTGACAAACATTTCACTAAAGGAAGCAATTTTTCCAGGAAACTACGCGTGCCTAAAAAATAGGGCTTTAAAATTCAAATATCTCCTAGGACATATTTATAACATTATTCCAATGTCACTATAATTGAGATGCAAAAACTGGGTCAGGTAATCTTAAACCAAGACCTAAGTAGCATATAAATAAGTTATTTTCTATAATATTTCCAGACACAACAAAATCTAGACTTGGAATGGCATAGCTGATCTAGTTGTGTTTTGTTCCGAAAACATGAATGAATGTCAAATGCTGTTGTCTTAAACAATATTTTGCCTTTGTGTTTTGGGATTCATAGAATCATAGATACACAGTTGTGGGAGGGAATATGCACAAACCTGCTCTAATTTTGTAATTTTACAGTCTAAGGGTCTTTTTATCTGTTTAGTCTATTGAGGCTACTTGATTTTTTAAAAATTCCAGGAAGTCACACATGAATTAGATGTGCCCACTTATCTAGAATGCACTCTACCTCCAGCCACTCTTATCTTCTGTTGTCATATTTCTGTGCACTTGGGTCCTAATACAAAGTCCGTTGAAGTCAATGGAAAGGCCACCATTGACTTCAATGGGCTTTGAATCAGGCCCATAAATCAGTTCCATTAGCAAAATCAAATTACTTCTTCATGAGGTCATATAGTTTTGATTTTCATGAGCAATGATTACTAAGGAGCTCTGGGATGAATTAGAGCCCAATCCAAATCATATTGAAATCAATAGAAGGTTTTATGTTGTCTTCAGTGGGCTTTGGATCTGGTCTTTAGTGAACTGGTTTTGATCTTGCAATCTTTGAACAGCTTTGTTTCATGATTAACAATAGGGCTCCATTAGACATCAGTGTTTGTAATGTGAAGATTTACATTACATTGTACTTTGTGCTTTATAAACAACAGTGATTAAAACAATATCCCGTCTATTCATCATTACAGATGCTGAGTTGTTTGGAACATATGTACCATGATCTCGGATTGGTGAAAGACTTTAATATCAACCCCATCACGCTGAAGAGATGGTTGGTAAGTATTTCTTTAAAGTTCCCAGTATTTGTAATTTTTAAAATACAGCCTCGAATCCTGCAAACACTTCCTCATGGCATTACTTTATTCAGATGAGTAATCCCACTAAAGGCAGTGGAACTACTCACATGTTTAAAGTTAAGCACTTGTCCCAGTGTTTGCATGATCAGGGTCACAGATGACATGTTTTAGAATAGCTCTGTATTTGTTTACTTAATTCTTGATTCTGAGCTTTCTCTGGACTCACTGTGGCCAAATTTATTCCTGGAGTAACTCAATTGTTAACATGGAAAAAATGGATTAACACAGGATGCTTCAAGGCTAGATACTAGGTACAGTATTTAATATTAATGATCCGAAAAGGGAAGTGAGTAGTGAGGTGACAAAATTTACAGATGAGACAAAGTTATATAAATTAGTCAAGACTGGGTACACTGAAGAACTTCAGAGAGACCTAAATAAATGAATTGGCAAATGAAATTCAGTGTCAATAAATTCAAAGTAATACACATTGGAAAGAAAAAATTAAGCTACTGTACACTTCAAAAGGTTCTAAATTAGATTGTTACCTTAGGAAAACATCCTGGGCGTTATTGCAGACAGTTCAATGAAGACCTCTGCAAAATGTGCTGCTGTGGTCAAAAAAGTTAACAAGATATAAGAATTCCTAAGGATTGGGATGGAGAATAACACAGAAAATAGTATGGTGCCATTATGTGAATCAATGATGTGACCTCATTTGGAATACCTTGTGTAGTACTGGTCACTATATCTTAAAAAGGATATTGCAGAATTAGAGAGGTTTCAGAGAAGGGTCACCGGAATTATTAGAGTACATTCTATGAAATTAAAAGGTGGTAAATTCAAAATAGAAAATGCAATGCATAATTAGACTCTGGAACTCATTGCCACAGGAAGTTGTTGAGACCAAGAATTTAACAAGATTCAGAAAGAGATTCAACACTTATATAGATATCAAGAATACCCAGAGTTATCATGATAAATGCTAATACATTTTTTTTGGAAGAGACATTAAATCTCATGTTTCAGGGCTTAAGCCAATCTGTAACATTATAGATGAGGTAGACCTAATGGGGCGGGGGGCAGATTATCCCACATTTCCCTGTGGGGTTCTTACATTTTCCTCTGAAGCATCTGGTACTAGATGGACGTTGGGTTTGATCCAGTATCAGTGGCGCTGGAACAGTTTTTGCAGTGGGGGTGCTGAGCTGCACCCCCCTTTCCCGTCTGCGCCCCTCACCGCCCCCAGAGCTGGGGCCAAGAGCAGGGCCATGGCTCCGGGAGGGGGAGGACGCGGACAGAGGTAAGGCGGCAGAGGCTAGGGCCACAGATAGGGGCTGGGGCGAAGCCCCAGGCGTGGGGCTGGCGGCCGGAACCCTGCATGTGGGGCCGGTGGCCAGGAGCCTGGGACTGTCAGCACCCCCCACACCCCTACTTCCTACGCCTATGTCAAGTATGGCATTTTCTGTGTTCCTATATTATACATTGGTTTCGCCTGAAATTACTAGTACTGGAAGTGATGTGACTCACGATACCTCTGTGTGTAGGCTGTTTGACTGTTTTTCACAAACACGGCATTCCCCTGCACTTCTATGCACAGCGGAAAATGTACTGTCTTTTAAGTGTATGTCATGTAGCATGTTGCTCTGCAGGATTATATCATTTTTGTCTGGAGGATGCAATGAAAACTATTGGATTGCTCTTTCTCTGGCCAAAAGTAGTAAATGTCGGTAAAATGGCACTTGCTGCAAGAATGATTCAAGGACTGGAAAACATGCTTTACTGTGAGAGACTTAAGGAGATGAATTTAGTTATCTTACTGAAAAAAAATTCAAGAGGTGACTTGAGTGTGATCTATAAGAATCTAAACAGGGGGAAGATTTCTGGTAGTAGGTAAGTCTTCAAACTATTAGAGAAAAACATAGCAAGAGTCTGCGGCTGAAAGGTGAAGCTAGAAATTCAAACTGGAAATAAAGTGCAGATTTTTAAGAGTGAGGGTATTTAATTGTTGGAACAACTTACCTAGCAATGTGGTGGATTCTCCATCACTTGAAATCTTTAAGACAGGATTGGCTGTCTTTTTAAGATACACTCTTGTTCAACCACAAATTGTCGAGCAAAATTCAGGAATTACGGGGTGATATTCTATGGCCTGTGTTATACAGGAGGTCAGATTAGATGGTCACAGTGGTCCCTTTTGACATTAAAAACTATGAATCTGTGCCACCTACAATATGTGTAGAGATGCATTCACATCAGTTCAAATTTCCCTGAGTAATTCACAGTGCTACCATTAATAGTTAATACAATCTCATTCTGAACTATGTGTGCGGCTCCTTATTTATTGTACAAAAATCGGAGTGTTACAAAAATTCCTTTGCAAATATTGGCTTTTCCAAAAGGGATGATAAAAAGAAACCCACAGTCCCTACTTCCAGGTGCTGATATTTTCCCAAAGCCTACAGTGTGCTTAGGGTTGAACTCAGGTGGACAAGAAAGAGCTACCTCATTTTACTTGAACATTTCCTTTCTCAGTCCCACATTCGCCTGCCTTAAAAATACCACCGAGAAACTGAGGAACAAGATGACTGTTGCAACCAAATATTTTTAATAGCTCAACATAAAGGGCTGATACAACTTCTGAATCAGGAATCACATTTAATGTTCTGACTTCCACTGATCAATGCATGCATTACAATCATGTTACCTTGCATAACGAATGTGTATGACCCACATTTCAGTGCTGAAGTTGTATGAGATGATGTTTATAACATTTGAGGAGATCGTCAATGTATAATTTTTAAAGTTATTTTCAAAAGTCCTTCTCTACTGAAATAGAAGCCAAACAACACAGGCCTGGTTTTTCAGAAGTGCTGAACCTTCTCAACTCCCATTGACTCAGGCTGGAGGTTTGGATGCTTAGAAATCTGAAAATCAAGCCCAAGAACAAGCGGCTTGATCCTGCAGGGTGCTGAGGACTCTGGTCCTGATCCAGCAATGCACTTAGACTCAGTTGAACTTTAAGAATGTATGTAATCCCACATGTGGCGCAATGGGGCTAGTCCCATGCTTAAAGTTAAGCACATGCTGGAGACCAGAGTGCTGAGTACCTTGCAAAATCAAGCCCTAAGTGTGTGGAGCTCAGTAGAGCTGGGGACGATTGGCTGTCTGATAAGATGTCTTCAGTATATATTTGTAAATTAAATAAATATGACATTCTTGCCTTTGAAGACCTCAGGGTTGACATTCAAATTATGTCAGAAATGAGTTATGTGACTCTGTATATTCCTAAGTGGGCCTTTGTCCCCAGCACAGTTTGGCAGACTTGGTGGTGTCTGCTCAGGAGAGATGCAAGACCAGAGCACGTGTTGTGCATCAGGACTGGGAAAGCTTGCTGTTGCCTGCCTATTCTACTGGGTGAGGCAGATAACAAAGAGAGGGACTACTGACAATCTCTGGCCTCATGTGGCTGGGAAAGGAATGCCCCCTGGTGCTTTTCAGTGACTTCATTAGATGGTTCAGGGATTCTGTTAATGAAATCTTCATAGGGAGCCATATCTAGTTCTCCTCAGCCAAAAGGAGGAGGGTGCTGTTGCAGGGCTGTGGGTTGTGATTTTGAAGGGGCAAAAGTGGAGAATGATGTGGGGCTCCATATGTCTCACGTAGTGACATGCAGTGCCTCGAGGGAAAGCGGGAAGAGCATGGACTCAGATCTTTCCATTCAGAAACAACTCTACGGTCATTAACTGTTTTACTCCCTCTTTTTTGTAGCTGTGTATTCATGACAATTACAGAAATAACCCGTTCCATAATTTCCGGCACTGCTTCTGTGTGACTCAGATGATGTACAGTATGATCTCACTCTGCAATCTCCAGGTGTGTCTCTAGTTTGTCCACATAGCTATCTGTATTTCTGCTTCTATCGCCAGATAAATATTCATCCACTAAGGGTCATAAAACCCAGGATATTTTCCTTCCAAAAAGGACCATGATTTTGTTTGTACGTGACTCATTAATTTATTGAAAGCAAGCAAGAAACTTTAGGAAACCTAACTACAATTAGGTATAGTGGAAAGAAAGGCTGGTCAATGGTTGGGGAACTAGCCTAGGGCTTGGGAGACCTGGGTTCAAGTCCCTGTTCTGCCGCAGATTTCCTGTGTGACCTTGAGCAAGTCCCTTACCCTCTCTGTGCCTCAGTTCTCCACCTGTAAAATGGAGATAATAGCACTGCCCTACCTCACAGGGGTGTTGTGAAGATAAATACATTAAGATAGTGAGATGACAGTAATGGGGGCCATGTAAGTACCTAGGATGGGTCTGAAAAGTTTAGATAAGTATCCATAAGCATAAGAGCTTTACCAAAAATGACCTAAACTTCTGGAAACTCTCAGCCTTGGATAGTCCCCTGCTGGCTCCCGCCCCATGAAACAAGTCTCGGCTCCTCTATCTTTGCTGATCAATGCTCCTTCCTCTTTGCTGCTCTTCAAGGGAAGAGGACTTCTCCACTCCTCCTGTGTGGTACTCTTTTCAGTGGAAAGCCATACAGCAGCCCTCCCCTTTCTCTCTCCCTTTCACCAGAAGCAGCAGCTGAGGACAGGACCCAGTAGTGTCTCCACTGAGTGCTCCTTCACACTCCATTCATTCTGGCTCTTCCCCAGTACTTGTGTCCCAGACTACACCATCACCTTCTGAAGCCCCTGAGCCAATTAAACCTTGTGCCTGCCTGTGCTCCAACAGGGCATTCTGGGGAGCATGTACCAGGGAAACTCTAGACTCTCTGGAAGCTTGACAAGAGCTGCAGCAGCAGTGGCCAGTACAGAGGCTAAGCTGCCACCCAAGGAAGGAAGGAGTTTTACAGTCTTCCTCAAAAGAGGATCTGCCACTGTAGATAAGTGGTTGGGCTGTTCACAGGACATGGTGAAGAGACTTACCGAACAGATCGAGCCATGAAAAGGAGGTTGTGTTTTGTTCTGAAATAAAAAATGTTTCCAATGAGTTCTTATTTCACCCCGATTGGTTCATCTATGTCTAATTATAATGAGAACCTATAGCCCTAGATTATATGAAAAGTCATTATTTAAATCACTGAATAAAATGCTCAGTCATTTCAGAGACTTTTATTTAGTCATCTAGGCCTGAATCAGCAAAGCACTTAAGCACATGCTTAACATTAGGAAAGTGACAGAGTAATCCCATGGAGACAAGGGATAGTCCAAGGTGCTGCACCCTAGAGCTCTACTAACTTCTTTGGGATTTGTGAGCACTCAACACCTCTGAAAATCAACAAGACAGCTGGCTGACTGGCATTGCCCATGGAATGAATTCAGCTTTAGTTCTAATATAATAGAATCCTACAAATAGGAAGTCTAGAAAACATCTCCTTCTCTCATCCTGTCAAAGATATCAGTGATCCAGGGATGTAGTAATATGCCAGATTTCCAGACAGGAGTTATGACTGAAGTATATCTTTCAGAGGGGTAGCCATGCTAGTCTGTATCAGCAAAAATAACGAGGAGTCGTTGTGGCACCTTAGAGACTAAGAAATTTATTTGGGCATAAGCTTTCGTGGGCTAGAACCCATTGGATGCATGAAGTGAAAAATACAGGAGCAGATATAATTCCATGAAAGGATGGGGGTTGCTTTACCAAGTGTGAGGTCAGTCTAACGAGATAAATCAATTAACAGCAGGATACCAAGGGAGAAAAAATAACTTTTGAAGTGGTAAGAGAGTGGCCCGTTACAAACAGTTGACAAGAAGGTGTGAGTAACAGTAGGGAGAAATTAGTATTGGGGAAATTAAGTTTAGGTTTTGTAATGACCCAACCACTCCCAGTCTTTATTCAGGCCTAATCTGATGGTATCCAGTTTGCAAATTAATTCCAGTTCTGCAGCTTCACGTTGGAGTCTGTTTTTGAAGTTTTTTTGTTGAAGGATTGCCACTTTTAGGTCGGTCATTGAGTGACTAGAGAGACTGAAGTATATCTGACCTTCAACAGCCCAAGGGCTGGCCTCTTTGATTTTAATCTCAAATTTAGGTCTCCCCATTTAAATTGACCAAGAAGTAGAAAGAGCCATCAAGCTAAAGTTGTCTCTTCCATGTCATTACTTCCCCAGAAGACCCCCAAATCAGACTGCGGCTCAAAGAAAGAGCGCTTATTAAAGCTGGAAGAACCATTCACAATGTATTAATGTAACCCTTTCCCTGGATGCAGATAGTCTGACATTTGTATGAATTTGGGGCCTGGTCAAAATCCCAGTGAAGTGACTTTCATGGTCTATGAATTGGGACTTAATTCACTATATAAAATATTTCAACAAATGTTTTCTGCAAACTAGATTCAGCCTATGGGTTCCTCATGAACCGCTCACTGAAAATATTGCTTTGCATATTCTATGTTCAGGATTCAGATTTATTCTGTATGGTCACCTTAGCCTGGAGTATTTTTCCCTCACTGGATGACCTAACATTTCTAAACTGCTTTCACTTCCACACAAAACAAATTTAATTTCATCATGAACCACATTTTGTTCCATGGCAAAATGAATCCCAGGTACTGGCAAGAATTTGTGTTCTTGTGGATATACATATGAGCAAAACTGCTTCCACAAACATTCATCCTGTTTGGAAGTTGCTGAAATGTTTATGAAAAATTTTCCTCACCCTCTTCCCATCTCTAGTTAGTGTGAAAGATAATGGTATGTAAATTGTCTTCCAACCCTCCCTCAGCTAGTGTAGACACTGGAATGATTTCTAAAGGCCTGAGTATTAACATCTTTGTGCTTTAAAACATAATATGAATATGAATAACTCTCAGACAAAATTCCACTGGCCTCCTCCAAACTGCTTCTATTTCCTGCGTCAAAGCCAAATCTGAGTCATTTGTTGCTGTAGTGAACAGTGGAATCTTCTTTCTTATCTACAGTACATTTAATTAATGAATAATGGTTAATTTTACCCAGATGATTTGTTTTTCTGAAATGTGAATGTGTTAGGGGAAAAAAAGTATAGAAATTGTGAGACACTATATTATTATTTTTTTCTATTGCAGGAGAAATTTCCCCAAGTTGATATCTTAATTCTAATGACTGCCGCAGTATGCCATGATTTGGATCATCCAGGATACAACAACACGTATGTGTGCCCTTTATTTTTTGTTCCTTTCAAATATATTGGGAAAACAATGCAGATCAGCATTTTCTTCTCATGCCCAGAGCAGCGAGTAGGGCAGCTGAGTAGGAATCTACCCACAATGCTCTACTATCATGGTCAAATACTGACAAGGACAGAGCCACCACTGGTTAGGCTATATGCAACGCTAGCCATTAGCTTACTCAGTCCTGAGCTGAGGCTGCTAACTGTGCTAAACTCTGAAAGGAAAATGGCTCCCTCTTCAATTTTCTCATAAAACTTACGTATTTTCCATTAAAGGAAATTGGCAGCTAGAAAACATTCTCAGGTCATATTCTTTTGTTAATGAACCTATGTAGCAGAAGAATGGTCATATGGTTGAGGCTCAATAACATGGGAAGAGGTTTTGGTTCTTTTCCCAACTCTGCCAAAAACCTTAAACAAAGCATTTAACCACTGTCTATCTCCATTTGCCCATCTATACAATGGAGATAACAACAGCTAGCTGGCAGGGGTGATCTGAAGGTTACTTCATAAATGTCTGTAAAGCACGGTATGAGCCTCGGATGGAAGGGGCTCTAGAAGTGCTAAGCATTATTACTTCTGTGTGCTTGTGTGAACTATATATAAACTCTAATTTACTTGTCTTCAGCTATTAAATAAGGGCCTGATCCAATTTGCGTTGAGCTCCGTGAGCATCTTTCCATTGACTTTACTGGGAGTTAGTGGGAGCCAAGCCTGCGAGCTAAAAAGAAGAGTCCCCTCTATCCTTCCCACATATGTTTTTAAGTTATAGAAATTCAGTAATAACAAGTAAATAATGAGAGTCTTTGAAACTATGTGGAAGTATGATCATTTTATCAAAAAAAAATTGGATTTAATATTAACTGTTGCCATAATTAATTAATTAATTAGGTATTTACAACAATATACATAAAAATAACCAATGTCTAATGTGTAATGTATGTTTTTAAGTGTTGGGTGTAGGCAACATGTGAGACCTCACTATTTTCCTTCACATCAGCTACCAGATTAATGCCCGAACAGAGCTTGCAGTGCGCTACAATGACATCTCGCCACTGGAGAACCATCACTGTGCTGTGGCTTTCCAGATCATTGCCCAGCCAGAATGCAACATTTTCTCCAATGTCACCCAGGAACAATTCAAACGAATAAGACAGGTATGAACGTTGATCCAGAAGGGAGGCTATGGCATGCAAACGGCTCTTGAAGATTTTGTGCACAAATCTACCTTCTGTACAGAATAATTCCATCAAGAGGTTAGAACTGATCTCAAATAATCTCAAACTTGAAGTAACACAGAGAGATTCCTGGGCTATTTCTTTAGCAACTCTTGTTGAACTGTTGAGCTGACCTTCCTTGGGTACCAATGAGTTTGACTATTAAACTTATACTCTTCGGTATAGAAACTTACATTATGAAAGGAGTTGTTGGGATGTGACTGTAACTAGGCCAACATGCTCATATGGTAACAACTTAACCATTAGAAGAACATTATGCTGAACTTAGTTCAAACTGGAGACAATTTGTAAAGACATAAACAAATATTCACCTTCTACACATTTTATCATCTTTTTCCCCCCGCATTTTTCATCATTATTAAAAATATTTGTGTTTATACAAAAGCTTCAATCTGTGTAGCCCATCTCTTTTTTTGTTGTGTGAGGCAATGATGTCATAAGAATAAATTCTGTGACATCACAATATTTTCCATGACAACAAACTAAAATGTAATTCGCATAGCATTATGGGCCAAATTCTGCCCTCAGATTCATGGATGCAACTCCCATCCATATTAAATGAAAATGCAGAAATGCAAAACTGCCATTGACTTCTGTGGAACCAATCTTGGGCCTCAGCACGTAGAACTGAGCTTTTAGTTTATTTCTTTCTGCACTTTGCATTCATACTAAAAATCAAACAAAGCTCAGAACCAGAAGCAGCAGTTTCTCCAGCATATAATTATACACAAACCATTTACATAGTTAGTCATTCTCTTATGTCACTGTGAATTCTTTAAATTAATGGTCTAGTTTGTCAAGTGGCCTCAAGTATGAAAGTTCCTCTTTCACTGGTGCTGATGTGATGCAGCTGTTCTTCTTGTCTGTGTTATAAGGTATTTGTGTTAATTTAAGCACATGTGTTTACACAGCAATAGCTATGCCTTGTGAGACATGTTAAATCAATGTATTATTATGTTTGTTTTAATAGGGGATAATTACATTAATCCTGGCAACAGACATGGCAAGACATGCAGAAATACTGGACTCTTTCAAGGAAAAAATGGATAATTTTGATTACTCAAATGAGGAACATGTGACCTGTGTAAGAAGACTATGTGTTTATCATTTTTCAGTGCCTAGCATGGTTCATAGTGATACTGCTACATTCTAAACTTTGGTTTTGGCCTGATCATGCAAGGTGTTGAGCAGAAGTGGTCAGAATTTTTCTGTCAAAATCGTGTTTGTTTTTTTTTAATAGAAAGTGCAATTTGTGCAAACTTGAAATTTTGTGTGGGGAAAATTTTGATTTTGACAAGAAAGAAATCCAAATAGTTTGTTTTGGGTTGGATCAATTTGAATTGAATACTTGGATAGCTCCCCAAAGTGTAGTATATAAGTGCCTCCAACACTCCTGTGAGGTAGAGAAGTACTTCTTTTACAGCTGGAGAAGTGAGACCCAGAGAGACTAAGTGACTTGCTCCAGGTCTCACAGGAGATCCTTGGCGGAGCAGGGTATTGAGCCCAGCTCTCCCTAGTCCCAGCCTAGCTACCTAACTATGGAACCAACCTTCCTCCCCTTTTTGGGTGGCACTGTGAGTGGGTACCAAATACTGCAGGGAATTGTGTGCCTAAAAACAACGGTTTGCACTGTAACATTAACAGAAACGTCAAAGTATTTCTTGTAGATTTTTATAAAAGCTTTCCCCCAAAAAAACAATGATAAGTCTGGGAGCACTTGATATAAACAAAGTCTAGATTCCTCTTTCGGATTTTGAAATCCTAGAGTCATCTGAGCAAGAAATAATTACTGTATCTGTCAGGATATAAATTCTTAGTTTCATTCTAGTCTCCATTACGTCCATCATAACAATACTTTGTTCTAGACCTAAACCAATCCCCATTGAACTCAGTGGGAATCTTTCCATTGACATTAATGAGGATGGGATTGTGTCCCTATAGTGCCTTCCCTCCAAGAATGTCAAAGCCCTTTACAATCATTCATGGATTAAGCTTCATAATCCTCCCATGGAGTAGGTAACTATTATAGGAGGAAGAGAAAGTAGATCAGTCTTGTGCCTTAGCTATAAGACTATCCTTCTTGTCTGAGATCATTCCCCTCTGCCTCTCTAAAAATGAAGGACTCATGGCTTTTATGTCTTCTATAAAGACAAAGAGACAGGCTTCTATATTACCAGAGTGTTAAAATATTTTTCCTCCTTCAGTTGAAGATGGTACTTATAAAATGTTGTGATATCTCGAATGAAGTCCGCCCAATGGAAGTAGCGGAACCATGGGTAGACTGCTTATTAGAGGAATATTTTATGCAGGTAAGAATGAGAAACAGAGACACAGATACACAATCATCATCATAATAATAGTAGTAGTAATTCCTATTTTAACTATAGCTGACAGCTGACAGCTGACTGGCAATACTGTATGACATTCCAGTGCCATAAGGATGAGGAGGTTTCTTTTGCATAAGGTGACAGAAGTGTGGCATAAGACAATATGTTCAGAATAAAAGTGACTGTAATTGACTGCAATTTGTAAGATAAATGACAATAACGTAGAAATGGTAATGTCATTTGGCTGCAGCTTGTTCTTACTAATAGGGCTGCCTAGTGAGTTTATATGGCATGTTAAACACTTGTCAAGCCAAAAGGGCAAGAAGCGTGAGTATAGAAAAAGTCAATTAAATGGGCAGTATTAAATGGGCCAAGTTTAAATTATATCTGTGATGATTTGAAATGACCGAGTCTGCATAGGATGAACATTTGCTTTAAAAATGAAAACATTCTGATTATTTCCAAAGGACACCATCAACTTCATTAGTCCTGAAAAGTCAGCTTATGCTCCCAAAACAGTTGCTTCTTTCTGGATTCCCCCATCTCTCTCTAGTATGGTTTCTTGAAATATAAAGCAACATTAAAACTATCAGCAATCCTCTGCTCTCTCCCACCCAAGTCAAGCTGTCTGTACAGCAGCTGGCAGCATGCAAAGCTTTATTGTGATTGGAGGAACAAGATGCCAGAGTTTTCTTCTTTCTATTTTTTTTTTTTTACATTTTCCCTGTGCTGAAGGAATCAGTTTAACAAAGAAATTACATTAGACGTATCCAACGGGGAAGGCTTGACAACAGAGAATCTTAATAACAAAATGTTAGAGGCACCTTTAGCTCATTGTCTCTGCAATATTTTTATGCAAAATAAAATGATCTGTCTCTGCATTTTATTGTGTTCCTCACCCTAATATCTGACACAAGGTACTACAGTGCACACATTATTAAAGCAAGTCTGACAGATGAGAGTAAATGCTGGCAATGAAGTTAAAGGGGTGTCAATTTTTGGCATATTCTGTGCCCTTCTTACTAACTATGCACTTACAGGAATAATGGTTCAGACGGTCAGCTGATTCCAATCTCTGTAGACCCATTTAAGTCAATGGAGCTACGCTGATTTATACTAGCTGAGAATCCGGCCCATTATTTGTAAAGATCTTTCCAAAGTTTGGAACGCAGAGATACATCCGTCCCTGAATCTGTATGTACTAGGAGCCACTTGATAGACTAGAAACAAAAACCATTTTTGACCATGGTTGGCTAGTCCTAGATTAATACCTAAAAGAATAATTCTCCAGAGAAGAAGGAAGTCAAGGACCCTTTCCCTCCTAGGTAGAATGGCTAAGGGCTAGATTCTGCTACTTTGTCTCACACTGAGTAGTGCTTTACTCCACAAGAAGTCCAATGGATTTGGGGTGGCTGCCTAACTGCCTTGTACGTCTCTGAGTATCTCCCTCCTACAGTATGTCTACACTATAGCAGGGAGCAAGTGCAACCATGCCTAGTTGGGTGGCACTCTGTCCCCCTCTAGTGGCAGCTAGAGATTGATGAGTCTGTTACAGCCTGGGCTAAGAGACATGTCTTTTGGCTCATGCATTAAGCTCCAGAGGTCCCAGGTTTGATCCTGGCTGACAACGACCAGGTCTATTGGCATTACTCAAGCCTCTTAAGCCAGGCAGACAGACTTGTGCTAGTGGGCTTACACCAGGGGTGAAAGTAAGTTAGGCCACTTACTGGTACGGGCCGGGAGAGGAACTCCGGCCCCCGGAAGGGGCAGGGCCTCGGGCGGAAGGGGCGGGGCTGGGGGGTCAGCATCCCCCAACCAGCCCTTTCAGGCCACCTGGCCCGCACCACCCGTGGATCCCGTGTTGATTTAAAGGGCCCGGGTCTCCGGACGCCGCTGCTGCACTAGTGGCAGCGGCATCCGGAGCCCTGGGCCCTTTTAAATCGCCGGCCCCAGGGCAACTGCTCCCTTTGCCCCCCCACCCGTCGGAGGCTGCGGGGGAGGGGAGGGCCAAAGGGGCAGGGACATTAAATCGCTGCAGGGCCCTTTGCCGCGGCAGAGCTTTAACCTCGCTGCCCATCCCCCACCCTCTGGCAGCAGCGGCCCTGCGCTGCTGACAGGGGAGGCAAAAGGGGCAGGGACATTAAAGTGCTGCCGATGCGGGTTCTTACCGGTACGGAGTACCAGTCCGTACCAGCTCACTTTCACCCCTGGCTTACGCTAAATATAGCTGTGTGAACATTGCACTACCAGAGGCTTGAGCTAGCCACTTGAGCAAAAGCCCACCCTGGGTTCGAGGTGGGGTGGCTGGCCTCCTCCAGTGCCGAAACATCCCCACAGCTATTTTAGCACTCTAGCTCGAGTCCCACTAGTGTGAGTCAGTCTACATGGGCTGTGAGGCTCGCTCCTGACTGCATACATACTCTCATGGTCTTGTTACAATATGATACTTTTCTGTACATGCAGCATTTGTGAAAAACCAAAAGAAACAACAATACAAAGGTTATTAAAACAATAAGAGTCAGCTTCTAAAATGTATAACACACAGTTTCCCTTTCATTTGCTGTTGTCACATATACCATTGAGGCATGTGTACAGAATATCAGTGATCTAGTTGCTGGCCTGCAAACAGTTTGTGTTTTGCTGCCCTCACAGTCTCCCTGTTGATAATAATCTTTGTTAACTGTTGAATCTGTCCCAGAGTGACCGAGAAAAGTCTGAGGGACTTCCAGTGGCACCTTTCATGGACCGAGATAAAGTGACCAAACCAACAGCACAGATCGGGTTCCTTAAGTTTGTCCTGATCCCAATGTTTGAAACAGTAACAAAGGTAAGTTTTTACAGTTCTAAGATGCCTCCTGGAGCTGAGAACATTTCAGCTTTGATTTTGATAAACGTTTAGTCAGCCAGTGACACCTGCTCTCGCTCCATTTCTATCATTTACAGATAAATAAATATTTAAAGAAATGGTCGTTTGACTTTTCTCACTTTTGTTTAGCTTTTTCCAGAAGTTGACGAAGTGATGCTCCAACCTCTTTGGGAATCCAGAGACCGCTACGAGGAATTAAAACAACTAGATGATGCTATGAAAGAGGCAAGTTATACATACCCAGAACTGAGTGACATATTTCAGTCAAATATTAAATTTGCTCAAAAATTCAGTGAGGAGTGACCAAAACTATTCGTGAATATGGGTTGAATTCAGCAAATTGTTTTGGCTGAATAAAATTTTCTTTAAAAAGTTGAAAAAGTCTAAAGGGTTTATTTTGGCTTTTTAAAGGCAAAATGTTTTGACTTTTCATGTCAAAACATTTCTTTTTGAAATCTAGCTCCATGTGTTCACATTTTTATTTAAAAGGGTAAAACACCGAAAACGTAACAAAAGGAAAATAATTGTTTCACTCAAATTACATATTTTGTTCAGGCCAAAATTATTGTTTTCAGCCTTTTTGTTTCATCAAGAAAAAAAAATCAGTTTCAGTTCAAAACAAACCGATTTTGTGGATTTGAACTGAAAAATCAATTATTCTCTCTGCTCTATACATATGCTCTGGGTGGTACTAAGAAGTGAAACAGACAATTCAAGTTCTTCTTCATGTTGATGATATTTATTGCTTTTGATTATATCTATGGTCACTTTTTCTTCCTATATATTTGTAAAGCCCCAGACATACCTATGGATAAGTAATAATAATAATAAATAGAAAGAGCAAGAGAAGCAGTCATGATACCTAACCACAGAAAAGAAAATGGCAAAAAAAAATTCTGGGTGCACAGAATGAGTAATTAAAAAGAGCCTGCAGAGATATTACCAGATGTCATTGGCATTACACCAGAAATTGCTCTCGCTCTCTCTCTTATACTGCACACACACGCATACCATACAATACGATTAAACAAATGACCACATTAATTCATTTTATGGCCCAGGTTAAACTATCTATCAATGGTATTTACCAAATGTCTCCCCCTTTGGCATGTAAGACCTCTGAGAGCTTCGATGATATCTGTAACCAGGCGTCAGGTCTTTCAGCTCTCTCTAACCTTTGCCAAATCCTTTTCAGCACTGTGCAAGCAAGAGAATCACAGTGTTGTGCTTGGTCCTGCTCCCATTGAAGTCAATGACATAGCTCCCATTGACTTTAGTGATACAGAATGATGCTCTTAGTGCTCAGACTGTGACCTCTACTCCTGAGTCATCTCCCTCTGAGGTCAGAGTTTAGGTTTCTTTTCGTCTCGTCAATGATGCCCAACAGCAGGTAAGCCCAAATGCACTACATCCAAATCCAGTTACCTTACATAAAAGCAGAGTTTATGGGCTCAGGAGAGAAAACAGAGAAAAATCCGAAAATAAATTAAGCTCATCTAGGTGGATGCTCTGATAAAAGCACTGATTGAGGGGCACAAAGCTGGTGGTACAAAGTATGGAAATGTTACTTACCGTATAGTTAGAAAAACTCTTTTTGGTCTGCCTTAAGATTCTTTTCCTACTGTGTTAGATTAATGTCACCCTGTTTTAGGAAGTCTGTATGTATGTATATGTATGTATATGTATATGTGTGTGTGTGTGGTGTGTGATCTCAAATTCTTTTTCCTCTTCCATTCACTCTAATTTAAGTGATCTTTCTGTTGACAGAGTCATTTTTCCCTTGGTGGGTATCCAACTCTCAACACCATTATCTGAGTCAGTATCCAGTAATACAGTAAAAAGAACAGGAGTACTTGTGGCACCTTAGAGACTAACAAATTTATTAGAGCAGAGGGGCACATTGTGATATATGCCACCATGTGCCTGCAATGCCCCTCTGCCATGTACATTGGCCAAACCGGACAGTCTCTACGCAAAAGAATTAATGGACACAAATCTGACATCAGGAATCATAATACTCAAAAACCAGTGGGAGAACACTTTAACCTGTCTGGTCATTCAATGACAGACCTGTGGGTGGCTATCTTACAACAGAAAAACTTCAAAAACAGACTCCAATGAGAGACTGCTGAGCTGGAATTGATATGCAAACTAGATACAATCAATTTAGGATTGAATAAGGACTGGGAATGGCTGAGCCATTACAAACATTGAATCTATCTCCCCTTGTAAGTATTCTCACACTTCTTATCAAACTGTCTGTACTGGGCTATCTTGATTATCACTTCAAAAGGTTTTTTTCACTTACTTAATTGGCCTCTCAGAGTTGGTAAGACAACTCCCACCTGTTCATGCTCTCTGTATGTGTGTATATATATCTCCTCAATATATGTTCCATTCTATATGCATCCGAAGAAGTGGGCTGTAGTCCACGAAAGCTTATGCTCTAATAAATTTGTTAGTCTCTAAGGTGCCACAAGTATTCCTGTTCTTTTTGCGGATACAGACTAACATGGCTGCTACTCTGAAACCTGTCAGTAATACAGTGTAATTCTTCCTGTTGCACAACCCAAGTTACTTTTTCATATAACACCAATGTGCTTCCTATATGGTTAGATGCTAGCTTTTCTGTTTGGTTTTGTCTTTTCCTGTTTCAAAGTTTATAAGAAACTGATCTGTATTTAATACAAACATTTTCTCATTTCCTCCAAAGACATTGGATCTAAGGGCTTGTCTACACTGGGGAGTTTTACACTGACATAAAATTGCACTAGTGTTGCACTGGTGAAAACATGTTCTGTGCACACCCTGCACTGGGGTAGAAAGAGGATTGCATCAGTGTAGCTTTCCTGGCTTTGACAACAAGGTACATTGCACTAGTGCACATCGCTTGTTTACCCTAGTGTGGCGTGTGTGCAGTGTCATCTTTGTAGTTACATTAGTACAGAATACCCCAGTGTAGACCAGCCTTATAAGGAAACGTGACCAGCAGGCCATTCCCATAACATCTTGTTAGCTTATTGAGTCCCTTTAACAGCTCTTTGAGAGAATGTTTCATTGTCATGCAAATGAAAATTAGTTTCCAAGCAGGCTAATTTCTACATAGCAAAACATACAGAGCACGGTATTCCACTCCCCAGGGTTTATATAGCACATACAGTTTATATCACACAGACAAGACACTCACATGGTTACTAAAGGAAAGTGAAAGAAAGTTTGCCTCTGGTGGTCTAGTAGTGTTGATATGCACTGACATGTGAGAGATGCAGATTTATTTACCAGGCCTAGTCCCTCACTCCCTGGGTGGTGGTGGTGATTATTTGCCATAGCACCACTAGAGATAGGCACTTTCCAAACACTTAAGAAGGACAATTCCTTCTCCAAGGAGCTCAATTCTAATTCTGATTGAGAGTGGACAGGAACAGAAGACGGGCCTTGTAGGGGGAGTTATAGAAGGGCAAAGAAAATCTTGTGGAAATTCTCAAGTCTATGACAGAAACATGAAACATTCCTTAACGAAACCAAAAATAAATTCAAGATGATAATGGGGGCTTGTTGACACTTTGAGAAGTTTCAAGCTGAAGTGAATTTTTATACCTGAAATGTAAAGCTGTCAAAAACAGAGTTTCTATGGAAACAAATAGAGCCTTAATTACGGTATATCGGCACAGGAGTGCTGGTATAATGAACTGTGTAAACTCAGAAATCCATCAAATAATAGCAGGTAGCGAATGATCTCAGATATTAACTCAACAGATAATGAGAAATACTGAGATGCACTTTCTCCAGACAAGTACCATAGTTATTTTGGATGGAATGGGGCCTTTGATGACCAAATTGGTGTATACAATTCATTAGCGATTCAGCTGATACCTTATTGAGGATTAGTGATCAACTAGCGGTGGCAGTCTGTCTGTGATGTGCCAGTGGTGATATTTGTTCTGCTTTGCTCTTTATTCTAGTTGCAAAAGAAGAAAAGCACAAGTTTGACAACTGACAGCACAGAGAAGTGAAAAGAAAAACACTCTGAGCTACACAAAAGTCACAAGGTGAGTTTGTTTGTTTTTTAAATATTTTAAAAGTAGACACACATGGACAGAAGATGGTGCAGCTCAACTGACTTCAGCGAACTTTTCCCTTCTTGTGCCCATAGAGAATTTGGCTGGAAGTCCATAGACATATGATGAAGTTTTAACAACCACCCTTTTCTGGAAAATGATTCACAGAAGTCCCCCCCCCCCCCCCAAAAAATAATTCTGATTAATGCACTAAATACCTGTAGGCAGCCATATGACAATTACAGCATAATCTAACTAATCTTTGTATCTTAATATTTATGGGCCAGTGGGTGTAGCAGCACATGCTTTGTTTACCTAGCAATATTCCAGAGATTATGACCTAACAGTGTATTTATCTATATAATCATCTGAATTTTATTATGTTTAGTTGACATTTAATATATTTGATCTGAATTTCCCTTCTGTACCAGAACAGAACTGATGAGACCTTAAAGGTCTGTTGAGTGAGTTCACGGAGTGGATTGATGCAGCTAAGTATCATGGGATCCTTCAGCCCGGAGGAAAGATGGTAGAAAGCCGCCGAGACCATGGCAAGAACATATTTTCTAAGAACTGTTGCTATCCTCATGGATGCAAAAAAAAGGAAACTTTGATGTATAGATTTTTTTTATTTTTCAACTGCTCTTTTAAATAATATATTCTTATACAAACTTGGGTGCTGTAATTATTTCCTTTCATAGATGTGTCTATAAAGAACTGCTCCTGTTCCCAAAGAAAAATGTTTTCATAATATGTATATGGAGGAAGAGGTTGGGTGTCGGACTTTTTAAAGGAGCCATTTTGTAAACATTTGTGTGTGGTATAGTGTGTGTCATAACAGTAAGAACAGAAAAATGCTTTATTATTCATGTATGGTTATGTAAATATTAGGAGCCAAATCCTGCCCTGGTGTATACCCACAGGACACTACCCCTCACATGGTTACTAAAGGAAAGGGAGAAAAAGTTTGACTCTGGTGGTCTAGTAGTGTTGATACGCACTGACATGTGGGAGAGGCAGGTTTATTTACAAGGCCTAGTCCCTCCCGCCCCTGCCACCCTACTGAGGGCCAGATTGTGACTGATCCCTGTGGAGGAGTACAAGGGAGGAGGATGAGGGGTAAGGAACCATTGTTTCTTGTGCCCCTGTTGCAGGGGTTAGCCACGATCGTAGTCCTGGAGCAATCCTGAGTGCAGGAACTGGTCCCTGCTAGCACTGGCTGGGACACTAGCTGCCAGAGTTGGCCAGCTACACAATGGAGTCCCCCTGCTGGGGTATATCCATGGGTGTGCTCTGTCTGTGTGACAACGGCCCTCTTGGCTGACACATGGGGAACTGAACAGGAGATGTCCAAACTAAAAACATGAGCTGCTACAGCTTGAGCTAAATAGCCAAAGCTCTGTAGTTAGGGACTGCAACAACTCCTATCCTCTGTGTATCGACACAGAGGGGCAGATGTAGCACATGTTCACCCAGGGTTACATCTGCACACAAGGGAATTCCAAGCGGCATGCGCAATAGTGCCAGTGCTGGAGTGGTGCTCCTCCATTCCACCCCCAATGAAGTTCATGGCTAGAAGCCTCAATAGAGCCTGGAACGGGGTTCCACATGTATTACCGAGGGCAGAATTTGGCCCTAGCTTTTTAAATCTTCACATGACAGAAGTGTAAGAAGTATTGCACTGTAGCTTTCACATAGGTATGCTTTTAATCAGACTCTTTTGGTGGAAGAAAACAGGCTGCCATTTCTGTGCTTTGTCTCCTAGGTTATTCTGTGGTTGTGCTATAAATATGCAGAGTAGCACATAAGGAAGGCACGGTGCCCACGAATGCTCGTGTTTCTCTTTGAAGGGCACACACACTGAAGCCATATGTCTGCAAGCTCCAAAGCTGCATGTGAAGTCTTAGCTCAGTTTAAAAAGAAAGAAGAAGGTGGGTAGCTAGTCCTTCCTCCTCATGACACAGGCAACACTTGGGGAATCTCAGGCTTTCCTTTCTAGGAGTACCAAGTGACTAACACTTGCTCTTTTCAGCCTTGAAGAATAATCCTTACCTCCTTTTGTACAGTGCTCTGGCATTTCAAAGCCTTTATTCTTCTCTAGTTTGTGTTTGTTAATTCTCAGCTTAACATTGTTTCTCCCGGGGTGGATATCCCAGTATTGTGATCTGCTCTCCAGTCCTCCACAGTCTGGACACCTCCTTGAAATTTCCAATTCTTTCCCGTCTTCCTGCTTGGCTGCCCCACTGGCAGAACCACAGTGGGTTGTGCTGACTTTTTCTGTTGCAAATTGGATGATAGCCAGAAGCAAAGCCTGGATTTGAACACCCCGACAAGGAAAGGTTCTAAACCCAGATTCAGATGCAAGTTATACAAATACCTTCATAATACAATGATCCAAATACCCCTAAACTCTGTGATGTTTGAGGACTGAATCTGAATTTTCCAGCTACCTGTCTTTACTAAATATTATACTCCAGAGTTCATGATGAACCAGATTCATTTTGCTGTGGAGTTCCTGGTTTCTTTTCACAAGAGAATCAAATTCACCATCTCCAGTTAAGTGGATTTCCTCCACAAATCAGCCCCCAAAGCAGATGTGCTGTGTAGTAATTACAAACAATTGCTTTAGGATATACCAAGTCCTGCATTCAACCAGAGCGTTAAATGCGAAAATCTCTTGTAATAAGACCATCTCACCCAACTCATAATAAAGATTTTTAAGTGTTTATTATTATGTTGTGTTACCTCCGAGATTTCATTTCAACTGAAAGGCTCTTCAGCAGACCAAAGCTCTGACTCTCCAAGCATTTGCTTAACTTTACACACATGATAGTCTCATAGACATTAATGTAACTCCACACATGCATAAAGTTAAGCGTGTGCATAAGCGTTTTCAGGATCAGGGCTCATCATGAGCTTGAGCCTTCTCCCATTGAAATCCATGAGAGTTTTGTAATGGACTTAAGTGGGACCAAGCTAATTCCCCATCGCGTTTAAGGGGAGCCTGAAATCTCGGATTTACTTCTGAAGGGAGATCACTATAAAGGACACTGGTGCAACGCTTCTGGCTTTAATGTAGGTACATCAGTATTACTGAGAGGAGAATTTGGCTCTTACTTACTCAAGCATATGCTAATACCTATAATATATATAATATATGTGTGTGTGTGAGCTCAAATTCTTTTTCCTCTTCCATGCACTCTCATTTAGGTGATCTTTCTGTTGACAGAGTCATTTTTCCCTTTGGGTATGATGGTGAAGAGAGTATCCAACTCTCTCTATATTGTAACATATACTGCAGTTAACTAAAGGAACATACAAAGTGCAGGCAGCTGTTTAGGCAAAATGAAAACAAGACCCCTTGTTTTATTAACCAGCTACTGATATAATTTATATTTATTAACCAGCTACTGATACTGGAAGGCCCCATCACTTATTTTGCCTCCTCGGCATTTGTAGTGTTTTCCAAGCAGTCCCTGTCCAATTTATGTTTAAACATGGGGATTGGAAGGCATCCTCTCTTAATTCTAGTTTTCACCTGTCTTTCCATAATATTTGATATTGTGATTCATATGTAAATGAATGGATTTGATAAATCCTGGCAATCAGCCCTTTCAATTGTCATGCATTTTCAGTCTGACATTTGAAATCTATACTTAGCATAAAAATGGAGCTTTTGGAGACATCCAAACAGGCATCTGAAGTGTGATTTAGTCTTTTTTTTGTTCTAACCCAGTCAAGTATATATCTATGAATGTTATATTGTAATATTATTTTTGACTCTGTGATATGTGCCTTACAAAATGTTACACTGTCTTCTGCTCATATCCTTTGAGCATCATTATTATCCTGAATGCATTCCAGCCCGGTATTTTTACCATTATCCTTAGAGCATAGGCAAATACAAAAGAATTTATATCTGTTCCACATTTTTGGCTTGGAAAACCAAGCTAGGGTTCTGTTTTGTTTTTAAATAGAGAGATTTCCCCCGAGTCCTGTACACACTTCACTCTTGGGCAGAATATTTCTAATCAGATCAAAGTAAGGTCATATATCATAACTACATAGCTGGGAAAGAGACAGCTTTAAAAACTTGAATACTCCACAGCAGTTAATTTTAAAGGAAAGTTTAGTGCATGTTAAATACATGGACTATGTAATGCCAAATAAATATCTGTACATGGAAATTGCTAATATCAGAGCTGCCTCTGCGGTGTAATAATAATAGCATCTGTTCCCTATGGCAGTGAAACACAATACTGGGTACTGAGGATGAACCCATCGTGAAAAGAAATGTCAGACAGTATTTAATTTTCCCATTTAAATCATGGGCTATTGTTCCAACCTGCCTCTCTGCTCCAGAAACATTGGAAGCTAGAGAAAGTCTTTGTGCCTGAGTTGTAATATTAAAAATTCATACACTTTTTATTACTCTCCTAATCTCATTGTTTTGTTACAATAATAACAATAATTAATAAATAATAAAATAATTAAAGGTTTCAGGAGAAATACCCTAATTCTGGAACAAATTTTTCATAGAGTTGGGCAAAATCTTCCCTAGCTTGCTTGTACCCCATGTCATTTCATTGACTTCATTGGGGTTGGATGGGGGGGTAAGATTGGGCAGAATGAAGCTAGCTGCCACTGATTCCCTGGTGTAACATTAGAGGCACTTAATGCAAGGCTGGAGGGAGACTGCAAGAATTTTACACCTCTGATCCTGGGGCCCTTGTGGGCGGACTGGTCCTCAAAATAAACACTGGTTTCTAGAGGCCCCCAGGGGCTGTTCACGCAGCTGGGAATCGGGCAGGAATAAGGTAACCTTGGCCACATGGTGTGCCCCTCCCCCCACCTGTTATCTGGCCAAATCCAGAAAGGGTGGCATACAAGGCTCTATATCACCTAAAGATTCCGCTGTGCATGGGGAATACTCCAGTGTCTAGATCCGCTGGGTAGGGCTGTTTTTTGCTGCCAAAGTGATGCAGTCTTCTCCACATACTGCCGAATCAAGGCCTGCTGTGTTTAAAACATTGTTAATGTTTTCCCAGGCAACAAAGAAGTGAGTGGGAAGGTCTGTTCTTCTCAATTCCCCAGGTAAGCACAGAGTAAAAGTTAGTGACTGGGCTCTGAAGAACTGCACTAGAAAGCGGGCAATAAGTGCACCTACCACAGGAGAAAGGCCAACAGCCATAAATATGGCGGGCCCAAAATGTGCCCTCCCCTTCCTTAAAATATAGTTACATTTATAACGTTCCTCTGCACCCCTCATTTAGCAAAAATTAAAAGTTTACCAAAAACCTTCAAAAATCAGAGATGCAATAGTGTCAGTATAGCTTCCTGTCACATTGCATTCTGCCCCGACTAAGCTGAATGCAAGAAGCGGGGGTTCGCATGTGGTGCAGTTATGCACAGGAGTCTGACTTACGTTCCCACCTCACTGCCTTTCCCAGTGGTTTTCTTTGCATGGGGTGGCATGGGAGTGAAATTCTTCCCAACTAGTATCCAATAAGTGTCATGTGCTTAGGGCTCAATTGTTTTGTTAAGTCCAAGTCCTGATCCCCTGCCCCAGGGGAGCTGTGGGATGGAGCACCCAGCCACACAGGGACAGTGGATGATGCACCGTCCTGTCAGCATGCTCGAGTCACCTTGACCTGTCAGCTCAGCAGGCCAGTACACTGGGAATGAGGGAAGGAGACCATGCTCCCATCTCCTACCTGGCATTTCTGGGATGTCTTGTGACTCCAGGGTCAGTCCCTGTACTTCCCTAGCACCTTGTCCTCGTTGAGTACCCCAGGTGAGTTATATGTTCTGTGAAAATATATTACCTTTTAGCATCTTTGCTGCCTTTCAGTTTCATTGATTGGCCCCTCATTCTTGTGGAGGGTAAACAGTAATGCCTGGTTTACCATTTTTATGCCCGTTGTTATTTTGTATAACCTATGTCATGCCTTGTTTTATTTATGTTCTTTCTAATTATATACACTCACATTAATATTAATAATATATTACTGTATGTATATATCATGTATCCTATTTATAATTAAGAATAGCCTAATAATCCTATTACATATCTGAAAAAAATATATAAAGTTTGAGTGAAAAAGCATAATCCCTAGAAGGGAGGCTTGCGGTTCTAGATGGGGGCTGGATATCAGGGTCTCCAGGTTATATTCCCAGCTGGACCTGGACCTGTGATGCTTGTACTGGCGGGTGTACAGGCCTCACACACACTCTTGCTATCTGTAGATGTTTTTATAATGCTGGACTTTCTCTGTTACAAGGGAAACTTAGAATCGGGAGGGTTTGGCAAATATGAACTGATTCTGTCTCAGCCAAAACTCGCTATAATTCTTCTTTTGAGGAAAAATCTTCCCCTTCCAAATGTTGTTGCTCCATGCTCCCTGCCCTGTCTGATAGAGACGTCAGATCTTCCCCAAAGGGGAGCTGCTCAATAGAAGGAATTTGGAATAGCTATATTTCTTTCTTGAGTAAATCAATTTGCTGTCAGCAGGGCCAGCTCCAGGCACCAGCGCACCAAGCGCATGCCTGGGGTGGCAAGACGCGGGGGGCAGCCTGCCAGTTGCTGTGGGGGTAGCAGTGAGGGAGCCTTCGGCGGCATGCCTGTGGGAGGTCCACCGGTCCCGCGGCTTCGGCAGCAATTCTGCGGCCGGTACGCCGAAGCCGCGGGACCGGCGGACCTCCCGCAGGCATTCCGCCGAAAGCCTCCTGATTGCCGCGCTTGGGGCGCCAAAATACATAGAGCCGCCCCTGGCTGTCAGACCATCAGTGATAATTCTGCTATTAAGATAGCTGGGGCATTTCTGCAGTCAGAAAAATGCAAAAATAAAATCAAAGTAAAATATATGTACCCTAGTCTGTGTGCTCAGAGCACAGCTGCTAACAACAGAATACTTTCCCAAGCAACCAGGCCATATGGGGTCAGCTGCTCCAGCCATATTGCTCCACACCGTAGTACTCATTCCAGCAGAGACCTGCAAAGCCTGCCAGCCACAGCAGTGGAGTGAGGGGTGCTTTCAAAGTGCCCTTAACTAATGCTGAGCTACGGAGCGCTGTTAGACACACATCCTCCATCTGACAGGCTGATCCACTGCAAACTACAATTTTGGGGCTCTGGATAGTTCATAGCCAGGGACACTGGCCAACTGTTTGTCTGCTGTTAGCCTGCCTAACATTTCCTGTTTGGACTTAACTAACATTAGCTAGAGAGCAGTTAAAAAGTCCCACATGATGAAAAGTGACATAGGGATACATAATAAATGCCTGATGGACCAAGTTCAGGTCACTCTGGCTGGAGTGCTCAGCAGATATCACTAAGCTGAACAGCAGGCAGTAGGAAGGGTTCTAAGCACATGCAAATAAATTGCCAAGTCAATGCAGCATGAAAGCCGCTAACATTTCCCTTTCCCAGCTTGGTTCTGAAACTTGTTTTGCTCATTCCAATGTTTCCAATTCTTGTGTTGTGTTTTAAACAAACTTCCAGTTGGCTATAGAAAGAGTTCAATCTGCTTTTCAAATCATCAGGCTGACAACCTAGTCTAGTGGCAGTGTTTGGATCCTGCTAACATTAGTGCTGGCGGGTCTGTCTGCCTTTCCATTGTAAAAAGCCTTGTAGTGGGACTTTATAACTCAGGCTGTGGAAAGGATTATGTAAGATTGCAATTCTTTCTTAAAATGAAATTTTGAATGCAATTAACCTGAAACCCTTCACGTAATCGCTTTTAAAAAAAATAAAATTTCTCTCCCACAGCCCCCCTCACTCCATACTTCCCATCCATTTGCTTCTCCTGCTCACTCCTGGTGCACCCTTTCCCACTCCACAGTCCCTATGGTCTTTCAGCCTGTCTCCCACACCTAGGCTTTGCTGTCTCCATAGCTGCAATTCTTCACCATTGCACCTCTGCCGGCATTAGGAATGGTGGAAGCTGTTGTGTCAGCAAGACTCGGGCATTTTTATTTCTGTGTCATCTGACCCTGATCAGCTGATACATTCTGCTTCCCATATTGGTTATCTGCTTTTTGGCTGCTTATTGCTAATCAGGCTTGTTCTACTAGACGCTGTGGTTCTAGACTGATGCTTGGAAATTTCACCAAAGTGTCCTCGCGAAGTGAAAGAAACCTTTGACACTGAAGAAGAGGTAAGGAAAGAAAGGTCAGGGGGTGGCCCAATAAGGATGCGTGGTGAAAAGGGCATGGACTAAAGGGTCGTCTCCGACCAGGGCTATTGTAGGCAGAGCTGTGGGCCTCTGGATGCACAAGAAACATCTGATGACTGAGGCCCAGATTTGTAAAGGTGTTTAGATGTTGCAGCACTCAACATTGCAACACCTAACTGATGTACGCGCCTAAATCACATTTTCAAAGGGGATTTAGGCACTTATGAGCCAATATGTCCTGGACAGTCAGGACCTAAATCTCTTTTGAAAATAAGATTGAGACTTCAAAATCGCTGCCACACTGAGCATCTCAGTGCCAAAATGCCTTTGAAAATCTGGGCCATAGAGCTTGGTCCTGCCCTCACTGAAGTCAACGGCAAAACTCCCATTATCTTCCAGAGTGTAGGATCAAGCCACTGAGGAACAAGATTTAACAATTATAAGGTGACAGTCCTCAAGGGATATTATTATTTGTTTAGTACAGTTCAATTACTGTAAACTGGCATGTACACTTCCCGTATAGTGCTACTGAACTAACAAATAAAAATCTAGTAGCCAGGGAAGTGGTGACTAACAGCTTTGGTTTGAACAGGGCATAGCATGATCAGCTGTTGTGCAAGCTTCCCCACACAGCTCTGCCTATGTTCCTTAATCCCACCCAACACCTCTCTGCTACTCAAGTCCTACACCTACCAATTTAATTCCCATATGAATGGGTCCTTCTAACTTCCAAGGACACGAGCAACTTTCTAGGGCAGCTGCCCATGGATTCTGCTTTGAATAGCTCGTCCGCCGTACCACCTTTAGAGTTGTGGTTCTTACACTACCAACGTTTTCTTGCACTGGCTCACAACAGATGTTGCTGCGGCTGCCTCTACTGGATTGTTGACAAGCTCAGGAAGCCCAATGACAGGATGGCTAGACTAATAAGGGGGAGGGCAACAGAGTTATGACTTTTATAAATTAATGGGAAAAAATCAGCATCAGTCCTATGAGAACTAGCTCCATCTATTCTCCTCCGAGTGCTCTGCACTGGGGCTGCCACCAGATCTGGCTCTAAGGGCCTGATTTACAGAGGAGCTGAGTTGAAGTCAGTAGGAGCTGAGGATACTTAGCACCTCTGAAAATTGTTTCTATATCATTGCCAACTATGTTTTGCTCAGGATGGCTAAATTGGGTCCTGATCCCTCCATGTTCAGAACTCCCATTGCTTTCAATAGGAGTTCGGCTCACAGAAGACTGGCAAGATCTGGCCTTTGATCTCTGAGCCATTTATTCAGGTCAGTGGGAAGAAATGGCTCATTTTTCACTTCCTAAAGGAGGCTTTGTGGACCATGATCAGCATCCAGGCTCAGCTGAAGTTGCAACAGTCTTTTCACGAAGCCAAGGCGATAACTACTTTGTATTTTCATGGGTGATTTGACTGTTGAGCAGTTAAGACCGCTCTGTGATGAAGTGTGTATTGCTGTGAGATGACAGGTATTTATACAGTATGTTCCAGTTAAGACTGACCACGTAAAACTAATCTCTGATTTAATTTTCTCCCAATGATTTACAATTCTGTTTATTGTGTCATCCTTCACACGCATACTTTGCCCTTATACAGCCCTTTCCATCTCAGAATCTCAGAGGGCTCTACAAACATTACGTAAAACTCACAATACCCTGTGAGGTGGGGAAAGCTTATCACCGCTCTTTTACAGACCGGTAAACTGACAGAAAAATTAAGGGACTTCCCCAAGGCTGCAGATCCATTCAAATGCAGAGCCTGGAATAGAAGCCAGGAGCCTTAGCTCTCTGCTCCTCGCTCTAGCCACGATAGAGAATACTTGACCCTGACAATCCTCATCAATCTTCTCTCCCTAGACCCAGGGTTTCCTTTTGATTCTACTCATGCAGGGCCTTAACTTGCCACCAGAACTAAGAGGACGCTGGCAACTCTGCAACCTTTTGTTCAGATCTCTCCCATGTGGATAGCTTCAGTTGTTAGTTCCCCCTCTCAGGTTGCTAGAACAAATACTGCAGTAGTGTATAAGGTTAACTAAGGTGGAGAAACAGTGCTAGATAAGGGCACCTTTATGAGCATAAATGTTTTGTACCTGTCCCATGAGGCAATGAGAGGCCAATGTAACCCATCCAGAGCTAGAGAAATAAGTTTCTAGAGCATATAAGACAAAAAGTCTAAAACACTAAGTACCTGCAGGAGGGTCATTAGGTTTATATGCACATGTTGTAAATTAAAATGTTACTTCTTCCAGGCTGTTTTTAAGGACTTTGTTCTTCCTAGTCATAGTTGCCATTCTCTATACAGTAAGGGGCAGATCCTCAGCGGGTATAGGCCTAGCTCTGTTGTCTTCAATGGATATAAACAGATTTACATTTGCTGACGATCAGGCCCATTGATTTTTTTTTCAAGATAATTCATTTGATTAAATGAAAAGTTTTCCTTTTTTTTAATATTTCTCTCCCCATTGCCCCCCGTCTCCTCCTTTTTCAGTGGCAAAATGGAAAAAGGACAAAGGGGGGACAAAAAATTGTTGGTTAAAAAAAATCATGAAAAATGTAGGAAACCAACAAAAAGAGTTGATCTTTTTTTAAATTTTCAGAATGAAAATAACAGGTAAGCAGCCCACACGCTGTTCCCACACGCTGCCCCTTCATTCTGCCATAACTGACACATAAGCACCTCTACTGGGTGTGAAAGGCTATTTCATTCACCACGCCTATTCAGTCTGGTCCTCTCTGCTGAGACTGTCAAACAAGGTGACAACTGTGTGGTGAGATATTTTTTGTGCTATGGATCTGTGTTCACTTTAGGATTTGAACCAAGCTCACCAGCTCAGTTTAACATATAAACTGACAATGCCGAGTGGTTCTGAACAAATGTAGCAGAGTTTCAGATAAGTTATGGTTTGCCTTCACAGCTTTTGTCAAGGAAAGAATCTGAAAGTGGGAATGGATTGAGGGAGAACCTCCGTTTGCAGCACACATTTTAGTAAGTTGAAAAGTTCAGGCATCCCCCTTGTTTATTCTTTTGAACTTTATGACAACCGTCATTTTATTTCTTAATTCATCCTTTAATTTTGTGGGAGAAATGTTGCACCCTCAAAGAATGGCCCCCTCCATTTTGCACCTGCAATGAATTGCAGGCATTTGTATATCTGCACTGAGTCCCTTTACAGCAATCAGGCCCAGTGTATGCCCTAGACCTAAATACATGCAAATAAAGTAAATGCTACACACACATTAAAAATGTATTAAACTTGATTAAAATAAATTCTGTTTTATTCCTTTCCCTTTGTATCAAAGAGTTTGGGGGAGAAGGTTCTTATTTTTCCATAACAACAATCATCAACAGCAGAGGAGTCCTCAATGAGCTTACTTTATTCCTTCTTCTTCTTTTATAAATGAGGTTAAATATATTATTCACAATGTAATAAGCTTATAACACCTCCAAACTTATCTCTGGGACAAAGGTCTCTTCTCATCCCTAGTTGTTAAAGTTTAACTGGAGAGATAATAGTTATCTTTGAAGACATATTGCACAGGGAGGGGGATTCTGTGGCATGACTTGCAAGAGGAATTCAGTGTTTGCAGAGTAAGAATGGTATTTATAGACTGTAAAGCGAATAACAACCGACTGCCCATTGTTACAAAAGAGGGAGAATTCTTCATAGTGTTACAGGAGATGATTCACTCTCCATGTTGTGGAGGTCAAGTTCTAAGCCTGTGGGTTGGAAGAAGCTTGCTTGCTGTATTAATTTGATCCCTGTGTCATTTTAGGGTTCTGTAAAATGTAAACTATCACCAATAAAAACAACATAGAAATTAGCCCACTTGGTTGCAGAGACAGACTTTGCAATATGAAGTGATGCAATGTAGACTTCCTGAGACAACAGACAGACATCTTGAACCAATCACCCTAAAGAGTGGATGACTTGGCCCCATTCATTTCAGTTCATTACATTAGCTCTGAAGCCTAATGGTAATGTTATAAACGTCAACAATGATAACTGTTTAACTGGTGATTATTTTAACAGAAACACCCAGCTAATGTGCTTAGCTCCGTGGCACCATCTTTTCTGTCCCAGGCTCTCAGGCCAAGATCCTCAAAGGTATTTAAGCACCTAACTCCCACTGAAGTTCAGCACCTAAAAAACATTGAGGATCTGATCCTTAGTGCCTGCACCTTCCTTCTGACTCAGTCCTCATCAAGAGGATTGAGCAGGGGGGAGATAAATCAACTACTGCTGGACTTCCCCACTCCCTGTTCAGAAGAAGGGGAAGAATAAAAATAACATTTTTTTCCTGTACTTCTGCGCCCCCACCCCACCCCCATCAGAAATGTCGTTATCTGTTTCTGAGTCACTGATAACTCAGAATAAATTGATCTTGAATGTTTACAGATCAGTGTCCTGACAGATAAAGCATAAGATGGGGTACAGACCACCAACTAACACTAGGGAACAGGATGACTGATTCCTATACTTAGTACTTTAAAAGAATCAGTTTCACAAAGCTGCAAACAATTATGGGCCGAGTCAGCTGAGAGGAAGAATTGAATTAGAAAAATGTGAATCATAATTAGAAGTCATTTAATAACACCTTACTAGATGCCCAAAAATCCACAATCCCACAACTGAGGAAGAAGGCTGTGCTGGTTAAAAACACAACTTGGTTTAGAAGGAAAGTGAAGGCAGCTATTAAAAAATAACAAAATAATATATAATAAATGGAAGAAAGGGGAAGTTGAGAGTAATGAATATAAATCAGAAGTTAGAAATTGTAGAAAATTGACAAGGGAAGCAAAGGAATATCAGGAGAAATCTATGGCTGGCAGAGTTAAGGACAATAAGAAGGGTTTTTTTGTTTTTTGCTTTTTTTAAATAGAACAAAAAGAATCCTGACACTGATATTGGTCCATAACTAATTGGAAATGATAGAATTATCAGTAATAATGCAGAAAAGGCAGAAGAGTTCAATAAATATTTCTGTTGTGTATTTTGGGGAAAACAGATGATATAGTTGCATGATATGGTGATGATAATGCTTTTTCCATGCCATTAGTATCACTAGTGGATGTTAAACAATAGCTACTAAAGTTGAACTTTTTAAAATCAGAAGGTCCAGATAACTTGCATCCAAGAGCTTTAAAACAGCTGGCTGAGGAGCTCGCTGGACCATGAATGTTGATGTTCAATAAGTATTGGAACTTTGGGAAAGTTCCAGAAGACTGGAAGAAAGCTAATGTTATGCCAATTTTTAAAAGGGGTAAATGGGATGACCAATGTAATTATTGGCCTGTCTGCCAGATATCGCTCCCAGGCAAGATCAGGGAGCAGCTGATATGGGACTCAATTCCTAAAGAATTAAAGGAAGATAATTTAATTAATGCAAATCAACATGGGTTTACAGAAAATAGTTCCTGTCAAACTAACTTGATATATTTTTTGATGAGATTACAAATTTGGTTGATAAAGCTAATAGCATTGCGTTAATATACTTGGACTTCTATAAGGCATTTGACTTGGTACTGCCTGACACTTTGATTAAAAAATTATAATGATATAGAATTACCATGGCACACGTTAAATGGATTAAAAACTTGTTCACTCACAAGTGTCAAATTGTAATTGTAAATGAGAAATTGTCATTGAGTGGCTGCATTTTCAGTAGGGTCCACAAGGATCGGTTCTTGGCCCTATGCTCTTTAACATGCTTATCAGTGACCTGGAAGAAATATAATATCATCACTGATAAAGTTTGCAGATGACTCAAAAAATTGGGTAGTGGTAAATAATGAAAATGAGAGGTTACTGAGACAAAGCAATCTGGATTGCTTGGTAAACTGGGCACAAGAAAACAGTATGCATTTTAATACTGCTAAATGTAAATGTATACATCTAGGAACAAGGACTGTAGGCCATACTTACAGAATCGGGGACACTATCCTGATAAGCAGTGACTCTGAAAAAGATTTGGGGGTTTTGGTGGATAATCAGCTGACATGAGTTCCCAGTGACTCTGTGGCTAAAAGGGCTAATGCAATCCTGGGATGAATAAACAGGGGAATCTCAAGTAGGAGTAGAGAGGTTATTTTACTTCTATATTTGGCACTGGTGCAACCACTGCTGGAATACTGTGTCCAGTTCTGGAGCCCACAATTCAAGAAGGAGGTTGATAAATTGGAGAGGGTTCAGAGAAGAGCCATGAGAATGGTTAAAGGATTAGAAACATGCCTTACAGTGATAGATTCAAGAAGCTCATTCTATTTAGCTTAACAAAGAGTAGGTTAAGCTCGGGTGATCTGTCATCTGTAACCAATCTCTGGAGACTTGATCACATTCGATAAATATCTACATGGAACACAAATATTTAATAATGGGCTCTTCAATCTAGCCGAGAAAGGTATAACATGATCCAATGACTAGAAGTTGAAGCTAGACAAATTCAGCCTGGATATAAGGCATAAATTTTTGACAATGAGGATAATTAACCACTGGAACACTTTACCAAGGGCTGTGGGGGTTTCTTCATCACTGGCCATTTTTAAATCAAGATTGGCTGTTTTTCTAAAAGCTATTCTCAATTAATTACTTTGGGGAAGTTCTGTGCCTGTGTTACACAGGAGGTCAGACTGGATTATCCCTTCTGGCCTTGGAATCTATGAATCACTGAAGTCTGCTGGTGCCGCTGGTGAGGAGCAGCTGTCTCTGAATCACCTCCCTTTTAAATGCTCCACCTGCCAGTGCTCTAAGAGAGGTGGTGGAGGAGAACAGTATTCATTATGGTAGAGCCACCACAGAGTCTGGGCAGCTCTCTGTGGAAGATTTCCCATTGGAGTCTGCACTGAGGTGAGATTGAGAGGAGAACTCTTCCTTGGCCCCTTTTGGGTAGTTAGCACCCACAGGGTGATAGTAGAGTGTAATGCTGGTGTGCCCAGAGGGATTATACCCAGAAGCTTCTTGCGCCCTCTCACTTGAGCACCACTCAGATCCCACTGTATAACAACTATAGTAACTATATAAAGGCCCCATTCTATCCTCAGTCCTTGTGCAAAGTTCCCATTGACATCAGTGAATTCTGGTGTGCTAGGACCCATATCTTATGCTAAACTTATAGCCATGGTGCCAGCCCCCTCTTCAAAATGAAATATGGACCTCCCATAGAATGTGTCTGATGCCCCTGCCCTACAATTTGTCACACCTAGGATACTAAAGGCCCTACAGAACTAAACTAAGTTATCTCAGTCACAACCAAGCTCTAGGAATTCTAGAATAACCAGGTTACAGTAGGGTGACCTGCTGGGCAAGGTCAAAAGAGCCTACATCCTCTACAAGTTGCCATGGAGATGGTGGAGGACTGTTTTCCACAGCTATGCCCCAGGAAAGGGAGGTGTGAATGAGTGCCCATGCACTCTGTAGCTTGCAGTAATGTGGCAACAGGATATCAGCTTTGTGAAGTGTTACTGTGTATCCAAAGGGAAGTTTGTACAGCCATACATGCCCCTCCCTGTTCAGAATTAGTTGAGTCCATGGTAGACAGGGAGTGAAAGGAAATTGGTGTGTCAGTCACTGAGCATTGCAGCTTAAACCTAGCAAGTAAAAGTAAGGAACATATTGCACCTAATTAAGGAACAGATGCTAATAGAAAGGAACCAATCCAGAAAACCAGGAACAGTTGGTCACTCTAACTCTTGGCTAAATGCTATTTTGAAGTCACAATATAGCATCTGAGAAATACTCTTAGCTGTTAAATTTGCATCCAAACTTTTTGCCTTTAAAAATTCATTCTCCAAGTCTAAAGAACATTAGATGTGTCAATTAGCATGGAACAGAAGAGAAGGAAAAGAAAACATATAACTGGCAAACTTGCTTGTTCCCTCTGCCAGTGTTGCTTGCTACAAAAGGATTCCAATTAAATATTCAGTGTATACAAGGCAGCAGATATTTAGTCCTGATAGAAATACATGCTGTTTTAGGCAATTTTTCTATCTTCAGAGGTGGTAATATCCCTTTCTGTTCATATATAGATCATCCTACTTGTGTAGGCCCCATCCATTCCCAAAGGAAGCCGCAATACTGCAACAAATCTGAAAGCCTCTTATCTTCTCCAATTTTTCGTCTTTTCAAGGTTCTTTTATTCTCTGTTATACAACACCAGAGGATCCTTTTTACTAAATGGCATGAATAAATGCATTCAATTTTATGTAAAAGCAGCACCTATTAGCAAGCAAAATACAGGGCCCTGCCATTCTTTTTATGTCTGTTACTCACTGTTTAAAATGTCATGGAAAAGTGATATTTAGGTATCTTACTTCTCATGAATACAAGGGACTTATATAAGAAGTCCAGTGCATTAACTAGGTCATTATATTATCTAACAAAGGACAATGAAATCCGTAATGGTTATCATCTACATCCAATTACCTCACTCCCCTTACTACACAGCTACTGTGTTCAACAATTCTCAGTGAACAGCAAGAGAAGGAAGCAGCACAAAACTTTCATAGTCCCTGGTTCAAAATATCTTGGGTTATGGGTTTTTTAAATTTTTGTCACCAAATAGGAATGACCTTCATGGGACTGGATTATGTTTACAATAAAGAGCTTTTCCAGGCATTTGACAATCACAAAAGCTATTTATCACCTCATATACTCCTCTGCCAAGAATATTTTCTCAGAGATAATGCATGTCATCAGTCATTAGAATTCAATTATTAGTGGTTTTCCAGTCACAGCTCCCCTCAGAAACATGCAAGATTTAAACACTATTACAATCATAACTACTGCATGTGGGCCCAGTTTTTAAATCCTTGGATCCAAGCCTGACATTCATTTTGGTTCTGGGATGAATCCCAAACTAGATGAAGCCTATTTTCTGAATCCAGCTCAGATTCAGATGGCGACAATTTCACTAAAATGGCTGATCGTAGCAGATTACCACCATCTTGAACTCAAATGTCACAGGCTCAAACTCTGGATCTAGAATAATTTTAGGCTAAACACTGTCTCTTTGGCCTATCTCTAATACGAACTCTCCTACAGTATTTACCTATATAAACATATAGAATGGTAGCATTTCACTAGAAGCCCATTACAGTATTTTGAAATATAGGTAGCCTTGCCCAGGAACAATTACACTTCAGCTGGAAGGCAGAGGCTCTGAAGGTAAAAGTAAAAGTTACTGTCTTAGACTGTATATACTAAATGGATTTGTCTTGGACTCCAAGCAGAAATTCCAATAGACTTCATTAGAACCCCTCAGCAGATATCTTGATTTCTACTTGTTTCTGTACCTTTCTAGTGGAGGAACAGTCTTATTATATGTATTTATGGTAACACCTAAAGTCCTCAATGAGGACTAAAGATGAGTGGGAGAGGGGTTGTTTTGTTAGGCTCTCTGAAAACATAAAGAAAAACAGTCCCCACCCCAAAGAGCTCGCAGCTTCACTGGACATGGCATGCAAATAAGTTCAACAAACAATAGGAGGAGAGAGAGGACAAGAGCTACAGTAAAAGATTATGTGGTTTCCTGACTAGGCAAGCATCTTGATGATGCTGAATTAGTAAATTTGTTTTTTCTTCCTCCATTCTTACTACAAATTATGCCTATTTACATTTGGATATGGAGAGAAGGGGTTGTGTGGTCTTTGTTTATTTGGTGACTGACATGAAGGAGAGAGGTGGTGATAGTTATAGGAACTGATCATTTAAGGAACCCTAGACTACAAGACCTATTGCATTGCTCCAAAACTTAGTTGCCAGTTGGAACCAATTGAAATTTTTGACCTGGAATTTTCACTAGGGTTTGGCTCACTTTTTGGCAACAATGGTCACAGCATGTTCCATCTCCAGCGGTTGGAGGAGCGGTTGCCTGCCTAACATGGCAGTCTGCAGCACTGACAGGATTAAATAACTGATAGAGCTGTTTTCTGGTTGGTAGAGCTCTGCTAGATAATTTAGCAGACATCTTGGTATATATTGGTTGTTTGCTGCTCAAAGGAGCAAAACTCTAATCCAAATATCCCCACTGGATCCACCACGAATTTTGTGCCTTGAACTTACCTATTTTCAAGAACACTTTTAATAATATTTTGTACTGAATTTTATAGGATCATTACAAGTGCAACCTCTAAGCTTTTTATTGCCATGATCAGTTCAATTAGCTGCACAGAGAACACTGAACTAATAATGAAACAGAACAAAGTGCAGTGAAGTGAAAATGTGGTTCCTTTATTCCACCCAACAAAGGATCCTCCTGTAGCTTGCCTGTAAGTGTGGGTGTAACTAACTAGACAATGAGCAGATGACCTAGAAATCAGTGGTTACTATACAAATAGCAATGAGGTGGAGGAGAGAGACAGAACAGTATTATAACAGGGCCATACCTTTGTTCTTTGTCAGGTCTCTTCAATTGGAAGTTAAGGGCTCGTTAATGTACAGCCCTCAGTTGTGGGTGATGCAGCAGGAGCTCCAGGAAGGCTGGGGCCATATTCTTCCCTTCCCTGCACTGGTCCTGGGATTGATGGGAAATGGCTGGTACCTACTCAGTTCTGGGACAAAACTAGCCACCAGCACAGGTTAGAAATTGTGCCTGGGGCTGCCCAAGACTAGAGGTGCTGGAACTAGGGATGCGGGGGATGCAGCAGCACCCTCTGGCTGGAAGTGGTTTCCATTATAGACAGGGTTTACAGTTCGGTCAATGGCTCTCAGCTCTCAATTATACAGATTGTTCCAGCACCCCCTGCCCATGGCCCTTAAGAGCCTTCTGCAGCTGGTTAACAGCCATAGACACAAATCATTCCCATTTCCACCTGCCTTAGAATGTGTTCTGCACTGAGGGCTTCAGAGTAGGGTTGGGAGCTAGGGTGCAGAGATGATGAATGTTATGATGAGGAATCCTACTGTCAGGAATATCTTCCCGGGGGAATTTTCTAGCTGGCACAAAGAGGCTGCAGTGCAGAGACGCATACTTCCCACTGTGTCTCACTGACTCACAAGAGAGACTGTGAGCATAGACGCTGACTCCGTGTGTGCTTCGGGGCTGCAGCACCCCGGGAAAAATTAGTGGGTGCTCTGCACCCATCGGCAGCCAAGGTCCCCTCCCCCTCTGCCCCACCTCCTCCTCTCCCCTGAGCTCGCCACATCCCTGCTCCTCCACCCTACCTCCCAGTGTTTCCCACCTGGCCGCCGCCAAACAGCTGTAGCAAGCTCCGGGAGGCAGGGGGGAGGAGTGGGAATGTGGCACACTCAGGGGAGGAGGTGGGGCCAGGGCGGAGATTTGGGGAGGGAGTGGAGTTGGGGCAGGGACTTTGGGGAAGGGGTTGGAATGGGGGCGGGGAAGGGATGGGAAGAGGTGGGATGGTGGCGGGGCATCATGGAAGGGGTGGACTGGGGGCGGGGCCAGGGGCAGAGAGTGGGGTCGAGCACCCAGGGAAAAGAGGGGAAGTCAGTGCCTATGACTGTGTGATCACAACATCCCTTAAGGGGGTGCAGTGTATGCTCCCATCCTCATCCAGCCATAGCACTGACTTCTCCCTGTCTCTTTTGAGTAGCTAGCACAAGCCTTTCTGCTCAGGAGAGCACAAGAATTGCAGTAACAGCCATCACTTTGAATCCTTCTCAGGGGCTGGCTGCAATCTTCCCTTTTGCCTTTGTTACTTTAACTCTCCAATCAGTATCCTGTTATATAGGGAACTCCGCTCACCACTTGGTGAATAAGACAGGTGGCTGTGTCACAAAAATATCCCAGAGTAATTGGCAGGCTGGCTGACAGTCTCTGGAGAAGGCCCAAGGATTGAATGGGTATGGAGAATTAAATACCTTCTCAGCTCAGGGCTGGTCCCTCTAGCTCAGGAGTGAGAGAGAGCAGGTGGGCGCTTACACTGCTGCTGATTGCATTCTGTTTGTCTTATAGGCAGAGAACTTCATTTACTGCTTCCATTTCATATCCCACAGCTTTCCTGAGCACTATTTTTTAACAGAGAGCTCCACTGTGACAAATTTAGAGCTTAAGCCAACAACCTTTACGCATGCGGGTAATATTTACTTAAGTAAATCCTATTGACTTCACCTGCAGTGAAGAAGGAACAAACTCATCAATGAGGCATGTAGAGCTGATTCCTCTTTCCTTGCAACAAATGGGGGATTTCTTCATTTCTCATCTTTCATCGAGTCATTGTCTTGTCTATGTGCTCCATAATTTGCTTCTAATTACTTATGTCATATAATAATATCATCTCTGGAGTGAGACCCTGGCATACTCTGAAGTGCTGCTCCATATTCTTCTTAGGGCTGGTCTACACTGGGGGAGGGGAGGATCGATCTAAGATACGCAACTTCAGCTACGCGAATAGTGTAGCTGAAGTTGAAGTATCTTGGATCGAATTACCTGGGGTCCACACGGCGTGGGATCGACGGCCGTGGCTCCCCCGTCGACTGCGCTACCGCCACTCGCTCTGGTGGAGTTCCGGAGTCAACGGTGAGCGCATTCGGGGATCGATATATCACGTCTTAACGAGATGCGATATATCGATCCCGGATAAATCGATTGCTACCCGCCGATACGGCGGATAGTGAAGACGTACCCTTAGAAAACAACACAGATGCATGATTTAAAATAGCTTAAAGCTTCACTTAGCTAATCTCAAGACTCTCCATGCAGACCTTTCAAAGTGGAGGGCAGCTATGAGGGCTGATTCATGTTTTGAATGACTGCCAGCTAAATGATATACCTGTCTCATCAGTGACATTTTCTGTGAAATGAGGATTTGGGTGGGAGGGGTTGGTCATGATATAAGAAAAATTTATTGTTGTTGATTTTGCTAGTGAGTATATATTTTATTGGTGTGGGGGTGGGTTTTAGCAATATTGATTATGATTTTATTAGATATTTTTAACATTGCAGAGTTTATATTAGCACTAAGATTTTTTTAATAGGGAATTATTTCTTTTTATTTTAAAGTTTAGAGGCATAAGTTATGGACTGGAGCTCTGTATTATGGTTTTGATTTAGCTTTGTTTTGTTTTTTTATAGTTAATTGCAGTATAAATGGCTGTTTTATTTTTGGATAGGTTAAGGCTGGGGCTTGAGCTAAAACTTGTTTTAATTGGCTTATGGCTTTTTGTTGTTTTATTTATTTTTAAGTGTATGTAGTAGGGTTGAGGGGGTTTTGAAAAGTTTTTAATAAAATTTTGGAAAGATTATTTTTTAGAAATGATTTGAGAGTGGTTATATTTGTGGGAGCTGGGAGTTAAGGGAAATTTTTTTTTCAAATTTTAAATCAGATCATTTGTTGTGAGCATAATTGGTTTTTTGAGGGGCGTAAGTTTTTAAATTTACAAGGGCTGTTGAATTTTTGGGGTTTTTGGATTTTTTTTGTAATTTTGTTTAGGACTTTTAAATTTGCTTGATTTGGGTATAAATTAAAATGTTTATGTAGGAGATTATATTGTTTTAGGTATTTTATTTTATATTTTGTTTATATGGGTGTGATAAATAATAGCGGTATTAGGTTTATAGGTATTTTTGTAAAACATAGTTGGTGTTTGAAAAGTGAAAGTAAATGTATAATTGTTTTGATGTAAAGGGATAGTAAAGAAAATATTGGTTAAATTACAAATAGAAATGATTGGGGGTTTTATAATGGAGGTTCTTTTTTAATATATGGATTTTTTTTGTTTTGGGTGTTTGCTTTTTGTTTTTGGATAGTTGTCTGAAAAGATTGATATAAATTAGTTATAATTACTTTGTTTCTTAACTGAGCAAATACCATCACTTCTATTAAAATTAGCATTCTGTATAAAACAGCTTTTCTAGAAAGCTGAGAAATGTCTAATTTGAAGGCATGGATACTATGGGAAATAGGACTAGTTAAAGTCAGTTTTGATCTCTAAATAAGTTAGAAACTTTCTTTACTGAATAGCTGGCCAATCATGTATATTCCATAGCTCTCCCAGTCTTTAAAGCTCTTTCGTTAGTGATCTGAGTTAAGATCTGGATTATTTGCAATGGGTATCATTGGCAAGGGAAGAGAACTCCTCTTAGGCCGTGTCTACACTACAGACTAAGTCGATTTCAGTTATGTCGACGATCATAAGTTTCTTTAATAACATCAGTGGAGCACATCCACATAATGCTCCTTGTGTCAGCTGAGCATGTCCACAGTCGTTGCGCTTGCATTGACAGAGTGTTGCATCGTGGGTAGCTATCCCACTATGCAATTTGTCATGCTGTGCCTCTGAGAGCTCTGGGAACTGATAGTGGCACATCATGGGGACTGATGCAGTTCTTTCCATCCCATCATTCCATGGGCTTCCTACTTCGTTTTGTGCAGTTTTTCAACAGCCCTTGTAAACTGTGCACCAACCATCTCTGCCTGACAGCATGGATCCTGAGCTGCTGACCATTCTGGTGATGAGCGTTATGAACGCAACACAGCTGGTCTTGCAGTATTTCATGAGCTGCGAAACAGGAAGTGAATCGGTGGTGTGCCTGCCGTGGTGTCTGCCATGGAAACAAATAATTGAAGATTGCTACTGGTGTTCACAGACCAGCTTGCCAGGGTGGACTGTCTGTACTGGACTTGGGAAACAAGCACTGAGTGGTGGGATCACATCGTGATGCATGTATGAGATGACGAGCAGTGGCTGCAGAACTTTCAGATGTGCAAATCCACCTTCCTGGAACTGTGTGTGGAGCTCACCCTAGCCCTGCTCTGCAAGGATACCAGAGTGAGAGCTGCCCTCGTTGTGGAAAAGCAAATGGCAATTGCTGTGTGGAAGCTGGCAACTCCAGACTGCTACCAATCAGTCGCAAATCAGTTTGGAGTTGGAAAATCCACCATGGGGGTTTCGGTGATGTAAGTGTGCAGGGCCATTAATCACTTCCTGCTACAAAGGACTGACTCTTGGTAATGTGCAGGAAATAATTGATGGCCACCACTTCTTCATCGGGGTTGAGTCCACTGGCTGCTGCCTCCAGTCCCCCCAAAGTATCCATGTGGCTCTTGGCAGTGGAGGTGGTGTTGCCTCCGATCATAGCGTGCAGCTCTTTATAGAAGGGGCATGTCTTCAGCGCTGCACCAGAGCTATGGTTGGCCTCCCTTGCCTTCTGGCACACCTGCCTCACCTCCTTGATTTTAGCACTACACTGCTGCATGTCCCTTTCATGCCCCTTCTCCTGCAAGCCACTAGCAATCAGCCTATAGATATCAAAATTCCTATGGCTGGTGCAAAGCTGCAACTGCACAGCCTCCTCTCCCCATATACTCATGCGATCAACTCCTCCGGTGTGCTCTACACGTGAGCACGTCTGCTGCATAAAGCTGGCACGGTCAGCTGGGAAGGTGCTATGTGAACCGTGTAGGCCCAGCTAACAGGAAAAGGAATTTCAAACATTCCTGGGCCTTTGAAGGGGGGAAGGGCCACATACCTGTGTGCCTTCAGGGCAGCAGAGTTCAAACTGCTGACCAGAGTGGTCATGATGGGCATTGTGGGACACCTCCTGGAGGCCAGTTAGGGTGATATAACCAAACGAGGTGTCTATACTGTTGTTGTATCACTCTAACTATGTCGCAAAAAGCTCTATGCTGCTCATCCAAGTGGTTTTATTATGTCTGCATAGCAGGGGAGTTACATCAGCAGGAGGAGCATTTCGGTGTGTACTCCTCCACTGTTTTGTCAATTAAACTGTGTGTGTAGATAAGGCATCTACTTCTATCCCACAGAGTAGCCTTTGCTAAACAATGTGTATGGAGGGTGTGAATTTTGTTACTAATCCATTTTGATTGGGTTAGAGCACCCCCCAGTCCACTACTGCTTTGAGCTGGCTGTCTTGATAATACCATAGAACGGGGTGGGCAAACTACTGTCCACGGGCCAGATCCGGCCCACAAGCCATTTTAAGCCAGCCCCGAGTTCCCACTTGAGAGCAGGGGCTGGAGCTTGCCCCGCTTTGGTGCTCCAGCCGGGGCGCTGGGTCAGGGGGCTGCTCTGGCACTCCAGCTGGGGCGTTGGGGCGGGGGCCGCACCACGCTGCTCCCAGAAACCGTAGCATGGCTCCGCACTGGCTCCTATGTGCTCCAATGTCCCCCTCCAGGGCTCCAATGGGAGCTGCAAGGGCGTTGCCTATGGATGGGACAGCGTGCAGAGCCACCTGGCTGCGCCTCCGCGTAGGAACTGGAGAAGGGACATGCTACTGCTTCTGGGAGATGCTTGAGATAAGCGCTGCTCGGAGCCTGCACCCCTGAGCCTCTCCCCATTCCCCAACCCTCTGCCCCAGTCCTGATCCCCCTCCTGCTCTCCAAACCCCTCGATCCCAGCCCGGACCTCTCATCCTCAGCACTACCCCAGAGCCTGCACCCCCAGCCAGAACCTGCACCCCTGCCCTAGCCCTGATCCCCCCCTCCCGCCCTCCAAACCCCTTGGTCCCAGCCCAAAGCACCCTCCTACACCCCGGAGCCTGCACCCCCAACCAGAGCCTTCACCCTCTCCTGCACCCCAACCCCAATTTTGGGAGCATTCATGACCCACCATACAATTTCTATTCCCCGATTTGGTCCTCAGGCCAAAAAGTTTGCCCACCCTCACCATAGAATATTTGGAACAGCCAGTCTGCCCTGTTTAATGGGTGTCCATAGTATCTATATTCACTCTTGGTTTTCTTTTCTTCTTCTATATAAATTCTAACATCCTCTGTATTCCTGCTACGTTCATGGAAAGATTTTGTAACAAGAAAAATATCCTTGGCAACATGAACAGGAGTACTTGTGGCACCTTAGAGACTAACAGATTTATTAGAGCATAAGCTTTCGTGGACTACAGCCCACTTCCTCTAAGGTGCCACAAGTACTCCTGTTCTTTTTGCGGATACAGACTAACACGGCTGCTACTCTGAAACCTTGGCAACATGTTCATTTTTACTGTAGCTATTCTTCCCAACCAAGAAATTGCATACTTCCTCCAGCACTCAAGATCTTTTTTTTTTTCATTTGCTGAAGTAATAGTTTGACATTTAAATCCTAGAGCTCTTCTAGGTTGTTTGAGATTTGAATGCCCGGGTATCTTATAAAATTTGTTGCCATCTGTACCCAGTGTTTTCTGGAGGGATGACTTCTCAGAGTCTGGCAAATGTATAGCTAGCATTTCAGCTTTGGCATAATTTACTCTAAATCCATATGCTTTTCCAAAGTCTTTAGATACTAATTTTAAGAAAATATTTGGTTTAGATAAAAATATTACATCTGCTTATAATACTATTTTCTAATGTGTAACTTCAAGTTTTATTTCTGTGAAAGATTCATGGTTTCTTACCCTGCGTGAACGGCTCCAGGGCCAGTGCAAACTGTAAAGGAGACCATGGACATCCCTTCTTAGTCCCTCTGAGTAATTCAAAAGGAGATTTAACCCCATTAACTCACACAGCTGCTCTTGAGATAAGCGCTGCTCGGAGCCTGCACCCCTGAGCCTCTCCCCATTCCCCAACCCTCTGCCCCAGTCCTGATCCCCCTGGTGTAAAGAGCAGTTATCCATTTAAGGAACTGGGGACCATAGTTCATACGGTACAGGACTTGACACAAGCAAGCTCCACTCTATTGTATCAAAAGCTTTCTCTTTGTCAAGTGGTGATAAAAGAAAGTTTTTTTGATCTGGCATTATGGATGATACCAAGTACTCCCCAAAGACTGACTGACATTTGTCTATCCTTAATTAATTTTCGTTTGAGCTAGATTTATATAAACTGAGAGCATGAACTGCAATTGGCTACCTAGTATTTTTGCTAAAATCTTTGTCATGATTCAGCAGTGAAAGTCTACTGAAAGCAATCATTTTCATGCCCATCATTTTGATGCTTCTCAGTTTCTTAGAGTGGAAAAGTCTGAGAGTGGGTTTTGTAAATTCTTCTAAGGCTTTTTTTTCCCTTTTGATGAGTTATTTAGCCCTTTGACATTCAAAGATGGCATTTTAAAAGTAGACTTGGCAGAATTCAACTTTTTTCTAATTTTGGTGGATACTGATTATTTTTAGGCATTTTTAATTTTTAGCTATTTAAATTTTCATGGTTACAGGAAATTGGGGGGGGGGGGGCTCAACCAATAATTATTTAATTATAGACATTGTGATTCAAAACGTTAAAGTTTTATAACCTCTAAAACACAATTTATCAACATCACATGTTAAAATAGGCAAAGTAAGCAAATGCTGCTTGAGAACTTATTAGAGTTTGATTTTAAAGATATTTACTTTGCCTATCTGTAAATTTCAATGATCACAATGGAAATAATTTTTCATGGGTTTGGAGGGGAGTATGAAATTGGTGTTTACCAACATTTACGGATAAAAATCGAATCCTTCCAACCCTATTTAAAAGGACGAGCCACTGAGAATAACTACTTATCTTAGTGAAAAACTCAAAATTATTGTGATTCTTTAGCTGTGTGAAGGCATGAACCCCTGAGTGGTCAATATCTACCTTATTTCTAATTACGTTGTGTTCCTGAATATGGTCTAGTTTCTGTTTATAAGCTTCCATATCCATATCTTGTAAGTCATTTCCCCCAACCCTCATGCGTCCCTCCCCTTTCTGGCATTCCCCTTATTTAACTCCAGAAATAAAATACCAACATAGCATATAAATCAGTCCCCAAACTCCCATACTCTCCCCATGAACACTTGTAATCCAAAGGAGGCACATTTTCCACCTAGGGGACCTCAAACCTCAGCATTAGGGATAGACGATCATCTGATAATTTTGAAGGGGTAGTATTTACATACAACCTCTAATGGATCTTCCCCATCTCCTCTCTATTTTCTCCAATCTCGTCTATCCCTGGGGCCACTCCTGCATTTTACACTTTCACACACTCACACACACACACACACACACACACACACCGCCCTACCTCCCACTTATCCTTTATTAAGAAACAAGGTTTTTATTCAAAAGTATTTTTCCTCTTATTTTCTACATAAAGCCATATTGTAGCTGTTCTCTCAAATATGGAAGACGTGTAGGTGCAAAAAGCTTTGTTTTTGATTCACTAAATCCATTTTCACTGCATTCCTAAATCAGTCTGCCACTTGAGGAAAGTACACTTATAATTACCACCCCAAACTGTTTGCCAAAGCTGCACAGTCTAACATTCTCCTTAAGGTTTCTGACCTGTTACCCTTTCACCTAAATGACTTTCCCTCATCATCCCAAAGCCGAAGGGCCCAGGTTAATCTCCATCTTTGCACTGTAGAACCTCCAGTGTTAAGCACACATCATTCAAAAAGGAGAAGGCTGATCCTGGAAACCAGCCAATGGAGGAAGGTTTGAGGGTTCATGGAGCACCGGCGTGCCTTGCATGATGGGAGACAATTTTTGATCAGCAACAACAAATCTTGCAGGGCTGGTTTTAAATTAAGTGAGAAGGGCCATGGGGGAGTCTTTAACATAGAAAATCAGTTGCAAAGGACAGAACAGAAACAATGTCTCATAATTTCATCTTGTGGCCGAACAACTAAAGCTTATCTGGTGTTAGGATAAGAATGTAGCATTTAAAACAAAGATACCTTCTCTGTCTCTAGAAACTTGACAGATTTGGGGAGAGACAAGAGAACTTTCTGAAATTTCTACTGTTCCTGCTAGAAGTCGCACCAAACAAAAGCATTTTTGGCTTAGCTTAGTGAAGTGGATTTCCTTGGCAAAGTATTCAGGAAACTGATTGTGTGAATGTTGTTCCTGGACTGTAGAAAATAAAGGATATATTTTAAAAGATATTCGGTTACTTTTTAAAATTAAAATCTTTTTTTTTTTTTAATGATTTGTAGTTCCTGGACACAGTATGGATCATTGTTGCAGGTAAATCTAAATAATACACAGGAGACACCATGAATTGCTGGCTAGATTATGACATTTTAAAAGCAGTCCAACATTTTTTAAATGTAAGAAGTCCATATGCAAGTCCATATGCCTTGTCTTAATTTTCTTCTGTTGTGGACCATTACAAAGCCTTTCCCCATTAATGTAAAAGATTTGAGTCATAAAGGAGAGTTAGGGTACTGAAGATAGAGACTCTAAACATTACAAAAAAAATTATCTAAACCTCAAATAGGGAGATGCTATCTTGATAACGTGCTGATGTAAGATTCTGGGACTGCAATTCCTATTTAAATGCAGGACAAAAAATTAGGTTTCCAATGCATTGACAAAACAAGTGGGTTTCAGCATTGATGCTAAGAGTTAGTTTAACATATACTCTGCTCCTAATAAATCTGCAGAAATGTAATGCTGAAATGGACGGATTAATAAGCACACCTCAGATTAGATGCTTTGCTGTTTCATGCCTGCCTTCCCTTAGGGTATGTCTACACTGCAATTAAAAACTCACAGCTGGCCTGTGCCAGCCGACTCAGGCTCACTGAGCTTGGGCTAAGGGGCTGTTTATTTGCAGTGTAGACCTTTGAGCTTGGACTGGAGCATGGGCTGTAGGACCCTGTGAGGTGGGCATATCCCAGAGCTCAGGCTGCAGCATGAGCCTGGAGAACTACACTGCAATTAAACAGCCCCACAGCCCTAGCCCAACGAGCCCAGGTCAGCTGACACAGGCCAACTCTGGCTGTCTAATTGCAATGTAGGCATTTGCTTAGTGTGCTACTTTGGAAGAGACAATTAGCAATTATGAATTTCTTACATAACAGCCCCCCTTTGGCCTTTTTAATCGAAGACACAAGAAATCTCTGGCAATGAAAATGTATACTGGATATCTTTCAACCAACTAGCGTACAGCTCTTTCTATATATCTCCTAGGCCAATGCTGTTTTGAAAATTGTTGATGTAATTTTGGTCTCGGAACATTAAGATGGAATTATGGTTGAAAATAAGTAATAGGAATTTAGGGTAAAATACATTACACAGCTGGTGAGATTATCCAATACATAAGCCTGGGAACATACTCAGGAAAACCAATGTTGTTAAAGCTCCCTGTTGTGACAACATACAATATCTAGATTTATGTTTATTAAGGCATATTAGTATTTGTGGTGCCAGATTAGATTGCTTTTTTTTAAAAGACACATTAGATTTTTTTTCTCTTTTTCTCCTCATTATGTAACCATTCACCCTTGAAGTAGAATGTTATTCAGCAGTGGCTGAAGAAAACACTTTCATTTAGAAAAAATAATGGCAAAAAGGGACCATTAATCCTGAAAAAAAGCTTCTTTATATGCAGCCAACACACACAACTGTTCAGTGACCTTTACCTAAATGCAAAGTTTGAAGAGTTTGCATTATTCTGTTAAGATCATATGGAATAACAACAACAAAAAAGGTCTGACTTTCTTAAAGGAGCCATTTTGGAGTCTTAGAAAATTAATTCTATACTCAGAGTACTTGCTGTGATTTTGCAGGGAAGATATGCGGCTTTTTTCATACGTAACTAAGAGGCAGAGGTCCAGCTCCTCAAAGATTCCTAAATACCTTTGAGGATCTGGGCCTAAATTTCTAGTTTGTTTTTCACTTAACCTGAACTATAGATCTGTGCCCAGATAATGATTACAGTAGTGCCCCTGAAATGCTATGGTATGTGGGACCAATTTCTTCTGCAGGGTTAAGAGTGATTCAGTGCTAAAAGTTCAGTAACATTAGGGGCACATCAGTGACTACATAAGACTGTCAACAAATTCACACTTCTATAAACTATTTTGATGGCTGCCAATGAAGAGGCCTGGTTTTGAACAACTCAGTGCCATGAAATCACTCTCCAACCACATATAGTCAATGAGCTATGCTCCCTGTCCCCCATCCTCCTTCCACTGGGGTCAATGGGAACAAGATAGGGCCACATTTCTGTTATGGGACCTGGAATTCCTTTTCAACCATCCTTTTCATTCTCTCAATAGAGGAAAATGAGCTTATTTTCATATTTCAGTCCATGCTTACTTATGTATTTAAGGCTTTTATTTAACATTATCTGACTAAAGGAACATTGCCTGCGATTTGTCTTTGTAACTCCAGCACACTCCTCCCATTTTTGAGTGGGTAAGACAATGATTCAAGTGTATGAACCCATGTGTATGTGTGATTGGGAAAGTGTTGTATGTATATAGTTCCATTTGTGGTAGCCTGTGTATTCATTATTATTGCTAATCCTGTGGTAGCACCTAAAAGCCAGGTCCTCATGGTGCTGGGCACTGTAGAGCAAAGAGCTGGGTTACAATGGGTTACAAGCTAACATAGAGACAATACACAAATACAACAGACAGCAGAAACACAAGGTACCGTAATCATCAGACCCTTGGAGACATCCCTTCACTATACACATTAGCACAAAGTTCTTAGTTTCTATACATGCAAAATTTACATCATCTTCTCAAAACAAGCCCATTATGTCTGAACCTACCTGACTGCAAAGAAATAGCAGCAACTAGGGACAACCACATTCCCTGTGCATCTCTGTCTCTAATGATAATATGGTTAATAGATTCCAAGCCCAGAAGGGACCATTCTGATCATCTAGTCTGACCTCTTGTGTAACACAGGCCATAGAATTTCCCCAAAATTATTTCTAGAGCACAGCTTTCAGCAAAACCTCCAAACTTGATTTAAAAATTGTCAGTGATGAAAAATCCACCATGACCCTTGGTAATTTGTCCGAATGATTAAAAGCGACAAAGAGTCCTGTGGCACCTTATAGACTAACAGACGTATTGGAGCATAAGCTTTCCGCGTCTGATGAAGTGGGTATTCACCCACGAAAGCTCATGCTCCAATACGTCTGTTAGTTTATAAGGTGCCACAGGACTCTTTGTCGCTTTTTACAGATCCAGACTACCCCTCTGATACTCTGAATGATTAATTACTCTCACTGTTAAGAATTTACATCTTAGTTCCAATCTGAATTTGTCTAGCTTCAACTTCCAGCCATTGGATTCTTTCTCTGCTAGAGTGAAGAGTCCATTTGTTCTCCACGTCGGTACTTATAGACTGTAATCAACTCACCCCTTAACCTTCTCTTTTGGTTAAGCTAAATAGATTGAGCTTCTTGAGTCTGTCACTATAAGGCAGGTTTCTAATCCTTTAATCAATCTCGTGGCTCTCTGAACCCTCTCCAATTTATCAACACCATGTTTTGAATTCTGGACACCAGGCCTGGACACCGTGTTCCAGGCACACCAATACCAAATACAGAGGTAAAATAACCTCTCTACTCCTACTCAAGATTCCCCTGTTCAATCAGCCAAGGATCGCATTAGGCTTTTTGGCCACAGTGTTGCACTGGGAGCTCCTGTTCAGCTGATTATTCACCCCCAGTCTTTCAGAGCCACTGCTTCCCAGGATAGTCTCCCATCCTGTGAGTGTGGCCTACCTTCTTTGGCCCCAGAGGTATACATTTATACTTAGCCATATTAAAATGCCCATTGTTTGCCTGAAACCACCTTACCAAGCGATCCAGATTGCTCTGTATCAGTGACTTGTCCCCTTCATTATTTACCAGTCCTCTAATTTTGTGTCATCTGCAAACTTTAACAGTGACAATTTTGTTTTCTTCCATATCATTGATAAAAATATAAAATAGCATAGGGCAGGACTTCATTACCCACCTATTTGATATACTTAGGCAGCAGCTCCTATTTGCTGACAAATCTCTGTCAACCGTATAAGTTTGTCTTTTCCTGGGAAATCTTAGACTTACTATCAATATTAACAATACCGGGCCAGTTACTCCATGATTCATGTGTATTAATGTCCTATCTGTTTCTGCCCAATTGTATTCTTTGAAGCAGGAAAACTTTAAAATGTAGCTCAGATTTTAGCACTAAGCGATGGATTTGATGAGTAAAACTTCCAAAAGCTCCAAAATCCCACTTTCAAAAGTGATTTAGGGCTTGTCTACATGAACAGTTAGATCACAGCAAGCTGGGGTGTAAACTACCCTGCACAGTAGGCTAGTGCACCAACTGTCTGGGTGGACCTTGCTGATGTACACTAACAGTTCCTTGGCGTGCTTTGATCTACTACCCTGCTTTGAAATGGGACTAGATCAAAGCATACTAAGGAACTGGTAGTGCACATAAGCTGCATCCACATTGATATTGAGTGCATGACAGGCTAGTTTGGAGTAGATTTACATCCCAGTTCATCACAAACTAAATGTTTGAAGGAACAGAAATGGACACCGTGTAGAGTCAAGCACAGGAGTTTATTATGCACAGCGCTGGCAGAGTGTCACTTTGCTTATTAGGCTCAGAGACACTGCAGAACAATTGATTACAATAGATTATATAGGGTGCTCATTGGGCGGAGAGAAGCGAAGGGGATGGGATTTCCCAAGCACTGGATAGGTTCTAGCAGCAAGACAAGACAAACACAATAAGCCAATGGTCTAAAAGATTACATAATGGCTCCACCCATGGTTCGAATTAACATATTGCTAACACACAGGTAATTACCCTTAAACTATTTCTAATAAAATATATAGGTTAAATCCTAATTTTTGGGTCCAGGGGAATGAGGTAGCAGCTCTCCCGATTGATCAACAGGAACATTCCTGGAGATTTAAAGTAAAAAAGCAGTAATTAGTATCTAACAATAACAATTGTTTATAGTTTTATTCTTCCATTTCCGTGAACTGGGATTGGCATACATCTGTGAGGGGAAGGTGTCATTACTCACATCAATCATGTTAGGCCTCTCCCTGAACTCTGTTCTGGCATCTCTACCAGGAATTTAACTTGGAGGCCCTTTTCAGCCGTTTGTGTGTCTATAACTTGTGATAAGGACACCCAGTTACAACTCACAATCTGGAGTCATGCTGACTCCGCTCATTGACTTGAAACACACAAGGTTATCTGTTTACCCCAGCTTTCTCTTAGCCAGGTATTGTTCTTTGTTAGCTAGTCCTCATCCGGGCCTCTATGAAAAGTTCTTAACAGAAACTGTAGTTAAGATTTTACATGCACAGCAAATGGATTTGGGACCTTCAGTGGTCATGTAGAGAAGCCTTTAGGCATTTAGAAGTGTGAATCCAATTGACTTTCAGTTTGACTTTGTCTCTAAAGGTTCATCTACATGGAGACAAAGCCTGGAATAGCTAGCGTGAAATAGTGCAGGATAACTATTCAGCAACAGCTAACGCTCCATGTGGACACTCTTATTCCACACTAAAGAGTGCCTTTTTTGCAGATTCGGTTAATCCATTTGCAAAGTGGCTTTGTGCGTTTAGCTTAATCCATAAGAGCACCCACAAGGGGAGCTAGTGCACCATATGTAGAGTGTAAATTTAAACCATACTAGCTATTCTACACCAACTCCCCATGACTCTCTCGTGTAGACAATCCCTAAGGCACTTCAGTGCTATCGGAATCTGTACCTACCATATCATATTCACATTCAAATTCATACCAAGGAAAGAGAAAGGAACTGAATTACTGTAATATTAGTATTTGAAAAGCAATGGTGTTGTGAGATTTCTTACACAGAGGAAGAATCAGGAAAGCATTCAGTACAACAGGCTAAATAGATCATGTTTTTAAAGAATAGAACTCCAAGGGTAGATTTACACTGCAGCTTATGTCGGCATAAGTTATGTCGCTCACCCCCCAAAAGAAACCACCTCCCTGAGCAACATAAGTTACGCCGCCATAAGAGCCGGTGTGGACTGTGCTATATCGGTGGGAGAGCTTCTCCCACCGACATAGCTGCCACCTCTTGCAGGGGTGATTTTATTATGCCGACAGCAGAGCTCTCTCCTATCGGCATAGATGTGTTGCAGCTGCATCCATGCAGCTGCAGTGCTGTATGTGTAGACAAGCCCTTAGAAGAGTAAGTCCTTTTACTGAAGAATTAAAACTGCTTTTTACATTTCTCTAAAATTGTCCGGAATCTGAGCTTTCACAAAGAGCTATGATATAAGCAATGGATTGGGAGCCAAGATCTCCTGGTTCCTCAGCCCATTTCTACCATTAACTCCCATCCTCATCCTTCTTTTGAGGCCTAGGACAAGTCACATAGGCCCAGATTCACAAAAGGACTTAGGTACCTGACCCACACTTTAGGCCAAAATGTATGTACCATGGAAAAAAGACAGTTACCTTTTCCATAACTGGTTTTCTTCAAGATGTGTTGCTCATGTCTATTCCACAATAGGTGTGCGTGCTTGCCACATGCACCGGTGCTGGAAGTTTTTCCCCTAGCAGTACCCATAGGGGAGTGCCCCAGCGATGCCTGGAGTGGTGCCTCCATGGTGCGGTATAAGGGGCGCTGTGTGCTCCCCGCACCCTCAGTTCCTTCTTGCCAGACAACTCCAACAAAGGGGAAGAAGGGCGGGATGTGGAATAGACATGAGCAACACATCTCGAAGAACACCAGTTATGGAAAAGGTAAATGTCTTTTCTTCTTCGAGTGATTGCTCATATGTATTCCACAATAGGTGATTCCAAGCTATAGCTGTTGGAGGTGGGAAGGAGTTCACAAACTCTCGGGACAGAGAACGGCTCTGCCAAACCCGGCATCCTCCCTGGTCTGAGACACAATCGCATAATGTGAGGTGAACGTGTGAACTGAAGACCACATGGCAGCCCTACAAATGTCCTAAATGGGAACATGGGCCAAAAAGGCAGCCGATGAGGCCTGCGCCCTAGTCGAGTGCACCCTCACAATTGGTGGCAGAGGGATTCCTGCCAGGTCATAACAGGTATGGATGCACGAGGTGATCCAGTTGGAGATCGGCTGAGTGGAGATCGACCGACCTTTCATGCACTTGGCCGAGGCGATGAACAATTGTGAGGACTTTCTGAATGGTTTAGTCCACTCCAGGTAGAAAGCCAGAGCCCATCTCACATCCAGTGTGTGGAGGCAGCGCTCCTCACTGGACACATGGGGCTTGGGGTAGAGGACAGGCAGAAAAATGTCCTGACCCATGTGATAGGTGGAGACCACCTTTGGGTGTGGGTGGAGCTGGACCTTATCTTTATGAAACACCGTGTATGGGGGCTCGGAGGTCAGAGCCCTGAGTTCCGAGACTCAACTAGCCAACGTGACCACAACCAGGAAGGCCACCTTCCACGAGAGGTGTGACCAGGAGCACGTGGCTAGCAGCATAAATGGGGGCCCCGTGAGATGGGCCAACACCAGGTTTAGGTCCCACTGCGGGACAGGGGGCCTAACATATGGGAAGAGGTGATCCAACCCCTTAAGGAATCGGCCAGTCATAGCATGGGAGAATACCGTGTGGCCCTGCACCGGCAGATCGGATGCCAATATGGTCACCAGGTTCACCTTGACTGACGAGGACGCCAGGCCCTGGGATTTAAGGTGAAGGAGGTAATCCAGAATAAGCTGGATCGGGGAGGCCACAGCGGAAACGCCCCGCTCGTCCGCCCATCTGGAAAACCAAGACCACTTTTCCAAGTAGGCTCGGCGCATGGAGGGCCGCCTGCTTTCTAGGAGGACGTGCTGAACCGCTTCTAAGCATGTACTTTCCTCCCTACCTAACCATTGAGCAGCCACGCCATGAGGTGGAGTGCTGCTAGGTTGGGGTGGAGAAGGCGGCCCTCGTCCTGGGAGAGCAGGTCCAGGCAGGACGGCAACGGCCACAGCAGGGTGACCGCCAGGCCTGTGAGGGTCCCGTACTAATGCTGCCTGGGCCATGCCAGGGCAATCAGAAGGACCTGGGCCTTGTCCGTCTTTATCTTTTCCAGGACCTTGCCGATCAGTGGGAACAGGGGAAAGGCATAGAGAAACTGGCTTGACGAGGACATTAGGAAGGCATCGGAGATAGCGCCCTGTCCCAGAACCGGGGACAGCGACGGTTCTGCTGAGTCACGAACAGGTCCTTCTGGGGAGTTCCCCACACTTGGAAAAGTCTGTGCACCACCTCTGGGTGGAGAGACCACTCGTGCTGAGAGGAGAAGTCCCAGCTCAAGTGAGCCGCCCATGCGTTCCAGGTGCCCGGAAGATGGAAGGACTATAGGCAGATGTCGTGGGCTATATAAAGTCCCACAGCCTGAGGGTTTCGCGGCAGAGGGCAGAGGATCGGGCCCCGCCTTGCCTGTTGATGTAGAACATCGAGGTCGCGTTGTCTGTGAGGACCCTGACCACCCGGCACTGCAGGTGCGAGAGGAAGGCTATACATGCCAGCCGTACCACTCTGATCTCCTTGACATTTATGTGGAGGGTCAGATCCTGAGCCGACCACGGAACTTGGGTCTGAATGTTCCCCACATAGGCCCCCCATCCCAGGTCCGACACGTCAGACACCAGTTCCAGTCACAGGACCCTGCCCCTGAATGGAACCCCTGGGAGCATGTTTCTCAGGGAGGACCACCACTGTAGGGAGGTGATCACTGGCTCGGGCACCAGGAGGTCTTTGTCCATCCTGTCCCTGGCCTGGGAGAACTCCGAGGCCAACCAGAGCTGGAGGGGCCTCATCCTGAGTCTGGCGTGACAGACCAGATACATGCACGCCAACATGTGACCCAGGAGCTGGAGGCACGCTCTGGCTGTTGTCACTGGAAACCTTATGACCGTGTTGATGAGCCCTTTCAGGGTCTCGAACCTGTCTGGTAGGAGGGAGGCTCTGGCCGACAAGGCATCCAGGACAGCCCCGCTAAACTCTATGAGTTGTACCGGGACTAACGTGGACTTGGTGTTGTTTACCAACAGGCCCAAAGTGGTGCACGTGGACAGAAGGAGCGCCACATGATCCTGTACCTGCGACCGGGAGCTGCCTTTGACCAACCAGCCTTCCAGATAGGGGAAGATCTGGACCCCCCAGTACCTGAGGTAGGCTGCCACCACGGACATACATTTTGTGAATACCCTGGGGGCAGTGGACAGGCCAAACAGGAGGACCGTAAATTGGTAGTGCTCCTGCCCTACTGTGAAATGGAGGAAGCGTCTGTGCCCCTCGAATATATGAATGTGGAAGTACGCGTCCTGCAGATCGAGGGCGGCATACCAGTCCCTGGGATCCAGGGAGGGGATGATGGAGGCCAGGGAGACCATGCAGAACTTGAGCTTCACCATGGACTGGTTCAGGCCTCGCAGGTCCAAGATGGGCCTGAGCCCCGCTTTGGCCTTAGGGATAAGAAAATAGCAGGAGTAGTACCCCTTGCCTTTGAACTCCTCCGATACCACTTCCACCGCTCCTAGGCCCAGGAGCCGCCCCACCTCCTGCTCAAGCAGAGCCTCATGTGAGGGATCCCCCAGGAGGGACAGGGGCGGGGGGTGGTTGGGCAGGGAGGAAGTAAACTGGAGGGTGTAGCCTCGGGAGATGGTGTTGTGGACCCATCAGTCTAAGGTCAGCCACAACCACTCCAGGAGAAAAGCACACAACCGAATGGAGAAGGGAAGCTTTATTGAGGGTGGATCCCTGATGAGAACTGGCAGGGCGTCCCATCAAAACCGCCTTTTTTCCGCTTGCTTGCCCATGGAGGACCCAGCTGGGGAGCAGGCCAAGACTGCCTCTGTGGGCACCTCTAAAAGTCCTGCGACTTCTTATAAGCGGTCTCGTATTTTGACTCGGTGGTCTGAGCGGGAGTCTGCTCCGGCTTGAACTTAGGTTTAGCTGGAGCTGAAACATAGAAACCCAGAGTCTGGAGAGTCGTGCGGGAGTCTTTCAGGCCATGCAGCCTTGTATCTGTTTGTTCTGCAAACAGAGCTTTGCTGTCAAACGGGAAGTCCTGCAGGGAGGTCTGCGCCTCGCTGGACAGCCTCGAGAGCAGGAGCCATGACGCCCTTTTCATGGACACCGCGGAGGCCATGGACCGCACGGCCGTGTCTGCTGCATCCAAAGCTGACTGCAGAGTTGCCCTCGCAACCGCTGTGCCCTCTCCACCAGCGCTTTGAACTCCTTCCTGTCGTGCTCCTAGAGGGAGTCCTTGAACTTGAGCAGGGAGCCCCACAGATTGAACTCATACCGGCCCAGGAGAGCCTGGTGGTTCGCCACACATAACTGGAAGCTCGAGGACGAATAAATTTTTCTTCCAAATGAGTCCAGCCTCCTTGAATCTTTATTTTTTGGGGTAGGGACTGGTTGGCCCTGCCATTCCCTGTGATTGACCGATTTGACCACCAGGGAATTAGGAGTAGGGTGGGTGTATAAGTATTCATGCCCCTTGGCGGGTACAAAATACTTGCGTTCTGCACTCTTAGAGATGGAAGCCAATGAGGCCAGGATTTGCCACAGGGCATTTGAAATTTTTCCCACCCCTTCGTGGAGAGGCAAGGCCACCCTGCCCGGTGCCGAGGAGGTCAGCACATTAAACAGGGAGGCCGAGGGCTCCTCCATCTCCTCTGCTTGGAGGTGGATGCTTGATGCCACCCTTTTTAAGAGTTCTTGGTGGACCCTAAAGTCCTCCTGCGGGACGGAGGGAGGAGGGGCTGCAATCGCCTCAACCGGGGAGGGCGAGGAGGCTGGCGCGGTACTTTGTGAGTCCACCAGCACCACAGGGTCTCCGGGCACAGTGCCAAGGACGTACGTCCCACCAACTCCTTCCGTGGAGGACTGGAGAGGGAGGCCGATGGTTCTCCTGAGGCTCAGGCCACAGAGCGAGCCCCCACTGGAAGCTGCATCGGGGGTCAAGGTGCCCACTGGTGCCACGGGGCCAGGTGCCACTGCACCTGCTGTGGCACCAGCAGAGCTGGCTGTTCGGCCTGGCGCATCAATGGACAACTACGAAGGGAGGCCGGACTGACATACGACCTGCCACTGCCCCTGGACCGGCAGAAGCGGCGGCGCCAGGAGCGATGCTGACCACAGGACCGCGATCCCGATGTGAAGGACCGGTACCATCGGTAACAGCTACTCCACGATCGGCTCTTCCTAGCCTTCTTGGCGTGCACCGTGGATGGGGAGTGGTGCCGACTAGTTGATGGTGCCGAAGGGTCACCGCACACCGACACCACAGTGCACAGTGCTGACTCGTAGCTGCGCGCCGGAGCTGGGGTCAGGGCCGACTCCATCAGAGTAGCCTGGAGCCTAGTGTCCCTTTCTCTCTTGGTCCGAGGCTTAAACGACTTGCAAATCTTGCAGCGATCGCTGAGATGGGTTTCCCCTAAACAGCTTAGGCAGTCAGCGTGCAGATCACTCAGTGGCATAGATCACCTACAAGTGTCGCACGATTTAAAACCCGGGGCATGGGGCATGCCCCGGCCCAGGTGCTCTACCTAAACTAACTAACTAACTACAGGTACCATACACTGAACAAACAAGCAGTTTTGGAGACGAGCCACAGCAAAGCTGGAGCAGAGCAGTTCCAAAGCATCTTCACCGGCGGCAAGAAGGAACTGAGGGTGGGGGGAGCGCACAGCTCCCCTTATATCGCGCCATGGAGGTGCCACTCCAGGGGTCACTAGGGGCACTCCCCTACGGGTACTACTAGGGGAAAAACTTCTGGCACTGGTGCACGTGGCGAGCACGCACACCTATTGGGGAATAGACATGAGCAATCACTTGAAGAAGAACTTCAAAAACCTCTGTTCAACTGCTGCCTAACCCTAAAAGTGGCTACATTTCCACTGCTAAAGTCCCCCCAAGGTTCTGCCTCTGGGCATGCAAGCTGCTGCCTCAGTCCTGACAGCCAGTGCCTATCTCACGCATAAGCCCCAGCAGGATCCTCAAACCTGGTGAAACTAGGCATTGACCTAACTCAGCTGGGGGCCCAATTTGACAGGGGTGCTCTGAGCATGTCTAGCTCCATATAAAACAGCCTGGGTGGGTGGGTGAGAGGATGTCTTATAACCTTTAAGCCCAGTGGTTCTGGCACTCACCTGAGATGTGGGAGATTCTGGCTCAATTTCCCCCCGCCTGATGAGAAGGGATGTGAATGGGGGTTTCCTCGCCTCTCAGGTGGATGTCCTAGGCACTGGGCTACAGGATATTCGAAAGTGGTTCTCTCATAATCTCCTGTCTGAAGCTGTCCTACTGTATATAATTTAAATATGCATTGGCCAAAAGAGTGAGTGACTGTACAGTCTCTAGGGCACTCTGCCAGGAAGACCATATTCAAATCCTCTCCCCAAATGGCAGAAGGGGGATTAAAGCAGGGTGAGCAAAAGGTTATAAGGGAGTCTTTCTCTTCCTCCCCCATCTTGTGTGGGGCAAGGTATGTGCCACTGCCGTTCTTGCAAGAAACGGTTTAGTCTCCTCATGGCAAGAAAGGGCTCTTATCTGTGGATCCTAAGCAGAGACGGCATCTTCCTCCAGCCCAGGTTTAGAGTGCTTAACAATGAGGGGTGGAGCTTAGGACACATCCCTCTTCAGCATGTGCTACTGGCTATGTAAAGCAGATCCCTGCCTAGTTTGCTGGCTTTTGTGGGTCCCATTCTTAAGCACCTATCTTTCCCCATATGTTATACTAGGCACCTAACTCAGGTTTTGCGCATTCCACTAGGTGGCTAGCAACCTCAAAGTTAGGCATAGCAACACCTAAGTTCCTTGGTAGCTTTGAGCCTTAACCTCTCTACCTGTTTTTTCCCCTATCTATAAAATACCTACGGTCACAGGTCAGGGCAACCGCAGCTGTATTTCCCCATAGTGGTTCAGCAAGAGCACTTGCTCTTGGCTTCCAGCTCTCCAAACATTGCCTTTCCGGGTTGAGACCTGTGTGTGTGTCTCCTGTGTGACCAGGGTGGGTATTCCTAGGTTGCATAGTTCCCTGCCTTCACTGTGTATTTCCCAGCACAGGCAGCTTGCCCAAGGACACTTGTTTATTTTCTCTTCAGAGAATAACCGGGATTATCAACAGACACCAGTACCACCCACATCTTTCTAAACAAGCCTACTTTATACATAAGGTAAAAAGCACTACAGAGAGATCATTAAAAACAATAAAAGACCCTAGATGCATCCCCATCCTAACATGGATTCTGGCAGGAGCAGTCCTTCAAACTCCACACCAGGCAATTCAGTGTGGTTACAAGTTTATCACAGCTTCAGCTCAGACCAAGCACAGTCCACCCTTTATACAAATCAGGGTTCTTTGATCTAGAGTTTTCCGAAGCAGGTAATTAGTAGACAGTAGGTCTCCCTCCCCAGAGCATACCATCAAAAGGTTTTGCATTCCCCTCATGTCAAGGTACTTTCTAGAAAAATCCACTTCACATGTATTGTTCCAAAATGCCCTGAATGAGATTGCATTCATCTTGTCTTCTGCTAAAGAGATTCCATACTATCTCACAATAGGTTTCAGAGTAGCAGCCGTGTTAGTCTGTATCCGCAAAAAGAACATACTATCTCACAATAGTACATTTAAAAAATTGTATTTCTAATGCACTATACATCTAAGGTATTACCCCTAATTCAGTAAGGTTTTAACTTAAAATTTCATTCAGGATATTTGAGTATATTGTCAGTCTGTCACAATGTACCTCAGGTCAAATCCTTCTTGCCTGGCACATACCAGTAGTCATGTTGACAGCAGTGAAACTACATGCATGAGTAAGGTATGCATGATTTACCCCTGCAGGTCAGCCTCTCACATTAAAGCTTCTATAGAAAAGTGAGCAAAACTTATGACTTTTTGTCATCTTGGTTTTAGAGCAGGGGTTCAAACTGGGGTTTGTGACTCCTCAGGGGGTCATGAGGTTATTACATGGGGGGGGGTCAGAAGCTGTCAGCCGCCACCCCCAACCCCTACTTGACCTCCAGCATTTATAATAGTATTAAATATTTTAAAATGTTTTTAATTTATAAAGGGGTTCACACTCAGAGACTTGCTATGTGACAGGGATCATCAGCAAAAAAGTTTGAGAGCCACTCTATTAGAGCAAATAGATTGCCCCGGTGACCTTTTTTTTTTTTTTTTTTTTTTTTTTTTAAGGCCCTATTGATTTTTTAATTTTCCTAAACTTTGCTATATATATAAAAAAAGGGTATTCTAAACCGGGTTACTATAAGGTCCTGCTTGCTCAAACCGGAAAGAATCATATTATATTGCCTTTTTTTTTTTTTTTTGGAAAGGCCACAATTCCATGAAACCATGTGCAGCAGGAGTTCCCAAACTGGTATGCGTACCCCTGGGGTTACACAAGACATCACTGGGTTGGGGGAGGAGGGTATGTGGGAGAAATTGCATAATGGTGGCTTTATTTTATTTATTGCATTTTCATAATAGGCTACTCAGATGAAGCTTTAAAACTCTGGGAATTTGTTATATAAAATACGGTAGTTAACTTACTTCAAGATGTACCCATGAGAACACAGATACAGAGATGCTGACATAGAGAGCCTTCAATAACTTTACAGCATAGGTTTAGTTTCCCAGCAACTGTCCAGTCTAACTGAGCTCAGAACTTAGTTGGGGTTTTTTGGTTGTATATGTTGCACTATAACAATATCTGTATGAAACAGTGAAATATGGACCAATGGCGGAAGACAGGTAGTGCTAAGGACACACAGTATCTGTGAGAAGGGTAGGGATACATAGGCAGGTGGTAGACCTGGAAGGGGGTACGCAATAAGAAAAGTTTGGGAACCTCTGTAGAGTGTTTCAATGCTTACGAGATCTCTGAAGAGCTTGCCAAAAATGTACATTTTATTTTAAAATGCAAAGGAAATTAAGTCAGACTTGGTAATTCTTCAGCTTTTTCCTTCCAGATATTTATAAATACTCCATGAGTTTTCAATGTAAGCCTCTTTTGTAACTTGGAGTCAGACAAATAATGGCTCCAGACTTGTGAATGGGACAGAAAATCCCCTTTCCCCTGTGAAGTTGACAAGTTGTAATAGTTATTACTGTAGTGTCTAGGGACTAACCAAGAAACAGGGTCCCATGGTGCTAAACACTGTACAAACTGAGTAATAAGTAGTCCCTACTCCACAGAGCTTACAAAGGGGTGGAGCCAGGGAAGGAGATATAGAAGCAGAATGATAGCCAGCAAACAAATGCCACTATTTATTTGGGTGAGACTTCGTAAGGAGGAGATGCACTAAACAGAAAGGGAACAGGGACAGGGCAAAGAAGAGGGGGGGATAGGAGGAGGGGAACACAGAAGGGGCAGGTGAAATGAAGCTAAGCCAAAGAGACTGAAAGAGGAGGGGATAGGTGGGGCAAATAGCCAATCGTCACTGAAGAGAGGATGTCCTGTCAAAACAACTGGTATCACTCTGTGGATCTCTGCTTTAGCTGTTTCTGCAGCTGCTGTGCCAGCTTCAGTCTCTGGCGGACTCCTCCCTGCAGTTTTTCCCCAAGGCCACATGGAGGAATGAGAGAAGGCAGCCATATGGGTCTTAGTTCCCCCTACAGGGCACAGTCCCCTGTAGTTCTGGAAAGGGTGAATGCAGTATGAGCATTGTGGGTCTGGCTGGGCCCCCATTTTACCCCCTGCCCATGTTTGGATGTTTCAGCTGTGAAATGTAGACCTAAATTTCAAACACTCCAGACTTTGGGGTTCTAGGGCAGATTTGCCTTTAATATGTTGGAGTTAGTCCTGCAACCGTCTACAGAAGTCAATGTTGTGTTGAAAGGATCGTTGGGATCAATATATGCTCTACCCTGTTTCCCCGAAAATAAGACAGTGTCTTATATTAATTTTTGCTCCCAAAGATGCGCTAGGTCTTATTTTCAGGGGATGTCTTATTTTTCAGAAATGAAAAATGCCTTATTATCGGTGGATGCCTTATTATCGGGGAGGTCTTATTATCGGGGGGATGCCTTATATTACAACGAGAGGCAAAACTGTAAGTAGGCCTTATTTTCGGAGGATGTCTTATTTTCGGGGAAACAGGGTAGTAAGTCCTGCTTTGCCTCTTCTGTATTTGATTTTTTTTCTATTTACTTGAGAACAGTGATCCATGCTACATTCAGGATTAACATCATATAAATACAGGAACTGAACTACAGTTCTGTGGGAAAGTTTCTAGTAGAGTACAAAAATGCAAGAACTTAATCAAAATAAACCATTATCATAACTATCAGCACATAAGCAGACAGAGGGGCTGGAATATAGAATGAAAATGAAGTAGTGCAGTACTGGTATATTTAGCTGTAAACAGCCATTTTAATGCTTCATGGGGATTAATGGTTCTGTTGGAAAACTATGCCATACTTGGCATGCCCCTATTTATGTTGGGCATTAAATTATGCTTTAGTCCAAGCATTCTAAGCCAAGATGGAAACAAAATCAATCAGCCAAGTTTAACATGCTAAAGTCGTTCAGATATGAAGGTGATGAGTGCGGTCTAGAAATCGATAGAAAAACAAAAAGATGAAATAGAGAACAGAAAATATGCAGGCACACCAAACGTTTGTGTAGCTGAATCATTTGCCACAAATATCAAGTTGTAATCACAGTGCAAGTTTTTCATTAATCTTTTCTTACAGTGATCCATGTTAGATTCCAACTATTCATAGAATATCAGGGTTGGAAGGGACCTCAGGAGGTCATCTAGTCCAACCCTCTGCTCAAAGCAGGACCAAGCCCTAGATAGATTTTTTTGCCCCAGATCCCTAAATGGCCCCCACAAGAATTGAACCCTGGGTTTAGCAGGCCAATGCTCAAACCACTGTGCTATCCCTCCCCCTGGAAGAGCTTGTGTTTGCACCAGAATATCAGATAAAGCTAGGGTAACTTAGGCACTACAAGAACTGAAAAAATAGATGCTTTGAAAATGTCAAAGTTGAATCCCTTTATGTTAAAATATAGGTGAAAAGAATCCATCTTCCCTTCTGACTTTAGGAACTCCTTATGTTACCAAATCTTCAATCCTTTAGGAAGAGCATAACTGTAGCAACCAGCACGGAACACAGAGGGAGGAGAACATGTTGCAGGAGTGAAGGAGGCACCAGGAAGCGAGCCTGTCTGCATATAGCTATAATGTTAGCCGCAGTTACAGTAGCTCTGTAAATAGTTTACTTATGTAGCCAGTGTAGGTTTACAAGCATGAAATCCTTTCATGTTATTATACAGTCTGCAGTACATGAAACAGTAACACTTCTCTCAAAGCTTTAATCCCCATACATTCTGCTTGATTCTGTAATATACAGTCTCATTTCCTCTCCAAAAATTTACATCCTCCTGAAAGTACTAGTTGTTTGAGTTCATGTTTGTAAAAATGGTGCAAAAATCTTTGATTAATGGAACTTCAAATAACCGAAAGGGGGAATTAAGGCCAGAGTCAGACTCAGGCGGTGGTTAGTTATTGGACACACTTCACCACTTACACCTTCTGACCACAGCAAGTGCACCCCTTCAGGTCCTGGGCCTCTCACCATCACCTGGCTCCAGATGGAATCTCACAACCTTCCCACATAGTACAAGAGGACTGCCACCCAGGGCCTGGGCTAACAGTGATTACTGCAGCAGACTTGGCTTAGGCTTAGACCTTGCAGTTCTCTATGAGAGCAATGACAGTGGTTAATTTACAGATCAGACCCCACCTCCTTAAAGCATAGCCTTAGAACAAAAGCCTTGAAGAGAAAACATCCAAACAGACTGAATGCCAATAACTATAGCACTGACACTAAAAACATTATGAAATACAGTAAGTCACAGGACTGGAACTTAAACCCACAACCCTCTCCATGAACCAGGGTTAAGGCAACTCTGGAATTCTAATCTTGGCAAGAAGCTTTCAGACTTGATTGTCTACAGCTAAGCCCCTGCATTCATGTTCAGGCACCAACATGGGGCTTGATTTTCAGATGCATTGAGATTCTGCAGCTCAGTAATGGAGCCAGGGAGAGCTGTGAGTGCTTAGCACCTCTGAAAATCAGACCACTTACTATAGGGATTCAAATAATGGAGTTAGACTCCTCATTCTAGCCATAACCCCTCTGGCTGTTTGTCCAATCTGAAAATGAGAATATCTGCTTTATGTACATGGCACAATAAGCATTGACTAAGGTACTGTACAGCACTTTGGAATATTGAGCACTAGAATGTACCATTAAGAGTATCGGCTGCACATTTACCTTCATTCCTGCAATATCTCAGTCCTGATAGCAATGAAGTTTAGTAATAGAACCATTTTATACCAGGATAGTACCCACAGGTCCCAACCAGGATAAAGGCCCTATTCTACAGGCACTGAACAAACAGGTGGACAATCCTTCCCTAAATGTCCAACATATGACATTGATGCATCACACTCCAACATGAATGGAAGCTTTGTCATGGCACAAGGCAGACTCCTAAAGCAATATGGAAAGAAATCCAGATTAGATCATGAAGATGAATTTAGTATATTTGCTGGTTCCATGGTATTGCATATAATGCTTCCATCTTAAGTGGGACTCTCAAATGAGGTGTTCATGAAAAGGCTTTTTAAAAAATTGATTTAACAGCAATAAGCACAAAAGGGCCCTAGTGATCCTGACTGTGGGTCCTACAATAAGAACAATAGTATAATGCAATTTTACTCTATGCATCCGAAGAAGTGAGGTTTTTACTCACTAAAGCTTATGCCCAAATAAATTTGTTAGTCTTTAATGTGCCACCAGACTCCTTGCAATTTTAAGTGTTTGGATATTAGTAGTGGGTTCTGCTTTGTTAATGATTAACAGATAATATTCTAGAAATAAATTGAAGTGGTTTTCCTTTGTAGCTCACCAATCTCTTGTATATTAGTTGCATGCAATGTTTTATTACTTAACTAAAAAAGCTCAGATCCCACAGTGATGAGCCATATAAGTCCCTGGATAGATTTTCAGTTCATAGTTTCTCATAGTTTTAAGGGATCATACAGATTTATACACCCAGCTTTACAATCCCATCTGAAGTACAGTGTATTCCATGAAGATAAGTTGTATTCTGATATAGATATAGTTTTCCTCTACCATTAAATAAACGTATGTGATGAAGTAACAACTAAGGCCATAAGATTCTCTCAACTGTGAGTCAAGCTTTTTATGTCTTAGCTAGCATCAAATGAAACTTTTGTCGCAAAAAGCGGAACACACAAGATAGTATTAAACTGGGTCCTCTGAAACCATTTCTACAGATAAGCTGAAAAGTCAGAATGCAGCAAACCAGTCTTCTTCACATGGCATTGGGGTTTGGTTGACACCTTTTGCTGCTTTACAGTATGTGAAATCTATTCCTGCACTGCTCTGAGTAAATAGTGCTGGATTAAGTACTAACACAGAATGCATAACAAAATCCGTAGTTTAAGCATAAAAATAAATTGACAAAGGCCTGCCAGTTACAGCCTTATATATTGTATTTAAAAAAAAAATTTCAAGAGACTAATTTTCATGATTATCCTTTTATAGGCTGCCATATTAAACGAACTGTCTAAAACAAAAACTAAAATACTTGGTGTCAACTTCTAATTATCACACTTTCTTCTTTTGGAAACCAGCCCCAAAGTAGGTTATATGTGGAGTCCAGTAGATGAGAGAAATCCCATTCTCCAAGTAAAGCACTATCTCAATATGAAGATAATGTGCTTCAGATTACTAAAACTGCATTACCAGCACTAAGTTTTCCAACTGCTGGGATAGAACAAATGGCAAGGAACAATATGTACAGTAAATACAGTATCTGTTGCAAGCAGGATATTGTCATTACAAGAAAATTAACCTGATTCATTAAAGCCATTCCCTATCTGACATGCAAACTGAATGCTGATGTTTGTCAGTCATTCACTTTGCTTAAAAAAAAAAAGTTCAGGGCCTAGATCGGTTTCTTTCAGTGTTGTAGAAGTTACAAGCAAATGGTGTAGTTAATGGTTAGGATGATTCTCTTGTTCTGATCTTTTTAGTTTGTCTATTAGATTCATGCTGCAGCTCTTTTCTTTTCTTCTTCTGCTGCTGCTGTAGTCTTTCCTCTTTCTTTTGTAGATAAATAGCCATGTTGTCGAATGAGGCCTTGTAAAGACTGCTGTAGCAACTTTCTGTCCCAACAGAACCTGTGGCAGAAAAAACAGGACAATGTGGATGCTTTGAGCACTATTCCCAACTACTTCTTGCACTGAAATTTTAAACAAAATATTCCTGACTCCTGCACTATAATTCTAGATATCTTAATGCACAACATTTTTATTCTGTTTAAATGTGGTGAGGCACTCACAAGTATCACTACTACACTCATACATACCAAGGCCAAGATTTTTAACAACAGCCTAAAGTTAGAATTTGAAATCCATACTTAGGCCTTCCTGACTTTTCAAGAGTACTGAACACCCAACAGCTCAACTGACATCAATGAGAGTCAAGGAGTATATAAAAATTCTAACTCTCGGCTTCTATTCTTGAAAATCTTGGTCTTGGTAATATCACTAAAGACCCCCTTGGAGTGCATTAAAGAATCTGAATTATTCCACAATGCTCAAACACTGCACAGGCTCTAGTTAGAGTACTGTGTTTGGTTTGGTATTCCCTGCATTTAAAAAAAACAAACACACATTAGAAAATTCAGATAGGACATTATGAAATAAGCATACACAAACTTCCCAGCATCGATCCCTGCAAGCTCTGCCACTCCTTTGTGAGCCTATTATAACACATCCTTAAAGATTCTGTTTAAATGTACTCAGAGCATGACGCATCTGTCATTCCTGTGAAATGCCTGAACAGTCAAGGAAGATAATTGGAAAGTTACTCTGGGGAGTATAGACTAAAACTGACAGATTAGAGTTATTGTGTTTCTAGAAGCAGTTAGTGGGGGTGGTCTAATTCCCATCTGTGATTCCTTCCCCCCCTCCTCCCCGATCCCTTCTCCCACCTAAAAAAAATCCTTAACTGTAAGTAAAAGGAGAAACAGACAGGTGTGGGCAGGAAGAAGAGGGACATTGTTTACTTACTAATCAAGCTACATATCAATTGTAATTTCTACCGGACTGGACTATGTTAAGGGTTTGCAGAATCTCTTTTTAGGGGCAATAGTTTATTCAACTGAAGGTTTAAGTATTCAATTTCTGCTTTTATAATCTTAGGTTACAAGAGGTTTTACAGATTCCATGATCACCAGCTGTCTAAGGGAGGAAGCAACACAAGCAATCTCATTGTTTTATCAAGTAGGGTAAGTACCTTTTTTCATAATCTGTAAAAGCACTAATTACACAGCTGAAATAGGTGCTCATCAACTGAGCCTCCTCTCGCTAATTAGCTATAATAATCCCTATGCTCTGAATAGTCCTCCTTTCCCAGCTGAAGATACCCAGGGACTATTATAATACATTATGGTAATTTGCTATGCTGGAAAGTAACTCTCAGAATTGACTTGTTTTCCACTATAGTTCTGTATTATTCAGTCTCACTCGGGACCCTGCTTTTAAATGGGTCTACCTTGAAACATCTGAGCTGTGTGAAATACAGGCATTACAAACACATTCCCTTCTAATGGATGCAGAAATCTACCTTCAAAGGTAGATTTTAACAGAAATGGCATACAGAAAATACTCCCTAGATTAGATATTAAAGGTATTAAATTTAATTTTCCAACAACTGTGCCAAATTACATGGGCTGATAATTTTTCTGCATATCATAGAATCATAGAATATCAGAGTTGGAAGGGACCTCAAGAGGTCATCTAGTCCAACCCCCTGCTCAAAGCAGGACCAATTCCCAGCTAAATCATCCCAGCCAGGGCTTTGTCAAGCCGGGCCTTAAAAACCTCCAAGGAAGGAGACTCCACCACCTCCCTAGGTAACGCATTCCAGTGTTTCACCATCCTCCTAGTGAAATAGTTTTTCCTGATATCCAACCTGGACCTCCCCCACTGCAACTTGAGACCATTGCTCCTTGTTCTGTCATCTGCCACCACTGAGAACAGCCGAGCTCCATCCTCTTTGGAACCCCCCTTCAGGTAGTTGAAGGCTGCTATCAAATCCCCCCTCATTCTTCTCTTCTGGAGACTAAACAATCCCAGTTCTCTCAGCCTCTCCTCATAAGTCATAAGCATATATAATGGCCCTCCAAGGATGGAAGTTAGGGTTTCTTTTCCTTCTTTTAAAACAAGCTTCATAACATCCTAGCATGAGGCCTCAATCATGCACAGAGTTAAGCCACACCTGTCTGTATAGCAAGGCATCCATTGACTCCTACCCCACCCACCCTTGGTGATTCTAATTAAGTTTGTTTTAAAATGCCTGGTTCCTGCAGGCTAATTAAAAAAGGCATTTTTCTAGAAAAACCAAGGGCAAAAACCATAAACAAAACCTCCACCAAAATAGATGCTTAATATTTTCATTTTCAGGTATAGCACAGAGTGGTAGAGCAAGCTTCCCTGTACTAATTCTCAAAGTGCCTCAACTTAGACATGCAGGGGCTGCCTTTAAGCTCCCAACTTGAGTGTAGACATATCCTAAGTGATTTGTCCAGAGCCAGAAGGAGAGCCATGAACAGAACTCTGATCCGACTCCTTCCCTTGTGCTTTCACCCCGTAACACATTCCCTGGCCCTTTTGACGAAGTTGCTCACCTTCGAACATTGTCCAGTTGTCATGCAGGTATTTTGACATTTTCATTAATCCTCTGTCATCAGCAACAGGCTGAGAAAGGAAAGAACACCTATTCACTACGCTCCTCAGCAGCAATCATAAAAAGCGCATTACACGGACCAGCACAATGAGAAATGCAAAGCCTCAACTGAGTACCATGAAGAAAGGGAGATTTAACAGAACCCCTTTCCTTCCCACAAACTCATCACTGAGGCCTGGTCACCATGTTCTACCTAAGGCAGCCTGGAAAACAGAGCTTGCCAAGGATCTGAAGGAAAAATGGGAATCAATTTTCTAGAAGTCAATGAGGTAAAGAAATAGCTTGGGGAAGAGGTGAACCAAGAAGACTCATGAAACAAATTTAAAATGAAAACTTTCCAACTACATCCCACTACTCTTAGATTTACAAGGGTGATGAACTTATTGTCTGGAAATCTAACAGCTACCATAGGGAATCTGATGGCTCACATTTCAGCTTTGGTGACTCAGTTCTCAATGGAGCGATAACAGATACTAACAACAGGGCCACCCCTGTTTCTTGTCTCCTCACAGAGGTTCCTTTTGAGATAGGTACAGAAAAGGGCGGGCAGGGTGCATTTTTCTCCATGCTTTATTTTCTTTTTAGCTCCCCCTTCTTGAAGGCCACTAGCAGAATCTATACCCTACCACCAAAAGTACTTTAGCAATGGAGTTAGCACATGTCTCACTGGGATGGATTGAGGCGAGGCAGTTTTCCTGGGCTGCAGCACTAGGTCAGTGTGTCACGCTCTTCAGTGTGGAAGCTGACACTCGTCCTGTAGAGTCAGTTGGCTGCTGGGACAAGGTTAGGGTGATAGGCTATGACCAAGAAACTAGTACAGCTGCTCAGCGTACTAGTCGGACTGACTTCAGTCAGGCAGCTCCTCCTGCTGCTCCCATTTGAAATCCCCCCTCCCAGCAAGCCTTCATCACCAGCCAGTTAGGAGGGAAGCAGTTTTTCAAAACCACAGAGGAGTGGGAGCTCTCACTGGGATTTTGGGAGGAGGGGGAGCTGTATTCCCCTATGCTCCCTTTTAGTTTAACCACTGGGTTAAGGTAAGATGATGATGTGGGGAGCTGCAGAGGGCCCCCCCACCCGGAAAAAAAGTCTGAGAAGGGACAAATTTGAGAGGAGTGTATGGGGTATTTTTTTTTTAAGTCGAGTGACATTTGTGCTTAAGAGCAGAGATGCTAGTTTAAACCAGGTTTAAGGCTGCCAACCATTGTGCAGGTACCTCAATCCTGACCCGTCTAGGTCAGACCTGGCTATCTCCTGAGCGGAGACTGCGAGTCATGCTAAATTCTGTGTTTTGCACAAATGAGGGAAGTAGGATGAGCCCATCTCTGATCAGATCCAGATCTGACCTTAGCTCAGAGCTATAATGCACTAAAGCAATTGTGCCATTTAATTTTCATTCAATTATTCTGCCTTTTGCTGAGGGGACTGGAGCAGACACAAGATATTGGCAATTGTATCAGAGTACATCTAACCTGCCAATGTCCATCCACAGGCCGGTAGAGTAGAAGTGATGCTTCTTTGTCTTCCTGCAGTATCCACAGCCCACCTGTTTCCTCAAATGCAATGTCCCAGCCTTTATGCTTCAAAGAGATTTGGTGTCTGTAATTTAACAGCTGGGTAGCAGCATCAAACTGGAAGATGTAAACTGTGGGAATACTTTAAACAGAAATAAAATCGAATTACCATTATCACACCTGCCTCGGGTGACCACTTGTACACAGTAAATTGCATCTACTCACTCCAAAATTAGTACCGGAGCAAAATCAGCAGCATTTCAAGTATAACTCTAAAAAAAGAAACTGACTCCCCAACACTGAAAACTACTTATTTACAATCCCAGGGGCCAAGGTAAATTGCAGATACTGGAGAATTTAATATTTCTTTCCACATGTTACACTGAAGAAAAATCATTCTGAACGGTTTTCCCCAAGGTTAGACTATTTTAAAAGGAAGGTTAACAAAAATAATAAGCCACGTGCTACTAAAGACTATTTTTGCATAATCAGATGCATTGTTTCACAGTGCAATTTACCTTAGAGTTCACAGCTTGAAGGGTAATTAAAGAGCATCAGCAAAAATAAAACAGGGTAAGGGGAGTAAGGGGTTGCGGGGGAGAGAGCATGCACCTAAAGAGGGCCAAGAAAATGGGCTCTGCACTGGGGCTGGTGTGCACTGGGAAGGCCCAATATCTATTCCCCTGCATCCAGGATCTCCACCTACAAAGCTTCCTGAGACTTGTTAAGCCCAGCAGCAGGTGTTTCAGGTCAGTTCATAGGAACAAGGCTCCCCCCGCTGGCAAACAAGAGGTTCCCCAAAGGGAGAAAGTGCCTCCCTGGTGGAGCTCCCAGCTTCACAGCACAGGCAACTTAGGATGCTGTTCTCCTTCTCACCATACCCAAGCCTGTGTGTCAAGATGGAACTCATTTTGCTAAGCTTAACAGGTCACAACAGCCTGGGAGCTGGGTTCATCAGCAACTCCCTGGCCCCACTACTCACTAGTACTCTGCTGCATGGCAGAGCCCATATCCTTGGGCCCAATGGGCAGCACAGCCCCCTAGCTGTGGGTCTTAATGCTGTTTTACACTGGTATCTCTGCTGACTTATAGGTCAGGAGTCAATGTAGCACTGTAAAGACTGGACTCCGACCCAAAGACCCTGGCCTTTGCGAGCTGTTCCACTGTGCCCTGAACTCAAGAGGAGCTAGATCAATGGCTCTCAAACTTTTTTTTTGTACTGGTGATCCCTCTCACATAGCAAGCCTCTGAGTGTGACCCCCCCCCTTATAAATTAAAAACACCTTATATATTTAACCCATTATAAATGCTGGAGGCAAAGCAGGGTTTGGGGTGGAGGCTGACAGCTCGCAACCCCCCATGTAATAACCTTGCGACCTCCTGAGGGGTCCCAACCCCCAGTTTGAGAACCCCTGAGTTAGAGCATATAAAGACTTTATAAAACACTGCAAGAGTTTACTAAACCAAGCAATGTTCGAGCTACTTCTGTTTGAATTGACACTAAGGGCTCTCACGATCCTCATGCTAAATCCACTGACATGCCCATGATTAAACCCATCCTTTAAGAGTCCATAACAGGACAGCCACTTTAAATTCAGAGAAAGTCAAACTCCCAGCAATGGATGTCTCACAGTCCCCTGCCCTTTCTTGAAATAGCTATAATTTTAGCAATCGTTCGCCTTTATTCTTACCAGTCACATAAAATGGCAATGTAATTTCCTTGACAACAATAGGCTATTCTCGACACGGCGTATTTCTGACAGGAAGTAAAAAACACGTAATTATAACCTTAAACACTTAGGGGGGAAAATTAGGTTTAATTTAGGCACTTAATCTATGGAACTTAATGGGGATCTCCATTTTAAAGAATAATTTAGTCAAGTTTAAGGGAATATCTTGACAGTAGTCCTTTCCCCGCAAAATATATCACATTTTTGCCTTCTGTACCCCCCTCCCCAAATGGTAAGCGCAACTATCTGAATAATTTAACCAGACATGAAGTCAGCACAGAGCCTACTGAGAGACCCACAGCGAACAAACAAGCAGGTGCAGCCTAAAGGAGAGGACAGCATTATTTAAGCCTTTAAGGGCTGTGAATTATAGGGGAAATATTCCCATATTTTAAGTATCTTTAACCAGAATGCCACACTATTGGTTTATAGGTTACATATAACAGGAAGTTGGTGGCCACCAGGTCTGGTGTAAAAAGTGAATGCAATGATGTGTAGCCAATGTTTTTGTAAAGTGATCTCAATTTCACCCTTTGATAAATTGGCTTCCAGTAGGACGTGTGCTGTAAAAAGGAAGGTGAGTGGGACGGGGGGAAAACGGCTCATTTCAGCAGAAGAGCTAATAACCAAGGAAGGAGGTAGCTTTACTGGACAAAGCTATTAAATTCCTTTGCTGGAAATATTGTACTTCCCGCCCAAAAACTACTGAATATACTGCCTGTGGAGCACAGCATTAAGTTTGATTTGAGGGTGGATAGCAATGAAGAACCTGTTCTATAATTTAAAAAAAAAAAAACAGGCAGAATACTTGCAGGTTTTTTTTGTTTTTTTTTTTTTTAAACACCCATGACTGCAAAGGCAAAAACTTCCTCTTATGTATTTTTAAAAGCCCTGGAGATGTCATCTCTGGAAGGAATAGTTTCCCTATTCAGAGGAGAAGGAATAGCTCAGCTCCAGCAGAACAGGGAAATTATTCCAATCTTTCCTTCGCTATGCTGGCAACATTTTAAAAGGGGCTTTTGAGCACCTCTGCTGGCACAACACTGGGTGAATGGTCAGTCCCTAATTAACCATGGCTGAGAGCTCAATTCAGGAGCAACTACAGGGTTCCTACTTCTTGAACTGGCTATTTGGAGTGCAAGCAGTGTCCCGGGAGTAATATTTGGACATGTAATCTGGGGAGGAAGCAAGGGCTGCATTGCTTTTCAACATCCTGGATAGCGAGTGTAATGCAAGATGATAACCCCTCTTTCCCAGAGAACCGGATTCGTGTAGGTTTGGTTTATAAGCCACAAGCTACAAAAATATAGAGGCACAAACAGCAGGAGAAAAGGTTACAGCGTGGCCTCCATCCAGATCTACACCCCACTAGTGGTATAAAATATCTTAATTACAGAGAAGGAAAGAAGGCATTGTGCAATATCTCTACGCTGAAAATAAAAACCAGGCAGCATGTACTTCCCTCCTCTAATCATCTGTTTGAACATGAGGGGAACATTTTCCAAAGGTCACTATCAACAGAGAAATAAATTTCAGAGCACTTGAGAACAGATGGGATTGGTCTGTTGCTACTCTGCAGAAACAATTATTCCATGTTTACAGATGGGATCCAGTCTTTCTATACAATTCATGGATACTAAATCACTCAAGGTTTAAGATATCGAAGGAGGTGAGGGTGAAGGATGAGAAAGCTATTGCAGCTACCAAGAATAGCTCCACAGTTGGGTAAATAGAACTATTTATATTCTGATTTTGTAGAAATGATGGCTTCCCTTGTTGACAAACAGCAGCAGTGGGCTCTCTAGACATTTAAAGAACAAAGTTGTATTCTGTATCTCCTACAGCACCAACTCCTGTCAGACAATTTGTGGCATAAGTGATGCTAACAGACAGGATAGGCAGGGTACACTTTGTATGTAGATACAGAAGGGACACGGGTATTAAATGCCCAGCAGCACAGTTCAACTCTTAAATTGTCAGTTTGACAGGGGTTTTTTAATGGATGTGAAATGAGATCTAGTAACTTATTTAATTGTGGAATAAAATACAAGCACTCAAATATTTTTTTCATTAGGCAAGCCCATGGGACCACTAAACCTAGTAAAAAGATAATGCTAACAAAACAATTCATGGTAAACAGGTGTCACTCTTAACTTCAGCCAGCCATCACCTTAAAATTAACTGTTGACATTCTGTTAGAAGCAGTGACCCTGGGAAACATACCAGAAGTATCTGGACAGAAATTGCACAATTTCTGTTTTGACCTTTAGAGAAGCAGATCAGATCAGGTGAACATTTGTACTTCTAAGTCCCACTACTGTGGGATTTGTTCCCTATCATCAGCTAAAATGACTACTCCTGAGACCAGCTCTACATCACTTCAGCACAACTATATATTTCCCAAGACAAGTCTATTTGGCCTGATTGATGGTGAAAAATTAATTCTTGTGCTCATGTGCACTGTCATTACAATGAAGCATGATTATAATCAAAAGACAAAAATCAAGTCACTCGTCTCACAAGCGTCAGTGAACTCACAGTGAGCAAATAGCAAAAATCATAAAATGCCAGATGAAGCAGCAGAAAAAACAAGAACATCCCATCTGATCTCTCTTGTAATCAAAGCCATTGGTAGCTAATGCACTAGCTAAAGTCTGCGAAGTGCTGACAGGAAAAGCAGACTCTAAAGAATAAAGCAAGATTAAGCGAGACCATTCCTTTACACAATACAATGAAGTATGGCTCAAAGATTGTCACTATCCTCTGAAGCTGTTGCCTCCATGTGACAGGGAAATACCACAACTGGCAAAGTTACAGCAGTGACTTCTTCACTATTTCTGACACTAAGTGCAATGTCAAACTTCTGAAGCATGGGCTCTCTTCTGGTCCTCACTCATGGGCTAACACTAGAGGATAAATGCTCTATGAGACTGAATTGTTTGAATGTTGAGAATCTGCGGGTAAGGACTTTAATATCAGTGTATTCACTGATGGCCAACCACTCTCAAAAAACAAAGGTTTGGTATGCTAGCAATAGCGTGTATTGAAGGCTGTGATGTGCTACTGAGAGTAGGAGACAAAAATTGATGTCTGGTTTGACCAGTATATTAGCATACATAATTAAAGCAACAATACAGCAGTATTTGAAACCACCAACTTTGAAAGCTAATTGACAGACTCCATCATCCCACAAGCATGGAGCCAATCCAAGGCTAGCTTTTTAGAGGAGATGGAAAAAAAGGCTATTTCATTTGTGAGAATTTGTAATAAGCAGAGGTCTCAGATTCAAGAAGGAGCTCAACCTGAAGTGATGATGGCTTCCAAGAAACCCATCTGGATGTAGATACTGTTTATTTTTCCATGCAAGCTGTATAGTAGAATTGTAAAATAATGCTGATTTGCAATGATATAGCTGAGATGTTGCAGATAAGCTTTTGGCGGCTTTTTTCTTGGTGGGAAAGAAACTGAGAATAGATTCCTGGTACCATAATGAAATGTAAATACTCTCCATTCCAAGCTTCTCTCAGCCCATGAGGAGCAACTTACTCAAGTGACATCACATGAGGTGACAGCAAGAGTGTTACATAATTCCTGAAAACTACCACTTAAAAAATAAACTAATTGTACTTTTTCACATTAGGTGTAGCAGTAAATGAGTTATAGACTTCAGGGTTGTATATATATAGTTCTGAAACAGTGTTACTGTTCCTTCAAACTGAGTAAATAATTATACCAGTCTACGGGAGGATGCATTAGTCCAACAACTGTCTCCAAGGGTTCCATTCGTTAATATTTCATGACAGTTTAAAAACATCAAACTGCTAGTTCCTTACTGTGGAGGGAGGAAAAGAGCTTTCTAAGGTTTGTCTGAAATGAGACTCTGGATGCAACTAAAAGCAAATTCTAGGTTCAGAGCACTAGATTCTATGATACAGAGGACCAGCCTTAGGGGGCTTACCTGTGGATTTGAGAAGGACTTGCACGCTATTCTCTGACACAGAAGAACTTGTTAAATAACCTTTCCACAACATTTAGATAGCACTTGTCAAATAAAGATCCCAAAGCTCTTGACAAGTTTTGGCCTCATCCTACAGTCCTTCCACCTGCTCAGCTCCCAGTTAAGTAGATGGGAATGTACATGCAGGCCTATAGGATCAGGTCATACACAGACTGCTTAGAAAATGGCAAACCCTTTAAAGAGAGCCTAGCACTCAGCTGTGGGGAGAGGGTGAAGAATACCTTCTCCAACTGAAACTATAGGGGACTATTAGCAACGCAGAATGGAATACTTCACTTGGACACTGGGGTAAGCGTGCCCTAGGAGTAAAAGCCACAAGTGGCCAAATCCTCTCAAGTTTTATCTTAAAGTCACAATCTAGAAACCCATGTCTAACACTAGACTGGAACATTGACTGACTGAGGGAAAGTGTCACCTACCAGACTCATACAGAAGTAGATCAAGCCCCTGTTGTCTCAATGAAAGATAGAATAGCTAGACATTCACATAAAAAAAATTATATATATATATAATTTATATATAAAACAAAACAAACAAAAAAACTACCAAGCAAAAGATGGCTTCCCACAGATACGCAACACATGGATGACTGAACAGGCTAAGTGATAGCTGGCTCAGATTCAATGCAGATGGCAAGGACAATACACCGCTACCTCGATATAACATGACCCAATATAACATGAATTCGGATATAACGCAGTAAAGCAGTGCTCCGGGAGGGGGGGGGGACGGGGACTCCAACGGATCAAAGCAAGTTCAATATAATGCAGTTTCACCTATAACGCGGGAAGATTTTTTGGCTCCCAAGGACAGCGTTATATCGAGGTAGAGGTGTACTGTGTTGTTCCAGCTGCTAGTATGGAATAAATCATATGTGCAGGCAAGAATGGATACTACCAGATCCAAGAATTTTCAGTACAAATTAAAATATACTTCAGAGTTTCAATTCAGTAAGGTAATACTTCTCCTGGTAATTTGTTACAAAGATTTTGAAACTTTCTGCTCAAATGTAACTTTTGAGGATGTTAAAGCTATAATTTTACTAGTTTCAAAGTCGCTTTATGCTAGACTTTCAGTTTCACTAGATGTTTCTGCTTAACAATTTTAGGTTTAAGGGCAAGTTTTGTATACAACAGATAAACTGAAAGCTTCATCTTAATTTCAAACACAAGTTTTGGGAGAATTGCAGAAAGTTCTGAAAATGCCACCCTGTATTTATAAAGAAGTGCCTAAGAGCCTGTCCACACAGCAATTTGGTGCACAGAAAGCAGATGTTCTTGCTTGCAGTGCACTAACGGGCTGCAAGGACCCTACTACCATCCACTGAAAGTTTCAGAGTGTGCTTTGACCTACTGCATTTGCAAGTCAAAGCACACTATAGAACTTTTAGTGCACAGGGGCAGGGTCCACACAGACTGTTAGTGCACAGCAAACTAGAGTGCTGCAGATTTACAACCCAGCTTGCTGCACACTAAATTGCTGTGTGGACAAGCCCTTTAATGACTTAAGAGCACAAATTCTGTTCAGTTTATGTTCCTAAATCCCACTCTTTATGAACTGTGGTTTCTAGAACTTAAACAGGATCTCCCACCCACTACCATAAAAGAGAGCTGGTTCCAGGGTGGATTTGATTTAAATCACTAGTCAGGAAGACTCAATTTAATCATGGATTTCTACATAAAAGTGCATTCTTGTTGGTTGTTATAACTTTAATACATATTCTTCACAACTCAGAGATAGAGGAGACCCAAACTGGGTCTCTTTTATGGCCTGCTGCCATTATAGGTTTTCCCTTCTTGTGAGAGAATGCTATGGCAGATCTCAAATCAATGAAGGCTACACTCAGAAAGACCTCAAGACTTCTGGAATATGCTGCTCAAACAGTTTCACTTTTGTTTCTACTGCCTGTCCCTCCCGTCTCACATGTATCTCCAGACTTCTTCTCCTTGTTCAGATCTATTCTGCCCCCAACGATCTTCTGTTCATTAAATTTTTTGAATCTTTGCACTTTTAGAGAGAAGTAAGGGATTGACTCTGTGTACACAAATTTGCAGAGGGACAATAGGGCTGAGGTCTGTTATTTCTCACCACTATATATTATTTATTTAAAAACATTTTTGCTGTTAACAAGCATGTTATCCCTGGAGAGACAAATCCAGTGTCTGAACTGCAAAACTAAGCATCACTGATGATATCTTCTAGACTGAGCACTGAGTCCCATTGGGTAGATAAAAGATTAACCTAAATAATCTATACTGGAACCCCATGAGATTGGGTCCTTAATCCATGACCTATTAGAACTCATTTACAAAACTTTTCTTAAACATTACATGAATATATTGTCGCATACTATAGAATTACAATTTATAATCCCTATTCCACTATGAGATATCTTTGAGCTATAGTGTACCTTAATTAACACTATCTTTAGATAAAATGCTTTTTGAGGAAAAAAAACTATCAAAAAAATCCAATTTAAATAAAAAAATCCGCTTTTTTGATTTTTTGTTTTAAATCATTGATTTTTATCCATCCTGAGTGGTTCTAATACTAACCAGTAACAGAACATGTTTTTAAGCCACAGAGTTCAGGAGTACAACGACAGCATGAGCACACACAACTCATCAAAAACCCATACCTTGTCATTTTTGGTTGCCTCAGTCTTATTCAAACTGTTTAGATGACAGCAGTGCACTTCTTTCCCACTTTTGTATTCCCAAAGCCTCAGAGTACAATCCTGAATAAATTCAAATGGACAGGTTGATTAACACAATCACTGGCACAGAGAAGCCAGTCATGGTCTTCAGAAGCTAAATCATACTTCTCCTCGAGATACTTCATGCATGAGATTCTAAACCCTCAAAGAAACTGGTTAAATGTTCTCAAATTGCAGATAGGGCATTTTAATGAATACATAATTCAGCCCATACTTCATGCATGAGATTCTAAACCCTCAAAGAAACTGGTTAAATGTTCTCAAATTGCAGATAGGACATTTTAATGAATGCATAATTCAGCTCAATTCTAAATTATTCAATCAAACAAAAGTTATTTTTCCTTTGTAGTGGAAATTAGGTTGCTGGATGAGTGGATTTTGAGTGTCTCGTAAATAGCACAACAGTAAATGTGCTACGCACTACCATCTTAATGACACTCTTCTTAGGTTGCTCTTTTCCCTCACCCATCCTTCTACAGTACCCAAATCCTTTGGTTTATAATTCAGTGAGGGAGAAGACCCTCATTTAATTTAGTTATCTTTGAGATTAAACTCTGTTCTGGGACAGGTTTCAAAGTGGTAGCTGTTTTAAGTCTGTATCAGCAAAAACAACGAGGAGTCCCTGTGGCACCTTATGGACTAACAAATTTATTTGGGCAAAAGCTTTCGTGGGCTAAAACTCATTTCATCAGATGCATGGAGTGAAAAATACAGTAAGCAATATATATATATATATATATATATATATATATACACACACGAAAGCTTTTGCACAAATAAATTTGTTATATATATATACACACACACACACACACACACACACATATACACACATACACACACACACACACCCCGTACAGGAAAAGATGGGAGTTGCCTTACCAAGTGGAGGGTCAGTGCTAACGAGGCCAATTCAATTAAGGTGGACCTTGATTGCATTGCCCTTGTTAACACTACAAAAAGTAATTTTCCCTCTCTTGATATTCACCCCTTCTTGTCAACTGTTGAAAATAGGCCACTTCCATCTTAACTTAATTGGCCTCACTAGCACTGACCCCCCAAGTTGGTAAGGCAACTCCTATCTTTTCATGTGCTGTACTATATATACTGCTTACTGTATTTTTCACTCCATGCATCTGATGAAGTGGGTTTCAGCCCATGAAAGCTTATGCCCAAATAAATGTGTTAGTCTCTAAGGTGCCACAAGGACTCCTCATTGTTTCTGTTCTGGGAAAGATCACTGAAGTTGCCTCCCTACGAACGAAATAAAGCCGGGGACAGCACTAATACTGATATTGCTCAGAGAGATACTGCGTGGGAACAAAATACAGGACCTTTGGGCACGCAATAGGAAGAAATCAAATCAAAAGATACAACAGTTACCACAACATTACAGACTTCAGTTCTAGAATGTATTCTCCCCCATTGCCAAGTTCCATTAGTATTACTTAGACTGGAGGTTTGAGCTGCATACACATTAACAGAGAACATTGTTTCCCCTCTCTAAGAGGATTGGGGATCACCTCCAATTGTTCATTCTTTCTGGGTCTGGAGCTGTCATGTCGTGCTACTGATAAAACAACTCTTGCTCTACCTACAACCATATGACATACAATTCAGAAAGTCCTGCAAGGAGGAGAAGTTTGATTAAAACTTCAAACACGTCATCTTAAATACTCTAGATAAAAGTATCTGGGATTCTAGTGCTTATTAATTGTTAGAGGGACATTAACTGTCATGGCTGGCTGGTCCACCCAATGTTTAATCTACCTCAATTATTGAATAGTCCCTTGATAATTAATTTGTCAGTGCTTTGAAGCTAGAGTTAATCCTGAAGAACTGGTGAGGACTGTGTGATTTCTCCATCCCATAGAACTAGAAATGATGTGAAAAGCAAGAAGAATGCACAGATTAAGCTGATGCTACATCCTCACAGAAAGAAGCATTGAAACAAAGAAACCTTGAGTGCACAGAAGCTGAACCCAAAAATACAGTACAGCTATTTTTTTAAATATCTCAAGAAACAAAAAGAAAAATAAGCAGACATAAGGAATCAGAAGTGGATAGGAAACAAAGGTGAGTCAGACTAAAAGTGGAGACCATTGGCAAGAAGAAAAAGGGTCGTAATATTGAAAATTAACAATATTTAAAATGCGATTATAAATTAACATTAAATTTAAACTAAAAATAGGCTTTCCATGTTCAATTGGACCTTCTAGATACTGTCATTTAGCACTTCAGAATGCTCGGTGCTCATCTTTGAATGTGATTCCTAATTAGAGTAGGAGATAGGGCCAGCTAATACGGAGACAGCTAACCATAATTGCGACCAAATTCAGATAGGCCAATATTTCCTCCATCCCAAACCTCAGTACTACACTGAGATGAGTATTTCAATACATTTTAGGTCACTACACCGTTCACAGCATTCAGTAACTTGCAGAGCATTCCAGACATTTCTATGAATTAGTGGAGTTCCACTTTTAATTAAAAAACTGTTATGGTGAAAGTGCTCCCATCATTAGAAATTAGAAATGTCAATTTCAGTTCTTGTCTGGGGACTAAGAACTAAGTATGTTTTCCCTAATAAGCAACTGGCATTGCTGTAAACGGAGATTAAATCACCACTATCTTACTAACAATAGAAAGATCAAATCCAGAGTAGAATGCTGGTGGCAGTGGAACTGAAGTGCAAGTCTTCCACCACTACAGAAACCAAATCCTTGCAAAACAAGCAGAAAACTGAAGTCTGACTCATAAGACTGACACTTTTTTCAAAGGATCAGAATACATACCCCAGAAGCTGATAGCATAAGATCTGGATGGTTTGGTATTACAAATATTCTGCTTACAAACCTAAAGGGAAAGAAGTTAAGAGTTCAACATTTATGTATAGTATCAGTGCAAACAGAGTACCAATAGAATAGTAGGAGCATATTTTAAGGGGTGGCGGAAAGCCGCAGCCAGCACATCCCTCGGCCTGTGCCACTTCCCACCGCCCCCATTGGCCCAGGACGGCAAACCGTGGCCAGTGAGGACCGCAATCAGCCGAACCTGCCGCGTCAGCAGGTAAATAAACTGGCCCGGCCCGCCAGGGTGCTTACCCTGGCGAGCCGCGTGCCGAACGTTGCCAACCCCTGTTTTAAGGTTACATATATTTTAAGAAGGCAATAGAAAGTCATAAGTTACAGGGGAAAAAAAGGTAGCTTTTCCCCCTCAAACTAACTGGCAGACAGAGATAGTATATTCATTTTATCGCTGTAATATTCCTAGAAAGATATTCCACATAATACAAGAAGTGCTTACTTTATTGTATTCTAGGAATTCTATTGACCCCCTTCTAACTGGGGAAGACAGTGCTGTTTGTGTGAATATGTTTTTAGTCATTTAGATCAGAATATGCACACAGAATTAGATTTACAAATATATTTGTATCATGCTCATGGATCAATTATAAATATAAAATTAAAAAACCCACATACATCAATATAGATTTTGTTTTTAATTAGTGAAGTCGGAGCATCAGCACATGAGGGTTCCCTCATAGCAGCTGGGGATCATCCAAGGCACCATCTACTCAGTTTTAGGGCAACCAAGCCATGTAACTATTTCTCCACTGTCCTTTCTAGGATTAGCTGCATCATTTGGGAATCTCAGTAACATTAAGGAGCTTATAATACTGCAACTTCCACCAGGATACCCCTTAGGGTCCTTATGAATCCACAAAGAACTTCCCAAGTTCCACACTAACCCAGGGGTCATGTGCACTAATGTAAAATGCTGCTGTCAATGCACTGCACAGGTTAGAACATATGTTTGAGTTTTGGTTTTGTGTTTTTAAAAGAGGGAATTCTTGCTTCTGAAAATAAACAATTTAAAGCCAATTAAAATATCAAGTGAATTTTGCTCGTTACAAAGCAGTAACTGCAGGTGCATGGAGGCATAATGCTGCAATTTCAATTACAAAAATAAATTTAAATAAAAATATACACCATTCAAAAACAGGAGAACTCAAGTGAGAAATCCACTGAATCCCCAACTGATTATCATATTTAAATAATGAATTTTTAAAAGTGTTTGTGCCAATTGTATTAAGTGCCTTCCTATTGTGGAATTGTTAATGAGTTGTTTGTCCAGGCACCATAGCCCCCACTTACAGGCAATGTCTTTCTTGAACATCAAAACTCTTATTGTTCATTAAAGATACAACTGTTAATACAATAAGCAGAGATCAAACACAGCAATGTAAATACACAACAAAAGCCTTGAGTTCAAAGGCTATTTAAGATCTTTGACATTAATTTAAAAATTATGCAGCTTCTAAAGAATGTCAAATCTATGCTGATAAATTCCCAACAGTCAAAAGTGATATTAATTAACATAAGATATTTAAATATCTTCTTAATACTAATTTAACTATATTCTTAGCACTTTATTAAAACTTTTCAGTAGTTAAATTAGACTGGGCTAAGGTGACTGCAGCGTATCCAATAGAGCACCACTCTCCTGATTCTCCTTTAACACCTGTTCCTGATGATGGGCGATGATACCTCATTACATATGAATGGGAAGAAGTGAAGAAAAACATCTGAAAACATGTGTGCCCCCAAGTAGCCCCAGAGTCAGACAAGCAGAAGCGTGTGTGTGTGCGCATGGCATTGTGCAATGCTATGTAGGGGCATTTCTCTGGTGCTCACTGTACTATGCCTATGAAGGCCAGAATAATGGAGAACCTCTATTGACCATCATGGAGAACGTATATTAATACCAAAACAAATCTAAATGGGAAGGCAGGGTGTTCTGCAGAAGGCTTTGATATACCACTGCAATTTCCTGCATTTCAGAAGGTTTTCCATAAAAATCTATTTAGGTATTTGTCTTCCCTCCTGACTGGAGAGGGGACACTGGGGCAGGGAGCACAAATGTTCCTGTAAGCTAGAGAAGGCGATAGGGGACTTCCAAATAGGGCACTTTCTCTTCCCCTATCTAATGCTACTGTTGCGACACCAATAGATAGCAAGGATTGGAGCCCTAAAATCTCTCCAACCAAGCACCACTTTCTTCTGCTGCTCTCCTCTTCAGGTACCCATGACAGGCAAGTCCCTAACCTCAACACTCAATGAGGAGATCAGGGAAAGGAAAGAGCACTCTCCCTTTGCTTTTAAACAGGGGAGAGGGAGCTGTGCTCCCTGTAATCTCCTTTACTTTGTGCTTCCCCCGTGATCTCCCTTGCTTCAAACCCTGCTTATATCCTCTTCTCCCCACAGTGAACTCCCACTATGTTCTGTCTCGCATACTGACTCAGTTATTAGTCATGGACCAGGACCCCACTGTGCTAGGTGCTGCATAAACACACAACAAAAAGATGGTCCTTGCCACAAACTAAGTTATAACTGTATCCTGGACTAAAACAGAGCAGCCTGGGGAGTTTCTTTAACCCAGAACCCAGTTATTGCTCCACAAACAGGAGCCACTCTCCTCTAGCCAGCCCTTAAATACAGTGGACAGCTCCACAAACTTACTCTCTGTGCCCAAGACAGAAAGATATGATGTTATGTGGCGCTCTAGTCAAACTGACTCGAATCTTCTCATCTCTGTCCGCAGTTAGGATATACTGGTCATCAGGACTCAGCGCCTGTTGGCACAAAATAAGCACACAGCACAGACAGCTCAGGATGTCTTTTGATGTGCTGCTTTGTAACTAGTGATTAAGCAATAAATCCAAATACACTAGTTTCATGATTTTGAACGTATCGTGCAAGCAGAAAGCCACAATTTACATTTAGAACGCAAGCCCCAAGCCTTTTTGATAAGAAGTAAAGAAGCAGTAGCAGAAGGCAGGAATATTGTTGAGTTTACCAAAGCCAATAACCTCCAGAAGGAGCACAAAGGAAGCCTTGTTGTGTTTAAAAATGGACTAAGCACTAAAATATTGCAGTGCCACATTGACAGACTACACTGGATGACCTCACAAGTGAATTGCATCTCTAAGTTCTATGATTCCGTAATAAAAACAACAGCTCATAAAAATTACACTAACAGAAGATCTATTCACTGCATGCCCTCTGCAAACTGTTCTCCCTGCCTCTTGCGTTTGTATTTGAATAATAACTCAGAGGGAAAAAGATGCTGTTCTTCAGTCTAGCTTATACAAAGAAATGAGGGTTTTTTTAAAGTCATAGGATCTTGGCGTAGGAATAACATAGTGCTAAAACTTCTTTAAGGGAAAAGAAAAAGGTTGCGTGAAAACCCAATTAATAAACATACATACCACATCCAAGAGCAGGGACAAGTGCCCAAGCTCAATCTTTCCAGCTTTTTGGGGTTCTGTTATTGAATAAGAATAGACATCACCAGACTTGTCTGCAACCAGAATCTTATCCTCTGCAGCTGTAATAATCAGAGATGTGCATCTTCTAACAACAGACCTGAAAGGAAAAAAATGGTCATGATTAGAGCTATTCAGATATTTTGACATGGCCATTCAGTCCCTGTTTGGGGCAGGTATCTCTTCCTCTTGAGTCATAAGAGTGCAGCATGGCCACCAACTCAGATTTCTTCTGATCAGAAAAAGTCAGTCCCTGCTGTGCATACAAGATCAGCTTCTGAGCATTCTTCAGCTGTTCACAACTCATTTTCTTCTCTCTCTTTTCACTATTCCTTTCCTACAGTACATGCTTTCACTGCAGTTGGCACTCACCAATTCACACCGCCATAGTACTCGCACACTGCCACCACGTCAGTTTCAAGGTAAAAGCATCTTTAACCCCTATCTATGGTCCAAACCAGAAATGTCCCCCCAGGTCTCAGGCCTTTAGCCTTTACCTCTCTCTGAGCAGAAACCCAGGTCCCTCCTTTTTCCAGATCAGAGCTTTAGGCTGCAGTTCACTGCAATTCAACCCAGCAAACAGGTCTGACTGAGGCCAGGTCTACACTACTGACTTATTTTGGTATAATTACATCACGCAGGGGTGTGAAAAATCCACACCCCTGAGTGCTGTAGTTATACCAACCTAACCCCCTATGTAGACAGCGTCTCCCACTGACATAGTTACTGCCTCTCGCGGAGGTGGATTTAACTACGCTAATGGGAGAAGCTCTCCCATTGGCATAGTAGCATCTTCACTACAGACAAGCTCTCAGTTCAGCCCCTGTGCTTTGCTTTCTCTCCAAGGGCTACGACCAGCATAAGCCAGCAGTGACCATACAGCTTCTACATGCATACTACAAAACACCTACATGCGTACTAAAAACTTACCTGAGATCACCCATCAGTCCTATGGAGACCCCACTAGGTTCCAGTCTAACTCTCAAGCAAGTTCAGTCACCCTTTGGACCAAAGGTCATTTGAGTCAAAAAGAAGTCCCCTGAGTCTGTTTAAACTCAGCCTTTTATATAAAGACACTTTTTTCCCTCCTTGGGACTCTGATACCTGTTTGGAGGAATATACCCAAGCCACCCCAGAGGGAGGCACTTCTCTCCAGCTGTTTACAATCCAAGGGACAGCAGTAATCACTCCTTTCTATGCTACTACACCTCCCCTCCCCCCACACACACAGTTTTTAGTTACTGAAAAAGCTGTGGATACCCTCCCATGTGGAGTTGAATATAATTCTTTGCCCACCGTGATACACAGAACATTCATAAATTTAACATGATACGGTCCCCACAGATACTGAATGTGGTTGCAATATCTGTCACAGTATGATCAGAGACATAAGGTGGATGAGGTCATATTTTTGGACCAACTTCTGTTGGTGAAAGAGACAAGCTTTTGAGCTATCTTCTTCATGTCTGGGAAAGGTCTCCGAGTCACAGCTAAATAGAATAGTGGAATGGATTGTTTACGGTAAGTAGTTAACACATATTGTAAGAGAACATCAAGGTGAAGTGGCTTGTTAACGCCTCATAGGACAAAAAAAAAAGATTAGTGAGTTACAGATTGTTGTAATAAACCATAAATCCAAGGTCTTTATTAAGACCATAATTTTTAGTGTCTACTAAAGATATTAAGCTCTCAAGCTCGTCTTTTGAAAGCGTTGTGCAGGTTTCCTTTGAGAATGAGGACTGAGAGGTCAAATACAGAGCGATCGTTTTGTGAAGTGTTCGCCTACAGGTGAAATGGTGTTTTTTGTCTTTTATCATTTTTCTTTGAGATTTCATTTGAGAGAATAGAGATATGTGGGTGAAACCAAAGTAATTGTTATTGGGGCATTTAGTGCACCGGAATGACCATGTATGACTATGGTAATGCACGTGTATGAAGAGGCATAATGGCAGTTGCACGTGTAAACCTAATTTTGGCATTTCCTGACTTCCTTGTTTAACTATACAGGCTTAATGTTCTCCAAAGGGCTCTCACAAAACTGGGTGACTGGGCAACAAAATGGTAAATGAAATTCAATATTGATAAATGCAAAGTAATGCATATTGGAAAACACAATCCTAACTATATGTACAAAATGATGGGGTCTAAATTAGCTGTTACCACTCAAGAAAAATCTTGGAGTCATCTTGCATAGTTCTCTGAAAACATCTGCTCACTGTGCAGCGGCAGTCAAAAAAGGCAGAAACTTAGGAACCAATAGGAAATGGATAGATAATAAGCATAACTACCAAAATGCCACCATATAAATCCATGGTATGGCCACAACTTGAATATTGCTTGCAGTTCTGGTCACCCCATCTCAAAAGAGATATATTAGAAATGAAAAGGTACAGAGAAGGTACAGAAAAGGTACAGATTAAAGGTATGGAACAGCTTCCATAGGAGGAGAGATTAAAAAGACTGGGACTATTCAAACTGGAGAAAAGACAACCAAGGGGAGGGACATGATAGATGCCTACAAAACCATGAATGATATGGAGAAAGTGAATAAGGAAGTGTTATTTATTTATCTATCCCTTCACATAATAGAGGAACCAGGGATCATCCAATGAAATTAACAGGCAGCAGGTTTAAAACAAACAAAAAGGAATTACTTCTTCACACAATCAACATGTGGATGCAATCCCAATGCTCTGGGTGTCCCTAAACCTCCAACTGCCAGAAGCTGGGTCTGGACAACAGAGGATGGATCACTTGATTGCCCTGTTCTGTTCATTCCCTTTGAAGCATCTGGCACTGGCTACGGTTGGAAGACAGGTTACTGCGTTAGATGGAACATTGGTCTGATCCAGTATGGCCGTTCTTATCTTCCAAACAAAATTGGATGGACTTTCCTAACATAAAATAAAAAAAACACACTCACAAAATGTGCATAAAAACTATGGGGAGGGAGACTTGGAAGCTCTCCTGATTTGCAATATCTTGTCAACAACATGTGTAAATTCCATGTACTGGCCCTATTTGGAGACAGAACACCCTGTCTCGTGCATCTTACTGCAAAAGGAAGCCCCTCTGATGTGAGCCTTGGGAACATCATAGCTAGATAAATTTGCATCATACCCAACTGTGTCGCTCTTAAGGTGCACAAAAGGGAGCAGACTCAGATGCACCTTATACACAGCAGCTTCCCTCATCCTTTTGCACCTTATGAGGTTCTTATAAAGATGTGCAGGAAATAAGACAAAGGCTTGGCTATGCACTTGTAGTACACTTAGTCACCAGGATTTGAGTTCAGAGTTTCTCTTGCAACAGCTGATATCAGCCACTTAAGGATCACTAGTTTGTGATTATGATTAACGTGAAGATTTTATCATGGTTATTTTTAGTAAAAGTCACAAACAGGTTACGGGCAACAAAAATTCAGAGCCCAAGACCTGTCCATTACTTTACTAAAAATAACCGGGGGGTGGGGGGGGGTGAGGGGGCTAGGTAGGGGGAGGAATGGAGTCCGGGGGGCGGGGGGGAGGGAAGGAGGAGAGGGGGAATGTCAGGCTGAGCCCCCTGCCATGGCCGCACACAGCCCCTGCTCCAGAGCTGGCTACAGTTGCAAGACAGGGGTGCACGGCCCCAGCTGCAGCCCCCACAAAGCCTGGGAAGCCGTAGGGCTGGAGCTGCAGGGTTAGGTTTATTTTATGTTAGGTCCTAGTTTCATCCAGCCCCAGTTGCAGGCAGAGGCGCACAGTGCCACCTCCTCCTCCTGAAGCCCTAGAAGTCACGGAGGTCTGGTAAAGTCATGGAATCCGTGACCTCTGTAACTATATCGTAGCCTTCATTATGATTTTGTCAACTTTCATAAGGCAGATAAGATCATGGACAACCACCTGATAATTGGCAGGTGAGTTTGAAAACAGATTTCACTCTTATTTTGCTTTAAAACTGTATTTATAATTTAATAATGATTGCTGCTGCTATTATTTTTTATTTCCAGATCACTTTTCATCCAAATTGCTCAGTGCAATTGTGGATTAATTTATGCCTTAAGACTCCTGGGTAAATAAAGGACCTCACCCACCACTGAAATGCAACAATCCCTGGGGTGAAAAAGCATTATATAGGGCTTAATTCAATATATTCCACTGTCATTTTAGGACTTTTAAAGTAAGCTGTTTTTCACATCTTTATGGCTTATAAAATGCTACCAACTATGAATTCATTAGAGCTTTAGGATGCACCAGTACAGGAATAGGTTACTTTCTAGCTTGCTGACTCGCTGGATACTTTCTACAACATATGGGACTTTTTTTTTTGGCCCTACCTTTATTGCTATGCAACAACAGAAGTTCTCATGTATTCATGACTCTCCAGTAGGTGCCAGCATTGTATTAGGCTTGCTACATATCTTGCCACAAACAGCTGATATTGATTTCATCTCACACCAGAATGTGCAGCTCAAACTTATTTTAGAGTTATCTTCCCATGCAATGATTGTTGTTTTTTGGTATTCCCAGTTTCCTAATGGAAGAAAGTGATGTTACAGAATTCCTGGCAAAATCCACCTGGGTTCCAGGCTGACAGTCTAGCAGAAAACTGAAAATCCAGGAATTATCCTGTAAGCCTCAGAGTTAAAGACAACAAAAACAGGACAGAGGACAGTACTATTCCTTTGGGGCAGTGAGAAGAAGTGGATGCATGAGGAAACAGAGGTAAAATTCACGATAGTTCTGGCTAAAGTCAGCCTAGACTTGGGGTCTGACTGCATAAAACAGCAGCAATATTTCTATAGAATGGTTTTCACTCTCACCAGAGTTAAAGCAGAAACTCGAAAACAATGACAAGAGACAAGTAGGCTCTGTGGTGAGATTAATCAAAATTCACGCAGTAAAATGTAATCTAAAACTGCAGAGTTATGTGCCAGCAACACAGTCACACATTCTGAAGGTATGTCTACACTGCAATTAAAAACCCACGGCTGGCCCGTGCCAGCTGACTTGAGCTCAGAGAGCTCAGGCTAAGGGGCTGTTTAATTGCAGTGTAGACATTCGGGCTCAGGCTGGAGCCTGGGCTCTAGAACCCTGCCAGGTGGAAAGGTCCCAGAACTCAGGCTGCAGCTGGAGCCTAAATGTTTATACCACAATATAAACAGCCCCTTAGCCCGAGCCCCAGGAGCCCGAGTCCACTGGCACAGGCCAGCTGTGGGTATTTAATTGCAGTGTAGACATACCCAGATATGCTAATTAGGTATCCTTGACCATGGTTTTCCCACAGTGAAAAAGTATTGATCAGAAAGTGATGCAGGAGTTCATCAACTTATCACTTCTCAATTTCTAATGTGTATATTTACTTTTTAGAAGACTGACCAAAAGAGATTAGAGCATTGTTTGTTTACCTGTGCACTTGACTGCACAATGCAATTATTCCATTTCTCCTTTTCCTTGTGTAGGTCTCCAACACAGCAAGAGGGAACAAACATTTTTTAAATGGGAAAATGTGGTTTTCAGATGACAGAAAGTTGGACTCGGGGGAGGGGGAAGAGAGGGGACTCAATCGCAGATGTAGTACTTAAAACCACTTCAATACCTTTTTAAGATCGGCTTTTGCTGCAAGCTGATGTTACTTTACATTTATTAGGCTGCATACAACCCTAAATCACAAGAAAAGAATGATGACCTTGAGGTTAAAGCACTAAAATGGGAGTTCCTTTCTATTATTTCTAGGTCTGCTACAAACTTCCTATATGACACTGGGCAAGACACTCTAAAGGTCCAGCATCTACACCACAGGTAGAACTGAGGGGGGAATCCAATAATACAGTTCCATTCTGCTTTGTAGATGGGACAAGAATCTAGCATTCTTCAGAAATCAATACAAGTGGAAACTTCATTTGCCAAGATTTTGCTTTTGAAAAGTCCTACGTGTCTTCATATAGAAAACCATCACAATCAGCAGAGAAAGATTTATTACAGGAGGATCTCTAGTGGACAGAGAGAGATTCAAATGGAGGGGGTTAGAAAAGAGAAGGCATGCAATATGTAACTTGTACATAAGGACAGATTTTTAGAACACCCTCCAGAAGCTTCCTAAAATCCTCTCTCCCACAAGCCTATCTTGGATTACGTCGGTAGCTGGAGTAGTACTCAGGTTAATGAGTGTGTGGTTCTTTAAGATTTAGTGTTCACACAGAGCAGAGAGGAATGCTCTGTTTTTAAATATCCAAAAGATACTTTTTGTAAAAAGTGAAGAGATTTTTTTTTCCCTTATACCCTTGGCCAAAAGCTTGCCTTCCCAAAGCTAGTGTGCTGTACACATTTTAATGGGGGGGGGGGGGAGGGAGGGAAAGGATGCAAGTCAAAATGGAGGAAAATTGAAAAATTTTAGAGGGAAGCTTGTAGACTACAGACACCATTTCTGGCTTAACCTCTTAACATTGACCCCTCACTTCCACCAGCGTTAAATTCACTCAAGCAAATTAGAGGAAAGAGGGAGAAGCCAGTAGTAACAAACAGCTGTGCCCCAAATCCTGCTGATATTTACAGTATTAAAATGGCAGTCATTCCAATTTATAATACACAGACACTCAATATCCTGATTCCTTACCTGACACTAAGGCATTCCCAGCAAGGCTTAGTACGAAAAAGAACCAGACGTTTGTTGTCATCAGTCAAAGCAAAATAGCCTCCTGATGAGGAGAAGGCAAAAGCAAGAATATCATCGCTTGCTTTAACTGCTGGCTGTCCATCCTGTCTAAAATACAGAAAGGAAAAAATGTTTTTTTCATGAACAGACAGCTTTAAGCATATTTACTAAAGAGAAACATATCATCAAACTGCCAACAGCATTAATCGTGATTAATCGCAGTTTTAATCGCACTGTTAAACAATAGAATCCCAATTGAAATTTATTAAATATTTTGGAATGTTTTTCTACATTTTCAAATATATTGACATCAATTACAGTACAGAATTCAAAGTATACAATGCTCACTTTATTTTTTATTACAAGTATGTACACTGTAAAAAAACAGAAGAAATGGTAGTTTTCAATTCACCTAATACAATTACTGTAGTGCAATCTCTATCACGAAAGTGCAACTTACAAATGTAGATTTTTGTTGTTGTTGTTGTTACATAACTGCACTGAAAAACAAAACAGTGTAAAACTTTAGAGCCTACAAGTCTACTCAGTCCTACTTCGTGTTAAGCCAATCGCTAAGACAAACAAGTTTGTTTACATTTGTGGGATATAATGCCGCCTGCTTCTTATTTACAATGTCACCTGAAAGTGAGAACAGGCATTCACATGGCACTGTCGTAGCTGGCATCGCACGATATTTATGTGCCAGATGCGCTAAAGATTCATCTGTCCCATCATGCTTCAACCACCATTCCAGATGCTGATGACGGGTTCTGCTCGATAACTATTCAAAACAGTGCAGACCAATGCATGTTCATTTTCATCATCTGAGTCAGATGCTTCCAGCAGAAGGATGATTTTCAATTTTGGTGGTTCGAGTTCTATAGTTTCCACATCACAGTATTGCTCTTTTAAGACATCTGAAAGCATGCTCCACACCTTGTCCCTCTCAGATTTCGGAAAGCACTTCAGATTCTTAAACCTCGGGTCAAGCGCTGTAGCTATTTTTAGAAATCTCACATTAGTACCTTCTTTGCGTTTTGTCAAATCTGCAGTGAAAGTGTTCTTAAATCGAACAACATGTGCTGGGTCATCATCCGAGACTGCTAGAACATGAAATATATGGCAGAATGCGGGTAAAACAGAGCAAGAGGTATACAATTCTCCTCAAGGAGTTCAGTAACAAATTTAATTAACGTGTTATTTTTTTAATGAGCCTCATCAGCATGGAAGCTGGAATGGTGGCTGAAGCATGAAGGGGCATATAAATGTTTTGTAGCCAGCATTGCAAGGTATTTACGTGCCAGATACGCTAAAGTGCCACACGAACGCTTGTTCTCACTTTCAGGTGACATTGTAAAGAAGAAGCAGGCAGCATTATATCCCACAAATGTAAACAAACTTGTTTGTCTTAGCAATTGGCTTAACAAGAAGTAGGACTGAGTAGACTTGTAGGCTCTAAAATTTTAGACTGTTTTGTTTTTCAGTGCAGTTATGTAACAACAACAACAAAATCTACATTCGTAAGTTGCACTTTCACCATAAAGAGATTGCACTACAGTACTTATAACGGGGAATTGAAAAATACAATTTCTTTTGTTTTTTTACAGTGCAAATATTTGTAATAAAAATATATATACGAAGTGAGCACTGTACATTTTGTATTCTGTGTTACAATTAAAATCAATATATTTGAAAACGTAGAAAACATCCAAATATTTAAATAAATGGTATTCTATTATTGTTTAACAGCGCGATTAATCGCACGATTAATCATGATTCATTTTTTTAATCGCTTGACTACCCCAACCTAAACTAAATCTATAAAGTTAGATCTAAATTCCACTTATTCAAAAGAAAATAATTAAAACAATATCTAGAGGGGTATAGTCAACTAGAAATGTAATTTTAAAACAGGACTTTAAAGTACTATACCTGCACTTAAATATCTACCTAAGCTTTTGTAGCTTTATAATCAGGTTTTCCTATTTTGAAAGTTTCTCTCTCCTGTTACTGTGTAAAAGACTGAAACCAATGAGAGGAAACAGACTGTGGGCCCAATCCTGCATCAATATCTGCTTACCTATGTACCATGGTCTGTGCTGGCAGACCTTGATGTAGGATCTAAATCTAAGCATCCAGGGGAAACATTGGAATTGACTATAGGTAAAGTACTGTCCAATGCTCAAAGTACAATTAAAAGATAGATTTCTCCTCCACCCTAATTTCTTTTCAATTCTTGTAAGTTTAGATAAAAATCACATAGAAGCGTGGATTAAGTTGCCAATGTTCCTTTTAAACAATCTTTCACCATCATACCCACTCTAAGCAAGAGTAAGACTAAAAATACATAAGTTAGCGAAACAAATAAGACAACTAGAAATTAAGCCAGTCATCTCACATCACTAGGCATTCCTAATTTATTCACTTTATTCTATTCGACATCACATCATCAGAGGAAGTGATCCACCCTCCGAAAAGGTAGTGAAGAGTTTATACAAAATCTCTCACCCTCTGTCTTCTTGAGACTTCTTGCCTGCAGTGATGCTGTCATACATGAAAAGATCATCAACACTGGAAATAAAAGGGTTAACAAAAAAAATCACTGTTTTCCCATGAAGGGTGCTGATTCATTTGTAATGCATCATAATTATATACTTTACTATGTCTCCTTGCCTCTGCTGCCAACACCCCCTGGCACCTCAAAGGCATCCCCAGATTACTCACCAGTTGTTGAAGTTTGGCACCTCATATCCCACATGCAAACCAAACAGAAGCCACTAGTCGATAGGAAAGCAAGTGTGATTTTTTTTTCCAGTGAAAAACCGTGAATATTTTACTTCTACTAGTCTCTCAATTGTATTTGCCATCTGCTCTTGAATCTCTATTTTGGCATTTACTGTGATTCCAGAAATCAATGTGACGAACATAAACTGGTTCTGTACAAGCTGCCAGGAATCATGAAGACTGATAGGCTTAAAATGTTATTCTTTGTACATGAATAATTTGTGTAACAAATATCCATATACTCCTGTGACTGGAGATTGAGAAATCAAGGCCTTGCTTTGTCCCACATGTGCAAGCTTGTTTACCTCATCTTGCCATGCTATCTGCATAGCCCTTGGGAGAAGATCCTTCTACTGAAGGATGGTGTAATAAGCACACAAACAAACTAAGCATGCTGGCTCTATTGTTGCTGGGTAATCCAGTGGTGTAGTTGTTACTGTAACAATGTCGCATGGATAATACTTATTCAGAACATGTTTAAGTCTTATCAGGGTTTTATTTTGGGCCTTTTAAAAGAAATGCCTTCAACTTTAAAAAAGAGATAAGTGGGAATTTTTAACCTTCCATGGTTAGAAGTAATACCTAAAATTTGAGAAATTAGAGGGAAAATACCGCTTTTTCTGTTTTAGACCCCAATCCTGCAAATACTTGAGCTCAGACTTAATTGGCTAGACATGAGTAGTCCCCACTGAAGTCAGTGAAACTAATTACATACATATATCAGAGTGGTAGCCATGTTAGTCTGTATCAGTGAAAAGAACGAGGAGTAGTTGTGGCACCTTAGAGACTAACACATTTATTTGGGCATAATCTTTCATGGGTTAACGATGAAGTGGGTTTTAGCCCATGAAAGCTTATGCCCAAATAAATGTGTTAGTCTCTAAGGTGCCACATATATTCCTCGTTCTTTTTACATACATGTAATTAAGTACGTGTGTGTATGCATTTGCCAAATTAGGGATGTACCTTGAGCATGACAACAGCGTGTGTATAATCAGTTTCACCATTTCCCCTGATGTATGAGTCTCTCTCTCTCTCATTAGCAACAGGGGAAAAACATTTTAGATGCAGTGTGATATAAAACCACAAAAAATAGTAGCAGAGTCAGAAGATATTCTAACACCTGGCAGTACTTATAATCAACTTTTTAAAGTGATTAAGTTTCAAGGGGATGGGGCCTCTTTAACTTTAGCAGTATCCCTTTAAACAATGCCCAAATATATTTAGAATTAGCAAGGTATAAGAATAATCAGCACACAGAGTAGTCAAATAAAGTTACACACAGTTAAGAAAGATACATTCATCTCCAGTCGTGCCGGGGATTCACCCTCAACTGGTTTTAAAGGGGCTGAAATGTCATCGGGAGCCAAGGGGGCAGGACTGATGCTCCTGAACTCCTGGGGGGGCGGAGGGGGGGACTTACGCAGACATCTCATTGGACGGGGTGGGGTTTAAAGACCGGATACGTCTCCCGCCCGCCAGCCACACACCCGCTGCCGGGCGGCGAATCGCGCTCACCATCCTCCCAGCCGCCTCTCCCCGTCCCCGGGCAGCGCCGGGACCCCGCGGCCCGCACTGACCTGGGCTCCTGGTAGTGAGCTGCTAGGAAGCGGCTCCCGCCGCTGACAGCCATGAGAGCTCCGCAGAGCGCCAGCCCCGGGCCGCGACATCCCGCCGCTGCCGCCTCCATGCGGACAGCCGCCCACGTGCGCGCCCCCTAGCCGCGGTTTACTTAGTAGCCGACGCAGGGTGTGAACGTCACACCCTGACGCGCGCTGGCTAATGACGTAAAGCAGACTCCCCCATCTGCTGCGGGGGCTGCGCCTGCGCAGTAACACACAGGAAGGGCGAGGTTGGCGGCAGCGGGGCAGCAGCACGCGCTGGGCACACGCAGTCCTCGTTCCCTGCCAGGCTCGTGTATTGCGCCTTTTTGATCCCAGCATAGTCCCCTTCCCAGCACGCCGGGCGGGGCTGGGCCAGCAGCTGGGCCGTAGTGCAACCAGTAGAATTAGAGCTCTGGCGTGGAGGGGTGTTTTGAAGAGTATTTTTATTTATATTTCTGTACATGGACCCCCTTGTGCTAGGTGCTGTAATACATAAGATCTGCCCTTTCCCAGCGGAGGCTCTTTTTGTTGTTGTTCTTATTTCCTTGTTCAGTACAGTGCAACTTGAAGCCTCAGTCCTGTAATAAATTGCAGATAGTTTGGGTAGCATCTGTCATACCCATTGTAAATTCCCAAGAGGCTTTAGGTAATTAGAGTTAAATAATGGCAGAGGAACATAAATTAAAAGGATAGGCAAAGGAAGAAAAAGATGATCCTACTTGAAATTAGAAAAGAGAGAGAGTGAGAGGCAGAAAGATGAAGGTTGTTTCAAATAGTAAGATCTGCACAGAAGACCAAATAGAACAGTGGTTCTCAAACTTTTGTACTGGTGACCCCTTTCGCATAGCAAGTCTCTGAGTGTGACCCCCCCCCTCCCCTTATACATTAAAAACACTTCTAAATATATTTAACACCATTATAAATGCTGGAGGCAAAGCGGGGTTTGGGGTGGAGGCTGACAGCTCGGGACGCCCCATGTAATAACCTCACGACCCCCTGAGGGGTCCTGACCCCCAGTTTGAGAACCCCTGAAATAGAAGAAGTGTTTGAATGTTGAGGCAAAGCGGTTCCTGGACTTCAGAATCTGGGTGGCTGGATTTCTATTTGATCACTTCTTATCAGCTACCTGTAATCTTTCATGCATGGTTTCAAAAGCAAACAAAGGACAACCCCAAGTGCTTACAGAGATCTGACTGCCATTAATACCTCTTTCTGAGGCCTGGTCTCTGCGTAAAAAAATAGATTGATTTGTGTACATCCCTCAGGGCTGTGAAAAATGTCATGCTCTGTACAGCGTAGTTAGGTTGACCTAACTCCTTGGGTCAGACATGACTAGATCAACAGAAAAGTTCTTCCATTGAGCTAGCTACCACCCCTCAAAAAGGTGGATTGAAAACCCCCTTCCACTGATGTAGGAAGCATCTGTGCTACAGAACTAAATAGCACAGCTGTATTATGTCCAAAAGTTTATTGAAAAATTTGAAGCCTTATGTCCCTTTTCAATGCTTTGGTGTTATCTGATAACTCAAGCAATTAAAAACCATCCAATCTACAAAGGCTGCTTTTGCATCCAATGAGAAATTTGGACAAAGAAGACAGAAAAGGGAGGAGGAGGAGGTCACAAGATTGAGGGAAATGTATTTTTTAAAAAGCTAGGGAAAAGATTTCTTCTGAGTTCTGACAGGGATTTGCAGATCTCTGAAGAAGAAAATATTAAGGAAATACCTGCAAAAATGTGGAATGTGAATATATTACCTGTGTGAATGTAATGCAGACACACACTCCAGACTTCTCTGTGATGCTGTCTTCAGCACAAATTGCTGGTTATATTCTATACTGTTATCATTTGTGGCTGGCAGCCAAATCAGTTGATCCAATTGTTGGGTTTTCAATAAGCTGCAGTGTATGACCATGCCATATTTCTGAACTTCATCCTCAAAACATTAGAATAATGTGGAATAATTTTAAATACATTGCAAAATAGCCCTTAACATATTTGTGATTACTTAGGCCTGGTCTACACTATGAGTTTAATTCGAATTTAGCAGGGTTAAATCGAATTAACCCTGCACCCGACCACACAACAAAGCCATTTATTTCGAAATAAAGGGCTCTTAAAATCGATTTCTGTACTCCTCCCCGACGTGCGGAGTAGCGCCAAAATCGATATTGTCATTTCGAATTAGGGTTAGTGTGGCCGCAATTCGATGGTATTGGCCTCCGGGAGCTAGCCCACAGTGCACCATTGTGACCGCTCTGGACAGGAATCTGAACTCGGATGCACTGTCCAGGTAGACAGGAGAAACCCCGCGAACATTTGAATTTCATTTCCTGTTTGCCCAGCACAGGAGAGCATAGGTGACCACAGAGAGCTCATTAGCACAGATAACCATGCAGGCCGATAATCGAAAAAGAGCACCGGCGTGGACTGTACGGGAGGTACTGGATCTGATCGCTATATGGGGAGAGAATTCAGTGCTAGCAGAACTTCGTTCGAAAAGACGAAATGCCAAAACTTTTGAAAAAATCTCCAAGGGCATGATGGAGAGAGGCCACAATAGGGACCCAGAGCAGTGTCAGGTGAAAGTCAAGGAGCTCAGACAAGCCTATCAGAAAACAAAGGAGGCAAATGGTCGCTCCGGGTCAGAGCCGCAGACATGCCGCTTCTATGCTGAGCTACATGCAATTCTAGGGGGGGCTGCCGCCACCACTACCCCACCTCTGACCGTGGATTCCGAGGCAGGGGTAATCTCATCAGCCACACCTGAGGATTCTGCGGACGGGGAAGAGGAGGAGGAGGACGACGACAAGCTTGCGGAGAGCGCACAGCACTCCGTTTTCCCCAAAAGCCAGGATCTTTTTCTCAGCCTGACTGAAGTACCCTCCCAAGCCAGTACCCAAGACCATGATCCCATGGAAGGGACCTCAGGTGAGTTTACCTTTTAAAATATAAAACATGGTTTAAAAACAAGCGTTTTTTAATGATTAATTTGCCCTGAGGACTTGGGATGTATTCACGGCCAGTACAGCTACTGGAAAAGTCTGTTAACGTGTCTGGGGATGGAGCGGAAATCCTCTAGGGACATCTCCATGAAGCTCTCCTGGAGGTACTCCAAAAGCCTTTGCAGAAAGTTTCTGGGCAGTGCAGCCTTATTCCGTCCTCCATGGTAGGACACTTGACCACGCCATGCTAGTAGCAAGTAATCTGGTATCATTGCATGACAAAGCCTGGCAGCGTATGGTCCCGGTGTTTGCTGGCATTCAAGCAACATCCGTTCTTTATCTCGCTGTGTAATCCTCAGGAGAGTGATATCGCTCATGGTAACCTGGTTGAAATACGGGAATTTAATTAAGGGGACAGAGGTGGCCATTCCTACTGGGCTGTTTGCCTGTGGCTGAAAAGCAATCCTTCCCTGCAGTTAGCCAAGCGCGGGGGGCAGGGAGGGGACCGGGGAATTGGCGCTGAGCTTTTCGCCTTTGGCTAGCAGGGATCTTCCCTGATACTAGCCACGCGGTGGGGGGAGGGATAAAGCGATCATCCCAGAGAATTGGATGGAGGGGTTTCGTTTGTTTTCTGCTGCTGAAGGTTAACAGGAAAACCGCAGCAGTCAACCGGCTTTGCTTGGTATGTGGGAAAGGAGGGCGCAGAAGCCGAAAGACAATGGCTTACCATGGCCGCATGCAAGCCGAATTCTGTTGCCCGGACCTGTGATCTCTAGCAGCAAAGCCACAGGCACTCAGCATTAAGAGGCAAAATGCGATCTTGCACAGAAATCACATGTGCTATGTAATGTGAATAGTGTTGTTCACCGTGAAAGAGTATAAGCATTGTTCTGTAAAATGTATCTTTTTAAAAACTTCTCTCCTTTTTTCCATCCCTCCAGCAGCTGCAAATTTTTCAAGCCTCCCTCCTCTGTCCCGAAGGCTATCTTAGATAAGGCAGCAGAGGAAGAGGACACGAGACGAGATGTTCTCGGAAATAATGGAATGCACCCACAATGAAAGAGCTCATTTGAATGAGTGGAAGGACACGGTATCTAAGTACTGGAAAGATGCCAGTGAACGTGAGGTCATGAGGGATGCTCAAGATGAGAGGTGGCAAGCTGCAACGCTGGGGCTGCTGCGTGATCAAACGGACATGCTCTGGCGTCTGGTGGAGCTTCAGGAACGGCAGCAGGATAACAGAGTGCCGCTGCAGCCGCTGTATAACCTCCCTCCCCCCTCACCACGTTCCATAGCCTCCTCACCCAGACGTGTAAGAACGCGGGGTGGGGGAGGCTCCGTGCACCCAGTGGACAGCCCAACCAAAAGGCTGTCATTATATTGAATTTTTTCAGTGACCTTTACTTCCCTCCTATCCTCCTCCCAAACCTCACCCGGGTTACCTTGTTGGTTCTCTCCCTATGTTTATAATCAATTAATAAAGAATACATAATTTTTAAACAATAGTGACTTTATTTCCTTTAAAAGCAAGCTGTGATTTAAGGGGGGGAGGATGGTTTGCTTACAGGGAATGAGTCAATCAAGGGGGCGGGTTTTCAACAAACAGAACTTCCAAACTGTAGCCTGGCCAGTCATGAAACTGGTTTTCAAAGCTTCTCTGATGCGCAGCGTTTCCTGGTGTGATCTTCTAATCGCCCTGGTGGCTGGCTGCGCGTAATCAGCAGCCAGGCGATTTGCCTCAGCCTCCCACCCCACCATAAAGGTCTCCCCCTTACTCTCACAGAGATTGTGGAGCACACAGCAAGCAGCAATAACAATGGGGATATTGGTTTGGCTGAGGTCTGACTGAGTCAGTAACGAGCGCCAGCGACCTTTTAAACGGCCAAATGCACATTCCACCACCATTCTGCACTTGCTCAGCCTGTAGTTGAACAGCTCCTGACTCCTGTCCAGGCTGCCTGTGTATGGCTGCATGAGCCATGGCATTAAGGGATAGGCTGGGTCCCCAAGGATAACTATAGGCATTTCAACATCCTCAACGGTTATTTTCTGGTCCAGGAAGTAAGTCCCTTGCTGCAGCCGTTTAAACAGAGTAGTGTTCCTGAAGACACGAGCGTCATGAACCCTTCCCGGCCAGCCCACGTTGATGTTGGTGAAATGTCCCTTGTGATCCACAAGTGCTTGCAGCACCATTGAAAAGTAACCCTTGCGGTTTATGTACTGGGTACCCTGGTGCTCCGGTGCCAAGATAGGGATATGGGTTCCATCTATCGCCCCACCACAGTTAGGGAATCCCATTGCAGCAAAGCCATCCACTTATGACCTGCACATTTCCCAGAGTCACTACCTTTCGTAGCAGCAGCTCAGTGATTGCTTTGGCTACTTACATCACAGCCGCCCCCACAATAGATTTGCCCACTCCAAATTGATTCCCGACTGACCGGTAGCTGTCTGGCGTTGCAAGCTTCCACAGGGCTGTCGCCACTCGCTTCTCAACTGTGAGGGCTGCTCTCATCTTGGTATTCTGGCGCTTCAGGGCAGGAGAAAGCAAGTCACAAAGTTCCATGAAAGTGCCCTTACGCATGCGAAAGTTTCACAGCCACTGGGAATCGTCCCACACCTGCAACACTATGCAGTCCCACCAGTCTGTGCTTGTTTTCCGGGCCCAGAATCGGCGTTCCATGGCTATAACCTGCCCCATTAACAGCATGATCTCCAAAGCACCGGGGCCCGCAGTTTGATAGAATTCCATGTCCATGTCCTCATCACTCTCCTCGCCGCCTGGTTTTGCAGGTTCTGGGTCAGCATAAACTGCACGATAACGCGCGAGGTGTTTACAATGTTCATGACTGCTGTCTTGAGCTGAGCGGGCTCCATGCTTGCCGTGGTATGGCGTCTGCACTGTTCACCCAGGAAAAAGGTGCGAAACGGTTGTCGGCCGTTGCTTCCCTGGGGAGGGTGGAGGATGTACCCAGAACCACCCACGACAATGTTTTTGGCCCCATCAGGCATTGGGATCTCAACCCAGAATTCCAATGGGCGGAGGAGACTGCGGGAACTATGGGATAGCTACCCACAGTGCAATGCTCCGGAAATTGACACTAGCCCCAGTACATGGACGCACACCGCCGAATTAATGTGCTTAGTGTGGCCACATACATTCGACTTCATACAATCTGTTTCCAAAATTCGAATTATATAAATTCGGATTAATCCCATAGTGTAGACATACCCTTAGTGATAAACAGACTGCTTTCTTAATGCTTTCCCTCCCCGGGGCTTTGCAAGGGGTGCTCATCAATAATAGTCACAGGACAGCTGAAACAGAACAAGTAGCACAAAGAGAAAGAGAAGAGGTAAAAAAGAGTGAGCCTGAGGATGTTTGGCATCCTGGGTCCCATGCTCAACCAAAGCTCCCTTCTGATAAATATAAAGAAAGCAATAGGAAAACCACTATATTCATATGTTCTAAAGGATTTTTTTTAAACTATCAGGACATACTATTCCTAGACATACAGTAAGAACACTGAATATTTTAAAATTAATCAAAAATGCAAATTGACAGTGTCCCTTAAACATTGACTAATATCCCAGATTTTGCAGACACTTTAAATTTATGCACGAGTAGTTTGACTGAAGTTAATGAGATAATTCATGTCTGTAAAATTATTCATACATGGATGTTTGTAGAAGTGGGGCCTAAGAATCAAAGGTATTTTCCCTCAAATCAGCAAATAAGTCTGTTCTACTTTTGGTCTGTGTAAATTATAACTTTCATAGGGCAAAGCTTTATAGAAAGTCAAGATTTTATTAAAAAGCAGGAAGCTTTAATTAATATTATCAGTACAAATTATACTATGAATATATAAACTAGAAGTGATTCAATCTAAATTTGCTACACTTTAGTCCCTAGATTTTTCTTTTTAATAAAAGTCTCTGCAAGTAACAGTTTATTTAAGTCTAGTTTTAGAAGGCAGTGTAGTTTAGTGGTATGAACTAAGGCAGTTTTCCTGAATTCTAAAGCCTACATCTGTCACATACTTGCCATAGGTCCTAGGCCAAGTAATTTAGGCTCTGATCCTACAAAGAGCTCTGTGTGCAGGAACCTGGATGGAAGTAAATTGTCAAACTATGCTGAGAACTTTGAGACAGAATTTATGTCCTTGATTGTTCAGTTTCCCCATTTGTAAAATATGGATAACAATGTGTACTTACTTGACATGTACTTTGATAATTATTAGTTAATGTTTGAACTGTGTTTTGAAAAAGGAGTCCTAGTGTATGTTCTATAAATGTTAGAAATTATCATTCTAGATAGTAACACTGGATACTTCAGGGGGTTGATTCTGTGCATACAGTCCTAAAATGTAATTGATAATACTTATTTCATTTAGCACTGTCTAAAAGTATTTTTCTAATATCACTATAACTAGTTAAGGTATTTTTAAAATGTCACTGCACCTTCACCTGTTATTGCAAGCAATTTAGACTTTGTTATGCATTGTGTTCATATTTCCAAGCAAAAATTTAATTATATGGCATGCTCCTTGCTAATATACTGGTGCCCTGCAAATTAAGATCTAATCTTGCACAACACTTAATACTGGAGGTAGTAAGCCCTCTGTTTAGTAGTTGGTGTTCTGCAGGATTGAGGCCTTAGAAAACTACACTGAAAAGAGCGAATAATGTCTTGTTGGAAAATCTTTGTCTTTACAAACGATCATAGCCAACCTTCTCTCCCGTTCTTCGGATGCTTCAGGACTGGCACTTAGTCTATACATGGGGCAGGATAGTCCTGTGCTGTGGCTGAAGCACAGGGATGTGAAGTCATGACCGCAGTATCAGGGACATAAGTCCTCCTTTCAGAGTAACAGCCGTGTTAGTCTGTATCCGCAAAAAGAAGAACAGGAGTACTTGTGGCACCTTAGAGACTAACAAATTTATTAGAGCATAAGCTTTTGTGGACTACAGCCCACTTCTTCGGATGCATATAGAATGGAACATATATTGAGGAGATATATATACACACATACAGAGAGCATAAACAGGTGGGAGTTGTTTTACCAACTCTGAGAGGCCAATTAATTAAGAGAAAAAAAAACTTTTGAAGTCCTCCTATCCCTCTGCCACCAGGCTGGAGGGAGTATGCACTTCCCAGTACCCAATAGGATCCCAGCGCTTCTCCTGTTTCGCTGGCCGTGCTCTTGGGCAGGTCACCCTGACTTGCACTCAGTGCTTCAGCTCCCCCAGCTGTGAGAGGGGGGCCGGTCCCCTCACAGGGACTGGGGGCTCCTCACTTAGGTGGGGCTGTCACGCGCATGCTGCCAGCCGCACCAGCGAGCGCGGCGGTGGGGCGGGGACGAGGGGCGGGCTCCTGTGGCGGTGGGCGGGGCAGATGGAACTCTGCCTGCCGGGGGCGGGCGTCTCTACACCGAGGCCCCGCCCACGCCGCGAGGACATTCAGAACGAGGCCCCCGAGAGGTGGGTACGTTTGCTGCTGGTGCCGGGTTTCCCCGAGGCGTTGGGGGACCGGTTCGGGGGACACAGACATGGCGGCCTCCTCGCTGCTGGGCTGCGGCCGGGCCGTGACGCGCAAGGTAAGCGGCTGGGACGATGCTCTCCCGTGGGCGGGGGTAGGAGAGGCGCAAGCACCTGTTCCCACTTGGCCGGCTCGCGCTAGCGGCGCTTCCCGTTCATATTACCCCAGGGCTGTGGCTTCTACCTGGGGCGCATGCGCCAGAACTCAGCCACGCCCCTCGCGCGCACTGTCTCAAGGGGCCACCGACTCCTTGGGTAGGGGCGCAAGGACAGTAGCCATTGCGCATGCGTCCGGGCTCTGCCGCCACTCCACTCCCCCAGGGTCGGTTTGCCTGGCCGGGGGAAGAGGCGGGGTGGGGCTAGTGCGCATGCGTCATGATGTCAATGCTTCACCTTCCCAGAGGGAGCCTGTATACAATGGGGGGGGCGCACCATAGGTGCTGCGCATGCGTCTTTGGGCGTGGGGTGGGTGCGCCTGGGCGGGGGCGGGGCTGTGCAAGTGCTGGGGGCGGGGCTCAGCCTTTTGCTCACCCCGAGAAAGGAGCCAGAGTCTGAGGCTGCTGCCCCTTGTGCTGGGCAGGTGGGGCAGTGAGGCCTCCGCTCTGGAGCCCAGGCTGGCCAACATTCCACTAGCACAAAACAGAACACTCTGCCCCACCCACTCCATCTCCCCGCCCCCCTCGCTCGCTCATTTTCACGGGGGAGGGGCGGGGATGAGAGGTTGGGGGTGCAGCAGGGTGCTCTGGGCTGAGATCAAGGGGCTTGGAGGCCAGGAGGGGGATCAGGGCTGGGGAAGGGGGTTGAGGTGCAGGCTCTGGGCTGCGCTTACGTCAGGCAGCTCCCGGAAGCAGCGGCTTGTCCCCCCTCTAGCTCCTATGCAGAGCTATGGCCAGGCAGCTCTGTGCGCTTCCTCCCCCCCCCCCCCCCCCCCCCCCCCAACTCCCATTGGCCATGGTTCCCAGCCACCGAAAACCAGACACCTGGCAACCCTACATGGAGACCAGCCTGCATGCAGCAGTGCTGTGGCTAGGAGCACAGAGCTGTGCTGGCCCTTTGTGGCCCCAGCCAGAGTGGTGTGGCTCAGTGCCCTGCTGTAGACAAGCTCCAGTGCAGAGGGAGGCCTATCTGGAAAATGTGTCACTGCAAATTTTCAAAACATTCCAGCTTGTTTGCCTGGCAGCATGCCTCAATATCCAGGACTGCTGTTGTCCCTCCTACCAGAGCCCAGGCTTCATATCTGGTCATGCCCACACCACAGGAGAAAGGTGTGTCTAATACAGAGGTGGGCAAACTACTGCCCGTGGGCCACTTCCGGCCTGCGGGACCCTCTTGCCTGGTCCTTGAGCTAGGGGAGGCTAGACCCCAGCCCTTCCCCTGCTGTTTCCCCTCCTCCACAGCCTCAGCTCACTGCACACTGGCGCAGTGCTCTGGGCAGCGGGGCTGTGAGCTCTTGCTGGGAAGCGCAGCTGCCGGGCAGTGGCCTGATCCGGTGTTCTGTGCTGTGCGGTCGCGTGGCTGGCTCCAGCCGGTCGGCATGGCTCCCTGTCCCAGTGCTCTGGGAGGCGCGGCTATAGCTCCGCCAGCCATTGGTGCTCCAGGCAGTGCTGTAAGGGGGCAGGGAGCGGGGGGATTGGATAGAGGGCAGGGGAGTTTGGGGGGTGGTCAGGGCGGTCAGAGGGTGGGGAACAGGGGGGTTGAATGGGGGCAGGGGTCCCGGGGGAGGCAGTCAGGAAGGAGGGGGGGTTGGATGGGGCGGCAGGGGGCAGTCAGGTGCAGGGGTTTCAGAGGCAGTCAGGGGATGGGGGGGGATGGGGTAGAGGTCCCGGGGGGGGCCGTCAAGGAACAGGCCGGGGTTGGATGGGGCAGGAGTCCTGTGGGGGAGGGGGGGCGTTAGGGAGAAAGAAGCAGGGGGAGGTCGGATAGGGGGCGGGGGCCGGGCCAAGCCTGGCTGTTTGGGGAGACAGAGCCTCCCCTAACTGGCCCTCCATACAATTTCGGAAACCTGATGTGGCCCTCAGGCCAAAAAGTTTGCCTGCCCCAGTCTAATACTTATTAGCCTTCCTCGTGAAGACGAGGCTCAGGCAGACTGGGCTTCGTTTGATGCAATCTGTTAGAATGGTGCTTGAAAATTGTTTCAAACATGGCTATAAGCAGACTTGGAAGGATTAGATTTTTACCAATAAATGTCAATATCACTGTCCATACACAAACTGATGAAAAATATTCCATCGATAATAATCAAAATTTATAGATAGGGAAAGTAGGAAAAACGCTGCCTGAGAACTTATTACACTCAAAAATCCAGTGATTTAGACTTTTAAGTTAGGCTTGTTACAAATGGACTAGTGAATGAATAATAACAACAGGTCTGAGTTGTTGTTTTAAAGATACCGCTTCTCAGCTTTTTTTGGCTAAGATCAATTATAGTTCTTGACATGATGTTGACAATTTGTGTTTTAATTGTTATAAAACTTTAATTTTTTAAGCTCAATATCTACTGTTATTAAATAATTATTGTTTGACTCCACCCCAGTTTCCTGCAACTGTGAAAATTTAAATCAATTAATATAAAAATTAATACAAATAAAAAATGCTTAAAAATAAACATCAATAGTATCTGTTAAAATTATATAAAAAAAATAGAATTCTGCCAATCCTAGTTATAAGCTCTAATATGCAAGGGCTTCTCTGCAATGAATCTTAAATGTTTCTACACAATAATTAAAGAAACAGCTCGAGGTGAAAACAAAACTCATGCTTCAAAAAGTAAACTGACTAAAATTGGCATCAGCAAGAAAATCCTACACACACATACTGTACCTCATTTTATATTTGACTGTGTGTGTTTAAATTGATTTTTGCCTTTCTTTAACAGGTAGTGGCTACTGTCTGACACTGGGCTAGATACGTAGGTAGATAATCCATGACCAGATCTCAAATTCTGTGCCTCAGAGATGGACCTGGTCTACACTGCGGGGGGGATTGATCTAAATTGCACAACTTCAGCTACATAAATAACGTAGCTGAAGTCAACATACTTAGATCTACTTACCGTGGTGTCTTCACAGCGGTAAGTCGACGGCTGATGTTCTCCTGTCGACTCTGCCTGCATCTCTCGCCCTGCTGGAGTACCAGAGTCAACGGGAGAGCGCTCGGCGGTCGATTTATCGCATCTAGACGTGATAAATCGACCCCCGCTGGATCGATCGCTGCCTGTCAATTCAGCGGGTAATGTAGACAAGCCCAAAGAGTTGGCAAAAAAGTACTGTGTATCTTTAGGCTTGGAAAGATTAGATTTTTATCAGTAAATGTCAATTTCAGTGTACACGCACACACTGACAAAAATATTTCTATTGATGATAATAGAAATGTACAGATAGGCAAAGTACAAAATTATTTATTAAAGTAAGAATTTATTAGTTAGATTTAAGGATATACTTTGTATATTTTGATGTGTGTTGTTGACAATTTGTGTTTTAACAGTTACAATTCTTTAACTTTTTGAATCTCAACATTTACTGTCATTAAATAATTATTGTCCGCCATCCCTCAGAATTTCCCACTATTGTGAAAATTTAAATAGATAAAAATGTTTTAAAATAAACATTACTATTATCTGCCAAAATTACTGTTTTTTTTTTAATTGATTTCTGCCAAACCTATGTATCTTTTTCTACCAAAACAGGATTGTTCACTACTGCATACTTTAAGAGTGTAGCCCACAGTGACAACAAATATTTGAACTTTACTTGCTGTTTGCTTTTTCTGTGTTTTTCCTTTTAATGCAACATAATATAAACGAGGACACAGTATGGCAGAATGTAAAACATGATCCAATATGGCCAAAAATGTCATTCTGGAAGGAAACAGTGTAAACAACAAATAATTGCTCTACAGAATAAGACTATAATTCTTGAATGCATACTGGGCAGCATTACCTTGACCCTTCTGGGAAAATGGTTAATTGGTTGCAGGGGGGGAAGCCCTTGAAACCTTTCGAGCAGAGATGGTTCAGTTTTGTCTAAACTAGAAAAAAATGAGTACCTGTATTACAGCGGCTGCGTGAAACAGCTTCAGCTTTGGCCTCGAGGGGAATTTTTATAATTGTATCATGAAATTCGGGTCTAAGCATTGTTATTGGCTGGCTGCTGCAGTACGGGTACTATTATTTTTTTCTAATATAGATGCTCTCCAGAAGTGTAAGTGCAAAAGGTTGTGTTTTGTGAAATTTCTTCTTGAACAGAAAAGGAGTAAAACTCAAAGGTATTTTCTTTTGAACTCAAAATTTGGATAATGCCAATAATGTTAGTTTTGGAAGAGCATTTTGGCCCTTCCTAACTGAGTCAGAGGCTCTGGTAACAAAATAGTTGTCCCCTGACCTGGTTTTACAGTACGGTTTAAAATTTGCAGAGTGAGCTATGGGAAGCCATGAACATGTGCAATTTTTAAACTTGTAAGTGCTCCATAGCTGTTTTCTTTTAAATGAACATGAAATTTGCTACTGTATAAGTTAAGGAACACTAACAGGTTTTTTAAATTTTTAGTCTTTCTCCCCTCTCTCCCCCCAGCCCTCCTAAAATTCCTAAACATTTTAAAAGCAAGGAAATAAATAGTGAAGGGTAGGTAAATAAATACTTAAATGTATTCACAGTTCATAGAATCTTACAGCTGCATGTGTAAAATCACATTGTCCTGGCTCAGAACAGTCCTAACTGCCTGCATCCAGCTTCGATATACGTATTTCATAACCACAACTTTTGAGAAATTTTTGCAATAGTTGTCTGCAAATGAAAATGTGGTACATTTTATAGACACATTGGAAACACTCTTCTATTCTGGCCGTAGTAGTCGGGTTGGGGTATTTGTGTAGAATTGATTGGATGTAGGTAGATATGTGATCTGTATATGAGTGGTAGGTGTTGGTCTTCAATTCAAAATGGGGAAGGTGTAATGGGATTTCTAATCCATATAAGACGCATGGATAAATAAGATTGGATTTTTTTGCCCCTCCAATCTTCCCCCCACCCCTCAAATTCCATCTAATATTCCATAAGGTGTTTCTGGAATGTGTATTGAGACTAGTCAACGAAATGTGGTTGTGATGGAGGAATGTTGTCTGGCCTATATACGAGAGAGTAAAAAGCATAATTTTGGTATATCAGGCTAATAATGTTGAGGGCACTGAAGGGGACTCCAAACCATATGAAGCAGGAGAGTCGTGACTTAATAGAGTTTGTAGCCTGCACTGGAAACTGCATAAGGGGGAGCTGGTAGAAACCCCTATATTTAGGTTGCCTTAGGGTGAGCAGATTACATAAACAAAATATCAGGACACATAGGGGGGCAGGTCCGGAGCGCCACTGACGCGCAATTAAAAAAAAAAAGCCCCGAGCCAGAATACATCCGTCGGGACGCGGGACAAACAACTGAATATCGGGATGGTCCCGATTTTATTTGGACATCTGGTCACCCTAGGTTGCCTAATGCTTTCCATTATAGAGAATGTAATGGATCCTTTTTGCAGCTTACCAGAAACCCTGACCATTACAAAGAACCTGGCCTGAGTTCTGAACAAGCAGCAGATACTCTGCTGCCAGAGCAGCTGTTATGAGAGTAGCCAGGGCAGTGGAGAGAGACTGGAGCTGGATTCCCTCCATAACTTCTCTCCAGACCCAGCTTGTGGTTCCAGTGTCTCATGCCACATACCCTCCTAGGGGCACCTTTATTGTAGGAGCCCTTCCACCTCCCAGGTGGGAAAAAGAGAGCCAGACTGGGCTCCATCCAAACCATGACCTGGATGCAGCAGTGCTTCTGCGAAGAAGAGCTCTGTATAGCTTGAAAGCATGTTCCTCTCACCAACAGAAGTTGGACCAATAAAAGATATTACCTCACTGACCTTGTCTCTCTAAAATCCTGGAACCAACACTGCTTCAACAACACTGCATACAGATTGATGGTTGTTCATGCAACCTTGACTTGGCTTCCTTGTGCATGTGCATTAGGATCTTGCAGTTACATGTTCGCTCCTCTTCAGTGCACAGCTTGGATGTGCAAGGAGGACAGATAACGCTATTTCTAGCAGTTCCCAAAGTATGAGTGCTTGGCTTTGCAATCTAACTAATGTTCTTTTAACATTTTTGTATATAATATAATGTAGGGTGAGTGGGCGTCATGAGGATTTCTGGTCTATAAAATCATACTGTAAGAGATTCTATGAGTTGAGTGTGTTTAACTATCTAGCTTTACCTGTTTCCTTCCATACTTTTAAATATTTGCTTAGTTTAACTGTATTATTCCTTGGTATAAGTGGTATACACAATAGCATCAGTATTTTATCTGTATAATTTAGGAACAAGAATTTCTGATTATAGTCTCTGCTGTTTCACAGAAAGCAAATCTGTGAGAGGAATCCCAATGAGAACCATTCCACCATCACCTTTGTACTGCATCCAGGGAATTCACGTCAGTCATCCCTCTTTGCATCTTACGCAAAACAGTAGTTAACAGTAAATCAGAAGAACACTGCAGATGAAAAATCAAAGTTTTATCTAATTAAAAAAAATAAGAGATTTGTTTGATTTTAATTTGCAGACTCTACAGCTAGAAGCATGGGGACTCCGAAGCCTCTCTCCATCTCTTTCTCTCTGCACCAAATCAGAGGGCTCTAAAAAAGGGCAAGAAAAGAGTAAGACATTTATTTTTCTTAAATTGATGGTTGTGTACATTTGTCATGTATATGAGCACATTAAAATAGGTGCACAGCTAATAGAAACTTCATTTTTCATTTGGTATTTAACAAGAAGCAATTTGAATGGTTTTTTTTTAGTCTGTAGAATGTCCAGATTACAAATTTTGATTTTTTCTTCTATGTCATGTAACTATTTATACATCTTAAGGGGAGGGGCAATTTTATCGATTTTGATTTTCATCTTAAACATAATCCATATCAAAGGACTCCCACACTCTGGACATCTGTGACATACATTTAATACTCCTGGGGGAATTCTGCACCACTGTGCAATGCAGAATTTTGCAGAAATTAACGTACGCACAGAATTTCCTTTTCCCCACAGAAATAGGCTGCATTGCTGCTAGCTGCCACTAGGGACCACTGGACCCAGCAGAACCCAGCCTGCACATAGAAGACATTGCTGGCGGGAGGGAGAGGGAGCTAGAGGGTTCCTGGCAGCTGCAGTTCCCAACATGCCCTGAGAGAAGAAGAGAGTGGCGCAGAGGAAACTCTGTGCAAGCCTGGGACCGAGCATCAGGCTTTCGCTGTCTCTGGGGGCAGGGGGTGTCTGAGCTGGGCTCTGGGGGGAGGGGGTGCAGGTGTCTGAGCTGGGGGGCCTCATGGCTGGGCTCTCTGCGGGAGGTGGTTCGAGTGTATTGGCTGGCAGGGCCCCGTGACTGGGCTTGGGGAGGAAGGGGTTGTGGGTGTCTGGCCCCCTGGCTGGGCTTGGAGGGGCAGGAAAGAGGGCAGAAAAACAGGAACTGGGTTGTCATAGGGGTTTCTTTAACTCTCTACTCCTGGGGGAATTTTTGTGTGTGTCTGTACTGTTACAGACATACTTGCGGACAGGTATTTGAAATAAATTACCAAAATAATTTAAACTGGTGCGATTATGTAGTGTTATTTTGACAAAATTTGCAGAATTTTAAAATATTGTGCACCGAATTTTTATTTTTTTGGCACAGAATGAACCCAGAAGTAATTAAAAAAAAACAAAAAACATAGGACCATATGAAACAGACTGTCCATTAAACAACAGCTTCTCACCACACTTCATCTTATTGTCAATCAGCAAACGAATAAAACTTAAACCCCTCACCACATGGAAATTCCACCCTCAACTGCCTCCACCTGCACTAGTGCTTATCAAACAGATGGGCTTTGCCACACGCCCATGTTAGCAAAGGACTAGTAGCAACTGGTTTGTATCAGGCAAAATGTAGACCTATGTATTGTAAGCCAGGGGTTTTCACCCTTTTTCTTTCTGAGGCCCCCCCCCGACATGTTATAAAAACTCCATGGCCCACCTGTTTCACAACATCTGGTTTTCTGCATATAAACAGCAGGGCTGGCATTAAGGGATAGCAAGCAGGACAATTGCCCGGGGCCCCAAACCACAGGGGTACCATGAAACTAAGTTTCTAAGGCTTCTGCTTCAGCCCCAGGTGGCAGGGCTCCGGGCTTCAGCTCCATGCTGTGGGGCTTTAGCTTTCTGCCCTGGGCCCCAGCGAGTCTAACGCCGGTCCTGTTTGGCGGCCCCTCTGAATCCTGCTCGTGGCCCCCCGGTTAAGAACCACTGTTGTAAGCCAAACATTTCTTTCCTGCCCTCCCCAGTGCAGCCAATACACCTCAGCTCTTACCTGCAACAGCTAAGCTATTGGATTTTTTGGCCTCAGTTTAGCAGATTGCTAGGATCCCAGTATGAAGTGGCTTTGGCATGTGAACAAAAAGTGACTGCAATGAGTCTCCAAAATTCACTTTTCACCTGTAACTAGAGATGGGTATAAACTGTAAAACTTGGATCTGGACTTCAAACATTCCCCTCAGAGCCTGGGACATTGGCCTCTGGTGGGTTGGGGTGTAGCCCATTATAAAGAAAGGTACTATTTGCAAGATAATGTTGGTATTGCACTAGCACCTAGGGACCCCAGTTATGGATCAGGGCCCATTGTGCTGGATGCTGTACAAACATGGAACAAAAAGCAGTCCTTCCCCTGAGGAGCTTGCAAGCTAAGTAGAATACAGATCTGGGTTGGAACTTCGAAACACTCAGAAAGCTCAGGGGTATTCGGATCATCTCTGCCTGCGACCTAAGTCAGAATCTGGATGTAAATTTCAAAAGGAGAGAACAGGATAGATTGATTTTTAAATCATGGACTTTAATCATGATTCAAATCTGTGACCAGAAAACCTTAATTTAAATCTTGGATTTTAATCTTGTTTTGCATTTATACTTTTTTAATTATTTTCCTAAAGAAAGTGATTCTCATTGGTTGTTAACTATTAAAACATGTTAATTTGCATTTAAATATGGCCATTACACTAAATTTAGTGCTTTTTGCAAACCAGGAGGATACACTATTTCTATACATGTTTATTTAATCAATTATGTAGCTTAATTTATATTTATTTGGATTATTAATCTTTTATCTTTCGTTAGAAAAAGTTTAATGATGCATTTCTTCTTAGATTATGATTAATTTTTCATTTGCGATTTGTATCAGGCTTTATCTGGATGGAAATTAAAATTCAATTAAATGCACAGACATTTTAAAATAGTTATTATTAGTTAAATAAACCTACCTTTTATGTGCTAGAGATGCAAGAAAAAAATATTTATCAAAACATGTTTTGCATATAAAACTAACTGCCTTATTAAACAAAGGAAGCATTATCTGTAGTTAGTGTATTCAACTGATTGTTTCTAGGTTACCAGTCCTTCAAGATTTTAGAACTAGTTGCTCTCATCCCCTCACCTCTTGTTTTAGGGTTGGAAGAGGAAAACAACCCTTCCTGTTCTACTGAGTACAGAAATTGGTTTCTTAACTTTGAATGAACTAACCATTGAACTGAACTCGTTGAATAAACTGAAATAAAGAGTTCTCTCTGCAGTTAGAGAAGAGGCCACTGCTGTCAAAAGCAGCTTCAGCACTTCAGACTCTCATTCCAATTGCTTAGCCAGTAACTTCCACGAATTCAGGGATTTGACTTTCTTTAAAACTTGGCAGCAAATGCACTGCTTAATATTATTTACATGATTTTATAGATTCTAGAACGTTTAAATTTTAATATAGGTGGTCACAATTTCAAATTTAATTTTAAATAGATTTTTTTTAAATAAACCTGTATTTAATTTAAATTTTAAAAATGGATTTTTTAAAATCAACCGATTCTTATCCACCCAGAGATAGACTTTATAAAATGCTGTAATATCTAGATCCTGGCACTTTTTTATCACTTAAAGTGAGTAAAAGTTGAGCAACAATTTCAGCTACATGTTTCTAAATAGAAATTGACCAGACTAAAGAGCAAGGCCCTAATACTACAAAAATAATTCAGAATTGTGGACTTTCATTCCTGAGCATAGTCCCATGGACTTCAAGAGCATGTGCTTGTGGATCCCTTCAGAGAGTTGGGGCCAATGACCTGTATTTTTAATGTTATCATAAAAAATGGAAATAGTTGCTTAAATGCCCTCAATCTCAGTTTAGCATTATTTTATGAAAATACTGAATGGGATTTTATGAAGAAGTGGAAAATGGTAGTATCTGATCCATAACAATCATGTTGGTTGCTTGTAATTTAAGCTTTATACATGCACATGTATTTCAGACCCAAACTTTCAGTATTTTTTAGGAGGCTAGGACTGAGCATATCTTGTTAGAAAATAACATATAGTTAGAACCCTATTTTTATTTGTTCAGACTTGTACATTGCATCTCTAAGTTATTTTCTAGGCATATGCAAAATTTAAATAACTTAATAATCAAACATGTCAAAGACAGATTAAAAAGAACCTGCTTGAAAAGTTTTCTCCAAAACAAACTCTCCCAATCCCTAACGTTGATCTCTGAAAAAGCTTGGGAAATAAAAGCTTGGATATCCTACCTGAGGGCCTTTGCTGCCTTCCAGTCATCATTGATAATGCTCAGAGAAGTGAAAACTTAAAATATTTTAAATCAATAGCTGCTGCCAGTTACTGTTTTTATAGTATCTTTGTTTTGAAGCATGGTTTTGGTAAAAATATACATAAAACAATAATTATATATGGTACTTTTAGGGTTGTCATCACTGTAGTATCATAGCATCAATTTCAGGAATCTCTAACTCTTGTAAGTCTCTGGATAGTGTAGAAAAAGACCAATTAGGACATCTTCCTTTGAGTACATGATTATTCCATCCAGTGTATTTTATTGGTAATAAAAATACATGGAACATAGCCTGATTTTTCAGATCCCAGCTTGAGGAGGTTGTGAAAATCTTCGTCTTGATAAAATGAACACATTTGTTGGGAAATCACTGAAAGGGAACAAAAATGACATTTCCATATTCTACTTTTCTGACAATGAACACATTTTAAACTGGTTTTACTAGTCCTACTGGCTGCTGTTTTCTATCATTTAGAGCCTCTGCTAATGATACCACTGTTATCTTTATCTTCTAAGTCACTCATGAGGATAATATGTCCATGCCAGCCACTGACAGGGACATGTTATTGGTTCCAACAGAGCCAGTTCAGTTCAATATTAGTTGAGTGCATCCTGTGGTACAAAGCTTGCAGCACCTTAATATTGCTAGTCAAAAAGCTTGATAATATAGCCACTGACTTTGCGAAAATGCTCTTCTGCTCAGTGCCTAACTAAACTTCTGTACCATTAATAATTTGATCGCATGGTTAATGATATATGCTGACAAATATAATATTTCACTCTTCACTGAATTTTAAATCATATTCTTTTTTTCCAGTCTTTAATGATGCCCAGTATTAATGCTCCATTTCAGTATTGCTGCTGCCTTCTTTTGTTCAGTTTCTAAAGACTTCCCAGCATGAACACAGCTCCAGCTTTTGCTCTGTTGATACTCATCCCCCCCCCGACTCTTGTGTTTACCTTGCCACTTCCTGTGTATTTAGTACAAGATCTTTTTATATTTGAATAAAATTTCTCAAATATCGGTGACAATGTCTGTAGACCATGGTGTCTGGGTTGATGACCCAGTATTTGATTTCGCTGTGCCTTACATACATTTTGTGTCTCTGAAATTATTTTTAAGTAAATAATATCTATATAATAAATCAGTATTTACCTTAAACTACTGTATTTGAAATATAAATAAAATTACCATATTTCTCTTCATAAAATGTTTTTAATTCCATGCATCTGTGACTTTACTGATGTCTTAACTCACATGTTGCTGAAGGCTTAACTGTACTCGGAATCGCTTATTTCTCATACATCCCAATTTATCTCCATAACTGTAAAACTGGTGGAAAAAGTATGTGTAGAAATAATCAATACCCTGTGACCTATGTGGTACGTTAGATCCAAGATACGCAGCATGGACTTCCAAGTTATGTGGCAGAGCCACACTAAACTACACACCAAAGTGGGAATCATACAGCTATTTGTGGGAGTAGTGGGACAGTTTAGTAGTGCTGCATGGCAGCTGCCAGCTTTTCCTGAAGCTCTCCCTGTCCTCACAAGAATAGTCTCTGTCATTGGTCTTCCATTCCTCCAGCAGGCCACACAATCTGTCTTGAGTACCTAAGGCCCATGGGTGGGTAACAGTTTAGAAGTTACTGCTTTTTTTCCAGCATCCCCAATCTGGACAGTAAAATTTACTGGCGGTACCCACCTCTACTCAGAGAAAGAGTGGCGGGCTGGCAATTTCTCTTAGCTTGCTACTGTCCCCAATATGGAATAATCAGAGAGCTGATGACAGGATCAGGAAATCCACTGAAATGTCCATGTGGAGAAATCCCAGCACAGAGAAACAGACAGAGAGGAAGAAGGCAGGAAGGCAAAATAGTAAGTGGAAAAGCTCAAGAAGAGGAAGGGACAGCATTTTGTGATCTTATGTAACAATTCAGCAGGTAAATTATGGGGACATTTTTATAACCAGTTACTTTATACTTTATATGAGGTCTTGAACAAGGGAGAGACATGTAGCCATCTAAGCAACATTCATGAGTTATCCCTCTGTTGCTTATGAAGATAGCTATTCTGTTGTGATGGTTATCAAATTGATCACTCAGTAATTATTGTTCTTTGTTGTCTTGTTCTTAGGTTTATATATAATATTTATCACTGTAGTATCTGAGTACCTCACATGCGGTAATGAATTTCTTCTAACACCCTTGTAAAATAGGAAGATATTTTTGTCCCCTCTTTACTGATGGGGAACTGAGGCACAGAGAAAGAAAGTGACATTGCAGAGCTCTCACAAGAATTCAGACACAGCAAGGAACAAAAGCCAGATCTCATGAGAGTTCCAGTTCTAGCAGTAAAGAATGTCTGATGCTAAGTAGAGTTCTTATTTTTACCACTTCAGATTTATGCACAATATAGAAAATGTAGCTGTCTGTTCCAGGGTTGTGCAATTAATGAAATAACACTTTCAAATTTGATTTTTATATCAGAGCAGTTCAGAAACTTAACGTTGGATGTTTAGGATCTCCAAATTAACAGGAGTGTCAGAAATGATAATAATCCTCTTTATGCCATTTCCTAGATGTGGTGGCACCTCAGGAGAGCACCAAACTGCTGGCCACCAAAACAACAGTTGAATTCCCTAAAAAGTTGTTTCCTAGTTCTCACCCACCATCTGCAAATAAAGGTGACACCAAGACCATAACTAGTACTAGCACTGATGAAGCTTTAAAGCTAACGGATGAAGAGGTGAGGAAATTCTTGTCAAGAAAAACTTTGGTAGCATTTCCAGAGAGAGTAACACTTTCCTCACTTGAGGGAAAGGCTTCTATCACAACAAGAGGAGGCTTGAGCAAGAAGTTGGCTGAGGAAGAGTCTTCATCCAGCTCTGAATCAGATTCTAGCTCTGATTCTGATGAAGAAGATAGCGCCTCAGGAGTTTCCACTAAAACCAGAGTAGAGTTTCCAAGACGAGATCCCTTCTTTTTTGAGAACAGAACAGTGAAGGTAATGGCATTGGCAGAAGAGCGCTTGTCCCAGAAAGGAGACCGAGACTATATACCTAAGAAGAAGCCCAGACCAGAAATTGAGGTGCCTCACATCAAGCAGATGGAGTCTGGTAAAACAGCAACAGCCAAGAGTAAAATATTAAAGTCAGAAACAAGAGAACCTTCCGTGAAACAAAGCCCAGAAGGGACAGATTTGCAGACGTCAATCTCAAAAACACAGGCTAAAGACAGCCAAAAGTCAACAGCTGTCAGACTTAAGGAATCTAGGCACTTGGCGGAGCCTCCCATTGGAGCCCCACCAGCAGCAGCACAGCTAAAGGTTCCGCCAGGGCCTCAGCAAGAAGTGGAACAAAAGCTGACTTTATTGAGATGGGAAGAAACCAAGACAAGGGAGGTACAGGAGACTGAGACAAAAGAAAAAGCTTCTCCTAAACTACAAGAGGAGTTTTTGAAGGAGACACCCTTCATGATAAACACTACAGCAGAGGAGGAGATCATTCAAGAAGCTGGAGCTCAGACTGAAGAGCAAGGCACTATACAGGGTACAGCTTTAAATTGTTTGAACTATATTGGCTCTTCTGGGGCTGGGGCTTGAAATAACATTTTTAATTATATCTACAGTATCAACTCTTTGATCTGGATTCTCCATATTCTGTTATAAAGCTAGCTGATATAGCACATTGTGGAGGAAATAGTCACACCTTGGTGATAAATTATTGCTTTCATGTGTACTTATGTTGAAAATCTTTCTCTCTTCTTTTTAATATGCAACTTCTAGTTATGATGGTGGAAGGAAACATTTTTTTATTTCATTGTACTTATTTTTTTCTTAAATCAACATTATACTTGTTAACAGATAAGGTAACCGAGCTTGTTCCAGTTTCGAGGGACCGTTCTAGTCATAGTCTGTTGTCATAAAATCAGGATTTTGTTGCACTTTCAGTAGAACCACATTGAAGACAGCCAGCGACCTGTGCCCAACCTCTGGATTCTCCCCTTTTTCTTCCTATCTAACTTCTGTATACAAACTCAGTAGTTGCCTTTCTGCTGAGCTGAATGTGCCACCATCCCATTTGTTCAAATGCTGCCACTGTCTCCCCCAGTTTTGCCATACCACAGATTGCAACAGATTTGGGTAGCATAGGAAGATCACAGGAGCAGGAGTTAGCTGTGAGACAGGCGGACTTGTAAGGCGAGTAATATGTCAGGCCAGCAAAGGACCCAACGAAATCAATAAGATAGCCTGGGGAGAAAGGGGCACTGATGTCTTTTTCTAACACACATCATGCCTTCCCCAAATCATCTCCCAGCCATATATCTGTATCTTGCCTAACCTTCTTGGTTATAACTGGTCTCCTTAAACAATTCAGTTTCCCACCCACAAATTGCATGAATCCCACACCCTCAGCCCCATTGCCAGATACTTCCTGTATTCCCCATTGTCCAATAAAAAGAAAAATTTCTCCATCCCAACTTGTTCAACACCTTCTGTGGTGCATCCTTCTCCTCCTCCAGCCCATCAGAATGCTAGGTGTCCTGTTTTTGACGTTCAAAAATCTGGCTACCATTTTGCTAGCACACTTAATTTAAAGAACCTGCCTACTTGCAAGGATGAAAGCACAAATAAGGCCTATTTGCAAGATCAGAATTATTTGCAAGAGGCTTAGATGACAAGTAATGCTTTTTGCATGTCAATTTTCAAGAGACAGTGCTGGGCGAAAGGGGTGCAGGTTTTATTTAAAGAAAAAGTCAACCACTAATTTGACCTACCTTCAGAGTTAGAATCCAAGGATATTTCCTCAATATTTTTAAAATACAGTCACTGTTATGATTAACCTTGCCAACTTTTTGCTCTTCTTCACAGCCAATGGAAGGCGCTTATGAAAGCTGTAAAACACCATTCCCTATGGTTGTCTATATTTTATGCTTCTCCTCTTTCCCCACAATACTATCTTTAACGAGCCAAGCCCTGTAGCTTCAGTCACTCCCTTCAGTAGTTAAAACCTAGAAAGTTACTAGAAAATTAAAGGAATGGGTCTAGTTAACCTCTGGTGAGTTGGAGAAAGGCTTTATTCTAAAATGCACTGCTGCATCAAAGTGAAGTATGCACCATTTTCTTAACTAGTTAATATTTTAAACAGTGGCCTGGGTTCTGCTTTCACTCATTAGAGTAAATCTAGAGTAACTTCATTAAAGTAAATGGAGGAGCTACTTCTGGTTTAAATAGGTGTAACTGAGCAAAATCTGGTTTTCATTTAACAATTTTTAAATTGTTGCTGGTCTTTTGCTGGTCTTTTTTATAAACAGAAGAGCAATAGTTAACAGCACTGGTCACAGATTTTGTGTAACCTACATTTCCTTCCTGTTTCTGTATCCTTTCATTTATCTGCAAACACAGCAGCCAGACCAACTTGCAAGACATATTGTACATTTTTCCTACTTAGAAATCTGTACTTTAAATCTGCTTCATCCCACAAAGTGGAATAGGAATGCTAAACATCCATCAAAACAAATGTGCCATTAGCTGTTGGTAAGTAAAATTACCAGCTAAGTAACTCAGAAGTGTACCTCCGACTCACTTAACAAGAACATCATGTGAAAAGCTCATTCTGCTTGAGAGAGAGTGCATATGAAGATTGAAGTATGAGGGAAGAACTCAGGAATAAAGTCTTCTTTTGAGGAACCAAGTGCAGTGCATTGTGGGCAGGAAAAAATGAGATTGTTCTTTCCTGAGCATCTGTCTCTTGACTTAGAAGGACCCTGTCTTGCAGGTTGACTGTACTATTTCCTAAGCTTGCTTATTCTTTGGGCTCTTTCCAGCAAAGATTGCAACACCTGGTTCAAATATGTATGTAGTGGTTTCTGTTGTATGTTACACTTGCAAGAGTCTCAGTTATAAAATGCAACAGATACATGTGTTGAAACATATGGTATCACTGCACCAATATAGAAGGATTAAGGAGAAAACACAATGTTCTATTTCTTGCTTGTTTATTTTTCTGGGAGACTGTCCCATTACCAAAAGAACAAATAACTGTAGAAGGTAAAGTTTTTGATATAAAATAAACAAATGCAAACCACTGCATACAAGTGGCACAAACTTTTATTGCTAGATCGCACTTAACTTTCTTTCTGACTGTCAACCCTTTTTACATAAAAGTACATGCTAGCATAGGAAATACTGTTTTGCTTTTCTTCTTGCTCTGGAAAAATTTTTCTCACAATTTCCCTGTGTGGTAAAGTGAATTGAACAGTAATGTTGTTATAAAAGATCTTATTTAAACTAGTGTAATCTTTCTAAAGTACAAAAATTAATATCAGCTTTAGTATATGTGATATCAGAAATTTAAGCTTTTTATTATTCATTCAGAATTATCTCTTTAGAAAAGAAAGCCAGTGTGAGGTTTTGAAAAGAATAAAGAGTATACAAGGAATTCCATAATGCGGGGGTAGGAGGATTGAAATATAAAGTCCTTGATATATTTTCTGATACAGCCACAGTTGAAATAATTTGTGGAAATCCTTTTTGTAACTAAGTTTTTATTAGAAAAGATCATCAGCTTAATGTGTTTTAATGTCCTTATTTTGTGGTCTGACATGATAGATATAAATGTGTAATTAATGCTCTTTTGCATCTCTTGGCTTGCTAAGAGTGTCACCTAATGTTCTGGCTGTGGGGAGAACCTGTAAAGCTAAGTGACATTAAGTATATACTAGGCAGCATTCAAGAGAGACAGACTCATTTCCATCAATAGTAAATTGTTTGTGTGTTGAAATAAAAGTACTGTTGCTAATGTTTTCCACCGTAAGGGAGTCATATATTTGGAATCCTGTGTTAGTTGATTCAAGTAATCTGTTGTTCTGTCTTTTCATTTAAAGACTTGTGATGTGCTTCCTTGGTATCTTATAAGATACAAACAGAAGTTTAGCAACTTTAGCCTTACACTGTAGCTGCTGACTTTTTTGTTTTTTTCTTCTTAAATGAATGAGGAGTCTCCAACTGTATGGAACTGATGCAGTCAGAAAGAGTGTTATCTCTGTTCTGGCATCACTAGGTTCACTAGTCTTATTTTTGTTCCACAGAGACCAAAACAGCTGCTGCATCTGCACAGGAAGAATTTGATAATTCTACCTACAAGAACCTCCAGCATCATGAGTATAATATGTATACCTTTGTGGATTTTGATGTGGAGCTCTCACAATTCAGACAGCCTCAGCCATCTTCTGGAAGGCTGTCACCAAGGCACTAAAAGAGCCAAGATAAAAACAAATGTTGAAGCCTATTTGAATGAATTGCTCTGACACTGCTGCACTGTCCATATTGTAAAAAATAAATAAACTTGCAGTAACTTACGCTGATGGTTTTGATGAGGTCTTCTTGTCTATCAGAGTCACTTTGTGTTAGAGTCCATTAGCGAGTTACAAATTAGTCACCCTGACTTCTTCATAATTAGCTTTTCTAGATCCTAGTGCATATTGACACAAGATGTAGTCTAAGCTAGGGGTGGCCAAGCCACATGCAGCTTTTTTACAGTTTAAAGTGCAGCTCATGGAGGGAGTCCCCCATTCTCTGCCTATCAGACTGGGGGGAGGAGGTTGGGGCTTCTGCCCTGGGGTGGGGAGATGGGGGTAGGGGCTTCTGTCCTGCGGAGACGGAGGTCTTGGGACTTCAGCCCTATGGGAGGCATCTGTTGGGGCTCACGGCTTCAGCAGGAGCAGGGCTGAAGCTCCAAGCCCCCCCTCCCTACTGGGCTGAAGCCCCAAGACCCTCCCTCCCCACGAGGCAGAAGCCTTAGCCCCACCACCATGCCGCAGGGCTGAAGCCCTGCTCTGCCTGGCACGCCCTGGCTTTTGAACTTCTGAAGATTGTCGTATGCAGCTCAGAAGGTCAGTAAGTTTGGCCACCCCTGGTCTAAGCTGACTACATATCAAATGTTAGGTATCTGATTCTAAACTTTGGCCTTGATCCTACCCTCTGATTCACAGCAGTGTTTATTTTGAAGGAAATCAATGAATGTGCATTTGTTTGTCCATTATATGCCTCTTTGTATTATTGTTACTTATTATTTATTTTATTACTTTTATTCTGCTAGTGTCCACATTGTGATGTTCTCTTCATACAAGAAGACAATCACCGCTTTAAAGAGTTTATGCATGCTGCATGAAGTGAGGACTAAAGCCTTTGGTTGAAGATGGGGCTATTGTAAAGAATATCCTTGTTGGTAGAAGCATGTGAATATAGATTTTCCTTATCTCCTTACATAATATACAGAGACACTCCTAGAACTTGTAATAGAACAAATGAGGGGGCACTCATAAAACTGAAAAAAATCAAGCTATTTAATATTTAAGGTAACAACAGTTGGGCAATTCTTAATCCATTACATTACATCAATTCAACTTTTAGGAGTATTATCTCCATATGTATGAGAATTGAATATTTAATAATTAAAGCAACAGTGATCATGTAAATCAATAACTCCTTGTGCTGATAGGCTAGGAGCTTTGGTGCATAGCATTGGGACCATATTTGATTTCTAATGTTCTTTCAGAATAAAAGTAAAAGTAGCTGTTGGGTCTCACTTCATCTATGAAAAATGTGCTATGATGGGAGAAGAGTAGTCTTCAATTCATAGATCCTATGTTAATTTATATTAGTCCTAGTAAATTTATATTTTTATCCTATTAGTAATCCCCTTCCATCCACTGGGAAACTACTTCGATGGTTGCCAGCTTATGTGTGTTTAGTTCCACTCTGGTTTTCTTGTTGTTTCTCTTATAAAAATTAATTGGCCTTCAAGCAATGTGCTTTGCAGCAAACCCAGAATTTTCCATTACCTGCTTTTACTTTTACAAACACTAGAACAAGTTTGGTCAAAGGGAAAATGAAGTCAGCCAGTGGACAATCTGGATATTGGCCACAAATCCCTGGGTGCCATTAATAGAGCAGTTATTTATATCTTCACCCACCAAAACAAATTTAAAAAGCATTTTATAACTGTAGTAAAAATGAGCAAGAGGCCCACATGAATCTGTTGCTCAGTGTTTTAAGTTAGGAACCAAGAGAAGTGTTTTCTTTGCTAATAAAATGAATGTAAGATGCACATTAATCCTCCATTAACTACACTTAGAGCTGTGAAATTTAAAAAGCAGCAAATGGAAAATACAGATCCATGTGTTTACTCTTCATGCACATTTATACTAATAATGTTGACACTAACATTAATGAAACATCAGGGTTCACTGGGTCAGCAAGTCCTATTGTGAAACCATATATACTGTACCTGTAAGATGGAAAGGACTGTGCTGTTACTAACAAACATAAACATGAAAAGTGTGTTTTCAAAAGTAGCATTGTGAGTTTTCCTGCTGAAGAGCCTAGTCTTACATCAATGAAGTCAGTGGGCGTTTTGTCATTGACTGAAATGGGAGCAGAATCGAGTCCTAAATGCACTGCATGTCAAGGCCTATAATACAGAACTATACCAGTGCTAAAATATCTGCAAATCATGGTTTTTGTTTTGTAATTACATATGGAGTCTGTAGATCATGTCAGATATTATTTGTATAAAGTAAAACTAAGAAGTATAGTCTAATAATAATGTGGGTCATAGATTTGCTAAATACAATCACAATGTTGTAGATCAGGGGTTCTCAAACTGGGGGTCGGGACCCCTCATGGGGTCATGAAGTTATTACATGGGGGGTCACGAGCTGTCAGCCTCCACCCAAAACCCTGCTTTGCCTCCAGCATTTATAATGGTGTTTGTTTTTAATTTATAAGAGGGGGCGCACTCAGAGGCTTGCAATGTGAAAGGGTTCACCAGTACAAAACTTTGAGAGCCACTGTTGTAGATGGTAAGCTCTTTGGGGCCAAGACTGTTCATTTTGTGTGCTCCTCCTTATTAAGTACACAGTCAGCCTCAGAAATGGGTAAATTATACATAGTTTAGTGGATCTGCTAAAATAAATGGATTCTAGTAGAGCAGAAACTCCTTTAGGTCCTAGTCTGTACTTGAAATTAATAGGAATTTGCCACATAAATCAGTGTGCACAGGATTAGCCTTTTGTAGTCGTAAAAGAAGGGTAGCAGAGACAACACACACAGAATATCCTTTTGGACTGTATGACACAGTTCAAGTAACAATCAGATGGTGACCCTTTTCTCCACATCTTTTCATAGATTCCAAAGCCAGAAGGGACCATTGTGGTCATCTAGTCTGACCTCCTGTAGAACACAGGCCATAAAGGTCAACATTGGAATAACTTCACAATTTAATCAATACATGCCCTAATACGATATTGTCTTATAGTCAGTGTTGTATTCTACAATGAAGAGAAGAGACCTTAACTGCTCTATGCTTCCTACCATCACCATAGAAATATAACTTCCTGGATTTTTGTAGAAAAGAGTGTCAGTACAGATTGGATTTCTTGTAGTTGCTTGTTATAGAAGGACTAGTTGCATTTCTTTTCTGAATGCAGTTTAATTTCAAAGCACCTCTTGCTCTGAAAACAGAATGTGATATAATGATCAAAAGATTTACAAATTTCTAACCTATCATTTTTTTATCATTTGTTTATAATATATGATATGTAATATATGATGACATCATCCAGGTCAGGATTGTGTCCCATTGTTCTACACATTTGTCAGAGGTAGACATGCGTCCTGCACCAAAAATCTTTCAGCCTATGATGTTTATACAGTTCTGTTACACCTCCAAAAGTAAAACAAATTAGGCCCAAAACAAGTTCTACAAAACCCAGCAGAAAATTCTTAATACAAATTTAAAAGCAGTGTTTGCAATCCAAATAATGTAGCACTGTGCAAGTAGATGAGAAAGTAAGAGAAACTCACTAGAATCTAACTAAAAGTGAAACTGGTTTATTTTCGTTTATTAAGATGCAGAAACAGCAGAAATCGATAAAAAATAAGATTTTTTTTAATTCAGATGCAATTATTGAAGTTACTCATAACAGAAATGTAAAGACTTTTTGTTTTGAAATCCAGCTCAAACCCAGTAAACAGGTTTAGCAGTAGAGAAGTCAGTAGTCTTTTTTCAGACCTGTTTTAAATAGGTGAAAAGTCTTTTAACTTGTTGGTGTTTAAGCTAATTTCTTCCAAAGTGTGTTCCATGTTTTGAACAGCTGAGCAGAAAAACAATCACTGCTGTTCAAAGTAAATGGTTTTCTGAACAGTTGCATTCGCCCTAGCACGTGAGACTTGAGCCCTGTCTTGTCATTGACCAAGCTGCTTTTAAATGTGCATTAAGGTCACTCTGTCTTGTCTGCAGTAAAAAGATAATGAAAATACCAGGACCTTTTCCAATTATTTAGGAAGGTCTGAGGAAGATGGGTAACTCTTCAAATAGCTCATGTTCTCTCTTCCATTAGTACTGGAATATGAGAACCAAAACTGTCTGAGCCTGCTGGAGAGGTGTGGCAGAGTGGGAATGCCAGTTCTGTGGAATGTTCTGTCCACTTGGAACTACTCGCTTGAAGAGGTCATGCTGGCTCAGGCAATTGTGCAGAGGGACTGTATCTTCAGGCTGTCCCAAGTGTGCTGCTTGTAAGGGATCTGTTTTAAGAGCCTTACCAGTTCTTTGTTCTGAAATCCTCCCCAATAGGCTAGAAGTGAACTCAGGGATTTGAAGTTGAATTATTTGTATTACCAGAACACCTAGAGGCCCCAACCAAGATTAGGGTCCCATTGTGCTAGGTGCCATACAAATACATAGTAAAGGACAGTCTCTGACCCAAAGAATTTACAGTCTAAGGTCCCTATCCTACATTGTGTAGCATACAATTGTGTAATTTAAGACTGTATCATATCCATGTGCACAAGGGAGGCAAATTAAGTTTACACAGGCCACCTTGATTTGATGTTTCCTAACTTCTGAGAGCTTGACTTTGCTACCTTAATGTTCTTTTAATATTTTGGTTAGGTTTTGCAGGGGTGGTGGTGGAGTGTTTATATATAATTTCCTTTCTCCTCTTTTAGATGACAATCGTCTGTGGGGATTAGGATTTTAAATAAAATATCCCATCAACATCCTTTCCAGATTTTTCCCATTTCTAATTCTACTCTGCCTAAATAGTTTTGGATTTTTTTGTTTTTTTTTTAACAATAGCATACACTTCATGGCTTTGGAGATGTATCCTAAATTTTTATTTCAGGAAGATAGAGTTCCCAGTGTACTTTTTCAGATCTGTTGCTGTTACCCCTTGATAAACAGCGTACATTCAGATATTTTTGGAAATCAAACCCTTACCCAGTGCTGTGAAGCACTTTTACAATATGTAATAGTGGGGAAAGCCACATGTGGTGGTGGTGGTGGTGGGAAATATAGCACAATGACACCCATTTGATGCATGTGTTGGTCTACAGCATCCGACTGTATACTATACATAGTGTATTGTATAATGTACTTGTATCATATAGGTCCAGTAAGATTGATACTTAGGTTTTTAGATGACAACATTTTTCTGTCCCCACAAACCACTGTGCAGTTTGCTGAGCACCAGCTGGTGCCAACCCTCCCTCCCACATGTGGCTATTTCAATAGCACTGGATGGATAGTTTTTAAAGCACTTAAAATCCTGTCACATAAAAGCTACTTAATTGTAACATTTGTATTTTTATTCAAATTATCTTCTGATTGCCTGCTACCTTTTTTGGAGAATTTCAGGTGCTTCAGTTCTGTATGCTAGTTCTACAGTGGAAATGTTCTGTGCCCTAAAATCTATGCAATATTCCACAGGAGAACATGTGAGTCTTGGTAAAGACAGTTGAGTCACAGCATGTACCATATTAGACAGATGCTAGTACCCCAGGTAAATCAGTGGACCGTGATCATGATGGCTTTTCCTTGAAGCTCCAGAAGGGGGCTAACGGAGGTTAGCCCACCACACTTTCATTTCCCATTCTCATACATTCCCTCCCCTGAAAGTATCCCCCACACTTAACAGTTTAAATTCAAATTCAGCAATTCAAGCTATGTTTAAGTTACCCAAACTCTCTTTGGGGCTCATGTGAAACTATGAGCCAAATTCTCCAGTCTTTAGAGGGAAAAGTAGTCTTTGGAAAATGCACGTAGGATGTGAGAAGTGAGAGGAAGCATGATCTTGTGGCTCAGGCACTGGACTGGGACTGGATTAATTGCCTAAGGTGCTATAGATTCCCTGTGAGACATTGGGCAAATCACTTAGGCCCGGATCCATACAGGTATTTAGGCTCCTAACTTTCAGTGATTTCAATGGGATTTAGGAGCCTAAATATCTTTGTAGATCTGGACCTTAATTTCTCTGGACTTCAGCTCCCCTTTAGTAAAATGGGGTAATAGTACTTACGTTCTCCCATCCTTTGTTTATTTTCAGTGCCAACTGGAGTAAAAAGTAAGAAAAGCATTTTTTAAATATATCTTCTATAAGTGATCATATAATCCAGAAACTTTAAGCTGCTGCTAGTTCCATTTCTCCCCAGGACACACATTATACACATTAACACCATCAGAAAAATATACTACAACTGCTCTGTTTATAAATTCCAGCAATTCTGAAATTACAGTCAAGCAATGGTAGACATTCAGATACAAAAGGGCTTTACAAATGTTCCAGATACTTACTAGCCAGAGGCCTACTAGTGAAGACAGGGAAAAAGGGGTTTCCTACTAGGTTATTGGATCCTGGTCTGGGAGTTTCATATCAACCTCCTCTTAGCAGGTATCTGATAAAATTGAAGCCTTATTTCCAACCTCTCCTTCCCCTCAGCTGCCGGAAGCGAGAAAGAGCTTTTTCTCCCAACTCCTCATCACAGTCTCTTGCCTTGTTGTTTGGGGTGAGGGGGAAACAACATCTGCACTACTCTAAACTTCCCCAGCATCCTCATGGATACCAATGGGCAGAGAGGGATCTGCTAGGCTACACTTCCCACAGCCTCCTGGTTGCTGCTGTAAGTAGGCTTGCCAACTTTCTAATTCCAGAAAACCAAACACCCTACCCCCTCCCACTGCCCCTCCCATTCCCAGAGGCCCTGCCCGACCCCTTTCTGAGGCCCCGCCCCCGCTCACACCATCCCCCCTCCCTCCATCACTTGCTCTCCCCCACCCTTGCTTGTGCTCATTTTCACTGTAAGGCCCAAAGAGGCATATTTATTGTTTTGACAGATATATTATGCTAATTTCAGGTTTTATTTGTTACAGGACGCTAGAGCTGGCAGCAAAATAGTCAAAAAGGGTAATTTTTAAAAAAAATTCACAAAGGTTTTTATGATTTTCCCTCCCCTCTTCCCATTTTTCATAACCAGCTCTATGATTTTTGTTCACTAAAGTTATTATAATTTTATGAGTGGAATTAGGACCACACATTATCACAGCTTCAGTGGATCCATTAAAGGCCCACTCCTGAAGCCCAAATACAAATCCATAGAGCACAACCACAGAAATGCATACCTGTTCATATACCTATATAAATAAATCTGTAGAAACTGACTCCGACACCTACATGCAGATACACACGTGTATTCATGTGTACACATCTAGCATGCACTAACACATATACTTCCACGTTATTTATTATTACAATTGTTTAGTGCCTAGAAACCCCAACTAAGATCAGGGCTCCAGGATGGTAGGTGCTGGACATACTCATAAAAAGAGAGAGTCTGCAACAAAGTTTATAATGTAGCTAGACTGAGGGAGGGAGAAATGTATGATACATCGGCTCTTCTGCAATTACTAGTCAACAACATTCACTTTTTAAGAAATAATACATTTCCTTTAGAGTTCCCTTCTCTTTTAAAAACTTGTTATGAAATGAATACACGCATATTTTATGTCATCAATTTTTTGTGTGTGCAAGCCAGCAAAAGGAATAAAAATCAAAGAGTTAGGCTGCAAATTTTATTCACACAGGTATACACACATGCGGCAAACATGCACCTCCCTACACAAAGAGAGACAGTCTCTTATACACATACAATGCATGCGTGCACACACTTGCCTACACAGAGACACCCAGACAGGAAGGGAGAAGGGTGGGCTGGAGGGGAAAAGATGGGGAATGGGGGTAGAGGAGAGAGGATGGGGAGGGAAAGAGGCCAAGGATGAGAGCAGGGTGGGGGTGAGAAGGGGCAGTAAAGGAGAGAGGAGGGGGTATAGGGGATATGGGGGGGTGGATGGGGATGCAGGGGGAGGCAGAAGGCTACAGGTGCATGAGGCTGTGCAGGGCACAGGTGTATAGGGACATAGTGGGAGTGCAGCAGTGTATGGAGGTGCAGGGCTGTGGGGGGTGAGGGACATGAGGGTGGTGGCTCTGGGAGGTGGAGAGGATGGGTGGGAGAGTGCTGTAAGGGGTACAGGGCTGAGATGGGTAGGTGTGGGGGGCAGGATGGGACGGGGAGGGATGCAGTGAAGGAGGTAGGGGTTGGGGCAGGGAGGGATGCAGTGAGGGGGATGGGGGTATAGCCCCATTTCCAGCACTCAGAGATGAGGATACATACCTCCAACTCTGGGGTCCAGCAATGGGGCAACAGACTGCGGTCCACCGCAGGGCATGAGCCACAGCTTGAGCCCAGCCACAGGAGGAGCGCAAGGAGAAGAGGGCCAGCAGCAGTGGGAGAGGCACGCGCCACAACCCCTCAACAGCCACTTGCTAGGCGTGCTAATTCGTCTCCTGCCGTGCCCCAGCCAATGGGAGCTGCGCCTGCAGTTGGGGGGCAGGGCAGCATGCGCACCCCCCTGGCTGCCCGTAAGTCTAGGAGCCGGACATGCCAGCTGCTTCCCAGGAGCCACATGGTGACTAGCAGAGAGCCTGCCAGTCCCGCTCCAAGGCGCCGCCAACTGGACAGTCAATGACCTGGTCAGCGGTGCTGACCGGAGCCGCCACGATCCCTTTTCAACCGGGTGTTCTGGTCGAAAACCGGACACCTGGTCACCCCATCTGTAAGCTGTGAGGGTCTTAATCACCGTACCCTAGGCTCCTTATCCTTGGGTATCCCTTCTCCACAAATAACTTCAGTATTTGCTTCTGCTATCACTTAGTGCTTTCCCAAGCATGGTATTGCCAACTCAGAGTATTTGAAAATCATGAGGTGTTCCCAAAAAATCATTAGATGGACTAAAAATCATGACAGTTAAACATTAATAAAGGTTGTGTTCTGTTTATTTACCTTCTGCTCTTGGAGCCTTAAGTGTTCACATTTTCAAGTTTTTCCTTGCAACCATGAGGGATGCAGAAACGGGTTTTTTTAAATGGAAGTTGAGTTTCTCAGGTAATAACATGATTCTAGCAGCTGGAGCCTTAAATAAAACATCAAATATCATGAGACTTATGATAAAATTCAAAGAGTTGGCAACACTTGCATGAAGCAGCAAAGTGAAAACAATCTGTTTATTGTCAGTTTCATGTTTGTTCAGGTATTCTGTGAACTTGACCATTCTGATCTGTTTTACTCTGCTGTATCTTAGGAAAGCTGTGAGCAACAGCAAAGGCAGTGATGCTGTCTGCTCTGAAAGCACCACTAGCGGGGTGAAAGTAACTTAAAGGACTTACCGGTACGCCGGAGTCCTTAGGAGGGGGCGGTCTCAGCCCTGGATCCTTTAAATAGCCACCAGAGTCCCGCCGCCGCTACCCCAGGGCTCCGGGGATGATTTAAAGGGCCCCAGGCGGTAGCTGCGGCAGGCGCCCCGCGCCCTTTAAATCACCGCCCGAGCCCTGCCGCCACTTCCCCAGGGCTCCGGCATCAGGGCTCTGGTGGCAATTTAAAGGGCCCAGGGCTCCAGCCGCTGCTGGGAGCCCCGGGCCCTTTAAATTGCTGCCAGGGGAAGCCGTACTGGGGCGTACTGGCTTATTTTCACCTCTGACCACTAGTGATGTTTCCCAGGGTTGTGAGGCACCTAACTACCAGTTACCCTGAGCATGAAGAAGTCTTGTCTGTGTGGATCAGCTCCCTCATTCTGCCAACCTCTGGCAACACAAACACTGCCTTCCAGGCCTCTGCTAGCTTTGCTCTCTCTGTACAGGTTAGTCCTCCAAGCATCTGTCTGGAATGCCCAGCTCCTGATCCACTGAATGCTCGTAGAACTCTCTGATTCATTACTCACAAAGGAACAGGACAGGCTAGCTTACTAGTTTTAACTCAGGATCACCACTCTGGTTAACAAACAGCACTTAGATATATTTATAGTGAAAACAAGAATAAGTTTATTATCAAAGAACAGAAATTCAAATGACAGTAAGTAAGAGTATTGGAAACAAATGGTTACATAAAAACCAAAACCATAACATGCTTTCTAGAGCCTAAACTAAACTCACAAAACATTCCTGTTTCCTGCTGAATAACTTACCCTAAGTCCTTTTCCTAGCATTTTCAACCAGGATTACTGAGATCCTCTGTTCATAAGATCATGCCTGCTGGCAATGTGTCTTCACAGATTGAAGGATGCCAGGGCATGTCTCTGCACCCCAGATTTACTAAACCAGACCTTTGATCTTCAGCTGAAAACAGGGTTCCCTCCCCACCCTTGTTTACCTTTTCCTGTTAATTTCCTTCTGAAGTCTCCACAAGCTCTTCATTAACATTTCACTCAATATGCTAATAGATTTCTATTGTAAAACACGCAGTACACAATGGTCCACCAAGGAAATAAGTATCTCCCACTTCCAGTCTGGAGAAGTTTTTTCTCAATTTGAATGACTTGCATTTAACTACAAGGCCTAGAGCAGGTAATTTTCAGCATATATACATAAATCCTCACATTTTCTGTGCATACATCTCACAGTGATTAGGATGACCAGTGTGACACAGACTTTCATTAGAGACCTTGCATGACATTCTTTTGGTGAACCCAGGGGATCCCTGCACTGCCATGTATCCCTGTGCCCTCTGCCAGTTGGCATAAAGAGGTGCTTGGGCCATCCCATTGGTGAGAGGATTTTACAGCCCTGAAATACAACACATTATAAGATTTAAAAACATATATCAGTCTAAGAATCCACCAGGATCCTGTCCAAGATGAACCATTCATAGTGTTAACAGATTTTTCATTTTTACAGTATGTATTTTCTCAGTTGGTTTAGATCATAAAACAGATATATGTTGTCTTTTTTTATACGCAACCCATAAAAACTTATTGTCAGTAAAGTAAGCAGTTCAGGCTCTGAATGCACATAAGAAGCAGCTCTGTTGAGGAAGAAAGCATTTTCACATAGTCACTTTTCTAACCATATCATTTTAAAAACTATTTGTTTATATAGAAACTAAAATATGGTGTGATCTGCTGTTGCATGGATAGCCACCTCACTGTGGAACTGCAAGTTGATTCCCTGTTTCCCGAGCAATAGTGATATTATGAAAGATACTGTACTGATACACAAAAATACAGAGTAAAACAAATGGGAAAAGACAAAACTTACTTTTGAGCTTGTAAAAGGAGTTTTCAAACAATAGATAATGAAAGATTAAGTAAAATGAAATACTCTTTAAACATTTTTGAGACTATGGGTGAAATTCTGGCCCCGTTGAAGTTAATGGCTTCAGTGGTGCCAGGATTTTGCCTTGTCACTACATAGTTTTTATGGTGAAAGTGTTTCTTGTCTGATTCATTTTTACTGTTTAGATAAATACAGAATAACATTTTCTGGTGTTTTTCAGCCCACGTAGGGCCCAATCCTGCAAGATGCTGAGTTGTTGAGCAACTTGAACTCCTAAGTTAAGGGTTTTCAGCACCTTGTATGAGGAATTTAGCATCCTGCAGGACTGAGCTCATAATTGGTGGACATGTATACATTTCCTTCCATGGATTGTGTTTACACTGGTTGATCCCTTTTTATTATTTTCTAAAATCTTCATAGTTACTCATAGCTTCCCTTTCTCTACCCTAACCTGCCCCACCCATTTCATTATTATACTGAGTTTTTATTTTTCAAATCTTGGCTGTGTTATCGGGTATCAGATTGCAGGCTGGGGGCATTGGGATCCCTGGAGATCTTAACAAAACCTCATAACTGTATATTTAAAGTCCATATTTTTCATTGTTTCTCAATAGTCACCTTATTTTTTCACTATATTATTCACTCAGTCTCAAGCTGTTAATAGTTCACTTTTGCATTATGAATTTTTATAGCTTTCTATTCCCCTTCTCTTTTTTCAACGTCCTATCTTTTGTTTAAAATAGGTAGAATAGGTTAGGTAATATTATTATTGCTACACCATATAGTAAATTTTAGGTGTCATACTGCAACTAAGAAGGTTTATAGTATACAAAGGGGAGCGGGTTACTGTAAGTGTAACTGAATAGGTAGTAGGGTTCATATATAATGTATACATCTGTGTGAGGGATAACTTTTTATTCATTATGAAATTTTCAAATGACTTGCAGATGTATTACTGCTGCAGCTGTTACAGATCTTATAATGGCATTAAGCTCTGACTCAGAGAGTAATTTTGAGCCAATGGATTCTGGCAGTGACTACAGTTGTGATATTCCCACTAAGAAAACCATTATCAGCAATAGAAATGATGAGGAGAGACTGGACAGTGGAAAAGCCTGGACCAAAGCATGGATTTTGAAACCTTTCTCTCTTTTAACTACCCCAATAATGTCCCACCACAATACTTTCCACTAGGGGAGTATCTGGAACTTATGTAGTCATTACATGTTTTCACCCACACGATATTTTCAGTTTCTAAATATCTTCTAACCAGATTATTTATACTAAATAAATGTTAAATAAATGGTAAAATATTATTGGTGAACTTTTTAAACCAAAAATGTACAGTTTTTATGGTTTCTGTAGCAGCTATAATTGGGCACCATTGTGCATCTGTGGTGTCTTGTGTACACTTTTATGTTATAAAATTGTGGTACTTTGTGCCTCTGGAGACTATATATAATAATCAATATATTTATTTGGTTGGCAGTGTGAACCATGCCATTGTTCTAAGGATTAACATATAAAATAAACAATATGGTCAAATTACAGTTGACTTTTACCTTTTACATTGAACTTCCTGACTCTTATGGGCTTAAAAATGTCCACCATAATACAGAATTAATGTGACTTTTTGCATTTCATTTTCTAGTTTTTTTATTAAAGAAAGAAAATGTTGAGAATTGATTGAACTTTCAAATAGGCATACAGAGTACATTTATCTGAATGATATCACACTGAAATAGACAATAAGTGGGTTTGTTTCAATCTTCTGATATCAAAAATATATGGGAAATACAAGCATGCTCATTTTTGTGAGCAGACATTTTAATTTGCAGGGGGCAGCATGGCAAAAAGTGAATGAGTCTGACAGTGTTCAGTGGTATTGCTCATTAAGCAGGAATATGTGAAACAGACCCTTGAGACAGAAAGCTGAATTGGACATGTGAAATCTTTACTGTGGATAACATCAGAAAGCACATATGAAGAGGGTATTTCATTGGTGTAACTTCTGATATTTCAGAATGTTTTATAGGGTGTGCCCGGTTACAGTTCTGAAAAGTTAATTTATGGTACCTCAGAGGGCTCTTGTAGTCTATGTAAAGGCAATAAAGTCACATATAATAGTATTCCTGACCCTCATTGAAAGTACTTCAGGTGATGACACCAATATTTGAATTCTGGACACAGCTCAGTGTGATATTTAAGTGTATAGTTAAGTATATTGAGATTTATAAAAGGCACACAATCAACATAAAAGTACGCTGTATTAAAATATCCTTATCACTGGTACTAACAACACTTTACTTTATTAAAAAAGAATTTTTAAAATATTGTTTACTTTTTACTATTCCTGGAATTCTCAAATATTTTGATAGTATAGACCATATCTTAATGGAGATTCCTCGTAATAAAACTCCTCATGCATTTTTAGTCACATAATATCACTCTGGGAACTACAGCAGTTGCTTGTATTGAGCAGTATTATCAGGAAAATATGTATGTATTTTAACTGCCTTAATGCAATGCATTGTGTCTTTTTTTAAAAGTTAATATTATTCTCTTCTTTTCCTCTTCCTTTCATTTTCCCCCTCCCATTTGTTCTGTTTCTCTCTGTTCATGCTTCTCTACTGTCTTGCCATCTTTTACGTTTCTTTCACTACACATGCTTGCTTGTTATGTAGACCTCCTGTTCCTCTGCATACATTTTCCCACAGCTTGATTCTCTTTTCTCCTGGACATTAGCTCCAGCAGCTACCTGGTCTTTTGGACAAACCACCCAGCTGCCTTGTTTTCTTTTCTTCTGCTCCCCTGGTCACTCCGCTCCCATTTTTTATTCTAGATGCTAAGTGTAACTCTTGGTTCCTCTCCTGTTCCGTTTATACAGCAGAGGCGGGGTGGCTGGCTGGCTGGCTCCTTCACCTCATTCCCAGCTGCTTTTGGAAAGCCTCCCAGTTCTTCTATGCTATAAAAACCCTGGAGACCTGTAAAAGCAGCTGGAAATGAAGAGTAAAGACAGGTCTCCATGGACCATAAGCAAGTGTTTTGTGGACCTTAGTTTGAGAACCTCTGATGTTTGTTTTCTTTTTGCTTTGCATTGCATTTCACTTGGGACCCAATCCATCTCCCACTGAAGCCAACAGGAGTCTTTCCACTGACTTTAGATTTGGGAGATAGATCTGGCCCATTTATTGGAAAGTGAAAGTAGACTGGTTTTATTTTTATTTCTAGTCAGTTTCATTTTCAGGTTCTCATGCACTGACTAGAACAGGGGTCAGCAACCTTTCAGAAGTGGTGTGCCGAGTCTTCATTTATTCACTCTAATTTAAGGTTTCGCGTGCCAGTAATACATTTTAACGTTTTTAGAAGGTCTCTTTCTATAAGTCTATAATATATAACTAAACTATTGTTGTATGTAAAGTAAATAAGGTTTTTAAAATGTTTAAGAAGCTTCATTTAAAATTAAATTAAAATGCAGAGCTCCCCGGACTGGTGGCCAGGACCCGGGCAGTGTGAGTGCCACTGAAAATCAGCTCGCGTGCCACCTTCGGCAAACGTACCATAGGTTGCCTACTCCTGGACTAGAACAATTTTGTTTGCATTTGAAACACTACAGGGTAACAGTTAAATAAAATGTTCTCATTTAATTTTTATATTTAAATCAAAAAAGTGTTTTGATACATATAAGGGCCCCCTTCCTTCTCTGCCCCCCTTTAAAAAAAAAAAAAGATAAAATTTAGGTTTAAAATTTACTGTGTCTTTTCAAACAGTTTATATTTTGGAAGAAAGTTTGCAATCAAGTGACCAAATAGCCACAATTCCTTGGCACCAATAAAAAACAGATAATTTCCCCTCAAACTCTGTCTATATAATTTATGATATCTGAAATGGAAAATAAATGTACTGAGTTATGAAATAATTTAGCTCCATTACCATTAAATTCCTGCAGCAAAGAGTGTTGCAGGTAGGAAGGCAATATAGCATTGTTTTGGGGTATTTTTGTAATACTATTCACTCTGCTGTATTTGTTGTGCTGGTACTATCAGCTAACTTTTCAGCCATTTGTTAAAACATTAAAATGGGAGTGAAAGGTGTCAAAGTATTGGAGAACATATAGAATGGAATATATATATATATATATATGCCTTTTATACTCAAGATAGCCTAACATTCTTTCCAAATAACGCATTCGATACCGGGTAATGCAATGACTCAACTGTATAAACAGATGGAATAACTATTATGCAGCCAGTGATTCAGCTAACGTACAGCCCTGGAAATTAGAACTTGTTTTAATGAGAGAGGGAATGCCAAACAGGAGATAGGATTTATTCCTTTCTCTTTTTGGGAAATGTCTTGAGGTCTTTACTTTTTCTCTGAACAGAGATGGGTAAATGAAACCACTGTGTGATATCTCATCCAAAGAATTACATCTTGATCAGTGTGCAGAATTCCCTTTGAGCCGTACTGCACTGCAGTGCCAGCATTTGATATGAGCCCAAAGCCTGCTGTGGAACATGATCTCTTAACATTTTTGCCTAGAGGGAATGTTATCAACTGAGTTATACTGTATTCATGGACTTAATATCTACTTAGACTCAGTTAAATCATTAATATTAACTTAAATAGATTATTATTAGTATTAACATGAGTCCCACATCTATTGTACAATGAGTCCCACAAGTTTTTTTCACTACTGATACTATGCCACGTAAAACTCTAGTAGACTATATGAATGTTCAGCATACATGGACAGACATACAAGGGCTGCTTTTCTGGATTCACTCCAGATAGCCATAGGACATCAAAATGGTTAACATAGATCTCTTATTATTTAACTGTTTTTTTCCCATTAGTAACAAAAGAGAGCAGCAATTGAACCCTTCCTTTGTTAAAGCTCAGCACTTAAAGAAACTGACATCATTGTAATGGAAACCTGTGCGAAACACTATTATGCCAATGTTATGCCAACCTGATCATTGGAACTAAAGTTTTTATTCAATATAATGTTATACACATTAGTGATTTCCACATACACAGTAACCCATCCCAACACCACTTTAAAAACATAGCTTTTAATGCTTAAATATCAAAAAGCTTCGAAGTACATAATAAAGCTATTGTCAAATGAAATGTTTCCTTTTTTCTGTTTGAATATGTTAGGTACAAAACTTACATCAATATGATACTATGCATACAGTTTTAACAATCAGAACTTAGGAATTGCAAAAGTTAAGGATGTCACAGTAACCTTAACAGGTGTACTGTGTATATACAGGATCCTGTTTTGCCCTCAGATACAACTGTACAAGTCCTATTTCAAAAAATTGTAGTTGTATGTATATCTCTGAGAACAGAATTGGGCTTGTTATCTATTAAGGCTACCTTTAATAACTTGAGTCCTGAGCTTGCAAACACTTATGCAGATGCCTGACTTTACCACCATGAGGAGTCTCATTAAAATCCTTAGGGTTGCTCATGGTGGTAAAATTAAGCATATGTATAAGTGTTTACAGGACTGGGGTTTAAGTTATTAAAGGTAGCCTTAATAGACAATAAGCCCAATTCTGTTCTCAGAACTACACATACAGTTTGTATTCAATATGTGCAGTATGAAAAAAAAGTTAAAATTAGTATGAGAACCTTGGTATTTAATTACTTGTAACTGCAAGACTTTAGTATTGCCAGTCATTTTAAGCTTTTTGAAAATTGTAATTGCAAGCATTAAACACTGTGACAGCTAGGACAATATCCTAGGCAAACCTTATTGAATTAAATTAAACCTTATCAAATTAAGTTTAAGTATTTTAACAGTTCATTAGATTAAAAATGCAAAAGTTTATGCACTTTTAAGGGACTGGATGTATTTCTGTGGGGGGAAGGGGATCACAGCCTTTCAGGAACTAAGAACAGTGGGAGTTCGGGAGTGGGGTGGGGTGGGGGGACGTGATTGGGCAAATTAACTCATTTTGTAACACCTTCAGAGAGCAACCACCACCTGGAGAGAGACTTGCCTATACTCGTTCAAACTGAATTATCCAGGGAATTGTCCAACAAAGAAAAGATTTTTGGTTAAATAGCCTGAGCTAAAGTGACTCAAGTGCTTCATTCTGATCCAGCAAACGGACAGACCTCTGCTCCAAGTGGGGCCCCAATCCTTAGGGAAGGGTTGGAAAGTTTTTGGTCCACTGAGGCCCTTTTAGATATGGGAGCAAGTTCTGAGAGAAAACTGTTATGAACTGGAGGGATTTGAAGGACTAATCACCAGTCAGAGCCTTGTTGGGGCAGGGTGATCTCTGGTAAGCTTACTAGCATGAGTGTAGGTTCTTTTATTGTTTTTAATGTGATTTGACTGTAGTGCTTTTAGCTTAAGAATAAAAGTGCTTGCTTAGAAAGAGCTGTATGGTAACTTATAACTGTGGGTAATTACACTGTCTACTGTCTCTGAGCAGAGCAGCAAAGCAGGCCTGCCAAGGCAGTCTATCTTTTGGGGTATAACACAGTGGAGGCAGGCAACTGTTCAGCCTGGAAATACCCCGGTCAGAAGGGAGAGAGACATAGGTCTCTACCCAAGAGAACTGGCAACTGCGGAGCCTGGAGCTGAGAGCCTAGAATGGGTTCCCTTGCTGGACCAAGGAGGGGGAATACAGGTGCAGTTGCCCTGAACTGTGACAACCATTTTATTCAAAAAAGTTTTTTTATTCACTTTTCAGAGTAGCAGCCCGAAGAAGTGGGCTGTAGTCCACGAAAGCTTATGCTCTAATAAATTTGTTAGTCTCTAAGGTGCCACAAGTACTCCTGTTCTTCTTTTTGTGTATTCACTTTGTATGTTTTCTAAGTCAAAAAAGGAGATTTGCACATCAATATCACCATTGGTTTATATTATGTACTCTCACAGCTATGGAACTCTACAGAGTGCAAGAGCACTCCACCCACCCCCTTCATTGTGGCTCTCCTCTACCCTTTGTTGTATCATTCCCCCTGTCCTGGACTCTTTGTGGTGCTGGGAAGGGGGAGCACATGATTGTTTGGCAGCTAGGTGTGGAGAGAGAAAAGAATGCATATTCTTTCCTCTAATTCATTTTCTACATTTTTCTTTTTCCTTGTTTTCTCCTTTCACTGTTGCCAACCCTTGAAATTTTAATGCAAGTCGCTTGATATTTTGTTGGTTTTCTTAAAGCTTTATCTTGTGGAGTCAGCTTTCATTTTAAAAAGAGGAAGTTTCTAACCCCACTGGTTGCAGAGTAAAGCCTGCCATGAACCCTAAAGGCTCAAAAGCCAGAAGGCAAATAAAAAATACAAAATGTATTATTATTATTATTAAAATCTCATGATTTTTCAGACAATATTATGAGTGTTGTCACCTGATTTTTGAAAACTTGGGGTTGGCAATACTCACTTCCCCCCTTACTGTCTCTGCCAGACTTATTCTTTATCACATTCAAAGTCTCTAACTCCACATGGATCTGAATGTACAGAGAAGTGGCAAGAGAGGGAGCTCACTTGGGGTATTGTCTACACTACACCACACTGGCACAGCAATGGTGCTGTAATGTAGACACTTCCTACACTAGAAGAAGGGGTCTTTCCTTGATGTAGTTCATCCACGTCTCCGAGAGGCGGTAGCTAGGTCAATGGGAGAATTTTTCCGTTGACCTAGCTGCATCTACAGTGGAGGTTAGGTCGACCTATGTTGCACAGGATATGAAGTTTTTCACAGCCCTGAGCAATGTCGTTAGGGCTACCTACGTTTTTGGTGTAGACCAGGCCTTGTAGGCCTCCTCAGGCAAGAAGGCGGCTAAAATGACAATATGTGACTGGCTAGGTGGTGATGGTAGGTGTAGCGTGACCAGATTCCAGAGAGAAAAACTGCAGGTGGGGACAGAGCAGGGTTTTGATAGACGGGGAGAAGTGGGGTCATGCTTAGGGGATATGGGACAGGCCTGTGTATTGCATAGACACTCAGCTAGCCTGCTGCCAATTTCACCAGCTCAGCTGGCCAAGGCTTGTCCCTTGGCCTGGGTTTGCAGAAGGCTATGGCAGAGTGCAGCAGTGCCCATTTGTGTAACACCAACAGGCACTGCCATTCCCAGGCTGCTGCTCCCCCTCGCCCCCTGCCTTTATTTTATTTGCATCCCTGACTGTGGGCAGCGAGGCCCTGGCGATGGGCTGGCTACGTGGGGGGCAAGCACAGGGCCTTGCACGGCGAGGGGGCGGAAGGGGACAGGGGAGCGACTGGGACACAAGCCACACACACAAGGGGACCTGGGGGCCCCACACTTGCCAGGGACTGGAGGGAGGGGCGCCCTGGCAGCAGAGGCATTTGAGAGCCTGGGGGCAGCAAAGTAGGGGCGCCAAATGCCAGGCCTCCCTCGCCAGCTCAGGGCAGAACCATAGGGGACAACAGCTGTAGCACGCCCTGATGCAGATGCCTGAGAAGGCGGCTCCCCCGCCCCCGCCACTCCCCGCGTCACTTGGTATCTCCGTCCCCCCGCCCTTGGGAGTTGGTTTCACCTCCCTCTAACCCCGACAACACAGAAGAGGCGGGGCAGAGACCGCACTCGCCCCGCCCCCTCTTGAGTATTCATTACGGACGTGTGGCGGCACGCCGGCGTGAGGAGGAGCCGTGCGGCCCGCCCAGCCCACTCGCTCCGGCGAGAGTAGTGGTGGGCGTGCCCTGCGCCGGCGCTCGCCCCGCCCCCTTGGTGAATATTGATGAGGCGTGATGCGCAGCGTGCTGTCGTATAGTGTGGCGCCGACGGCGATTGGCCGGGTGCATGTGTGCGCGGTGACGCGTGTCGCGGCGGTGCGGGTCCCGATTGCTGCAGCCGCTTGTCAGTGTGACGAAGATTGGCACCCAGGTAAGCGCTGTCACTCAAACCCGCTCCCAGCCATCCATCCATCACGGCGCGCCCGCCGCCGCTGGGCGGCCGGGCCCAGACACACAAGCAGACCGGGGATGGCGGAGAGCGAGAGCCCGCCACACGGAGCAGCGGGGAGGGGGGCACCCGCGCTATATCCAACCCGGGAGGGGGGGGTGGATAGGGGCGGCGGCGGACAGGCGCGGGGAGGGGAGGGGGGAGCGAGGAAATTTCTGGAACAGCCGCCGACTAACCGTTGCCTTTGTGGAAGCGCGAGGGAGGCGGCGCTCGCGCGCGCGCCGAGGAGGAGGAGGAGGAGGAGGGAGGCGGCGCGAGGGAAGGGGACGGGGAACAGCTGTTTGTGCCGCGAGGGCGGCGGGAGGGGGGATATTTAAAGGGCCTTTGCGAAGATTCCGATGGCGCGGGGGTCGGGCCGGGGGAGCTGCCGCCGCCGGGCTTTTGGGCGGGGGCTCTGCTCCCCCCCCCCCCCCCCCCCGCAGGCTGGGAGGTGGGGCGGTCGCTGCCGCTCTGGCCTAGGCTGGCCCGCGGCAGTCCCTGGGTGAGAGAAAAGAGCAGCTGCCTGCGTCTCTGCTCGCCGCCTGCCCGGGCACACGCGCCTCCGCGCGGTGTTAAACCCCCGGCCACGTCCCCGCCGAGCCCTGACCTCCCCGCCGGGCCGGGCTGTGAGCCGCCTGCCGCGGGCACCGTCTGCCGATAGCCCAGGTTATTGTTGGGCGCTGAGAGTTTGAGTTACAGTTTTTCAAGCCGGAAGAGCCCAGGAGATCATCTAGTCTGTGGCCCAGGCCGCCATCAGCACCACGCTGCTTCACCACTGTACAGGCTAGAAAAGCTGATCTGGGTTCCTGCCCCAAGGAGCCTACAGTCTAAATCCGTGAGCCTGACACCAATAGACCTGGCTTTCAGGAGTGGGTTATTAAGCCCCCACATAAACAACAAAGATACCCACTGTATAGTTCACAGCCCTCCTCAAATCCCATCTTGAATTCCATTTTTTCCTTGACACCCACAAGAAATCAGCCAGTTAATGAATAGTGGTCTGGCAGCATGATGCCTTTGAAATGACTCAGAAATTACAGGTTGTGCTCATAGCTAGGCTAGGCAGTGGCTGGTCTTATTAACTCTATGCTAAACTGACCTGCTACGTTATAGTTGTTGCAGCCTGTTTCAGTTTATATTATAAGCAATTTGAAGAATGGAGCATGACTTCCTACATGTTTGCACAGCACCTAGAACAATTTGGCCCCAAAACTTGTCTGTGGCCTTTGGCCACTATTGTACTACATATACATAGTAATAATATCGGTACCCCATTTTATCTATCCTGAAATATTTCCTCAATTAGCCACACATCCTGAGTCTATGGAAATGTGTGTCCTATGTACCAGTAGATATCACCCAGAGCTCACCAATTAAAACTTCACTGGTTAACATTTATACTATGTGTTTCTCTGCATGTCATGCTTTATTAATATTTTTTAAGGTTATTTTTCATCTGTACAATGGTGTCCCAGCAGCTAATATTTCCAATGCTCTTGGAGATGCAATTGCTGTTTTTGGCTTTGTATGCATCTTTCAATTAATGTCCTCTTTTTGCCCCAGTCATCTACAGACATGTAGCTGATGTGTGGTTTCAGGGGGGAAAGTGAGGTTTCAGGTTTATTTTGATAGCCTTATGAATTAGGAATGTTGTGCTACATAATAAACTATTTTTCCCACATTGAGCAATCCAGGCAAAACTTTTTTAATTTTTTTCCCTTGACCCTAATTGGACTCTGCTGTCTGTTCCTTTAAATATCTTACTGGAGTAGAGAGTATGAAACACATTTTGTCTTAGTTTGTAGACTTCTTTGGAGAACTTGGAAATCACAGAGGGTTTTTTGAAGATCAATTTACTTTATTATAAAAGGCTCATATAATTTAAAATGTCCAATTTAAAACTTTATTTTTTTTAAAAAGCTTTCTTGTACACAGTTATCGCTGCTTGCTTATTCTAAAGTCCATGATCTTGCTCTCATTTCCAATGTTTAGTCTATACTCAGTTTTTGTACGGGTATACCTAATTCAGTTAGGGGTTTTGTTTTGTTTTAACTTGAAGGAGTTATATTAGTTGGACCCCTAGTTATATGGGATTGGAAATAAACAATACCTATATGAGAATAGCTATATTAATATAAAGCACCTTTGTACTGGCATAACTGGGTCCACATAGGGATGTTGTACCTCTTTAACTATACATGTATAGTCAAAGTGATACATTTTAGGGCTTGTACACACACACACAAATTGTATTTCAAGAATGTTAATTGTGTATACAGGATACTTTAATCTCTCAGATTATATTGCAGGCCAGAAAACTAATGACTGCTGGAGCATCAGAAATTTCCTGATCCAAACCCACAATCTCCAGGGTAGCAGATAATAAAAATATATTGTGGACACATTTTCTTAATACCTCTGCCAAAAATTGCAAAAAATGTGTATATAAATTAGTAAGTACAAAAAGTTATAATGAACTGTCTTAAATTATGGAAAATATCTGAGAAATGAGACAAATAACAAATCACATTTATTTGGTGATATAGAACAGTGTGTCTTTTGAGTTTTTGTTTTTACTATAGCTTAGTATTTAGTGCTTCTTTATTTTTTGTTACAATGAGAATAATTTCAATGCTCAGTTTGTGTTCCAAACATACCTTCAGTTTAGTCTGTCACCATGAATACTTTCAATTTTAGATAGTCCCCTGCCCTGATTTATAATAAAGGACACAAATGTCAACGTCAAAATGTAAACTTTATGGCAAGTTCTTAATTTAGTAAATCACTTAATGACATACTTTAAGCATGTGAATAGTTTCATTGACTTCACTGACAGTGTGGTGTAGAGGATATAGCACTAGAATGGAACTCAGGAGAGCTGCAGTTCTATTTCTGGTTCTATCACTGACCTGCTGAGTGACCTTGGGCAAGCCACTTCACCTGTTTCTCCATTTGTAAAGTGGGGTTAATTATACCTGCCGCCTTTCATCTGTGAAATAGATATTTATTTATTACTCACTTGCTTTAAGTGCTCTGCTGAACTAGAACAGTATTTAGTTACCATTTGCTGTATGCTTTATGGAAGTTTAAGAACTCTGTATGGTGTGTTACAATGGAAATTGTGATACACACTTGGAAAGTCCAATTTAGCATACAGGTTGTTGGCTTGCATTCATTTTCTTTATAGTAAAAGGCTTAACTTTTAGATTTTTGTTTTTATTATTGTCCATGTCAAATATAGTTATAGAGGCCTGGGTACTCCTTTGAGGCATTCGTTATTTGTGATCTCACACTTCACGATAATGGAAGTGATTCTGATGTCCTAAGCATGGAACATTGGTAGCCCAGAATGAAAGTGGGGGAGGGGAGAAAATACAAGGCAACCTTCATCTGACCATGTCAAATTTTAGCTAAGTAAGCCTCAAAACAATCCTGCACGGTAAGTAAATAGAGGGTCCTGTGGCACGTTTAAGACAAACAGAAGTATTGGGAGCATAAGCTTTCGTGGGTAAGAACCTCACTTCTTCAGATGCAAGTAGTAGAAATCTCCAAAGGTGCCACAGGACCCTCTGTTACTTTTTACAGATTCAGACTAACACGGCTACCCCTCTGATACTTGGTAAGTAAATAGTAATAACTTAGTTTCTTCCTCTGTACAATGGTGATACTGAGGCTACGTCTATACTAGAGACCTTACAGCAGCACAGCTGTATCGATGCAGCTGCATCGGTATAAGGTCTCCCATGTAGCTGCTTTATGCTGACAGGAGAGAGTTCTTCTGTTGGCATAATTAAATCATCGTGGCAGTAGCTATGTCAGCAGGAGAGCATCTCCTGCCGACATAGTGCTGTACACACTGGTGCTTCTGTCGGGGTAACTTATGTTGGTTGGGATGTATTTTTGTTTTTTTTTCCCACATCCCTGACTGACAAAAGTGCTAATGAAGACATAACTTGAGGTAAGTGACATGTCCAAGGTCGCCCTGTGTTAGAACTGGAAATAAAACCTACATCTTCTGCTTTGCATACATGTGTTCTTCCTCCTTGCATGTACAGAACAATTTTGTGGACGACTTGTTTGATATGATAAATATGTGAGCTAGGATAGAATAGTTCTTGGTTATTCTAAGTATTTCAGTTCCAAGTGGCAAAGTACAATCAAAAATCTAATTTAAATAACCCTGGACTTCGCTGGGTACCGTATGGGAAGGAGGGAGGGAAGGGTTTTCAAGTTTAGCTAGGTCTCAGATTGTTGTTTCTTGTTCTGTTACAATCTGTGTGTCAGTTCTGTGTTATAATAGAAAGAGTATGTCAACAACTTAGTATTAGTACATAATTTAAAGCAGTGATACTCAGACCTCAGTGGTTCAGGAGCCAAAGTAGCGATCAACATTACTCACAGAGCTACAGTAGTGTGAATTCATTGTTTCATTTTCTATACATATAGAATTATTTTCCCAGCAAAATGACTGACCAGGTATTATTATTTTATCAACTACAATTGTTTAATAAGCTAGTAAAAGGATTCTGATTGGTTAATAATTAAATCATATTGTTTTAATATCATGTGATGCAAAGAGCCTCAGGAGACGCATTAAGAAGCCACTTGTGGCTCCTGAGCCTTAATCTCAGTATCACTGATTTAAAGAGTGAATATTCTGAACAATTTATAAAAAACCCAACTCTTAAAATTCAGTGGTGTGCATCAGCAGTAATAGGCCGTGTTTAAATTAATGTATTATTTTGTGCTGCTGTATTAAAAAACAAAAAACCCTTGCTATTCCTCATTTGTCTCTTACTGGTGAAGCTTTTAGTAAAGACTCAACTGATAACTGAGTAAAATACTTTATCAGAAATATGTAATAGTTGGGTCTACATTCCAGGCTTTGTAAAGCAGATCTTGACAACTGGGGATAGAATTAGCAGTTTAAGAAATAGTCATATATTGCCCTTAGAGTGGCATTCTCTGTCTGGTGGAACTCCCCATCTTCTGCAGTTCCTACTGCTGATAATAAAAGGGATATGGTGATTTACTTCTAGTGGAATAAAATAAAAATGAATTACACTGCCAGCAGATTAAACCTGTATTTATGGGCTTTCAGGATAATTTCTCTGCCCTTTTTGAGGATATAGTGAGTTTTGGGGGTAGTCACAGTGGGCTAGACCCTCTCCGCTTACTTACTTTAGAGTTAAAAACAGTGGACTAAAGAGTAGGGAAAACAGTAATACAGGCTTAGTTTTTGTTCTCTCAAATATATGTCCTATATAAGAAACATGGGGGATTCTAAAACAGGAGTTGGAACTTAAGTACATAATGTGTGTGTATAGAATATAGAGGAGTGAGAGGTGTGTGGGTGCATGTATGTATGCACTGCTCATGCTGTACCTGTTTAGCTAAAGAACTTATGTTTCCAGATCAGTCAGTTCATAACCACTAAATTCATATACACCTCTACCCTGATATAACACGACCTGATATAACACGAATTCAGCTATAATGCGGTAAAGCAGTGCTCCTGGGGGGTGGGGCTGCGCACTCCGGTGGATCAAAGCAAGTTCGATAAAACACGGTTTCACCTATAACATGGTAAGATTTTTTGTCTCCCAAGGACAGTGTTATATTGAGGTAGAGGTGTATATTCTAAGTGATGAAGGTAGCAATGCCTATAGTAAGGTTGCCTGACACTCTCCATTATAAAATCCTGTTTTCAGTTGCTTTTAACTTCGGCAAACGTAAACCATTTGGGCTATCTTAAACTGAATTATTTTGGAAAGTTACAGCTAAAAGAGTTCAAAGATTTCTGAGAATGAGGTTAAGGAAAAATACATTTTGCCAATTAAAAAACAAAATCTTACAGCCTTTGTTTTGAGGGACATGGATACAGAGACTTGAAATTTGATAGGGTGATTGCATTTGTGCCAGGATTATATTTTTGGCTGCCCTTGTGAAAACTTTCCCAAATTTATTTGAGTTATAAGCCTCTGGAAAACGTTTACATGTGATTAGCAGTTTTTTAGAGTTTGGCAGCTAAATTCCATGAAGATTCCATCTGCACTGAGCATGCAGCATCCCAGGGCTATAGGGGCTGAGCAGGACCTTCCCTGTAATTGCTTCTCCCAGTTACTAAGGGGTGGTCTACACTGTGTGTGTGTGTGTGTGTGTGGATGTAAGATACATTGACTTCAGCTATGCTATTCCCATAGCTGAAGTTGCGTATCTTATTTCAACTTACCTCGGGTCTTTACGGCCCGGGATCGACGGCCACGGCTCCCCCGTCGACTCCGCTACCGCCGCTCGCCCTGGTGGAGTTCCAGAATCGACGGGAGCGCGTTCGGGGATAGATATATCGCATCTAGACGAGACGCGATATATCGATCCCCGATATATCGATTACTACCCGCCGATTCGGCGGGTAGTCTAGACATACCCCAATACTACCGTGGTGCCAGGCGCAGGAACTGAGTGTCTCTCCTGTCAGTGCTCCTCCTACTGGTGCTCAGACTGCAAGAAGAGCAAGGAGGAAGCAGCCTGAGTGAAATGCAGAAGGATTGGTAATGAGGATAAGAACCTGGTGTGGAAGGGGAACAGGAATCAGGAAAGGGCAACAGGGGCATGATTCAATAGGACAAAAGAGGGGGAAAGGAATGAGGGGGTTAGGAACTAATGGGAACAGAGGGAATAAGGGAGCGGGACAGGAGTTGGGTGTGGAGGCATCAGGGGAGGGATGGGCCAAGAGATGTGAATGGGAGCAGAAGGGGATAGGGAGAGGTTAGGGGGAACAAGAGCAGAAGATGCTCTGACCATTACAGCACATTGGAATTAAACCCATTATTCTTGATTCAACATTCCTTTGCTAGCTACAAAATAGTTGTGAAAGCCACTGCCAGAATTTGTCTCATTTCCCTCTAGTAGCAGGTCCACATAGTTTTCTACTGCTGCTGGTTACTCCATTATCTCATGGCAGAGGACTTTGCTGTGGATGTAACCATCCCAAACCTACTGGACTCCTGACTTATTCAGTGCACACAAGGACTGTGCTCTAGAGAAGCATCGGTTTTGTAGTGAATGAGGCTTTGGTATTTAGGACCCTTGCTTCATTTGTTGCAGAAGTTGGAAGTTGTGCTGTGAATAAGGCAGGGGACTGCAGGATGAGCAAATGGTGGTTTTGTGGTTAAGACAATTGAATGCTTCACTAGAGAATTGGATTCTATCCCTGCCTCTGGAACGTAGTTCCTCTGTGATTCTGGAAGTTACTAAACCCAACATTTTCACAGTTAGATGCTTATTGGGTATGCTTTGTTTTCTGGGTGCCCAACAAGAGACATCTTGGGCCAAATTTGCAGAAGTGTGAAGCGCTCATGATTACAAGTGATGTCAATGGTAGCTCCAGTCTGAGTCTACTCATTGCTATAAAATACTAAGTACTTCGAAAAACCAGGTCTTGGGCTTCTCAAGTTGAGCACCCAGAATTAGTAGACACTTCTGACATTTTTGTCATTGGTCTCTGTCCCTTAGTTCCTCATGTCTAAAATGAGGATAATATCGAATCTCACAGGGATATTGTGAAGATAAATTCATTAATGTTTGTAAAGAACTAAGATATTACATTGAGAGCACCACAGAAAAACCTTTAAGAAATTAATAATTCTTTATTCTGTGCTGCTTTGGATGAAGTGCAGTAGATAGTGTATGGGCCACACTGAATTATGAGGCTAAAATAAAATATTGAATAACTACCCATTCAGAAAGCACCATATGTTAGTCCCATATGAACCTAATTTGGCTAATTGGAGGCCAAGTGAAGCTGCTAAAGCCAGTGGAAATAGGGGGCTGTGATGAGCATCCCAAGGTTCACTGACAGGAGGCCACAAGCTTTCTAAGGTTCATGGCGTAAGGAAGTGGGCATGAGCAGGTGAGGGAAAATTCATTTACCAGGAAACCCTAAATGGGTCCTGGAGACTAGTGAGGCACCTATGGCTGAGATACCCTTCATGGGACCTTGAGATCAAAAGGAGGGATAAGGAGATTTTTCCTCCCCCTACTCCACTTCTGAACTTCAGGTCTCCTTCCAGTCCGCTTTATTCCTCACCACTATTCCTGCAGAATTTAGGAGGACAGCCCAAGTCCTGTGTACAGTAGGAAGCTGAGAGGAAGGGAACTGTTGTGTTCTGTAGGAGAGGATCCCTGATTCTGAGTACCCTTGTAGAGTTACAGGACTTCTCTTCACCAGATGGGCGTGGGGACACTGGTTATTTGGAGACTTGGTAGCCAGCTGCCCCAGCTAGCATTCACTCCAGACCTCCAGGAGACCTTCCAATCTTTGGACCCCCTTCAGTTCATAGGAAAAAGGAGCCTTCCTCCAGCTAGTTTAAGGTTTCTTTTTAAAAAAACAGAACCTTTAAGGTGAAATGGAGATTGCAGGCATATATATTTGGGTTAAGTGAATGTTACCTCAAGTTGTATACATTTATATGTAAAAACAAAAAAAGGAAATGCAGAGTTAGGTTGCGCTTCTTAAATGAGGCATCCTAACTTGTTTAATTCTGCCTTCATAGTGATGCATTAAGAAAATTAAAAACTTCCTTATCCATCCATACTAAAGTTTCATTTTAACAGTGACCATAAAAACAAGAACAGGAGTACTTGTGGCACCTTAGAGACTAACAGATTTATTAGAGCATAAGCTTTCGTGGACTACAGCCCACTTCTTCGGATATCCGAAGAAGTGGGCTGTAGTCCACGAAAGCTTATGCTCTAATAAATCTGTTAGTCTCTAAGGTGCCACAAGTACTCCTGTTCTTTTTGCGGATACAGACTAACACGGCTGCTACTCTGAAACCTGTCATAAAAACAAGGTTCATTTAATCATACAATGGTTGTGCCACTTCACAACATTGTTAGTCATAAGTAGCACATATAAAATAATTTTACAAATTCCTGGTTTGACAAACTGTATATTGAAGGCAGTCTTTACTCACTCATCATTAAGGACCTAATCCCGTCAAATGCTGAGGGCACATAACATTTCATGTGAAATGCACAGTACCTTATAGGCTCAGTCTCTATGATGGCATGTGTCCAAGTGTCACTAGACACAAAATGATCCATATGCAGATTTAGCATGCCCAGATTATTACATTAGATTACTTACAAGAAAAAAGCAAAGATTAATGTAGTAACAAAGTAACAGTGAAGATGTCTCTATGAAACATAAATCCAGTGTTGTGTAATGCATATCTTTAACACTCCACATGCAAAGAAATGATGAAAATAAGCTTTTGTCTCCTCATGGGCAGAGTTTGGGTGCCTTGTTTGAGAAACTTAACATTTCCAACATTGATTTCCAACTTAACATTCTTGAAAGATAAGATGCACTCAAACCTTAACTTTGCCTTACACTCTTTTTCATGTCTGTGTGGGGTAGTGGCTTGATTGGATCCCAAAGCAGTCAAGGGAAAAGTTATATAAAATCAAATTTTCCTCGTACTGTAATGGAAAATCATACCAGTGACTTTCTTAGGGCTTGTCTACATTGGGCAAATGACTAGAATATTCTGCTATAGTGGAACAGTTATTTCGCTATAGCTAATTATTCTGCTATAGCTATGCTATTATAACTCCCCTGTGTGGGCATACTATTATGGAATAAAAGTGACACTCTGGAATAGAATGGCCATGCTGCAAAGTCACTCCAGCATAGCTATAGTGGAATCGTTATTCCGCTCTAGATATGATAGTCAATTTCCCTGTGTAGACAAGCTCTTTTTGCAAGCTGATACTCTGGGAATCCCATAGACACATATGAATATCCTTCAAACAAACAAAGATTACAATATTTTTAGCTATCCTGTAAACAACAAACACAGAACAACTGTAGTATATGCTCAGTAGTGTTTAGGTAAGTCAGAGACAAGTAATCACTGCAACCGCAGTGGAATGAGTGAGTCCTTGTGACACAGTACACTCTTGTACACTATGTTGCTGTATTATTGCATTAGTAAGTTCATTGATTTAAACAATATCTTTAATGTATGCATTCGTTAAGGTGTGCACAGGTCTTCGTGTTATTAATAGATGAAGTAGGCATTGAGAGAATGAGTGTGCAATGTAAATTCTTCAATTAAGATGCTAGGATATTATTTTGTGTGCTTTCTTTGATAGAATTGGGCCTCGGCTCAGGTTACCTTGTTTTGGTTTTTAGTACAAAACCTCAGTGGTGCTTTGCCTTTTTCAAGTGACAAAAGCAAACTGCCTTTGATTTTGACTTCCTAACCTATAGCGATATGCAGTATTTTACACTTGCCAAGTTACTGTACTCTCTCTGACCATATCAAGCTAAAATAGTCTCCATTTTGGCTTTCATTGGTTCCGTGGCCATTGTGATCATCTAGTCTGACAGCCTGTATAGTATGCACCTTAGAACTGAGGCCTCCTCCTCCCCTACAACATGCTGTAAAAACTCCTCTGCCCACCACTGCCACAACAACTGTTTTTCTGCATATAAAAACCAGGGCCAGCATTAGGGGGTAGCAAGCAGGGGCCCCACAAAGCTAAATTGCTCAGGCTAAGGCTTGAACTGTGTGTGGCGAGGTTCAGGGCCCTAGGCTTCAGCCCCGCACGATGGGGCTTCGGCTTTTTGCCCTGGGCCCCAGAGAGTCTAACATTGACCCTGCTTGGCAGACCTCCTGAAATCTGCTCAGAGCCCCCCCAAGGGGCCTCAGACCCCTGGCTGAGAACTGCTGTCTTAGAGCACAGCTTTTAGAGAAAATCCAATCTTGTTTTAAAAATTGCCAGTGATAAAGGAGCCACCATGACGCTTGTAAATTGTTCCAATGGTAAATTACTGTCACTGTTTTTAAAAAAAATGGTCTTATTTCCAGTCTGAATTTGTCTAGCTTCGACTTCTGGCTATTGGATTGTGTTATACTTTTCCCAACTAGATTGAAGAACCCATTATCACATATTTGTTCCCCTTATAGGTACTTACAGACTAATCAAGTCACCCCTTAACCTTCTCTTTGTTAAGCAAAATAGATTGAGCTCCTTGAGTCTATCACTATACCACATACGGTATTTTCTAATCCTTTAATAATTCTCATGGTTCTCTGAACCCTTTCCAGTTTATCAACATCCTTTTTGAATTGTGGACACCAGAACTGGATACAATATTCCAGCAGCAGTCTCATCAGTGCCATATTTGAGGTAAAATAACCTCTCTACTTCTGCTCAAGATTCCCCTGTTCATGCAGCTGAGGATCGCATTAATTCTTTTGGCCACAGTATCTCATTGGAAGCTCATGTTATGGTGATTATCCACCAGGATCCCCAGTTCTTTTTCAGAGTTGCTGCTTCCCAGGATAGAATCCCCCTCCTGTAAGTATGGCCTACATTCTTTGTTCCTAGTTGTATACATTTATATTTAGCTGTATTAAAATGCACATTGTTTGCTTGCGCCCAGTTTACCAAGGTATCCAGATCACTCTGTATCAGTGACCTGTCCTCTTCATTATTTATCACTCCTCTAATTTTTGTGTCATCTACAAACTTTATCAGTGGTGATTTTATTTTCTTCCAGATCACTGATAAAAGTGTTAAATAGCATAGGGCTAAAAAACAATCCCTGCAGGACCCCATGAGAAATACACCTACTTGTGACCTATCAGCTAGCCAGCTTTTAATCCATTTAATGTGTGCCATGTTAATTTTATGTCATTCTAGTTTCTTAATCAAAATGTCATGTAATACCAAGACAAATGCATTACAGAATTCTAAGTACATGACTTCAACACACCTTTTATCAACCAAACTCGTAGTATCATAAAAAAAAATACCACGTTAGTTTGACAGGATCTATTTTCCATAAATCCATGTTGATTTACATTGATTACCCTTCTTTAGTTCTTTATTAATCAAGACCCATATCAGCTGATCCATTATCTTGCCCTGGAGCAATGTCAGGCTGAGAGGTCTATAATTACATGGGTAATCCTGTTTACTATTTTAAAATATTGGAGCAACATTCGCTTTCTTCCAGTATTCTGGAACTTCTTCAGTGTTCCAATACTTATTGAAAATCAACATTAACGGTCCAGTGAGCTCCTCAGCCAGTTCTTTTAAAACTCTCGGATACAAGTTATGTGGGTCTGCTGATTTAAGTGTCCCACTTCAGTAGCTGCTGTTTAACATCCTTGTGAGATACTAGTGGAATGGAAAGAATGTTATCATATGATATAACTACCTCATCTTTTTTTCCCCTATATACAGAACAAAAATATATATTGAACATCTCCTGCCTTTTTTGCATTACTACTGATAAATCTACCATTTTCATTTAGTAATGGGCCAATACTATTGTTAGGATTCTTGTTGTTGCTAATACACTTTAAAAAACTCCATATTATCCTTAACTCTTCCGGTCATAGATATCTTCTTGTATCCCTTTGCTTTCCTTATCAATATTATACCATTCCTAGCTTCTGATTTATATTAACTACTATCAACTTCTCCTTTTTTCCATTTTTATATAATATATATGTGTGTGTGTGCCTTCACTTCCTCTACCAGGTAGATTAAAAACAAAAACTAATATGGTATTCTTCCTCAGTTGTGAGATTTTGGGCATTTAGTATGGTGTTCTAAATGATTTCCAATTATCATTCACATTTCTCTGATTAAATTCCTCCTCCCACCTGACGTGGCTATAAGTGTGTTAAATTTTGTGAAATTGGCCCTTTTAAAGTACCATGTGTATATATATTACTGGTCTGGACTTTACATATTTAGTGTGCAAACAGAATAATCAAGTCATGATCACTTGTATCTTAGCTACCATTAATTTTTAGTTCTGTGACCAGCTCCTTTTTCTATGTTAAGATGAGGTCTTATATAGAGTTTTCCCCCATGTTGGATGCAACACTTCTTGAATTAGGAAATTGTCATCTATACTATTTAGAAATCCAAGGATATCTTATTGCTGGCAGCATGAGACATCCAGAATATGTCACTCATATTGAAGTCCTCCATGATCATGTAGCATTTCCCCCTATATATTATAGGTAAGTGTGTAAGGAGCTGGTCATCCTGTTCCCTAGTGTGTTTTGCTGGTCTGTAGTAGACACCAACTAATACCCAATCTTGTGCTTTATCTGTTAGGACATTGATCCATAAATATTCAGGATCATTTTATTCTAAGTTGTCAGTGATTCAGAAACAGGTAATGTTATTTTTGACATAGAGTGCCACTCCCTCTCCCCTTTTGCCCACTTTATCCTTTTTAAATAGGGTGTAACCATTGATTTTAACATTCTAATTGCCACCAGGTTTCAGTAATAACAACTAGACTGAATTTATGCTTAAAAAATGAGCAATTCCTTTTATTACCAGGATCCTAGCATTGGTGTTTAGGCAATTAAAGAATTTATTCTCTTTGTCCTTTGGTTCCTTTAATTTTCTTCTCAACAGCTCAATCTGTTCTATATGAGTGCTCATACCTTCCCTCTTTTTACCCTCTTTAAATCTTGCCCTATTTCTAGGAGGAATAAAATTAGTTTTAAAAAACCTCAGCAATATTAGACTCAAACCTCAAAGGCTTCACACTGTCCCAACCTATGGAGGCCCCATGATTTCCTGTGGCACTCCAGTCTCCTCTCCCCCCCACTCCCTTTATCTCCAAAAAGATCCTTAAGAGGACAGCACATGCAAACCTCCTCCAACCCTCCCTCCATCATTTTCTCATCTGATGTCTTCTGGAGGAAAACATAGTGGTCTGCTAATGCCTCAAGTATCTTCATGGGGAGGACTGCACAACGACAACCCCATGTGATTCCCTCCCATCCAGACTAACACAATTTCCTCCCACAGCATCCTTTCCCATCCAGTCTCCACACTTCAGTAGCACCCTTCCACCTAGGTCCTGTCCTCCTTAAGCACCTTTCTCTGCTTACACTTGGTATCTTACATGAGGGAGGGTCAAGGGACTGTTTTTAATTCCTAGAGGAGCAGTGTTAACCCTCCCCCATAGAGTAGAATACAATCCCTAGCCCACAACAATACATATAACATGTACCGATAACATTCATAAAGCTAATGTGTTGTACTTAAAGTACTGCACAGGATCTTTTCAGGGGGAAAAAGGCAAAATGCCACATTTATTAATACATGTATTAATTAACATTGTATCATATGCATAGGAGATATATATATATAGTACACTCACACACACACAAGCACACTCCGTCTTGTTGTTACCAGTTAGTTGCTCCCCTTAACTACACTGGCCAGGTGAGTTAGATGGGGGAGGGGTGGAGCCGGACTTCTGCCGGTCCGGATCGATGCTCCCATGTTGACAAGATGAGACCTGGGGTCCTCTGCAAGACACCTCACTTTTATAGCATCTTCCCTCTCATTCAAAATATGTGTCTGTGTCCATTGGTCCTTTGTGCTTCCTTCTTCTGGGTGTTGTCCCAATGCTGCAAAGAGGGTGTTTCCAGAAGAAGGTGCTTGCTTCTAACCCCCGAGGCTGTCAATATGTCTGCTTGTCTGGCTCCCAGCCCCTCTCCAAGGGTTGAGACTGTCTGGAGGTGCTGCCTTCCATGCCTTTCTCATTCACACCTCCTTCATTCAACAGGACAATTGATTAAGAGTGGTCGGGGGGAGGATCTTGTTCTACTGCTAGCAAAAAGACATTTTCCTTCTATCTTATTCTATCCTTAGAGGCTATAACATTATACCAAGAGCAATGCAAAGTTTCTACATGAGACTTTGATACAAAGTTTCCATATACCAAGGCTCATCAATACACGATTTCTATATGAGGCTTTGATACAAAGTTTCATGAAAACAGAGGTCACACGTGGGTAGACCCACTACAAGGTTATATGAAGAGGCACAATGTAAAGTCATATGAAAATTATCAGAGATTTATCTACAAACGTAGTAATCCCCAGATATACTGCCTGCAATTGCAGTACTGAGGCCACAGGATCTCTCTCCACAAAGACAACAGTGGAGAGTTGCAGAAAACAAGGGGTGTCCAGCTGCTTGGGGGAGGTGGGGCTTTGGTGGATAAGGGAGAAAGTACTGTGAGCCACTGTGTCCTCATTATAGTTTATCCCAGGAATAAAAAACTGGCCCTTTGAGATATTGGTTCTACACTGAACACAACTGAAGTTCTAGATCTCAAATCCAACCATTTGTAATTCAGTTTTCAAAATTTGGATTTGGCGTTTGTCTTTTTTCATTCTAACTAAATTTTAGAAAAATTGCTTTATGATTAGAAATATGGAGTCTTGAATAAGTGAATACATAGTTTTATTTTAAATCACAACTGTGTATTAAAGAATCACTGCTTTTTAGCTGTTGTTTCACTGCTCGACCTCTCTGTGGCATTAGCATCTTGACCATTCCCCTGAGATAGTTTTATTGACCATAAATTTTGCTCCTGGGTTAACTGTCATTTTTCAATAGTGTTTTCAGGAACCATATTTTCTGAGTACATTTCATAACTTCTGCATCAGTTTTATGCTAGTTTTAAAATGTCAAATACAATTCAATATTAAGTGCTAATTTAAAGAAGGCTTTTTAAACTGCTGTGTAAACCTATAATACAACCTACTAGCTCTCTGCATATGGGATGAATAATTCCTAACATTACATTCTGCATATTTTTTCATGTAGTATTTTGAGAGAGTACAATTAAGAATGATATAAAAAAAGCTGATTAATAGTTCTTGACTCTGTGTTTAATTTGATATGGAAGAGCTTTCTTTAAGACAGTACACAGTTGTTCCGATTTGCCATCACTGGATTTATTTTGGAATTTGCCTTGTGTTGCCCAAGCAAATGGATGTTGATCCAGAGAGTAAAATACAAAGGTTCCACATACAGTGGAAAGAAGATCAGCAGTCACAATATTTGCTTTCTTTTGCAAGCACTAGCAAAAGCAACATTGGAGGTTGTAAGATGAGGGCAAGTCAACAATAAAGACTGGGCAGTTTATTCTTTTTTTAATGTATCCTTTTTTCCCCCAGCAAATAGAAATGGTAGAAAAAACATCTTACCATTTTTTTTTATAACCCTTGTTTTTATTACTCTGTTTTCTGGGGGTGGGGCGGATTCATTTCCAGCTGATAAGCTATTTACCAAATTATTATTTCCATCTGAATTTTTCCTTGTTGATTCCTAGGTGTGTGTCTGCTATCTTGTGCACCAATGAGCCTGGAATTCAATCTGCTGGAATAAGACAATGGCCTCTACGTCCAGTTGAAATAAAGGGGTGAGCAGCTTCCTTGCAGCTGGTACCATGTTAACTCCTCCTTTAACAGGCAGTGTGCAGATGGAGGCAAATTTCATTATATTTTCTTCGCTAGCCTGCCTAGGGCAGGAGAAATATCTTTTTTTTTTTTTTTTTTTTTTTTTCCTTTACTTTGCTGTGTATGAACACAAAAACATGGATGGTTGTATAGAAAGTATTGGTACTACTGGTACTGCTACTAGTCATACTGGATCAGGTCAGTGGCCCACATGCTTCAGAGGAAGTTGTAGTTTAATAAACAAAAAATCCTATAAGGAATAATTATGCACTAATAATTCCATAGAAGTTTCTTCTTGACCCTGGACAATTAATGGTTGGTTTATACCCTGAAAAATGAGGTTTTATATCTCTTATAACTATCTGCCGTATTTAGTCTTACTGCAGATGACATTGTTTATATCTGTTTCTTTATTGAATCCTACAAAGCTCTCTTTTAGCCATATCTTGCACCAATGAATCCCACAAGGTAGTTATGCCTTGAGTTAATATCATTGGGTGTCCACTTTCTTAGTTCATTATGAGAGTAAATAGGAGAACATGGTTGACCTGTATATCATTAAGCATTTTATATACCTGATTCAGCTCACCTGTTGACCTCCTGTCTAAACTACATAGACGTTCTTGTTCACACAAGGAAGTCTTTCCATGCCTCTAATCATCATTGTTGCTCTTCTTGAACCTTCTCTATTTCTACTCTATCCTTTTTTAATTGAATTATATTTTTGCTGACTAGAATTGAGTGCAATATTACAAATGAGGATGTACAGCCAATTTATATAAAGACATTATGTTTTTTCTTATATTATTCCTTTCTTAATAAAACCTAACATAATTTTTTTTTTTTTTACCACCACTGCATAATGAACAGATATGTTTCTTTAGTTATACACAATACACAATATAGGAAACTCAGTCTTTCCTCATAGACATAGAGTATAGACTTTAAGGTCAGAAGGGACCATTATGATCGTCTAGTCTGACCTCCTGCACAACGCAGGCCACAGAATCTCACCCACCCACTCCTGTAATAAACCCCTAACCTCTGTCTGAGCTACTGAAGTCCTCAAATCATGGTTTAAAGTCTTCTAGGTGCAGAGAATCCTCCAGCAAGTGACCTGTGCCCCACGCTACAGAGGAAGGCGAAAAAACCCCAGGGCCTCTGCCAGTCTGCCCTGGAGGAAAATTCCTTCCTGACCCCAAGTATGGTGATCAGCTAAACCCTGAGCATGTGGGCAAGACTCACCAGCCAGACACCCAGGGAAGAATTCTCTGTAGTAACTCAGATCCCACCCTATCTAACATCCCATCCTAGGCCATTGGGCATATTTACCGCTAATAGTCAAAGATAATTAATTGCCCAAATTAGGCTATCCCATCATACCATTCCCTCCATAAACTTATTAAGCTTAGTCTTGAAGCCAGATATGTCTTTTGCCCCCACTGCTCCCCTTGGAAGGCTGTTCCAGAACTTCACTCCTCTGATGGTTAGAAACTTTGTTCTAATTTCAAGTCTGAACTTCCTGATGGCCAGTTTACATCCATTTGTTCTTGTGTCCACATTGGTACTGAGCTTAAATCATTCCTCTCCCTCCCTGGTATTTATACCTCTGATGTATTTATAGAGAGCAATCATATCTCCCCTCAGCCTTCCTTTGGTTAGGCTAAACAAGCCACGTTCTTTGAGTCTCCTTTCATAAAACAGATTTTCCATTCCTCGGATCATCCTAGTCGCCCTTCTCTGTACCTTTCCCAGTTTGAATTCATCCTTCTTAAACATGGGAGGCCAGAACTGCACACAGTATTCCAGATGAGGTCTCACCAGTGCCTTGTATAACGGTGGCTTCAGTTAATTTAGAGCCAATCAGTGTGCATGATTAGCTCAAATTGTTCTTTTCAGTTTGCATTACCTTGGAGTTGTCTTTGCTGAATTTAATCTGTCATTGTCTTGTCCAGTATCCTCATCATCCACCGAAATCCACAGAAGGAGGCTATAGGGGAGGATAGCTCTGATAGGATTCCTTTTAGAGGTCCTCCTCAAATGTTCCATTTAGAGGAGATGGTGTTGGAGCCCTTCTCAGTGGAATGGGCTACAGATCTGCTTCCAAATATCTCTTCCTCCTCCCCTTCCACATAGGTGGGGGAGATGCAAATGTGGGGAGTCCTCTCTGTGTCAGAAACAGGCATGATGGGGTCATCCAGGTTATTGTTAGGACCTTGTTAAGTTCCTCATGTTCTTCTGTAGTGTTGACTAATTTACATAATTTATCTGCAGATTTTGCCACCATACTGTTCACACTCATTTTCAGGTCCTTTAATAATGGTATGAAATTACATTAGTCTGAAAAAGATTCCTTTGGACAGACTCCCTATTAACCTCTTTACACATTGAAAATTAATGATTTATTCCTATTTTCTGTTTTCTCTCTCGACTAGTTTCTTACTAAGAACAGATCATCATCTCTCATTCTGTGACTACATAGTTTCCATAGTAGCCTTCTGTGAGGGACTTAATATGAACTTTCAAAAGAATTTTACCAAATTATATCTTCTGGTTCTCCTTTATCCATTTAATTTGACTTATTTCAATAATTATAGGAGATCAGAGAGGCACAATGTAAATTTATAGAGCCATGTTGGTTTGTCTCTGAAATCACCATAAGACATGAAATGTGAGTAGCCTATAACAGTAGGGAAAATGTACAGTTCTTATCCTCACTGCATTTACAAGTGAAGACATCTACATGGTTTCCCCAAGCATAAACTATCAGATAAAACAGAAAGAGACACACCTGAAGATATGATGAAACTCTAAGAAAGCTGCTACTTTAGAATGTGGCCCTTCAGAATCATACAAATTTTAGTGAAACCTCCACTTTAACTGGTAAGATGAACACTGGTCATTACAAGACTGCTTAGTCCTTACAATCATGTGTCTCAGTACAGTAACAAAATATTTGCTTATAGCGCGGGACCGCACATGGATCCCAAATTTAATTACCTTAATTGGAATCCCTGCTATAACGCGGTCCCCGCGTTAATGCGGGACCGCGCATGGATCCAACACCCCGTGTTCTGGCGAGGGTCCAGTGTACAAGTTTGATTGCTAAATGCATTTGTTCCTTCTATTCCCACCTTCCCCTTTTTTATAACTTCTGTAGTGGAGAAGTCTGTAATATTTTGCCATTCCAAAAAACAGATACTGAATCTATAATTTTATGGAGATGGAGTAGCAGTTAACCTTCAAGCTAAATATTGTCCTCTAGTAAATATATGGGACAGTGGAATTTGAATAGTAAACCCAAGACAAATGTAGCAAGAATTCTGAAATGTTCCTCATTCTTTCCATTCCATAATAAAATACTGGAATGACACTAACCTAGTAGTCCTTACTTAATAAATTTAGTTTAGAAAATATAAACCTCCAAGTATCTAAGGATTTGAAAAAACTTGTTGATCTAATTCCCAAGAAAATAAATGGAAATTTGGCTTATGAAACCCTCATTTAAATACTTCATAATTTCATTATACTTTTTTATTTTATTTTTTATTGACCTTTCCTAACGTGTTATTTATAAAGTAGTATAAAATGTGAACCTTTTTATTACTCCTTGTTACATTAAAGGGTCGTGCCACACACAATATTTAGCACCACATTTAAGAAATTAAATAGCAAAAATCTATATTAAAATTAAAGTTGTTTCTTCGTGCTGTAAAACAGGTTCTAGCTGATACCTGCGGACTGGCTCATACTGTAGCTATCAAATTTGCTAGGGTAGTGAGCAAAACTCTCTCGATTCCAATTGAAGTCAAGAACTCCTTGTTCCTACATTCATCTATCAATGAAGATGGCCTTTCTTGTAGCCATCACATCCGCTTGTAGCATGGAGAAAATGGGAACCCTTCTGGCGTACCCATCCTACGCAGTCTTCTTCAAAGATAATGTCACATTAAGACCCCACCCAAGGTGCCATCTTCCTTCCATCTGAACCAACCTATCCACCTTCCACCTTTCTTCTCTAAGCCACAAGGAAATAAACAAGAGGCCCTTTTGCACATGCTGGATGTTCGTAGGGCATTGGCCTTCTATTGTAGCTTTCCTGAACAATGTACCAATACCAGAGATTTGTAGAGCAGCATCCTGGCCATCCGTGCACTACGCAATTGAGCAGGACTCTGCATCAGAGGCTCTGTTAAGGTTGACTGACTGTCCTATCATCAGTAACAAAGCCAAATCTGAAGCCCCAGCCTTCCAACCAGGGGGACTGCTCTATAGTCACCTAAGGGGGAGCATCTATAGGGACACTCCTCAAAGAAGAAGAGAAGGTTACTCACCCTGTGCAATAACTGAGGTTCTTTGAGATGTGTGTCCCTATGGGTTCTCCACTACCCACCCTACACCTCGTTGCTTTGGAGTTCAAACATGGACTCTGCAGTAGAGAAGAACTGATAGCATTTGGACTGCACAGTGCTATATAGCCACCATTCAGGGTGTGGGATGGGGTGCATATGTGGTCCAATGGGCACTGCTACCGAAAATATCCGATCCTAGGCGTAGGGACACAGACGCATCTAAGGTGGAGCACCCATAGGGGGACACATCTCAAAGAACCTCAGTTACTGCACGGCGTGAGTAACCTTCTTTTCTTTGAGTAGTGTCCCTATAGGTGTTCCACCTTAGGTGGACTGGAGAGCAGTGCCTCCTTCCGTATGTTAGCTAGAAATATGAGGCCGGACTGAGTTGGAAGGTCACCAAAACGGCATTATGAGGTCACCAAAACGGCATTATGGCTCAATTTTCCCATCTGTAAAATGGAGATACTTTCTTCTTCGAGTGCTGTCCCTGTGGATGCTCCACTTCAGGTGTCAGTGCATCCCGGCGCTGTTGATCAGACATTTTGAGGAGAAGTGTCCATTTGGGACACACATGTGCAGTAGTCATCTCGTGGCACTGTTGGCGCCTCATCTAGTGCGCACACGACCTGACCCCCCTCAGTTCCTTCTCCACCATCCTTGGCCTGAGACAGAGCTCCGTTGCAGTGTCCCAGCATCTCTCACAAACCTAGAGAAACATAATTAGAAATAGTTTTAGTTTTTTCCTAGTATAGTTAGTGTTTGGTTAGTCTTAGTCGGTTACTAAAAAAATCTCTGCAACTGGCCTCTGATCCAGGGCAACAGACTCTTTCCACAGGGGCTCCCCAGCTATATCCACCTCAACTAAGGACAACGCTTGTTCCCCTAAAAGATCAAGGAACAGAGCCACAACTTCACCACAGAGAGAGCCAAATAAAAAGAAACTGTCTCCTGCTAGGTCACTATCTTTGGTGCCCACCACTCCACGGGCGAGTCCTTTTGAGGCACAGTGCACCTCTGGCAAAGTCCGCACTGGGACCTCTGCCTAGCCCCATCGGAAGGACAAGGAGTCGAGGCATGTATCTAAGACTGCCTTCCCCTCTAAAGCACCGACCATACTGTTAAGAGACACGGCACCGAGGCCCTCACCAGTGACTATGCCTCCACCACTGGTGCCGACGGACAGAGCCAAGATGACATCATCCATACTGAACAAGTTGGGACCACAAGTCATCGGCACTGTCCCCGGTACCATCTAAAACAATGACATCAGTACTGACGGTGCCAAAATCAACGGCACCACACCAATTAATACAAAAAAAAGACCTCGTGGTCTCTTCAGTAGTGCAGTCACCACTCTTCAGCATCGATGGCTCACCTGAGCATACAGCATCAGACCATCCTCACCCCCCCTCACCCCTCATTATCAAGTGATGATGAGATGAACAGGAAAAGCATGCCTTCTCTTTACCCACAGAACACAGACCACCCTGCGGACGCATTAAATCAAAGGCTCCCTATGGACAAGACATGCAACCTTGGTATGGTCAACCATGGATGTGCCCACCTATGCCCTTTCCTATGCAATGGCCAGCCTGAGACCTATAGGCAGCATACAGGGCTCATTACAACAGACCTTTGACCCCACCCAGAGGTAAAATAAGATCACCACCACCATCCTTCATACTGGAGACCTCGGAAGCCCAGGAGGAAATGGGATGAGAGGGAAGAGGGCACCGAGCAGGACATAGCAGCACCTGTGCATAACTCTTCTTGGTCGCCACAGAAAGCCATAATGCTGCCACCTCCCACCACGGCTGATGATTTCAAACAGTTCCATGAACTGTTCAGAAGGGTAGCACTGAGTCAGGAGATCCCATTCAAGGAGGTGCAGGACACCCAGCACAAACTCCTCCAGATTCTCCAGACATCGTCTGACTTCTAAAATAGTGTTGCCCATAAATAACATCAGGGAACAGGCGGAAACCATTTGGCAAACACCAGCTACTGACCCACCAAAATGTAAGAAGCTAGATAGGAAGTATTACGTGCCCGCCAAGGGTATGGACTTCCTTTTTTTTCTCACTCCCTACCCAATTCTCTAGTAGTAGAGGCCATAAACCAATGCGGCAAACCGCAGTACAGGTCCACTCCACAGGACAAGGAGGGCAAGATATTCAACCTCTTTGGATGAAAGATCTATTCTTCGGCAACGCTACAATTCAGAGTTGCAAATTACAGCGCGCTCCTGGCCAAATATGACTATGATAATTATGGCAAACTGAATGAATTTATTAATGACCTCCCAGAGAGGAGGCATGCACAGTTCAAAGCCAAACTAACAGAAGGACAGTTGGTCGCCAGAACGGCACTACAGGTGTCCCTTGACGTGGCAGACACGGCAACGAGAACAACAGCCACAGCCGTAGTAATGCACAGAGCATCATAGCTGCAATTCTCAGGAATTCCGAAAAATCGCCAAGTAAAAGGGGAAGATCTCCCATTCGAAAGAGGAAAAACTTTTCTCTGACAAAACCGATGAGATCCTCCACTCAATGAAAGCTTCCCAGGCGACTCTCCATACTCTCAGGATGTATCACCTGCAATGATAGGAAGACGTTACCGGGCATACCAATGCAGCAGAGACACCTTGTTCCAGCATCAGCAGCAACGACATTACGAACCCAAAAGGCACAGGCAAAGACCACAGAGACATAAAGCATCTCAAACCCAATCCTTGACATCACAAGCGACATCAACCAGATTTTCAAAGTTATTGCTTGGTTGAGGGTCTGAACGACCTCCCTCACCAGGTGGTGAAACTATCAACCAGGCCTTTGGCCACCGCTTACATCCTTTTTACCATGTCTGGGTGTCAATCACTATGGACCAATGAGGTTTAGAGATCGCTTTTACCTTAGATGGAAGGTGTTATAGAAGTCTCGTGTTGTAATATCTAGGTACAAAATACATTTCTTGTTTTTGATTTTTATCCCAATATTAATGTGTGTAAGTTTATTTGTTTATGGCAATATAGCAATATACAATTATCAAGAGAAATGTTATCTACGAAAGATTGTTATAATAGAAAAGTTTTATGAAGGACATTGTTAATATCTGACGCACCCAGAGGGGTGCTGGAACTAGGGGTGTTGATGGTGTAGCAGCACCCTCTGGCTTGAAGTAATAATAGCAGCCAAATACATGGTTTCTGCTTTCAGCAGTCCCACTATAAAAATTTGTTCCAGCATCTCTGCCCACCCATATCTATATCGATTAGATTAATGAGAATGCAATGCAGTATTAATAGTTCTTGTATCTTCAGTGCTTGCTTTGGGGTTGTGTGGGGTGAGTATAAGGAGAGTTGCATTTTAAATGGAGATGGGCCAAGAATACAAAATCAGGCCTAGGCTTTCAGTTATTAAATGACAGAATCTTATGATCTGCCCTTGTGAGGTTTTTGACTTGGAATGGTGTATCTTCTGCCAAGATCAGGTGTTCTTATGCGGCTTCTACTATCTTGGACTGAAATATTGTAAAAATGCCTGTTCTCGTGACATCTTTGCTGTCTCCAGACCAGAACCAGAAAATAGCCTCCTCCTAGTTTATCATTAATTCTGTCAACGAAGGTTTAAAGGATCTAGGAATATGAATCCAATCCTTTTTCTTCACAAAATTGAATGTCTTTCTAAAATTATGCTCTAGCTCAACCACAGGATAAAGGCTTGATTTAGGAATTGCTGGGTGCTGTTCTATGGCCTGACTATGCAGAAGATCAGATGATCATAATGGACCTTTCTGCCCTTAAAATCAGTGAAAATGTACAGTAGTGCCCAGAGGCCCCAATCAGGATAGGAGCTCAATTAGGTTCCATATAAATACGTACAAAGGTTTGTCCCAAAGAGCTAAGACTAAGGTTATGATTTTGTCATGGTTATTTTTAGTAAAAGTCACTGGCAATAAATAAAAATTCACAGGAGCCCGTGACCTGTCTGTGACTTTACTAAAAGTAACCAGGAGACAGGGCTGGCGGAGGGTGGGGTAGGTAAGGAAGAAGAATGACAGCTGGAGCCCCAATGGGGGTACGGACTGACAGCACCAGCCCCACTGCCATGGGTGGGGGGCACGCACAACCCCGACTCCAGCTCCAGCCACAGCTGCGGGGCAGGGGCACCCAGCCGCAGCTCTGGTCCTGGCAGTGGCACACAGCCCCAGCTCCGGCCCCGGCCCTGGCAGCAGCCAAAGTGCACAGCCCCGGTTCCGGCCTCAGCCAAAGCCATGGGGCAGGAGTACATAGCCCCAGCAGGGAGAGAGGAGTGGACAACAACGGATGGCTCCGGCCATGGGAGGGTGGCAGCGATGTATGGCCCAGGCCGCAGGCTGGGGGGTAGGGGTTTGTGCACGACTCTAGCTCAAGCCCTAGCCAAAGGGGTAGGGGATACACAGCTCCAGCTGAAGGCGCACAGTCCCGGCTCCAGCCTCAGCTACGGGGCAGGGCACACAGCCCTGGCCAAAGCCATAGTTCCGGCTTCAGTCTCTGACAGCTGAAGCCAAAGAAGTCATGGAGGTCTGGTAAAGTCATGGAATCTGTGACTGCCATGACCTCTGTGACTAACTAGTATCCTTAGCTATGACCTTCCTCTGTTCATGATATGAAAGCCCTTCAACAAAATGAAAATGGAGAATATTCTTCAAACTATCTGAAATGTTTTCTCAATGGAAAAACTCCACTTGAGACTGTTTTTAATATCTAGAAAATAGAATACATCTGGAAAACAATGAGTAATTAGTCATCTTAATGGTCATATACTACAGTGATATGCAAGAGTGTGGGAAAAATCTGGCAACAACCAAAGCAATCCTGATGACTAGACACATTACAGAAGGAAAATGTGTAAGGTTCAGAGCCTTAAATTGCCATAGCTCAATTAACTTAAGTGTTTTGTTTGCGAGAGTGATGGCTGCCTAAAAAATGAATATAATTGCATTGTCAATTAAATAACTGATTCGCTTTGCTATTGCGCACAGAAATTTTGGCAACATTTTTTGCATTGTGTAGAATCCGTTTTAAAAAAGATTATTTTTGTAACTGACATCTTTTACTCTTTTCTAGAATATGTGTTCTCACTTGTGATGATTTGACATTATAAACCCTTCATTAACCATGATGGCAACACAGACATTAAGTATAGACAACTATCAAGATGGACAACAAGTGAGAGCATTTTTCTCCTTTATGTATTGCATTACTATTAGCAAGTGAAAAATTACCTTTTTGTTTTAGGTTAGACTCTATATGTGATGTGATATGATGTTGCATCTTTGAGCAGTGGTTCCTAAAAAGTCATTCCATTCATCCGCACTCTGAAGACCTGTTCTCCGTTATTGCTGTATGCCAGCCTGAGCAGTAGGTACAAGTCTTCCTGCCAGTAGATGGAGACAGTGTTAACTGTCAGAAGAAAAACTGAGTTGTTGCTTCCCCTACAAAGAGGCCTGGTTAGCTGAACAGTCAGTTACCTTTTATTTCCAAAGAGGCAATTCTCTAGATTGCTATCTTCTGTTTGGAGTACCTCCTGCTTTTATTTTGGAGAGCTTTTTTTCCATAAACCCTTTTCTTTGATTGGTTTACTTAGTTTAGAATACTTATGTGTCTTGGTAAAGAGCTGGTTGCAGGGTGGATAAAAATCAATATTTTTATTGAAATTTTATTTAAATTGGATTTTTTTGATAGTTTTTTTTCCCCTCAAAAAGCATTTATCTAAGATATCTTTGAGCTATAATGTATGTTAATTAAAACTATCTCATCGTGGAATAGGGATTATAAATTCTAATTCTGTAGTATGAGACAATATATTCATGTAATGTTTAAGAAAAGTTTTGTAAATGAGTTCCAATAGTTCATGGATTAGAGACCCAATCCTATGGGGTTCCAGGGACTTTTGTATAGATTATTTAGGTTAATCTTTCTGTCTACCCAATGGGACTCAGTGCTCAGTTTAGAAGATACCATCAGTAATGCTTAGTTTTGCAGTTCTCAAACAGTGGATTTGTGTCTCCACTCCAGAGATAACATGCTTGTTAACAGCAAAAATGTTTTTAAATAAATACATAATATATAGAAGTGAGAAATAAGACATCAACCCTATTGTCCCTCTGCAAATTTGTGTACACAGAGTCAATCCCTTACATCTCTCTAAAAGTGCAAAGTTTCAAAAAGTTCAATGAATAGAAGATAGTTGGGGGCAGAATAGATCTGGACAAGGAGAAGAAGTCTGGAGATAAATGTGAGACGGGAGGGACAGGCAGTAGAAACAAAAGTGAAACTGTTTGAGCAGCATATTCCAGAAGTCTTGAGGTCTTTCTGAGTGTAGCCTTCATTGATTTGAGATCTGCCATACCATTCTCTCACTAGAAGGGAAAACCTATAATGGCAGCACGCCATAAAAGAGATCCAGTTTGGGAATATTTTAATGAAGTTCCTTTACCTGTGGGTAAGACAGGCATGCGTGCAAAATGCAAACAGTGCAACAAAGAAATGCAAGGCCCGGTTGCCTGAATTGAAGATGATGAAAGGAACATGTCTGAACATGCAGGATCTTCAGGTTGGTAAACTTTTTTTATTTCATACTTCTTTCTTAAGGACTGCCTATCTTCCTTCTGGACTATTCCTGAATTCTCATGTTCGAGCAAAAAATATAGTTGTTACTCTCTGCTACTATCATTTTAGATGCAGTTGTGATCAAATAAATAGCTGAAATAGGCTGATCTTCCTTTTACAATTTCACCTTTAAAGTAGTACTTAGTGTCAGTGAATGCAATGAATAATACACCTCTACCTCGATATAATGCTGTCCTCGGGAGCCAAAAAATCTTACCGCATTATAGGTGAAACCGCGTTATATTGATCTTGCTTTGATCTACTGGAGTGCGCAGCCTCCCTCCCTCTACCTCCCCCCCAGCCCCTCCCCTCCCCCCCGGAGCACTGCTTTACCGCGTTGTATCTGAATTCGTGTTATATCAGGTAGCGTTATATCGAGGTAAAGATGTACTAAATGAGCAGTATGGTGGTAATAATTAAATAATGGCATTGACTTATTTTGTTTAGGCGACTCCATCCTCAACATACAGGATTCTGAAGACTACTCACCTTCAAGGTCACCATCATTTTCTATAGTTTCAGAGTTATCTGCCAATGATAGTGAGTCACACCATGTATGTCACATAGCCACAGTATGTCACCTGTAGCAAAAAGAAAAAAAAAATCTCCAGCATCCAGAAACAACCATAGATAAGTTTGTGATAAGAACCAGCAGATTACAAAAAGACGTAATTGATGAAAAAATTGCCCGGTTTGTTTATGCAACAAACTCTCTCCTTTCCATATGATTGAGAACCCACACTTCCTTAACATGGTTCAGTCCTTAAAACCAGGATACAGTCCACCCAACAGAGCAGATGTCGCAGGCAAATTGTTGGATAAAAAGTGTATGAAAGAGAAATTGAGCAGTGTGCAAAATGTCTAGAGGGTAAAATTGTTAATCTGAGTCTTGATGGGTGGAGCAATGTCCACAATTATCCTGGTGTATGTGCTTGTGTGACAACAGAAGAAGGGTATGTCTTCCTTACCGAAACAATTGATACATCAGGAAATGCACACACAGTAAAAGCTATAACAAACTGAAAAAAAATTCAAATGTCTAGTATGCAGCTTGGTCACAGACAATGCTGCAAATGTATCCAAGATGAGAAGAAATTATTTAGAAGAGAGTGAAGAGAGTCCCAAGCTAATAACATACAGTTGAAGTGCTCATTTGATGCACCTCCTAGCCAAAGACTTCAGTGTTCCAGAAATAAAGCCTAATGTTGTTGAAATTGCAAAATACTTCTGTAACAGCCACTTTGCAGCAGCTGCTCTGAAAAACATGAGAGGAACCACACTAACTCTCCCACAAGACGTGCGATGGAACTCAGTAGTGGACTGTTTTGAGCACTATATCAAGAACTGGCCTAATCTGATGACAGTTTGAGAATAAAATTGGGAAAAAATAGTTCTCAACATTGGGCTTAAGAGAAATGTTGAACATATGCTGAGTACCCCGAAGTCTATTTCTGTAGCCTTGAACAAAATGCAGGGAAATAGCTGTTTTATTGCTGACGCTGTTGAAATTTGGAAGGAACTGAGTGAGATCTTAAAAAGAAAAATATGCACTAACAGAGTTAAATTACAAGCATTAAAAAACGAACGGGACAAGCACTATTTACAGCTCATTTTCTTACAAATATTCTCAATACTCAGTACCAGGATCAAACCTTAACTGCTGAAGAAGAGGAGTTGGCTATGACGTGGACATCCAGCAATCATCCCTCCATAATGCCAACTATAAAAGCCTTCAGACAGGGCCGGCTCCAGGCACCAGCGAAGGAAGTAGGTGCTTGGGGCGGCCAATGGAAAGGGGCAGCATGTCCGGGTCTTCGGCGGCGGGTCCCTCAGTCCCTCTCTTCCTCTTTGAGCTGGTGACGAAGTGCCAATTGGCCTTACCCCCCCCCCCCTTTTTTTTTTTGCTTGGCCGCTTGGGGCGGCAAAAAAGCTGGAGTCGGCTCTGCCTTCAGAGCTAAGGGTGAACCATTCAAGGAATATGTTTGCTGCTGATGTTTTAAAGAAAGTCACACCAGTGAACTGGTGGAAGTCACTTAAGCACTTGGATTCAGAGACTATTGAAGTGAATATCTCACTTTTAACAGCAGTAGCTTCTTCTGCCGGCGTAGAAAAAATATTTTCTTCCTCTGGACTAATTCATTCCAAATTGAGAAATCGTTTGGGACCTGAAAAAGCAGAAAAGCTTGTTTTTATTTTCCAGATAACGAACAAATAGGAAAATAAAGGTGAAGACAACTGAGTTAGCTGCAGAAGCCAATATTTTAAATTTCTCATGTTGACCTGGCTGACATAATCGATTTTAATTTTTGTTTTTTGTTTATTCAATAAAACAATTTTAACAAAAACAAAACTGATTTTAAAAAACTTGAATGTTTAACTAAATTCAAAATTCATTTGCTTGTTTTGTTAAAATATTATGTTTCCTGTTGAAGAAAAAAATCCAGAATACATAACATTGTTGTTTTAGTTAAATAAAAAATTTTTAAATGTCTGTCTGGTGATGTTCTCCTCCTAGTACAGCAGGGCAAGAAAATCCTCCAAATATTAATGATTAACCTGTTGAATTGGAGATAGTTCACCTCCCAATGACTTCATAAATATCAGCTTCAATTACCTTTGGTAAATGAAATAACCAAACAATCATTCCTTTTCTGATATAGCTGTAAAACTAATCTGAAAAGTTTTCAAAATAAATCACTTAAAAAATGTATAGTGTGTACGTTCAAAAAATGAAACCTACATTTATCTCTGAGTTTTGTAGAATATGTATTCAGGTTATAACAACCAACAAGAATGGGGGAATTCTACGGCCAAAAAATTAAAAAATCTGCTCCATAAATTAAAAATTCTGTATACAATAGTTTAAAATTTGGCAAAAGTCTGCATATTTTATGTCAAAATAACACCATATAATCATGCCAGTTTCAATTATTTTGGTTTTTATTTAAAAAAAAAAACCTGTCAGCAAGTATGTAATTTGAGTAATAATTTATTTAAACTACAATACAGAAATGTATTTCCTGCACCCTTCAGAAGCAGTGTAAAGACTTGGAAGTCATAAGAACGGCCATACCGGGTCAGACCAAAGGTCCATCTAGCTCAGTATCCTGTCTACCGACAGTGGCCAATGCCAGGTGCCCCAGAGGGAGTGGACCGAACAGGCAATGATCAAGTGATCTCTCTCCTGCCATCCATCACCATTCTCTGACAAACAGAGGCTAGGGACACCATTCCTTACCCATCGTGGCTAATAGCCATTAATGGACTTAACCGCCATGAATTTATCCAGTTCTCTTTTAAACGCTGTTATAGTCCTAGCCTTCACAACTTCCTCAGGTAAGGCGTTCCACAAGTTGACTGTGCGCTGCATGAAGAAGAACTTCCTTGTATTTGTTTTAAACCTGCTGCCTATTAATTTCATTTGGTGACCCCTAGTTCTTGTATTATGGGAATAAGTAAGTAACTTTTCCTTATCCACTTTCTCCACATCACTCATGATTTTATATACCTCTATCATATCCCCCCTAGTCTCCTCTTTTCCAAGCTGAAGAGTCCTAACCTCTTTAATCTCTCCTCATATGGGACCCGTTCCAAACCCCTAATCATTTTAGTTGCCCTTTTCTGAACCTTTTCTAGTGCCAGTATATCTTTTTTGAGATGAGGAGACCACATCTGTACGCAGTATTAGAGATGTGGGCGTACCATCGATTTATATAAGGGCAATAATATAGTCTCAGTCTTATTCTCTATCTCCTTTTTAATGATCCCTAACATCCTGTTTGCTTTTTTGACTGCCTCTGCACACTGCGTGGACATTTTCAGAGAACTATCCACGATGACTCCAAGATCTTTTTCCTGACTTGTTGTAGCTAAATTAGCCCCCATCATATTGTGTGTGTGTATATATATATATATAGTTGGGGTTATTTTTTCCAATGTGCATTACTTTACATTTATCCACATTAAATTTCATTTGCCATTTTGTTGACCAATCACTTAGTTTTGTGAGATCTTTTTGAAGTTTGTCACAGTCTGCTTTGGTCTTAACTATCTTGAACAGTTTAGTAGCATCTGCAAACTTTGCCACCTCACTGTTTACCCCTTTCTCCAGATCATTTATGAATAAGTTGAATAGGATTGGTCCGAGGACTGACCCTTGGGGCACACCACTAGTTACCCCTCTCCATTCTGAGAATTTACCATTAATTCCTACCCTTTGTTCCCGGTCTTTTAACCAGTTCTCAATCCATTAAAGGACCTTCCCTTTTATCCCATGACAGCTTAATTTACGTAAGAGCCTTTGGTGAGGGACCGTGTCAAAGACTTTCTGGAAATCTAAGTACACTATGTCCACTGGATCCCCCTTGTCCACATGTTTGTTGACCCCTTCAAAGAACTCTAATAGATTAGTAAGACACGATTTCTCTTTACAGAAACCATGTTGACTATTGCTCAACAGTTTGTTTTTCTGTCTGACAATTTTATTCTTAACTATTGTTTCGACTAATTTGCCCGGTACCGACGTTAGACTTACCGGTCTGTAATTGCCGGGATCACCTCTAGAGCCCTTTTTTAAATATTGGCGTTACATTAGCTAACTTCCAGTCATTGGGTACGGAAGCCAATTTAAAGGACAGGTTACAAACCTTAGTTAATAGTTCCGCAACTTCACATTTGAGTTCTTTCAGAACTCTTGGGTGAATGCCATCTGGTCCCAGTGACTTGTTAATGTTAAGTTTATCAATTAATTCCAAAACCTCCTCTAGTGGCACTTCAATCTGTGACAGTTCCTCAGATTTGTCACCTACGAAAGCTGGCTCAGGTTTGGGAATCTCCCTAACATCCTCGGCCGTGAAGACTGAAGCAAAGAATCCATTTAGTTTCTCCGCAATTACTTTATCGTCTTTAAGCGCTCGTTTTATATCTCGATCATCAAGGGGCCCCACTGGTTGTTTAGCAGGCTTCCTGCTTCTAATGTACTTAAAAAACATTTTATTACCACCTTTGGAGTTTTTGGCTAGCCGTTCTTCAAACTCCTCTTTGGCTTTTCTTATTACATTCTTGCACTTAATTTGGCAGCGTTTATGCTCCTTTCTATTTGCCTCACTAGGATTTTACTTCCACTTTTTAAAGGAAGTCTTTTTATCTCTCACTGCTTCCTTTACATGGCTGTTAAGCCATGGTGGCTCTTTTTTATTTCTTTTACTGTGTTTCTTAATTTGGGGTATATATTGAAGGGTAATGGAGGAGTTGAGGGAGAGGAAAGTAATTGCTGGGAGGGAGCCTGGGTGTGAGCCTGGGTGTGAACTTGGATGGTTGTTGGGTATGGGTGGGAGAAGTATGGAACAGTTTTTGAGGGGTGGGGCGGAAGGGTTGTTAGGGAGTCTCCCCTGTGCAGACCCTCGCTGATCCCTAGCCTCTTTAATTCAATTAGGCACATCTGTCCCTGTCCCCATGTGTCCCTGAACTCCCACTCAGCCAGCCACCTCTCCCACCGTGAGCCTGCACCTTTCTGTCCCCCCACTAGCCCTTCTGAACCCCAGTCTGTAATTCTTCAGCAGTTCCATATGTTCCACCCTGTCCATCCTCCCATATCCCATGCTTTCTGACCTAGCCCCACAGGCAGGGCGCTTTGAGGACCAGAGCCTTTTCTCTTCCCTACCTGCAGCTGGGGCTGCTCCCACCCAGGAGCATCTGCTCTCTGTTCTGGCACCACAGCAGTCCCTGGTGGGCAAAAGGCGTAACTGCAGCACTTCTTGGCAGAATGTATTTTGTGCTGAGAAAAGAAAATTCTGCACTGCACATGATTTCTGTGCATGCGCAGTAGCACAGAATTCCCTCAGGAGCAGAGCGATGGTTCTTTTTGTTTTGTTTTGTGCCTCAGGAGTACTCTGCCACAAAGTAGTCTTCTGGTTTTGGTGTGTCTTGGCTTCTGTCATCAGCAGGAAACAGCTGAAAGAAAGTAGCCCCTGGTATTAGGTAACTCGTTTTTAATTTCCAGTGACTGAAGGTGAAGACTCCTCCACCTACAGACTCTGCAAAAATATGGCCCGACCTTTATGATTATATGCATGAGTCTGTTTTCCCATTGCCCATCGTTCCTTTTGTTAGCCAAAAAATAAGTCCATTGGTTATGTCTTTCTCCAGGCATAGTGGCTTCAAAATCAGCTAAGCCTTCCAAAAGAACTTCTCGAGGGTCAGGAAGTTCTGCCATTTTCTCAAAATTTCCTTTTGAGCTAGAAGAGGGCTCAGCCATGTCAGACGACAAAGTACAAACAGCCTATGCAAGACTTACTTCAGGATAGTGTCTTAAATTCCTTTTGTTCGTTGTGTGTGGAATTCGGTGCAGCTTTGTCTTTAGATGTCGTCTGTATTGGTTACTCTAATAGTTACTAAGGGCCTGACTCTTCCTTCAAAGGATTGCTCCTTTGGTGACAACTCTTGTGAGGGTGGGTCCTTCTGTGGTTTTTAATTTTCTTTCTGAGGCCTTGATCCTAGTGTGGTGGTGGTGCTTAAGACACAAACCGCCATGGTTCAAGAAGAAAAAGAATCTTCCTATGCCACTGGTTCAGTGCCCCCAGGGGGATGTGACTAATGCTCAAGTGGGAAGAAAAATGTAATCCTTTTTGAAGGGAAGATTGGATTCCATGATAGGTAAGTTCTTCTAGTGGGATGATCTTTCTGTCCCCGTTAAGCGGGCTCTTAGTCTAAAGATACCTTGCTGTAGGTGAAGAAGAATGGAAGTCCCATTTTAGAAAGCCATCAAAGTCTCGAAGGCATTCCCAGTCCATTGATGCCATTCAGGATGTGCTGTATGTGCAGATTGAATTGCCCTACTGTAACTCTAACAATGTTCTCGTGGAGCTATAATATACCCCATATGATCATGGAATAACATAAAACTACCCAAAGATTACAGGACTCTATATCCTGTTAGTAATGTTTAAATCCTGACTCTTTAGGTTTATCTTTTAAGGTGCTTTGGTGCTTTCCTGTTTTGCATCTTTTTCTTGCCTCTTAATATTGCAACTTTTACTTGTGCTCTGCACTCCCACACAAACTGCTGAGTAGCTGTTCAGACTGATAGAGTCTCTCTCTAACACACACTATTGGATGTCTTTTTAGGCTGGTATCTTTCACCTAACTTGATTTTAATTTGTTGTTGTTCTGTTTTAAGCTGATTAAGTTTGTTCTGCATGGATGTGAAGATGAGCTCATTTAGTTGAACTGGCAAACTTGTTAAAATATTTTTAATGGCAGTTACTTTGCTCCATTCTGCTGGAAAAACTAGTAAATATTGCTCTTTAAATACAACTACTGTTATTTTCTGTTGCTTTTTACATTGAGTAGGTATTCCTATATTGTTTAATGTCATCTGTGTATGTAAAGGTTTAGAGGTAAATTGTAAGGCGAAATTGCATTCCTGATTAGTGAAAGACTGCAACAAATGCTATATTTCAGTTCTGTATAACAAAGTGTGAATTTTAATGGATGAAGAAAGTAGCTCCAGAGTCCCTATTTGCATCAGTGTCTCTGTGGAAAGGGAGAAGGAAATCAATAGGAGGGTAAAGTTTTTATTGTGGTTTCACCACAATGGCTGTTAATCCAGCCTTTCCATAAACTCATTTTTGGAGCAATATATGTCTAACCTATTCCAAAAATAGCTGTTTGTGAGACACAAAATGCTTTAGCAGTTCACTAATATCAATCATTCCAATTTTAAAGCTGAGTGCTGAAACTTGAAATGACCTTTACACTATCCAACAAAAAGTGTCAAGGATTAAATGAGTTTCTTGTTACTGCTTATGCTTTTTGTATAATTGCCAAATCATACCAACCTTCTGGCAATTTACTAGCTTTTTGCATTGCTATTTACTTAGAAAACAGTGTACTACTAATAAATCTTTGTGCTTGGTGACGTAAAATAACTTATCCTCCTTTTTCTACAGATGCAAGTAGTAACCGAGTTAAAAACTGAACAAGACCCAAACTGCTCTGAAACTGATGCAGAAGGAGTGAGTCCTGCCCCTGTAGAATCTCAGACGCCAATGGATGCAGACAAGCAGGCCATTTACAGGTAGTATTATGGACTTTGGTTGTGTCTTTGAAGGGTAAAAAGTATAGTTTTAGGTGTTTTTTCTTTTTTTCTTTTAACTAGGCAGATTAAAACCAGATGAGCTGTAGTTTGCAAGTAAACAATGAGTAAGTTCAAATGAAATGGTTTCATTTTCAGACTCTTTACTTAAGGCAAAAAATTTCCCCAAATTTAGGATTCTGTTGCATGATCTTGAAGACTATTACGAAGTGCAGATATGTCAGTTATTAAAAACAGATATTCTTCTTCGAGTGCTTGCTCATATCCATTCCATTAGGTGTGTGCGCGCCGCGTGCACGATCGTCGGAAGATTTTTACCCTAGCAACACCGGCGGGTCGGCTGTGGAGCCCCCTAGAGTGGCGCCTTCATGGCGCTGAATATATACCCCAGCCGACCCGGCGCCCCCTCAGTTCCTTCTTACCGCCCCTGACGGTCGTTGGAACTGTGGAGCGCTGCTTAGCTGTTCTCCACTTTCCCTAGCTTTTCTTGTTGTATCATAGTTGTAGTTATAGTTATAGTTTTAGAGTTTGTTGTAAGTTAGTTAAGTAGTTTTAAAGTTGTTCTAAATAGTCCAGGGGGTTAAGGGGGTCGTCTCCCCCCTTTCTCCCCCGGCCGCGGGGCCGGGCTCATGCCCAACGCTCCCGGCTTCAAGCTGTGCGCCTCCTGCGCTAAACCTATGCCCACGAGCGACCCGCACGAATCTTGTCTGAAGTGCCTGGGAGAGTCACACCAGACAGACAAGTGTAAAATCTGTAAGGCCTTTCGTCCGAGAACGAAGAAGGAGCGGGACTTTCGGCTCAGGCAACTTCTGATGGAGGCGGCTCTTAGCCCGGACGCTCCTTCCACGAGCAAGGCCCCGGCACCTAGCACCTCGGTGCGCAGTGCCCCGGCGGCACCGGCTGCGACGACCACGCGAGTGGCGTCAGACAAGCCTCCCCGGCACCGGACCTCGTCGGCACCGCAGACACAGCAAGTGCCTCGGCGCCGGTCCTTATCCCCAGGGCACAAAAAAGCCCATAAGACGGGGACATCAGTGCCGAAGACGCCAGCTCCCCCAGTGTCGGGGGTAGAGCCGCGTCCACCGGTGGAGCAACGGAAACAGTTGCCTCCGGCACCGTCGACTCCGGCGCCGAGGCCGTTGAGTCCGGTGCAAATAGCGTCTCCCCCCAGGCCGGCGGTGATACAGTGCCTCCCGTCGACTCCAGAGACCTTCGCGGCGGCGAGAGACTTAATAGCTCTCACGGAGCCGGCACCGCCTCAGCCACCGGCACCGACTGCACCGTTGCCTCGCCCGGTCCAGTCGAGGGGGAAACCTGCTTTGATGCGCCCACCATCACAAGGGCTGGAACCTCGGCACCGGTCCAGGTCCCGAAGCAGGTCCCCACGCCGCTCGCAGTCCCGGCGCCGAATATCGTCTCGGCACCGGTCGTACTCGCGGCCAAGGTCTACTTCGCGGCACCGTTCTACGTCTCGGCACCGCTATGATCGTCGGCACCGATCAACGTCGAGACGTAGTTCTCGGCACCGCTACGGTCGGCGCTCGACGTCGAGGGGTCGCTCCCGGCACCGGGCATACTCCAGGTCCTCGTCGAGGTCTAGATCCGACTCCCGGCACCGACGAGGTCATCGGCACCGGTCGCGGTCCCGGCACCGATCGCCGGCACCGCGCAGAGATAGATCATCTCCGGACCGGCACCGTGCGGCACCGCAGCCCACCGGGATGGTTTCATCTCTCTCGGCACCGCCATGGCCGTCTAGATCGGTGTCTCGCTCCTCGGAGGACTTGTTGAGATCGGCATACCCCCCTCAAGGGCGCGCCGATGAACAAAATTTCGGCCACTGGCAGGAGATGGCAGAGGACCAATCTCATGGACCATCTCACTGGTCGTTTTGGACCCCGTGGGCATACCACCAAGAACAAGGGGCTCCAATACCATCGACCTCTCGCTCGGGTCACTCGGTTAGAAGGGCCCCAGAATCCACCATCTCTCGGCCTCCGCCAGGAGGCATGGAGGCTTCGGTGTCCACGCCACCCGACACCAGGGACCCAAGTGCAGGTGATGCCCCGGCCCAAGAGCAAGGGGATCAGGACCCCCCCTTGGATCCGGTACCACCGGAGGCATCCTCTTCCTCCTCTCCGGACGAGGCAGTGGCGGGCACTTCATGTACGGGTCCCCCTCCGATAGATCTTCGGGCTCACCAGGATCTCCTGCGTAGGATGGCCCGTAATATGGACCTGCACGCGGAGGAGATAGTGGAGGTGCACGACCCGATCGTGAACATCCTTGGAGCAGATGCCCCATCGAGGGTGGCGTTACCTCTGATCCGCACGATCCAATCGAATGCGGATACGATATGGCAAACTCCTGCCTCCATTCCACCCACAGCGAGAGGGGTGGAAAGAAAATACTTTGTCCCCTCTAAGGACTATGGGTACTTGTACACCCACCCCCAACCGTGCTCACTGGTGGTGGAATCAGTGAATGCACGAGAGCGCCACGGCCAGCAGGCTGCAGCGCCTAAATCAAAAGAGGCTAAGCGGCTCGACCTGTTTGGCCGTAAGGTCTACTCAGCCGGAGGGCTACAACTGAGAGCGGCGAACCAACAGGCGTTACTGAGCCGCTACAATTTCAACTCCTGGAACTCTATGGGGAAGTTTAAGGAGTTGATTCCCCAAGAGTCCAGGGAAGAGTTTGGAGCCATGGTAGAGGAGGGCAAGAAGGTGGCTCGGACCTCCTTGCAGGCCTCCTTGGACATTGCAGATTCAGCGGCGAGGACCCTGGCTTCGGGCATCGCTATGCGCAGGATCTCCTGGCTTCAGGTTTCGGGTTTGCCTCCGGAGCTGCAGCAAACCCTACAAGATCTGCCTTTTGAGGGGCATGGATTGTTCTCGGATAAGACGGACTCCCGCCTGCAGAGCCTCAAGGACTCGAGAACAATCATGCGCTCCCTGGGGATGCATGTTGTGGGCCCCCAGCGCAGGCCATTTAGGCCGCAACCTCAGCGCTTCTACCCCCCCCCGCCTCGTCAGAGACAAGACTCGGCCCGGAGGCGAGGGCGAGGTGGTAGAAGAAGGTGGACCGGCCCTCAACCCGGCCAGAACCAGGGGCCACCTCGACCACCTTCAGGCCCCAGGCAGAACTTTTGAAGGTGCGGTCGAGGACGGCGCCCCAGTCATCCCCCAGGATCCAGCCCCCTCCTTTCGGGATCGCCTCTCCCACTTCCACCGTGCTTGGTCCCTTATAACTTCGGACCGTTGGGTCCTCCGCACGGTGGAGAGGGGATACGCTATCCAGTTTTCTTCTACCCCCCCCTCCTCCCCCCCTTCCCCGTCCCTCTTCAGGGACCCTTCTCACGAGCAACTTCTTATACAGGAAGTTTCTACGCTCCTCGCTATGGGGGCCATAGAGGAGGTTCCAGTGGAATTAAGGGGCAGGGGATTCTACTCCCGTTATTTCCTCATCCCCAAGTCCAAAGGAGGTCTGCGACCCATCTTGGACTTGCGCGGACTCAACAAATTCGTAGTAAAGTTGAAGTTCCGCATGGTCTCTCTGGGGGCCATTATCCCTTCCCTCGATCCTGGAGACTGGTTTGCCGCCCTCGACATGAAAGACGCATACTTTCACATCGCAATTTACCCGCCTCACAGACGCTTCCTGCGATTCCTAGTAAACAAAGTGCACTATCAATTTGCAGTCCTTCCCTTCGGCCTATCCTCGGCCCCAAGAGTGTTCACGAAATGTATGGCTGTTGTGGCAGCGTACCTTCGTCGGCAAGGGATACAGGTGTTCCCGTACCTAGACGACTGGCTGGTACGCGGTCGTACCAAGGAACAAGTTCGCGCTCACATCCACATAATAGTGCGCACATTCAACAAGTTGGGTATCCTACTCAACAAGGACAAATCCACTCTAGAACCTACCCAGAGAATAGAATTCATCGGTGCGGTTCTAGACTCCAGACGCGCACAAGCCGTCCTGCCAGACAATCGCTTTTGCACCATCACGAGCCTCGTCCAGGGACTCAAGGCCTTCCCAACTACCACGGTGAGGTCGTGCCTTACCCTCCTGGGTCACATGGCTTCATGCACGTACGTAACCAGGCATGCCAGACTTCGGCTTCGCCCACTCCAGACCTGGGTGTCATCAATATACCGCCCACATCGGGACACCCTGAATATGGTGGTCACAATCCCGAACTCGGTCCTGACCTCCCTCACATGGTGGCTAGATCACAATGTGGTTTGCGAGGGGATGCCGTTTCACGCCCCACAACCCTCTCTGCACCTGGTCACAGACGCTTCATCTCTGGGTTGGGGCGCCCATCTCAACGAGCACCATACCCAGGGCCTGTGGACTGCACCTCAGCTAGCCCTACACATCAATGTTCGGGAACTGATGGCGGTGCGCCTGGCGTGCCAGGCATTTCTCAATCTCCTACGTGGCCGCTGTGTGTTAGTTCTCACCGACAACACCACGGCCATGTTTTACATCAACAAGCAAGGAGGAGCACGTTCGTCAATTCTATGCCAAGAGGCCATTCGCCTGTGGGACTTCTGCATCGCCCACTCAATCCATCTCACGGCATCGTTCCTCCCTGGAGTCCAGAATACTCTGGCGGACCGGCTCAGCAGGTCCTTTCAAACGCACGAGTGGTCTATCCGTCCGGACATTATACATTCCGTCTTCCAGAAGTGGGGGTTTCCCCACATAGACCTGTTTGCATCTCGAGACAACAGGAAGTGCCACGTGTTCTGCTCCCTGCAAGGTCGAGCTCCGGGCTCCCTCTCGGATGCGTTTCTCCTTCCCTGGAAAGACCACCTGTTTTATGCCTTCCCTCCGTTTCCTCTGGTCCACAAGGTACTGCTCAAATTGCGCAGAGACCAGGCACAGGTAATTCTGATCGCTCCAGCGTGGCCGAGACAACATTGGTACACCACGCTGTTGGAACTCTCGGTTCGGACACCGATCCCGCTTCCATTGTATCCGGATCTCATCACGCAGAACCACGGCCGGTTGCGTCACCCCGACCTGCAATCACTCCACCTCACGGCGTGGCTGCTCCATGGTTCACCCAGGCAGAGCAACAGTGTTCTCACTCTGTCCAACAGATTCTGCTGAGCAGTAGGAAGCCCTCAACACGGACCACATACTTGGCCAAGTGGAAGCGGTTCTCCTGTTGGTGCGAACAGCGAGCCACGTCCCCGTTGCACGCACCTATCCCTCTCATTTTGGAATATCTCCTCTCCCTAAAACAGCAAGGGTTGGCGATATCTTCAATTAGAGTTCACCTGGCCGCTATATCGGCCTTCCATCCAGGGGAACTCGCGTCCTCGGTATTCTCTAACCCGATGGTCGTTAGATTCCTCAAGGGCTTAGACCGGACGTACCCACAACAACGTCAGCCCGTTCCGACGTGGGACCTCAACCTGGTTCTCTCCAAGCTCACAGGTCCTCCATTCGAGCCACTGGCCACCTGTTCACTTCTGTACCTGTCCTGGAAGACAGCCTTCCTCGTAGCCATCACCTCAGCAAGGCGCGTTTCTGAACTCAGGGCGCTTACATCCGAGCCCCCTTACACAGTTTTCCACAAGGATAAAGTGCAGCTTCGTCCACATCCTGCCTTTCTCCCTAAGGTGGTTTCTCCTTTTCATATCAACCAGGATATATTTCTCCCGGTCTTTCATCCTAAACCACATGCTACTCGCCAGGATCAACGTTTGCATTCTCTGGACGTACGCAGGGCCCTGGCTTTCTATATTGACCGCACAAGGCACTTTAGAAAGACGACGCAACTCTTCGTTGCAGTGGCCGACCGAATGAAAGGCTCACCGGTCTCCTCACAACGCCTATCCTCCTGGATTACGTCTTGCATCCGGACTTGCTATGACCTGGCAGGTGTCTCAGCACCGCACCTCACCGCTCACTCCACGAGGGCCCAAGCTTCCTCGACGGCTTTCCTGGCGCAAGTTCCGATACAGGACATTTGTAGAGCTGCGGTTTGGTCGTCAGTCCACACATTTACAGAACACTATGCACTAGTGCAGCAGTCCAGGGACGATGCTGCCTTCGGATCAGCAGTTTTGCACACAGCAATGTCTCACTCCGACCCCACCACCTGAGTTGGGCTTGGGAGTCACCTAATGGAATGGATATGAGCAAGCACTCGAAGAAGAAAAGACGGTTACTCACCGTTGTAACTGTTGTTCTTCGAGATGTGTTGCTCATATCCATTCCAAACCCGCCCTCCGTCCCCACTGTCGGAGTAGCCGGCAAGAAGGAACTGAGGGGGCGCCGGGTCGGCTGGGGTATATATTCAGCGCCATGAAGGCGCCACTCTAGGGGGCTCCACAGCCGACCCGCCGGTGTTGCTAGGGTAAAAATCTTCCGACGATCGTGCACGCGGCGCGCACACACCTAATGGAATGGATATGAGCAACACATCTCGAAGAACAACAGTTACAACGGTGAGTAACCGTCTTTTGCTATAGCTGTAATGGGCATCAAGCTTAAGTTAGCAATAGTGTTTTGTTTAGGCTATTGAGGAATAGTGACTTGAACTCATACTGTCCCATTATATTTTATATGTTAGAATTAGCTTCAATAGTATCTGAGGCCTTTCCTCATTTATTTTATTTTTGTGATCAACCAAACCTGTACCACTTTTCCTTTAGGCTAAAAATAAATAAATAAAAATGTGCCTTTTCTCACAACTCTATAATACAAAAATACTTATCTTAGCACTTTTCATTTGAAGATATTAATCACATGTATAAACTGCAAAGTGAGGGTGTAATTGTAGAACAGATAGGCATACCTGTGTTAGCTTTAATTTAGCTAGTGTGGGTAACAATAGCAGTGTACACATAGTGGCGAGGACTTTAGTATGTGCTATCAAACAGAGTACAAGCCCTCCATGGACCCTAGGCATGTACTGTACTTTGGTTGGTAGCCCATTCTGAAACCTGTGCTGCTATGAGTACACTGCTATTGTGACCTGTGCTAGCTAAATTAAAACATGTATGCCTACCCATGCTACAATCACATCTTCACTTTGCAGTGTAGACATACCAAAAGTGCTTTACAAAGGCACTGTTATTGCCAGTTTACACATGGGGAAATGACACATAAGGAGGGTAAGTGACTTGGCCAAGATCACAAAATGAGTTAATGGTAGAATCATCTTAGTCCTGATCTGAGCCAAGTTAGCTAATTTCACAATGAGTCTCTCAAAATACAGGCCGTTCTCAGTTGTACCAAACCATAAGGTGATTTTGTTATATTGAAATGGGGCACATATTGGAGACCAAATGGATGCTATCAGGCTTATTTTTTTGTAATTTAAATCTGGTTTCATTCTTTGTGTCAGTGCTAATCCATTACACATTTGTACTAATACATAACCTTCTAACTAACTTACAATTAATAAAATGGCATTTCAGAGCTTCATAACTGCAATTATGATATCTTCTTATCAATGTCCAATTAAATAGTCATGCTTTATTATACAGCTTTAGTTGTGTCTAAATCTTATACAGTTTTACTTTTTTTTTTATAATTCACATAGATTTTTGGCTAATATTGTCAGTTGTGTGTTGTATATAATCTTTTCATAAAACTTACAGAATTGCTTTTCTGGATGAATGGTGGTTAGGTTTTTACTTTTTGGATACCTAACATTATAAAGTAGGAAATATAAAGTAAAAAAATATTTATTCAGACCTGATTTTATTATTTATTTATTCCTAGGCACCCACTGTTTCCATTGTTAGCACTATTATTTGAAAAATGTGAACAATCTACACAGGGCTCAGAAGGCACTACCTCTGCTAGTTTTGATGTAGATATTGAAAATTTTGTAAGGAAGCAGGAGAAGGAAGGAAAACCCTTTTTTTGTGAAGATCCAGAAACTGATAATTTAGTAAGTATAAAGCATTTTTATGAAGCAAATGACACTTCTCCCTCTTATTCCCAATTACTTCTCTCAACTGTTGCTCTCGGTAGATTCCCAAATCTTTTGATCCTACGATGGTGGATTGTTAATATTGCAAGTACTGAATTCTGAAACTAAAGATCAGAAAAAGTCTGTAAACTTAGTTTGTCTTTTTATCCTTTTTTTCTTATCTACAAACATCTGTTGCATCCTTCATTTTGACCACCTGCCTCACATTTTTCAAAAGTTGTTTCCAATATGTGCTCCTAAAACAGCTGAGGTTGACATTATATTTAGAGATGAGTTAAGACACATACCCACTACAATCCAGTTGACTGTACAGAGTAGTTTCTCAGAAGGCAATCAGATAATTTTTGTTCACTGTTCTATAGATCTTATCTAGTCAGATTTTCCTGTGGTGTGTTTTTTGCCTGATGCATCTGCATTGTCTGAGGGAGGAAAGGTTAGAAAATTTGTCCACTAACTTTTATACATAAAAAGAAGTCTGAGGCCTGGTATGCAATAGGAATATAAGGAAATAAAAAAAAAAAAATTCAAGTAGAACAGTTTGTGTTGAATGATAAATCAGTTTGAGACAGCATTTCTAAATGATACTCAGTTTGGTATTTTGGGCCTACGTAAAAAACTGTTCAAATGGAGAGTCCTATAAGGTTGTGTCTGTTTTGTAGTAGGGTTACCATTCGTCCGGATTTACCCGGACATGTCCTCCTTTTTGTGCTAAAAATAGCGTCCGGGGGGAATTTGTAAATCACTCAAAATGTCCGGGATTTCCCCCCTCCCTGGCAGAGCAGAGCGAGCGGCTGGGAGGGCTGCAGGAAAGTCACAGGCTGGACTCCGGAGCAGCTGTAGAGGAGCTCCTCCCCCCCTGCATTCTGAGCCGGCAGCTCCTCCTCCCTTGCAGCCCAGTGTCCTGCTCCAGCAGCACTGTGCAGGGCCAGGGACCGGGTTGTGTGTTGTGCTGGGGAGCGCAGCCACGTGTCCGGCTCGCACAGAGCCCAACACCCTGTTCTGAGCAGCAGGGTAAGGGGGCCAGGGGGCAGAAGAAGGGGCAGGGAGGTTCTGGAGGCGGCAGTCAAGAAACGGGGGGGGTCGGGAGTTCGGGGGGGGCTTTTGGGGGGGAGTGGAGAAAGTTTTGGGCAGTCAGAGTACAGGTAGGGGGTGGGGTTCTGGAGGGCAGTTAGGAGCAGGGATCCCAGGAGGGGGCAGTCAGGGGACAAGGAACAGGGAGGCTTAGGTAGGGGGTGGGGTTCTGGAGGGCAGTTAGGAGCAGGGATCCCAGGAGGGGGCAGTCAGGGGACAAGGAACAGGGAGGCTTAGGTAGGGGGTGGGGTTCTGGAGGGCAGTTAGGAGCAGGGGTCCCAGGAGGGGGCAGTCAGGGGACAAGGAGCGGGGGGGGGGCCTGGGAGTTCTGGCGGGGGAGCTGTCAGGGGGCAGGAGTGGGGAGAGGGATCGGAGCAGTCAGGGGACAGGGAGCAGAGGGGTTTAGATGGGTTGGGAGTTCTGGGGGGGGCTGTCAGGGGGTGGGGAGTGGTTGGATGGGGCGTGGGAGTCCCAGGGGTCTGTCTGGGGGTGGGGGTGTGGATAAGGGTTGGGGCAGTCAGGGGACAAGAGGCAGGGAGGCTTAGATAGGGGGTGGAGTCCTGGGGGGCAGTTAGGGGCAGGGGTCCCAGGAGGGGGCAGTCAGGGGACAAGGAACGGGGGGAGGGTTGGGGGTTCTGGGGGGGCGGGAAGTGGGAGGGGCAGGGGCGGGGCTAGGGCGGGGCTCCTCCCGTCCTCTTTTTTGCTTGCTGAAATATGGTAACCCTATTTTGTAGCAATAAATGGAATTCTGCCATTTCAGACAAGGCAGAGAGAAGGAACTTCAAATTAGGTAGCTGATGAGTACTTGCAGGTAGAGGATCAAAGATTCAGTACCTCTGAAGTCCCAGTTGCTCAGAAGAAGCCTACCAAAAGAGCATTCCAACTTACACGGAAAGAACTCACTGTCTGGTCCAAAAAGGCCAATGTGGCTCTTTTGACATGCATCACACTAAGAATGTTTGACTACCTTATATTTATGTTAGAGTGAGAGATCTTTTCTCTGTGTTCTACCTAGGTTGGTGAGTCCTGCTAGCTTCTCACACACACGTCAAGCCCAGTAAAGGCCCTTCTCCATAAATTCAACCTCAGAAATCTGTCTTAGTACATCTTGCATTGCTATTTCTTGGTAGGGTTATGATTTCAGTGTTTTTAACCATGAGTGTCAAAAGAATGTTGGCTTGGGCTTTATGGCATCCACACAGAGTTCTAGACCTATTTTTACAAGGTATTATTGCTTGAAGTCCGCCTCATTGAACCTGTTGAAAGCAGGCAATAAAGATTATTGTATTGCCTTTTGATCAAGATATATTTTACTTTGTTTTTGTTTTTTTCACTCTGTTACAGTATATTTATATTCTTCCTACATTGTTGCAAGTTCTGTATTTTTACAAACACAGCCTTGGAGTGTTAGAGACTCAGAGTAGGGATCTATTATGTATCTTTGGAGAAAAGATAGTTTCCTATCCTTAGTTTTCTAAAAGTGTGTGCATAACTATATTTTAAAGATTAAAAGACTGTAAACAAAGATTAATGATAAATGACAATAGATTGAATTGGGGAAGGTGTCTATTGGGATGCCCACAAAGGCTGGTGTTAACATTTTTAGCGGTCTTGAAGAATCAGTAAACATGTTTTTGTTTATTAATTTAACGAAATTGGGAAACAAGTCAGGGCAGAAGAATGTTGTAATAGAAAGGGACTTAGAAAGATTAAAAACATGCAGTTAATAACTTGGGGGAAGGGAATAGTGAGAGACACAAGTCAATACATCTGGGGAAAACTTAAATTCTTATTTTTGGGTTAAACAGATGGGAGAAACCTAAGTTGTTTGGAAGTGACAGAGAGGTGATATCAAGGTGATAGTGACAGAGGGGTGACAGCAAATTAGACATGAGTGTACATAGTTGCCAAAACCCAAAAATCAATTTTGGCTACATATAGAAAGACATGATATCGTGGAGCAGGGAGGTAGGTAATAGTTCTTATCTATATGGCACTTGTGTGACTGTGGTTGAAATACTGAGTTTCTTTCCGGGTACAAGACCCGAAAGGTATCGACAAACTGGAAGGAATTCAGAAAGGATCATCAGAAACTATCGGGGATTGGAGGGAGTGAAGTATGAGGTAACATTGAAAGGGCTTGATACATATTTAAATTAAGCTACTTGGAGGGAGAGGAAGACAATGTGCTGTACTGAAAAGGTTACAGTAGGCTTACTTGCAGATTATATACATTTGAGGTGCAGAGAAGAGCCCATGGTGGAGGGCAACTCCATGACTGGACTTGAATGAAAGGGAGATAGATAGCTGAGGATATTTCCATTGTCAAGTAGAAAGTTTGTTTTGGTGACTTCTAACTGAACAGAGTTAAACTGGAAAACCCAGTTTTTGTTCAAGAAAGATGGAGAAGCAGTTAAGGAGTTAGTGAAATATTTACATTATATTCATTTATAGGCCTTTCAATGGCACTCCTCTGTAGTCTGAGTACCCCAGAGGCATTTAATGCATAATCAACACCTATGTGAGGTGGAGAGATCTTACTATCTCCATTTTGCAGATGAAGAACTGAAGCACAGAGATTCAGTGGTTTGTCCAAGGTCCCAACTAGGAAGAGAATTCAGAACTCCTGAGTTCCAGTCTAGTGTTTCAACCATGAGACCTTTGTATCTCTCTAATGGAGAGGCAAAGTTTGGTGTAATTTACATAAGAAAAGGTCATTGATATTGTAAAATAATTTGTCCAAACAAAAAAAGACAAAATGTGTTTGTATCCTATAACCGTTCTGTGGCTAAATCCTGTAGTAGAGTGGCTGTTGCCACCATAGACAAAAATAATGGACAGAATGTGGAAGAGAGAAAATAAACCAGGTCCTTCCACAGGCTTTTTGAAAGCTGCAAGCAGCAGGGGCACATGGTGTTTGTTCATTTTAACTGGAATGTTAATGACCCAGTGAAGTCTTGTGAAGTACTCATACCACTATATTATCATAAATGTTGGTAATAATAATAACTGCTTCATTAACAGCTATAATAATATATTCTCTCCCATCATATGGAAAGTGTAGCCAAGCCAGTGGAAAACACTGCAGGTTTACTGACATTCTGTAAGACCCACCACATTGCTACCACCATTTTAGATTCCCCTTGAAAAGAAAGAACCCCGCTGCAGACATTTCACACCTTCAAATTGTTTTCAATTAAAATATCTTGTTTAAATATGAGGTTCATTGTCAAAGGGAGAAACACATTTAATGGTTTTAAATAGTCATAAAGATTTCTTTCTGAGAAAGATTGCAGCCATTATTTCAGATTCAGTCATCTTTGAAGTATGAGTCACATGGTACATGATCTTGTGAGTTTGTCATTTGATAACATGACAGAACTGTAAGCAGAATTCCCTAAACAGATCATTGGTTTTAGAGTCATTTTTAAGTTCATGATCCTAGTATATTGACTGGCAGGAATTCTTATAGTATTAGAATTGAGGGACAGCTCTTCTCTTTCCTCACTTCTACCAGTTTATTAGCCTGTAGTACCTCTGTCAGTTCTTTCAGGACTGACAGCAAAGGAGTGCCTGACTGCTGCTGCTCTTAAATCAGCCACAGCTTTTGGCTGGCATCTTAGCATTTCCTGTGGGGTATTTTTTTTTTCAGACTTCTATTAATCTGCCTTAGATTCTGTCATCAAAATAAGTAAAAATGAAAGTCATTTTATTCTGCATGAAATAGATCAGATGATACTGCCTCAAGGTATTTTTAACTTTTTGATTATTAACAAAGACACTGTTTTCCTTTGTCCTCCCTCCTGGTTTCTTTTGAGAGGAATAATCAAAATCTTTAAAGCTCTTTGCCCATAGATCATGTGGACTTGTTTATGTCTACTGCAAATACCTTAGATAGGTTCTCTATGGTATGTCTGTTAGCCATACTCCTCCCCTATTTGGGAGCTTTCCACTACGTTATAATTAAGAAATGACACCTTTGACCAGTGTAACCTCTTCCCCCACCTGTTGGTATTATTGGACATTCTGGATTGTTCACACGTCAATATACAGTCCAGTCAGTCAAGGGCACCAAAGAAATGAGCAGAAGAGTTCGTCCCCAAGAGCCAACCAGACACAGGGTTCTTATGTCAACCCTCCTTGAATTATTGGTGCTCCCACAAGGAGGCTTGCAACTGGTTGCAATGGCAGTCTTTCCTCCCTTATAACTTTTACAAATATATATTTATATATCCAGGTGGAGTGGGATCCTTAATTACAAGGTTGATTTCTCCTCCTCCTTCCCCCTGCCCCCCAGCTTCTCTTCTTCTGTCTTTGGCCCCAGCTCATCCAGGCAAAGAAGACAGGCACCAACAGAGTGGGCCACACAATTGCAAGACTCCCTTCCCTCCAGTCCAGGCCCCGTTGCATTTCCTGTGGACACATAAACATGTTGGGGGTAAATACGAGCTCAATAGTACACTGTCACCTTGGAACAAGAGCTGAATTAGGAAGAGCCATGCATTTCAGTATTGATTTTAAAAAAGCCACATATTTTAGTACCAACAGACGAAGAGCCATGAGCTTGGCCAAGGTGAAAAAGCTTTCTTTTTACTTTTGAGGGGGGGGCGGGGGAGAGAACAGCTTTCAGAATTTAGACTTAATGGACAGCAGGTTTAAAACAAACAAAAGGAAGTATTTCTTCACACGGTGCACAGTCAACCTGTGGAACTCCTTGCCAGAGGATGTTGTGAAGGCCAAGACTATAACGGGGTTTAAAAAATAATTCGATAAATTCATGGAGGATAGGTCCATCAATGGTTATTAGTCAGGATGGGCAGGGACGGTGTCCCTAGCCTCGGTTTGCCAGAAGCTGGGAATGAGCAACAAGGGATGGATCACTTGATGATTACCTGTTTTGTTCATTCTCTCTGGGGCACCTGGCATTGGCTACTGTCGGAAGACAGGATATTGGGCTAGATGGACCTTTGGTCTGACCCAATATGGCCGTTCTTATGACTTACTCAGTGTTGCTTCAAGGACTGTTCTGAGGTCACAGTAGCGCCACAATAATTGGGATACTGTGACCATGGTCCTCAGCAAACCCATATGGCTCAAGGGCAGCACAGAGGCTAATTCACTAATTGCAGGATATTCTGAGCAATCATAAAGGATGGTCTGGGAGTCTCCCATGGATCAGTAACAGAACTCTACAGGTGATTCATCTGTCTCATACACCTAAACTGGCTGAGATGCTCCCCAAAAAAGGGGTTGATCAAGTGTACATGGCCTCTAAAGAGTGGTTTGCCAACATGGCACAGATCTTTTGGGAATGAAACCGTTTGGCTAAAATGGGAGTGGATTGTGAGCTTTATTGGGTTGCAGAATCTTAAAGCACAGTGATTCAGCAGTTTTTAGTAAATTTTAGTCATTTTGATGACTTCCTATTACTTTGATCCTATGGGGACTACTCACTTCTTAAGTGAGCTGATGGATTCCTGCATTAATGCTATGCAAAAGATTTCAGCATGCGAAACTCCAGCAGAATTTACTTGAAATATCTCTAAGGACCACCTTAGTGCACCTGTAGTTGAGAATGACATCTAAATTCAAATAATCAGACAGTGCTGAAATTTAATTGAGAGGATTCAGTTCCTCCATGCTGCACCCAATTGAATCAACTGGCATAGTATCCTAAAGGGTGCCACTCCGAACATTGTCTCATACAAAGACCATTGAAATCAGTGGAAAGACTCCCATTGACTTCAGTGGACTTTGGATCAGGCCCCAGTGAATAACTCTGAAGTAATCTATCCTAGAGAAGATACACATTAGTAATTGTATTCTGTTCATGCTAGATGCAGTGTAATGTAATGGTACAACCATTGTCAGCATTAGGTAATGAGATTTCTTTATTGGGTCAGTACTAAGAATGCCACAGGGGCTTACCAATGAGACTTGTTAGCAGTATGTTTTGCGAGTTCTGTTGTTACAGATATTACCAAGCAGAGTATTTAGAGTAGCTCAGATCACCCAGAGTAGTGAAAAGGCTATCTGGCAACATTTAAAAAGAAGACTTAACAAATTAGCAGTTTAACATTATCAACTTCTTTTTACACCTATTTGAATTGATCCAGAGAATTAAAGATGAGTTAGAATCATCAGTTGGTTGCATTACTCAGAAGTGCACACTATCAGTTTTCAAAGGCAACACTGAGGTGTATGTGCATTCTTTTGTAACATAATCTTTGATGTGTCTGCTGACCCCAAGGTATTGAGGTGGCCTCCTGCGAGTAGTGTGTCTGACTATATTTCCCAATATATCCCTGTGGGGGACATATGGAGGTGGTGTTGCTAATCCAGGCAGTTATTTATCATATGAGAAGTAGCATAGAAACTCAGAGCAGTCCATGTTTCCTTTATCAGATTTATGGTATTATTTAGAGGCAAGGAGAGACTTTCCATAGGAAAAGTGATCTTGAGACAAATAAAAGGGTTATGGTAAAGGTGGACAAAATAATGAATAATATATAGAAGATAAATCTGCGCACTCCTGTTTATTCTTTCTCATAATACAAGAGTAAGGGATTTGCAGTGCAATTTAAAGGCAACACATTTAAGGCTGATTTTAAAAAATAATTTTCACACAACATGTGGAATTCATTGTCATTGAAGCCAAACTTAATAGACATCAAAGGATTAGACTCTCATTGAAGTCAATGGGAGTCTTTCCATTGACTTTAATGGACTTTGGTTTAGATTCAGTACAGTCGCAACAGACACAATGCAATTTTTTAGAAGAACAATAAACCCTCATCTTTTAGTGCATAAGCCAATCTGATAGGATATCTGATGAGATAGCGGAGAGTCAGAAGGAAACTTCTTCTATGGGCAGTTTATTTTATAACTGTCCTGCTACTTCAGAGGAGGTTGAAAGAAACCTTGTATCTGGTACTGGCCACTTTCACTGAAAGGATATTGAAGTAAATGGACAAAGGATCTGTATGGCATAGGCATTCCTTTAGTCCTATTCCCTGTTTTGTAGTATATGCCTGGATTTGCTTAAAACAATATCAATGTACTTTTTACTGTCTGGTACCTATGGACAAATTATTCTGCTTACTGGATTTAACCATTAGTGGATGTTCCAGATTTGTTTCTGCAACTGGAAAGACAATATCAGATGACTATTGACACCCATAATTAGGTGGCATGTAATAGTCAGTCATGCTGGGGGAAAAGAATTCTAATGCTTTGTCCACAGGAAATTAAGACTGCAGATGTACTTATTACATGCAAAAACGTGCACATCCCAATTTTCAGGCTGTGGTCTCTTTCTCTCAAGCGAATTAAAATGAAATATTATTTTTGCTGCAGTTGTCTGGAAGCATTTCTCTATAGTCTGTTCTGTTTTGGACTATTGTGCTAGAATTTTATTTTTATTCTTTTGTTTTTAGTGTGTCTAGCTCTCACTTTATCTTACATTAGTTTTGTCCTTGCTTTAATGTTAATTACAGTATCACCACTAATCTGAGACCGAGGGTCAGAACTGAGGCAAGGTAACTTATTTCAAACAAGTAAAAGTTTTGATACCTAGGTAATACTATGGGTACTGTCCATCTGATCCTATAGATTAGCATTAGTCAAGCCCTCCAGTGAATGCTACCTAACTGTTGTATGCTCATTGTGACTTTGTCCATGAATGTGTTTTGTTCCTGGTCCTCCTTCAAGCCAGTAGAGAATAGTTTGGTGAGGCTAAAAAAAGTTTATATTTAGGCTGTTTACTTGTAGCTACATCAAGTCTTGTTTTGCCACTGGTTGTTTTTGTTTTAAAGTTCTTTGTGCAAAACCCATGTTCTACCATTGCGGCATTACAGGACAATTTTTAATAATACTTCCCCCAAGAACAATATACCCTTAAAAGCAGGTGACCTGCTGGTTAAACACTTTGTTAAATATGCATGTTCATGATCATTTATATGGGATTTGGTGGTATTTAAACACAATTTTAAAGGCAACCGCTGGAAGAGGGCATTGGTCTAGAAGATTGTCTATTGTATACTTTCATAATGGCACGGTGCTTTTTTTTTTATCACTAGGACTCTGTGTGGTCAAAATATTGAAATCTGGTGAATGTGCATTCATATTTTAAATAACACTTTGAGCACATGGATCTGATTTTTCTGCAGCTTTTCTTTTAAAGACTCAGAAGCATTTGCCATCCCTACAGATAAGGTTTTGGACCGAAGGGCTAGGATTGCCTTTCATTGCTGTGAGTTCCGACATACCGCTTTCTAGATTTGCTAAAACTTCATACAAGAAAGAGATCCTCTCCTTGAAGAGTAAGAAAAACTTCAGGCACAATGTAGGCTGCATCCATCATGGAAAACAATGTGCGCACAAATTTGCCTATCTTGATCTCCTTAAGATGCCCTTAAGTAAGGTTACTTCAGCCCCTTAGCTTAGTTTCTGCAATATGTAGCAAAGTGGGTGACTGTTAAATGATCCTTTTTGATCACTGGCTTCAGTGCTCTGGCCAAATCAAAGTACATGGTGAATATGTCCAAAATAGTGCACAAAAGAAATCCAAACTTTATAGAATAAGGAGGATCTTTTTTGAGATCCAGAATAGCAAGTCAGTATTGTGGATGATGTACTTTACAACAGCCAGCCAAGGAGTATTGTGCCTAAATAGTAATTAAGTAATTAAGGAAATCATCTGCAAACACTTGGAAGGTGGTAAGGTGATAGGGAACAGCCAGCATGGATTTGTAAAGAACAAATCGTGTCAAACCAATCTGATAGCTTTCTTCGATAGGATAACGAGTCTTGTGGATAAGGGAGGAGCTGTGGATGTGGTATACGTAGACTTTAGTAAGGCATTTGATACGGTCTCGCATGATATTCTTATCAATAAGCTAGGCAAATACAATTTAGATGGGGCTACTGTAAGGTGGGTGCATAACTGGCTGGATAACCGTACTCAGAGAGTTGTTATTAATGGTTCCCAATCCTGCTGGAAAGGCATAACAAGTGGGGTTCCGCAGGGGTCTGTTTTGGGAACGGCTCTGTTCAATATCTTCATCAACGACTTAGATATTGGCATAGAAAGTACGCTTATTAAGTTTGCGGATGATACCAAACTGGGAGGGATTGCAACTGCTTTGGAGGACAGGGTCATAATTCAAAATGATCTGGACAAATTGGAGAAATGGGCTGAGGTAAACAGGATGAAGTTTAACAAAGACAAATGCAAAGTGCTCCACTTAGGAAGAAAAAATCAGTTTCACACATACAGAATGGGAAGAGACTGTCTAGGAAGGAGTACGGCAGAAAGGGATCTAGGGGTTATAGTGGACCACAAGCTAAATATGAGTCAACAGTGTGATGCTATTGCAAAAAAAGCAAACATGATTCTGGGATGTATTAACAGGTGTGTTGTGAGCAAGACACGAGAAGTCATTCTTCCGCTCTACTCTGCTCTGGTTAGGCCTCAGCTGGAGTATTGTGTCCAGTTCTGGGCACCGCATTTCAAGAAAGATGTGGAGAAATTGGAAAGGGTCCAGAGAAGAGCAACAAGAATGATTAAAGGTCTTGAGAACATGACCTATAAAGGAAGGCTGAAGGAATTGGGTTTGTTTAGTTTGGAAAAGAGAAGACTGAGAGGGGACATGATAGCAGTTTTCAGGTATCTAAAAGGGTGTCATAAGGAGGAGGGAGAAAACTTGTTCACCTTAGCCTCTAAGGATAGAACAAGAAGCAATGGGCTTAAACTGCAGCAAGGGAGGTCTAGGTTGGACATTAGGAAAAAGTTCCTAACTGTCAGGGTGGTTAAACACTGGAATAAATTGCCTAGGGAGGTTGTGGAATCTCCATCTCTGGAGATATTTAAGAGTAGGTTAGATAAATGTCTATCAGGGATGGTCTAGACGGTATTTGGTCCTGCCATGCGGGCAGGGGACTGGACTCGATGACCTCTCGAGGTCCCTTCCAGTCCTAGAATCTATGAATCTCTCTTATCAGAAAGCTTCTCATGTTTTCTGCAAATTACACAGAATATTTAATCTTTCTGACATGAACTACATCTATAGTAGCTTTTAATTAATTCTGGAAATTGCATTTAACTCTAAGTATTTCATTTTTCTTATGTGTCATGTGCTTTATTCTTTCTTGGCCCAGGACCTCCAATATTGCGCTCTGCTGATGATGGTTTTTTACCCCAAAACCCAGCAGTGTGGTTCAATGTCTTCCAGACACTTTTCAGATTTGTTTAAAATTAGGTGCGTAGATAGTCTTTACACAAATGTTTCTTAAGCATGTAGTGTGTAAATCAAGGATTGCTGTGAAAAATCAGACTACCTGTCCTTAGTAGCAGTAAATTTGCAGTTTGAAGGCTGCAACAAAGTATTAGAGAGAGATCATCTCCATTCTAAATAAAATCAAATTGTGTTTAGCAGCAGCAAGTAATGAAATTTTTAGTTAGTTTGAGTAAACGATAAACTCTGTGGAGACGGGGCAGACTTTGTTAGGTACATATAGTGCTTAGCAAAATGGTGTCAATCTCTGATTGAGGCCTCTAGTGCTGCTACAATATAAATAATAATACGCAGCCTACTTTGGCTTGGCTGAAATGATAAACCGTGGCTTCCCTTTTTGGCAAAGATACCTGACTGTCTTTGAACTACCTGACTGCAGCAGACCTCTGATCAGAGCACTTAAATCCAACACATTATCCTCAGATATGCTCAGTAGTGTGCCTTTTCTCTTATATCAGCCCCTTTCCCCAAAGCATTGCATAGCTGGCTGACAGCAGCGAGGCCCATCCCTCTGCCCAGCATCTCCTCCCCTCCACTCTCACTGGTAGCTCAGTGTTGCTGCTCCTCTCTGTCCCTGCTCTTGAGGCAACTTAGTTCTTTCTGCTCCCCTTTCCCATCCACTCTGTCCTCTGACGATGGTCTATGTTGCTGTGTCTGATGTCATTCTGGCTCTCCTAATGTCCTTGTTTGGTGAACAGGAAGTCTGATGCTTTTACTTGCCCAGATAACAATTCAACTTGTCTAAGGCTACATCTACACTACAGGGGGAGTCGATTTAAGAAACGCAAATTCAGCTACGTGAATAGCGTAGCTGAATTCGACGTATCGCAGCCGACTTACCCCGCTGTGAGGACAGCGGCAAAATCGACCTCTGCGGCTTCCTGTCGACGGCGCTTACTCCACCAGTGGAGGTGGGAGTAAGAGCGTCGATTTGGGGATCGATTGTCGCGTCCCAACGGGACGCGATAAATCGATCCCCGAGAGGTCAATTTCTACCCGCCGATTCAGGCGGGTAGTGTAGACTTAGGCTTCTGGGAGATAGGGTTTTTCCCCTGCCCTGCCACAGGATTTTTTTGTATTTTGTACATTGTAAATAATAAAGTTCTGTAGGCCAGATAAAATTACACATGCATTCCCATTGTCTTCAAATTATCCCCTGAGTGTCACCAGTGCCAACCCTCTTACCTTCAGTGAGTTTGTACTGGGATAACAGATTGGAGCTTCGTGAGCAATCCGGTTGATGCACAAGGTGAAATAGGGTGAGCTGAGGATTCTTTCTTAGACATGTTAGTTCTGCAAACTGGCATAAAAAGCAGCAAAACAATGCGGTTTTGTTACTAAAGTCAGCAGATATGGCTGAATACACCTAGGAACAGATCTGTTGAGTAAGATGTCAGTTTTATGTAGTCTTGCTTTGGAATAAAACTGCATTTTAAAGGATATGATTACAAATATGTTTATATCCGAAGGATGGCATGAATGCTTGCTTGCTTGCATGCTTGTTTATTTATTTATTTGCTGACGGGCTCTATTCTTGTCTAAGAACTGAAGGTTCCTCTCCCACTTTTTCACTTTCACAGCTCTGTTCTTGAGGCCTTATGTTGCTGCCAATGTCCTTTTAGGTAATAGGGCAGCATTAATTGGACATTTGAGTTGCTGAGTAATGGGTAGCACTCCTCCTCAGCGAGGCTAGCACTTATGGTTTCTCCTGAACCAGGGAGTGAGGGAACGGGACTGAAGAATTGAACCCCTTCTTCTGGGTATAGCTCAGAGTACTATTGTTCACCACACCTGCCCGAACCATTTTTTTAAAATTGTACAGTAATATAGACTGTGGCCAAGACAAGAAAAATCCTATGCTGTATTTGTGTTTGTTCTGTCTTGTTTGACAGTTTACCTAAGCAGTGGAGCAACACAGGATTTTGTTCTAAACACATGCCTTTCACACTCCAGTAAAATACAGCCTGGGAAAGCGTATTGTGAGCAGCCTTCTGCATCAGTAATTCTGTGTTCTGGTAATTGAAATAGTATATTCTTACATGGTTTTTAAAGTTTGCCCTATATTATTCATGCAAGTAATAGTGTTTTCTTGCCTTGTTTCTAAGTCTTTTTTCCATCTTTCTCTCTAGATGGTAAAGGCAATCCAGGTTCTACGTATTCATCTGCTTGAGCTAGAAAAGGTTAATGAACTCTGCAAGGATTTCTGTAGTCGTTACATTGCCTGTCTGAAAACTAAAATGAACAGTGAAACTCTACTAAGTGGAGAACCTGGAAGTCCTTATTCACCTGTACCATCGCAGGTACATTTCAAGTTAGTTTAAATTAGCTTTTGCTTAGAAATACCGCAAAATTTATAAATACCTTTTTGCTGCACTTTGTAAGAATTCCACTTATGCACTGCTTACCTTGTTCTTTGTAATTGTGTTTTTATTAAGGTTAGCAACCCTCTTTTGAGGAGCTGAACAGTGGACAAGTTTATTGAAAAGTGTCAACACTTAGAGACATGCCATAATTACTGTTTGCCTGCATTCCTTTTACTTCTTACCTCAGTCCAGCAACTTCAAAATAAAAAACAAGCAAACAAAAAAAAACTTGGGATTTGCTAGAGTTGCTGCCTTGATGAGAACAGATGTTAGGAAAGAGAATGGGCACAAGGAAAAAGTTGTCATAATATGCATTGCATCTCTTTGGCAATGTCTCCTTAGCTTTGACCCAGCTGTCAGGTTTATCTGCCTCACTGAAGTTGAAAGGACGGTTTGGCTCAGTGTGTGTGTGTATATAAACTGAACGTATAAATTGATCCAAACATTTTAGAGTGAACAAAGGTTACATGTTGGTTTTTAGTCATAATATTTTAGAGATGTGTCACGTGTCTGTTCTATCTACCTTGTAATATTAACAGCTGCACATAGTCTTATACACGTGCACTGTATTTGCTAGATTGTTGAAATATCTGATTACAATACCTAATCTATTGTATAAAATAATCTGAGAGGTAATGATTGCTTTATTACTCTTTTTGGTACTCCTACTATTCTTTCCTTGTAGAGTGACCAGGTGTCTGGTTTTCAACCGGAACACCCGGTCGAAAACGAACCCTGGCAGCTCCAGTCAGCACCACTGACCGGGCTGTTAAAAGTCCAGTTGGCGGTGTTGCGGGGCTAAGGCAGGCTAGTCCCTACCCATCCTGGCACTGCGCTGCGCCCCAGAAGCGGCCAGCAGGGTCCGGCTCCTAGGCAGGAGGGCCACAGGGCTCCGTGCGTTTCCCCCGCCCCAAGCACTGGCTCTGCACTCCCATTGGCCTGTTCCCAGCCAATGGGAGCTGGAGGGGTGATGCCTGTGGGTGAGAGCAGTGCGTGGAGGCTCCTGGCCCCCCCACCTAGTAGGTGCCGGACCTGCTGGCCGCTTCTGGGGCGCAGCATGGTGCCAGGGCGGGCAGGCAGGCAGGCAAGAAGCCTGCCTTAGCCTCGCTGAGCCGCTGACCAGGAGTCGCCCGAGGTAAGCCCGAGCCCGAACGCCCTGCCCCAGCCCTGAGTGTCCCCCCCCCCCCCCCCCCCAAACATGGAGCCCCCACCTGCATCCCAAACCCCTCATCCCCGGCCCCAACCCAGAGCCTGTACCCCCTCCTGCACCCAGCCCCCTGCCTCAATCTGGAGCCCCCTCCTACACCCCAAACTGCTCATCCCTAGCCCCACCTCAGAGCCCGCATCCCCCGTCCAGAGCCCTCACCTCCCCTGAGCCCTTCATCCCTGCCCCCACCCCAGAGCCCTCACACCCTCCTGCACCCCAACCCCCTGCCTCAACCTGCAGCCCCATCCCACATTCCGAATCCCTCGGTTCCAGCCTGGAGCCCCCTCCTGCACCCCAAACCCCTCGTCCCCAGAGCCCGCACTCCCAGCCGGAGCCCTCACCCCCTCCTGTATCCCAACCCCCTGCCCCAGCCCAGTGAAAGTTAGGGTGGAGGAGAGCAAGCCACCAAGGGAGGGGGAATGTAGTGGGCGGGGATATGGTGTTTGGTTTTGTGCGATTAGAAAGTTGGCAACCCTATTTCCCTGAGTGTGGACAATGTCGTCATACTACCTAGTAGTGCTTTAGTCTAGGGTGCCAATCCTGTAATGACTTACGTGCATGTTTAACTTTATGTACTATGAATATTCCTAATGGTTTAAATTTCAGTTTTAAAACTCACTTTTTGCTTTTGGTACTTTGAAGCATGCCGAGGAAAGTTTGAAATTAGATAGAGATTACTTAAAAACAATTTTTGGTGGCATGGCTACTAGCTGTCAATCCTGCTGACACACATTTGTTTAATTTTTACACGTGTACTTCCTTTGAAGTCAGTGGGACTGTTCACAGGCAAAGTTAAGAATATGTACAAATATTTGCAGGATCAGGGTGTATGAACATAATTTAAATTACACAACTGTATTACACAGTTTAATTAAATTAAAATAATATTAAGGTATCATGTACATATTGCATTTTTAAGTCAGAAAGCTACAGAAGGAATTAAGTTATTTATTAAACCTCCAAATTCACTTGTAATTTTACCTCCTGAGACCAATTGTATCTACTCTTTATCTTCTGTGTCTTTAAAAATTGTTGTTTCACTTCTGGTTTAGTTCTGTATCCAAAATCTTTTTTATCCCCAAATATATTTGGGTATTTCATGTCTGCTTTATGAAATTATTATTTAATGACTAATGTTTTCAAGCTGATCAGTTTGCAGTAATGGTCTTTGAGTGATGGAGTCTTTCTCTTGGAGATGATCCTCTTTTTAAAGCCCCAGATTTGTTGCAACTAGAAATTACATGAGCATACTTAATTTAAAAAAACTAATTATTTTATTTTTCTAGCAAATTCAAAGTGCCATTGCAGGCACACTGAGTCCCCAAGGGATTATGGTGCCTGCATCAGCATTGCAGCAGGGAAATGTAACTATGGCAACAGTAGCAGGTATGACACAGAAAAGAAAAACTGGCATATTGCTTTTTATTTTGCTTTCTTTCACAGTTGTTAAGAAATGTACAAAGATAGGAATATTTTATTATTAATAACTCCTATAATAGTAACTTTCCAAATGTCATACAACCGAGTGTCCCAGTAGTTCTTTTGAATACTGGTTTCATATGTTGTGTGTAAATTAAGTATAGTATATACCAGGGTTCTCAATCTTTTTCTTTGAGCCCCCCAACATGCTATAAAAACTCCATGGCCCGCCTGTGCCAGAACTACTGGTTTTCTGCATATGAACGCCAGGGCTGGCGTTAGAGGGGTAGCGAGCAGGGCACTTGCCTGGGGCCCCATGCCACAGGGGGCCCCGAGAAGTTAAGTTGCTCCAGCTTTGGCTTCAGCCCTGGATGGCAGGACCCCAGGCTTCAGCCGCATGCGGTGGGGCTTTGACTTTGTGCCCCAGGCCCCAGCGAATCTAATGCTGGCCCTGCTTGGGGACCCCCTGAAGCCTGCTCATGGCCCTCCAGGGGGCCCCAGACCCCTGGTTGAGAACCACTGGTATATACTTATGTATATACAACCAAAAAAAGGACATTGCACAGAAATATATCTAAAGGATTTTGTGGGAAGTGGGGGTGAAGGGTGTGATATATTTCTATGCAATGTCCTTTTATAAATGGAAAAATTATTTGATCTATTGTTGAAAAGAACATATGTTTTCTACTGTTTTTCAAAATATTATTAGGCAAAAAATATGTATTATTGAAATGCTGTGCTTTAAAGTCTTTCATCGCATTATGTAGGGTAACAGGAACTGCAAGTCAGTGAAATCCTGACAACATCAAACTGCACCATTGTGTTGGGCTGGCAGTCAAGATGAAATACACTTGAAATGTCTTGTCACTAAGGTCACTATGAGCATCTGATCTGGCATATCTAAAATGGACGGAAATTGAGTCAAACTTGTTATGGTTTTCTATGAATGAAACTTTAATATCCAAGAGTGCATCTTAATGTGTTAGAGAAGTTGTAATAAAATATAGTTAATATCAGTTATCTAAAAAATGCATTTCTGTTTGTCAGCAATAATGTTACTAAATAATTAAATAGAATGTTATTTGTCCCTCTTTAAATTAGACATGGTACAAGAATGATGTTTGTCAGTAAAATAACTCCCATCAAGATATTCACTTAATAGTGATCTTAGTGTTGAAATGCATGTTTTTCAAAAATTCACTTTCATCTACTTTATAATCATAATTTTGTGTTTGTTTTTAAAGGGGGTACAGTGTATCAGCCAGTCACTGTGGTCACTCCACAAGGTCAAGTAGTGACACAAGCACTGTCACCTGGGACAATTAGGATCCAGAATTCACAGGTTTGTTTCATGGTCTTCATGGAATAGTTTCTTGGAGTAAAAAACCTATTTTTTTAAAGTAATGGTAATGTATTCAGTATGATAAAGTGACAGACTGAGCATTACACAAATAAACATTAATTAATATAGAATTAATTACTTTAATCCAGAAAAAAATTTTAAGCATTGCTGCAAAGATCCCCACATTTGTAATATGGCATAGGATCTCAAAGATTTGCAAAAATCTCCCTTGACAGGACAGAGCATCATGACATCAACTATCAATTCCTTTCTTCTTGGTGATAGCAGAGAAGTATTTGTATAGAAGAAAAATAGTTTACTGAGTAAACATTAAGCATTTTTAAACTCTTTCTAACTGAACTAGTATTATAGCAGGATGGATGTACACAAGTATGTTATGATGCCATACTGCTGGTGTCAGAAGTGTCACTTTGCAAGAAGGCTGCCAGCACCAGTAATTTAAAACTTTATTTTTATATATTTCAGAGTTTACACTTGTTAAGAAGTGTTTCTCACTACACAAACTTTCAGAGTACTGTGTTGAACTAAATGGATGACAGCCAAATAGTGTGCATTACATCACACTCAAGAAAGAGAAAGATCAGCCTTCTTTTGCTGAGAAGCCCTTTACAGTTTAGAATAGGACAGTCCAATCAAATCTGCATTATAGGAAAGGAAAATATATGATAGCAGATTGACAGTCTCAAATCAGAACATCAAGATAGTGGTCCATGTATCAGAAAGTGGTAAATCAGATTATCCAGGAATTAAGAAGATCCTAGAGTGGATTAATTTTGTTAAACATTTGAACAGGAAGATTCATCTGCACAATATAAAGTCCATTAATAATTACTGATTTTCTTTCATGAAAGAGTATTTTTAAAATCACTTATTCTTTGTAACAGCACGTACCTGGCCAAATACTGCCCTAAGAGACATATACCTTTGAGTTAATAGGAATTGCATCCATGCCCCTGACTTGTAAAATTCTCACATAAACTGGATTGTTGGGAGGGAAAACTATTGCTTCTTTGAATGGGAAAAGTGTGGCATCCAGTGAGAAAAAATAACCTCAACTTATGCACAAATATGTCCGTTTCCTTTGACTTCTGTTGGAACTCCAAAGTCCATCTGTGGGTTGACATTGACCCTGTCTTCCACTGTAACCCTTGGGCATGAAATAGATCTTCCTAAATTCCTATTTCCAGTGTTCCATAACTTTCTGAGGGAGTGGGGAAGAAATTATCTTGTGGGAGTTGAAAAATGCAATGGTGAGCCTCTGCAGAGAAGCCGATTGCTGTGAATTTAAAAAAATTGGCTGTGTGTGTTGTCAATTCTGAATGTGTTTGGGAGCTAGGAGAAATTTTGTTTTCATATGATAATTTACACTTAGCTCAAGAACAGCCTTTTAAAAATAGAGTCACACTCAGAATATACACAATGCTTGGCGATGAACCAGTGTTCTGTCTTGTTTGAGGAAACTTGGTTTAGAAATAATGAAGTTGTAACACAGCTGTTGGAAATGATATATCATATGTGAGCGCTATGCTATTTCCTACTAGGTTTGGATAAACACTGAAGAGCATCTCTCCAAATGTTCATAGATGCAGATTTTTTCAATGTGGGAACATCTAGATACATCAATTGAGAGTGAAAAAAGGAGACAAAAGAGGGAAAGATTGATAACTTATGAAGGTTTCATACATCTATGTTAAAAATCATTAAGGTCTAGCTTTTACTTGCTATTATGGATCCTACAATAGCCTGAACTCTTCCCCATGTAGGCATTACATTAGGGTATTCCATTAAATGATCCTACAGTATAGAAACAATACAGTACAACTTTTTTTTTCCAGATGTCTTGGGGGTTGTGGGGAGACCTGGCCAGCAGGCTTTGAAATCTGTTTCATGTTCTCTATCCCAAGTGCAGACTTTTCAAATCCTGCTGACTTCGGTTTCAGAGGATTCCAGCTGACTGAGAGGACTGTCTCGTTTCAAGTCTGTATGCTGTGCTCCTTTTAATCATGCAGTGGCCTGCCAGGTTTGGGGGACCAAGAACATTTACGGGTGAAGCCAGTCAGCCCTTTCTAAAACAGCTGGTGCTACTTGGTTATGCTCTGTAGCTGAGGGAACATGGAGAATATAATACAGCCTCAGGGGCTATAACCCAGAGTTGGTAAAACAAAACACTAAATATGTGCCTCTGAAGCTGTAGAAAAGGTACAGCATAAATATAAATCAAGTGCATGCAGCATTGGTTACTGACTGAGTAGAGTTAAAATTTGTGTGGAAACTCTAATTCAGAATCTCCTGATCTTTGTGCATTTAAACTTTAAAACTTAATTTTGCTTTACTGTAGTTTTTAAAAATGTATGTGCACATATAGATAGAGATATATGAGGAAAACCTTATTAATTGGTATTTTAAGCATGTACATTTAAGTAATAGATTCTCCCTGTACAGTGGCTTTGCATACAGTTATATACTTGTTAAAGGAGCTGCTGAATTTCCACTACAATCAGTTAAACTTCGTCATTTATTTTACTCTGTTCTCATGCTCTTTTGAACTTATTGTTGCAATAATCTAAATTCATCAGGCCAAACTCAACTTGAACGTGTATGCATGCAGTTCTCAAGAAACTGCATACATACTTCAAGGACAGAGTTTAGCTGATTTTTCTCTTAAAAGTGGAGCTGGTGATAGCTGTTTATTTTACAAAGTTAGTTGTCATACATATATTCTTTGTATCTGTTTTTATATATATATATATATATATATGGCTTTCTTTTCTTGTGTGCACCTCTCACCAGTTCAGCTTTGTAGTTTCCAGAGGCTGGAGGCGGGGGGGGGGGGACGTTAAGTAGTGAGAGCTGCTTTTTATACCTGTCATTATTGTCTTCTTAGATGATGATGTGTATTGAGGCACATGCACAGACCTATTGTGCTTTGAGAGTTTTGCTGTATTTTTTTAGGCTGGGGAAGTAAGGGCCGTAGAGTTAAATTCACCTCAGTGCAGAAGACCCGCACAAGGTGTCTTACACTACTTAAGCTCCATGTTAAACCCGTAGGGCCTGATTCTTCACAGCCTTGCATCTTGTGTAGTCACACCTGCGTAAAGTGAGTGTGAAACACTACAAAATAAGCATAGCATGTTACATTCTCTGTGCACCACGCATAAATGGCTACACAAATTGCAAGTCAGTAGAGAATCAGATTCTCAATATGGTGTTTACAGGATAAGGATGATCTTATGCCGGGCCCCCTGCACTGGAATGAATTTTACTGTAAGTGAAAATAAATTGGCACTTGGTAGCTATGATGAGGTGAATACAGTCTCCTGGCAACTACAGCAATTCTTGAAAGAGGTTCTAGAAAATGCTAAAACATCAGAAACCTGATAATATGTAACCCAGAGTATGGATCTCTTTAGGATAATACTGCAAGAGAACTTCCACCACTACCGCTGCAGGTAAATAAAGTACCCTTTTTTTGACACAGATTATAGATCTAATTTATTTCATTGCTTTCACATGATAAAAACAATTTTTGTGCAATATCTTTATTCATTAAAGTAACTTTATAACTTTCTACATTTTTCTTAAATTTGTGCAGCTTCAGTTACAGTTAAACCAAGATCTAAGTATCTTGCATCAAGATGATGGCTCGTCAAAAAATAAGAGAGGGGTTCTTCCAAAGCACGCTACTAATGTGATGAGATCTTGGCTCTTTCAGCACATAGGGGTAAGAATTAAACATCAGCAGTCATAAGTATTCAGAGAAGACTTTCTGAGGAAGATAAAACTTTTTGGCCTTACTTTGTATGCATTAAGGGCCCAATTTAGCTTCCACTGAAGTCTGTTAGAGTTTTTTCCATTGACTCTAATCTGAGCTGGATAAGGCCCTAATTTTGCATATATTTAACATTTGAACTGCAAGATCTTATTAAATTTCCTAGAAGTTGTTGTTGTTTATTTCAGTGGTGCCCAGGATTTAGTGCCAGCTACTCCTCCAATGCATGGCTCACTTTTCATGTATAAATTATATGTGGAGGGGAATTGAATTTTCACCAAACCTTCCAACAACTGCTTTGTGCCATTGGCTCCATGTTATTCTACAGTGTCTTCCCTGTGCACGCATACTTGCGCTGGAAGGGGAAGATAGGTCTCTATTAGTAATAAATACTCCATTAATTTATAGTGCTCTATCTTCTGTTTTAGCTAACTGATGTTACAACTGATGAATTATGCATGAAAATCACACATGCATTTCTTATGTTACATACAGTTTCCTTGTCCTGTTTAATTCGGGTGGAGGGGGGTTGTTATTTAACCACATAAGGCTCATCAGCACTCTCATGTGACATAGCCGTCAGACAGTGTAACTAATCAAATCTTACCACATGCTGTACTGATGAAGGATCACACTGTCTAACAAGGACTCTGGCAGCTGTGAGAAGCATTTTTTTTTTCTGAATTTGACATTGGCAATTAAATGTTGGCATATACACTTTATAAAGATAAAATCAGTTTTTGTTTAGTAAAGTTTTACTTGTTAAGTGTCTGTATCAGTAAAAATTTGTTTTAAAAATTATTTGTTCATGAAACAGGTGTTTTTTTTTATTCTGGCAATTTTTAATCAATAGTAATGAAGAAAGTTTCATTTTCTTTTAAAGAAAGAAAAAAGCAAAACGTTTACATACATATTTTTTTTTTTTTTTGTCCTTAGCATCCATATCCAACAGAAGATGAGAAAAAGCAAATTGCAGCCCAGACAAATCTGACACTACTGCAGGTTAACAATTGGTAAGATCCAAAACTTTGGCTTAATGTCCATAATTGGAGTGTGGGTATGGAGGTACACTCTGTGTATGTGAGTGTCTTCCACATGTGTACAATACATAGAAATAAAATTAAGAGTCTAACTTAAACTAAAAAATCATGAACATCTAGAGTTAAAAGAGCAGGAGTACTTGTGGCACCTTAGAGACTAACAAATTTATTAGAGCATAAGCTTTCGTGGACTAAAGCTTATGCTCTAATAAATTTGTTAGTCTCTAAGGTGCCACAAGTACTCCTGTTCTTTTTGCGGATACAGACTAACATGGCTGCTACTCTGAAACCTGTCATCTAGAGTTAAATCTACAGTTCTACACTAAACTTGCCTGGAAACAATGGATGGTCTTCCATATAATAGTAATCTGCAAACTTAAAGCACCTAAAGACCTCAAAACACCCTACAGGCACTAAGAATTTTCACTTCATAATACCCCGAGAGATATGGAAGTAGTAGTATGCTTATTTTGCTGATAAAGGAATTGAGGCTAGAGAGCTTTAATGACCCGTCCGACAGACCAGAAGTCTTTGTCATATCTGGCATAGAGCTCTGGTCTCCTCATTCAAAGTCCTGTGCTTTGTCATAAGACAATCCTTCCTTACCTAACTACAGTGAAATTAATTACTGATGGCTTTTCAGGCTTTTGAGTTTATGTTCAGGAGCAGAAAAAGAGGGAAGGATAGTTCCTGTGCAGCAATTGGAGGGGCCTGAAATAAACAGGAGGAGAGCAGGGAGTTACAGGGAATTGGGAAGAAGGTGGAGAATCTGTTTGGTAGAGACTGTTGACAAGAGAGTGGATTGACTGGCGCAAGAGCCAGGCATGGGAAATTTAGTGGGACCATCAAAGGATGTCAGGCAGGAGCTAGGGACAAACCAGAGATAAACAGGAAAGAGCCAGGGAACCTGAGCAAATGACCCAAGTAGGAGGCATGTCTGGGGGGACCCTAATTAGAGGAACATCCATTATCTGGGCCATGCTGCAATGATTCACAGCTTATATTGGGTGGGTGGACCTTGGAATGCACCTGGCTAGAAGAAGAACTGTACCAGTTGGCAGTAGAGGAGGGAGGAAGAAGGGCCTGACAGCCAGGGAGAAGTAGAGAGCTGCTTCCTTAGTTAGATTTGCAATATCAAAGGACTTCAGTGCTCAAGGAGCAGGTGTTGTGGTTCAATGGTTCTCGTGCATCCCTAACATGGAGTGTGAAACCAAGGTGCTAAGAAATAGCATTTTTCATTTTTAATATTAATTTCTATTTAATTTTTATTTTTTGCATAAAACATTGGTTGAGACAGTCTCTGTGTGTGCGTGCATGCGCATGCATTCACAATTTTTTGGTCATAAGCTGTGGGGTTTTTTTTGTTGGTCATGTTTAGGTTTATCAATGCTAGAAGACGAATTCTTCAGCCAATGCTGGATTCTAGCTGTTCCGAAACTCCAAAAACAAAGAAAAAAACAGCTCAAAACAGACCAGTTCAGAGGTTCTGGCCTGATTCCATTGCATCAGGAGTTGCTCAGCAGCAATCTAATGAACTTACAATGTCAGATGGTAAGGAAAATTGGCTGGAACACGTATAGTAAAATGAATTCCTTATTTAAATGTCTTTATTACATAGAAATAAAGTGGTTTTTGTTATATTTTGGGGCATTTCCTGATGTAGCTAAACCACTGTGTTGGTAGTCTGGAAAAAATTGACAGAGTTTAGGAAAAAATGTTTCAAGAATGTTGTTTAGGTTTCTCAAAGTCAAACACTAGGAAGTTAGGAAATGTCAGAATTAAAGTTGTCCATGCAACCTTAATTCTTCGCTCTGGTGCATGTGTATTATGATATAGTTTTTAGTTACATGAACATGTATTATTTTTCCCAGAGTGGAAGAGCCAGACTTGTTACATGGGGCCTCCTGACTCTCCACGCTGTTCTCATTCGTGCAGACCACCCTGCCTTACTGCCCAAGGTACTACAGCTCCCATTGAATTCTCTTATAGTGTTGTGTGCTCAGTGCTGCAAACCAGGCCCCAAGAGTCTCACATTGGGCACTGAGAAATGAGGACTATATCATTAGTAACTACCTGTTGAACTTTTGGCTTAAATGACTTGGCTAGCATCATGTAGGAACTTTGTGGCAGAGGCAGGAATAGACCCAGTTATCCCTCCTGGGTGGCATCCAACTGCCTTAACCACAGGACCAGCCTTTCCCTTCCTGCAGACCCCTGCCTCAGGTCCCTACTCACCTTGCAGCGTCTGCATCAAGGGCCTGATCTGACTCCCACTGAAGTCAATAGGAAAGCTGCCAGTAACTGTTGACAGGGTGGGTGAGGTAATATCTTTTATTGGACTCACTAATATCCTGGGAGCAACACGGCTACAACAACACTGCAATTAATTGTTGACATCAATGGGAGCTAAATAAGGCAGCAGTCTCATCCATTTAAGTAACCCTGATTCATTCCCTGAGCACCTTCCAGCCTGTGCACTGAATGAGGTAGGGGTACAGTGGGAAATATTAGTTTGTGATCATGTAATTAAAGACTGTATCATGCATGCACACAGAGGGACCAAATAGAGTCTTGCAATCTCAATTCTGACATTTCCTAACTTTTGAGTGCTTGACTTTGCAACCTAAATAACATAGTTAGTTGTTATATGTAATTTCCAAGGTATCCTATTAAAAAAAACAAATTCTCTTGTGTAATGTTAAATCTAAATTCTGATTTGATCATTGTTTTCAGTTTACTAATTGTATACATGTTTTCACTTCTCCAGGAGCTGTTGTAACAATTACAGCTCCCGTCAACATGAATGTAGACAGTCTCCAGTCTCTGTCATCTGATGGTGCTACTTTGGCTGTTCAGCAAGTTATGATGGCAGGACAAAGTGAGGATGAATCTGTGGATAGTGGTGAAGACGATGGAGCAGACCTCTCAACAACAAACATCAGTGGGCTTGTTTTGGATAACAGTGATTCTCTGCAATAGGAAGCAAGAGAATGTGACAAAATATTTAGGAAAATGAATGGACTGACTGACTGTTTTTATAGTTTGCACAGCAAACATTTTACACAAGTTTTATTTCTAATATGTTTTATATGTAGATATAGAAGGGTGCACTTTTTTGTATTTCATAGTAAGCTTAAAGAGTGTCTTTGCAGGTGCAGCAACTTTTTTCAAATGTGTTTTTGAATTTTGAAGAGAGGTTGAGTTTGTTTGTTTTTTTAATTACAAAAAATTGCATCTAGTAATGTAATGAACCACATAAATACCCCTTTTGTTCTCTCATTAGATTGAAAGTGCTACAATTTCTAAAGAATTATGCAGTTTCAATTAGACCTGTTGTTAAAGACAGCTCTTGGTTGACTAACGATGTAAATTCAAAGCATGTGGCACTTGATCATTAAGTTAGACACATTTGAAAGATGCTTCTGCACCTTAAAAACTGCCAGTCTGAGGTGGGCAACAACACACACCCACAAAGAAAATGGAGATGTGTGATTCAGTAGCGAATGTATGACAGTTTAAATAAGTTTAATTTCTCTCATAGTCAGTGAGCTTGTTTATCATTTGCTATAAAAACTCCTATTTTTACCTTGGCGGGGATTATTGGATAAAAAAAATATTTTTATAAATTGAGTAGGAATTGGAATGACAACTGTATTGAGCATGAGAAAAAAATTTCCAGAAGGGGAAAATAAATGTTTAGTATTCCTATTTGGAAGGTTCTGAAAATTTGACCAAATTTAATAAACATGCCTAATGCGAGTGTTCCATGGTTCTCTGCTATCCCATAGTGGTATAGTATATTTGATAATAGCATAAGAAGGGCCCACAGTTTGATGGGATTTTGATATTGTCAAACTTTGATTTATATATGTGTAAACTAATGCTCAAATTACATTTAACTCTGTATCTAAACTTGTATCTGAAGATATTTGCTAAATAGGTATTCAGGTAAGTAAGTACAATTATCCACAAAATTTCTAGTAATCAACAGAGAAACTTAATAGTTCATGTTTTTTCAGTCTGATTTTTAAAAATGAAAAACTGACTGGCTAGTTTTTCCACCTCAGTTATATTATTGAATTTGAAATTTGTTTCCACATACAAAAAATATAATTTATGGATTATATAAATAATCTTTTCAAATACAAACATCACTACCAGAATTTACAACAGGCTTGTAAAAAATCCTTGTGTGTCTTTTAACAAACTCAGAACTAGTGATGAAAATAGATTTATCTGTGATAATGGTTAATTTCAGTTTATCCGCAGATCTTGAGTTGTGTATTGTTATTTCTGAACACCTGTTATTGACCCTTCATGCTGAAAAAGTTGGTCTTTCCCCATTGTTAAGTGCAAAGAACAGTAGACTCAAGAAATCTTGTAGCAGGACAGTGTGAAAAGGAGGGTGCTACCTTCAAATCTTAAGCACTGATTGAGCAAAGCACTTAGTTATGTGCTTAACTATAAGCACCTACTTAAAGCCATTCCTCTTCCACAAAATATCCAAGCATGTGCTTAGATCCCGTTAACTTCACTGGGGTTGAACCATATACTTGAAATTAAACACATGCTTAGGTGCTTTGTTGAATTGGGGCTTTAAAGTCTGCCTTACTGAGCAATTTATAGGCAGCATGAACAGAGACCTTGACAGGAGATGCTAAAAAATTGTTACATGTACATAGAAGGCAAATTTATTTTTCAGAGGTTACCATTAAAAAAATCCTTGTTTTACTGGCATTGGGCTACATTCACCACTAGCATAAGCAGCTGACTTCGCCACTATAGCACCTAATTATGCCTGTGATGAATTGGGCCTGTTGACTCAACTGCAGTAATGAGGTATTATTATGGTTAGAATTATTAAAGTAAAGTTTTTAAAGTATTTGTTTTAATCTATCTTCTCTGTTTTTGCCTCTAATACCCTTTCCATATGTACTGAGCAATTTAAAGAAAATACTAAGAGTGTATAATGAAAGATTTAATTATGAAAACTGGTATAATGTAATTGATTTAAGGCATACTGACAAGTCCAATTTGACCCCAAAATTAAAAGGCACAGTCAACTTTAAAAATCAAACTCCTGTATGAAAACATTTGCCTACTATTGTTACAAGCAACACCCAAGATGAATATAACTGACTGAGATTGGAAGCAAAAATACTTTTCTCTATCTTTTCAATTTGTTTACTGTTTGCTTCTGCCAGCACTTTTTCAGTGTTTCCATGGTAGAGCCATTTTTTCCTATTGTACTGTGTATGTTTTTCATACAACAGAAGGTGAGAGGAAAAATATTTTTAGGGCTAGATTCAGCCAGCTTTGTTCATGTTTAGTAGCAGTTGAAGCCACAGAGCTGCAAATACTTACATACGTGAGTAGAATAATGTATTGCTCAATACGAGCAAAGCTGGCGGAATTGAGTCCTCAAAAAATAGGAAAATGTGTTTTTTTTTTTTTTTTTTTTAAATACATATATATTGGCAGGGGGACTTAGGTGGGTGTAGTACCTGAAACTTTTAACTCAGTTGAAAATAAGTAGATTTCAAGTTGACAATGTCCCTTTTGATTTTATGAAAGCAAGCTTGTACAAATCATTACACCAATTAAAAGTGTTTCCTTGGATTTTTTCCTTCGTTCTAGTGGAAATATATATATTTTTATTCAATAGAATAAGTAAGCGTTCTTGCTGGTGTTTGCAGCGTTTATCCAGTGCATAAGTACCTGGAATGTGAAATTGACTGGAAAGTTACTAATGACAAAAGAAAATGGAGTAATCCATTTTTAATGTTAGTCTCAAGAAAACTGCAAAAAGTAAACAGTATAGTGAAAAGTAAACTATATTTGTAAAATTACTTCAGTTTTAATAATCAAAGGTACTATTTAACAAACTATGGGGCCCAATTTTTTTCAAGGACTGACATCTAATAACTAAAACTGCAACATTTAAAAAAAAATCATGGAAATTGTGCAAAATTAAAACAGATGCACTTGATTGTAATTAAGTGAATTTAAGTTACTAATGATTCAATTTTTGGTACCAAACCTGCTTGGGAGCAATTAATGAATAATTATTCAGTCTATGCAAGATGAAATTACCTCTCCAGCCATAACTGTGTGATTTATAGGTACGCTATTGTAGTATTTTTGGTCTTCTTTTATTTTTGATAATCATTCAGACAAAACATTCACTAAAAATTCAGCTGGGTTTAAAGTTGACTAGGCAAAATATAATTTGGAAAGCATGTTGGAAATATAAGTAACCTTCATTCCCTCATGAAAATCTAAGATGTTAACACTAGTGAAACATTTCTATTTCTAAACAATTTCCCCCTCTGCCATAGTAAATAGAATGCATTCAGATAGTAATCATCTCCCCCGAAAAGTAAAGCTAGCCAAGAAAAATCAATGAGAATGCAAGTTTAGGTTTTACTTTGTTCATTTAAATACTACAGTTAAACACTTATTACTTCTGAATTGTTAAATGTATTGCTGAAGAGTACTCCTGGAAACATTTAGGACTTGACTGAACTTTGTTGTTGTTTCATTGTAGATTGAATAGCTAGGTTGGCTTTGCCAAACCCAAATCTGATTTTTCTAGGCTTACTAAACTCTTTCAAATATTTTATTTTTCACATTATAAAATAATTTTACTTAATCATTCAACATGGAGTAGAATGAAAGATGGCGCAAGTATGCTGTGAAAAGATCATGCTAACCATGTCATTTGGTTACCTGTGCAACGTGGTAATATAAGGTTTGTTCTGCTCTGTAGTTCTGTAGGATCTACTGAATAATCACTCTTTTTTTTTGACTGTGTGAGAGAGCACGCCTTTTTACAAACTTACTAACCTTGTGGTCTACTGTCAAAATATTTACCTAATGTTATTAGATGCCCATGTTTTCAGATAGTGACAGAAATGACCCTCAATCTTCCACTGTTTTAGCAACATTTGTTCTATAAAACTGACAATCTTTAAAATGTGAACACTGTACATTTAGCTTTTCTTGGATAGTTGTCTTTTAAGGGATATTGTGAAGCAATTGATCTATCAAAGCAAAGAAAAATTAAAAATCAGAACATGCTTCATGGATGATGGATTTTTACATGAACAGTTTCTGTGAATGGGAAAAGCATGCCTTGTCTTTAAAGTTGAAACATTCACATTGCTTTAATTATATTAGCATTATTTAGTTCAACATCAGTCGTATTTTCAGGAATCTGTAACATAGCTGGAAAATATCATATCAGACTAGTTACCCAAGATTTTTTGTCTGGGACAGTTTTTTGGCCTGTTTTGTTTTGTTTACCCAAATGCAGAAAAAATGGTTTACTGGTTCTTAATGTTTTTGGGTGGGAGAGGGGGACTGTGATTTTGCAGCGCAAAAGCTGTTTTGAGGAATGAAAGACTTAGCAGGTAGTTAGTCTATGATATGTGTTCTTTGTTTTTGTTGCTCTGAAATTGTTAATTAAAATGGTATGGACATTGAACTTCCAAAAAGTGGCTTCCAGGCATGTACAGTAACTGCTTTTTCAAAACACTTTCAGAACGATTTTTCCTGTGCAATGCAGTACAAGTCCTATGTGCCAACTTGTTTTTTCAAAGGCAGATAGTTCTAGAAATCCATTATAGTCTATCATGCTCTATTAGATCAGAAATCCTCACTTTAAAAAGTAGATAAGCTTTTTATGTGATTACAGTTGCATTTTCTCCAAACTCATTACTTGGCTGGATATGTAATTATAAGTTCATAAAAATATTTTCAAGGACAACGAAGATTTTATGATTACTCTGCAACTCTGGTATGTGTTCATGAGAGAGGGAGAGAGATTTTGTTGGTCACACTTCATACTAGGAATACATTTATAAATAGTTAATAAAGGGTTAATGATTATAATAGATGTTATAGACATAAGTAGTATGTTATAGTAGTTGGTCTTAGACACATCAGTATTTTATTATGTCTTTAATGTGACATTGAAACCACAGATTTAAAGCTGTCCTGACAATAATTAAACTTACAATAACCACCTAGCAGCACAGCATAATTACAAATCAATTAACTCCACCAGCCTTCCCTAATGAAGGGCAGGTAACAATGTACCTCAGATGAAGACTACAAATTAAAAAAAAAAAAATCTTGGAAAAAAGTCTTTCAACCATAGATCATGGACATACATCCTCATCCTTCCCCCAAAAAACTTACAGATGGCTTTATTCGAAGGTGATAGAAATGGCTCTAAAGCAATCTATTTCTTTCTTGATACCAAAACAATTGATTAACCACTTATTACGGTATATAATAAGCCTTTATTAACCCTTTTGTAAACAGTTTATAAATGCACCTTTTAATACAAAGTGAGAGTTTTTTTTTTTAAAAAACCTACACTTAATAAAAGGAAATATATGCACACAAAAAGATGAAAATAACCCTCTAACTTAAACTGACACAAGTCATAAAATCAGAGTTCTGCGAAATGCCTGGTCCATCCCCCACTCAATAGTGCCGAGGATATTGCAGGACAATGCAAGTGCTCAGTACTGCATTCCTGGCATACTCAAAATCCTACTGAAGTCAGTGGGAGTTTTAAGTGTGCAAGGCATGCAGGATCCGGCCTGTCGGATGTTAAATTACCTACTGTTGGGAAACTCCTGCAAAATCTAGAGCTGGGACAATAGGCCAGATCCCAACTTTACTTCTTAAAAGATTAATAATGCAAATAAGGCATGATCCAAAGCCTACTGAACTCACTGAAAAATCTCCCATTGCATTAAATGGACTTTGATTCAGGCCTGTTGTTCCCTTGACTTCAGCTAGGCTATTCACACAAGACACAGGAGATTAGAATAATTTCCAGCTTCCTTTCTCTATATATTGGTTTGGGTTCGTTTCTGGCAGACCCTGAATGTTGCTTAAAGTAGGTTTTGTGTGAGATTAGTATTAAAATAAAAACGTCACAGTGGAGATGAGAGGAGATTTTTGTCTCAATCCAAATGTCTTTCCGCTTTATGGGGTTTTATTACTCGTGAAAAGTGTGCAGATTATACTGATGGTCCCTGGTGAAATTGGGTATTTCTTACCTATAGTACTTAATCTGCAAAAGAAAATGAACAACATTTAATCATAGGGAAAAAATCAACCGGATGCTGCATTTTGTTTTAATGTTTATAAAATTTATATACTTCTAATGTGGAATACAATTCTGTTACAAACCTTCGTTGGTCTTGCAGTCCTTAACCTCTATTAATTTTTGTGGGGGTAAACGTGTCAATACATCTCTGCTATGTCAACTAATTCAGCCACCGGTCTGGAGCAGGTATGGTGTCTTGGAGATCTTTTACATTTAGATTAATCTGTTGTAAGCATTTTTGACATAAAACTGTGTGCACGTTTTCTTCCAAATATTAAGGAAAAAAGATTTTCAAAGATGACAGGGGGATTTATCTGCATCACTTCTATTGATTTCAGTGGGTGTGTTATAGCTAAATTGCCTAGTCAGCTTTGAAAATCTTAATCAAAAGGACTAGAATGCTATAGTTCTGATCTTCAGATGTGTTCACCTAAATAGAAGTTGTGGATGCAGAGCACATCTCAGGGTCATGTCCTTTCATCAGAGAATATAATATCTGGAAAAGATTGACAGCAGTCACAGCTATAAGCATATTCATGTAAAGGTTTAACAGGTGTTCAGGTGGAAAAATATGGCCCAGAGATGCCAGACCTTTGGAGAGAGAAGCTAATCTAGATAAGCTGCCTGGAAACCTTGCTTTTTTTGAGATGTGTTGTGCACATACACATTCCATGACCCTCCCACCTTCCCCACTACTTCAGACATTACATACAGCAGTGGGAAGGGACAGAGGGAGGCGGCAGACACACCTCTTTTATGTTCTTGCCTGAGAGCACCAGGAGAGCAGGAGCACATGCACCACCTTGTGGTACTGCTGGCAAAAGTCTCTGATTCGAGTGTATTGGGAACACATACACCTGCAGCGGAATGTATATGTGCACAACACATTTCAAAGAACAACATTTACTGTACGTAAGTAACTGTTTTTGCAGGTAGCTTTGACTTTGTCCATTGACATGCTGAAAGAACACATGATAGGTTTCCATTCCTTAGTAGTTCACTTTAATGTTTCATAGTTTTATGTAACAGGAATTTAGGGGGTTCATGTTAAAAGGAGAGTGACAAGTAGTATAGGTTCAAAACTTGACACACCTTAATATTGTTTTAATCTGGTGAAGAAAACCCCATCAATTCTATATATGGCTACAGAAAATAATAACTGAGAATGGTTTGCAGAATTCACATGGAGCTCAGGCTACTTTTAGAAGTAGAAAAAATGTTTGTGTTTTCATTGACTATTTTCCAACATTTTCACTATATTTCCAGGGCAGAAGGGTGTGTGTGTGTGCACACAAACATTTTCAGGGCAGAGGGGTGTCTGTGTGCAGTTTTGCAGATGTGCAAACTAATGATCACATGTAAATCCTGACTTGCATACAGACATACTTGTATATGCTGCAAAATGATATGCAAATTAAGTACCTACAGAAGTGTTTGCACAGCTTTGTGCAATCACAGTTGAAAATCTGAGGCTCAAAGTAAATTTATACACAAATACAAGCAATACTGTATTCTAAATACAGACAACAATAAACGAAACAGGACAGCACCACTAGAACTAAAATACACTTCTTCCCGCATGAAGTTGTGAATCAGACATACTTGGGATATATGTCTTCTTTTTTTTCCCCCCTCTCTTTTAATTAAGTGAATACATTCTGGCAACAATTTAAATGAAGCTTTATCACAAAGTCTATTTTTTTATACAGAGTTTTTTTCCCTTTAATATGTTAATTTAGTTGATCTAAGAAGGAGTAACATGAACTAATTCATTCTAATATAGTGAAATATATACACAGATCAAAAGAGTGGCTGTTTCTTGTGCTCATACAAATATTGGTATTTGTACAAAACAAGATTATTGTTTATTTGCTATTCGTCAGGTCTGCGCGGGAGTACCCTTCTCCAACCCTCAACCAACCCTATCCCTGGTAACAGATGCATTGGATCTGGGATGGGGGGCGCATCTGGGGAATCTCAGGACCCAGGCCTCTGGTCCCCAGAGGACCTCTCCTTGCACATCAACCGCAAGGAGCTGCGGGCGGTGCGCCTTGCCTGCCAGACTTTCAAATCCCACTTGACAGGCAGATGTGTAGCAGTCCTCATGGACAATACCTTGGCGATGTTCTATATCAACAAATGGGGGTGCACGCTCCTCTCCCCTGTGCCGGGAAGCCCTCGCGTTATGGCATTTTTGCATGCAGAATTCAATCCACCTGACGGCATTCTACCTCCCGGGGGGTGCAAAACGGTCTAGCAGACACCCTCAGCCGCTCAATCAATGGTCATGAGTGGTCCCTTCACTAGGATGTGGTAAATTCTATCTTCCGTCTCTACAGCTATCCCCAGATAGACCTGTTCGCCTTGCAGGACAACAGGAAGTGCCAACGGTTCTGCTCCCTCATGGGGCGCAGCCCAGGATCGCTCACAGATGCCTTTCTCCTCTCGTGGGAAGGGGGCCTCCTCTATGCCTTCCCTCTGGTTCCGATGGTCCACAGGGTACTCCTCCACATTCGCAGAGATCGTGCTCGAGTCATACTGATAGCGCCGGTGTGGCCCCGCCAGCACTGGTTCACGTAGTTACTGCAGATGTCTGTACAGGTGCCCTTCGCGTTGCCTCTGCTCCCAGACCTGATCACACAGGATCAAGGCCGCCTCCAGCACCCGAACCTGGAGTCGTTCCACCTCACAGCTTGGCTGCTCCATGGCTGAACCCGGTGGAAATGCAGTGCTCACAACAGGTTAGGCGAGTCCTCCTTGGTAGCAGGAAGCCCTCCACCAGGGCCACATATATGGCCAAGTTGAAACATATCTCCATCTGGGCAGAACAGCAGGGTCAAGCTCCATTGCTCGCCCCGATTCCTCATACTAGACTACCTACTTCATCTGAAACAGCAGGGACTTTCCCTGTCCTCGGTCCGGGTCCACTTGGTTGCCATCTCTGCGTTCCACCCAGGAGCCGATGGAGTATCAGTCTTCGCTAACCCACTGGTCAGCCGCTTCCTCAAGGGCCTGGATAGACTCTTCCCGCATATGCAACAACCTGTCCCGGCCTGGGACCTTAATTTGGTCCTCTCTGCCCTCACGGGGCCCCCTTTCGAGCACCTTGCTACATGCTCACTATTGTATCTCTCCTATAAAGTCGTATTCCTTGTGGCTATCACCTCGGCCAGGAGGGTTTCGGAGCTCAGAGCCCTGACGTCTGAGCCTCCATACACCGTTTTTCACAAGAACAAGGTCCAACTCAGGCCATACCTGGCGTTCCTCCCTAAATGGTCTCTCAATTCCACATGGGTCAGGACCTTTTTCTCCCTGTGTTTTATTCCAAACCACATTCCTCCAGCAGGGAGCATAGGCTGCCTTCCCTGGACGTTCGCAGGCCCTAGCATCTTGTATCGAAAGAACCAGGCCATTCAGGAAATCAGTCCAACTTTTCGTTGCTGTGGCCAACAGGATGAAAGGGCTACCTGTCTTGTCACAGCATATCTTCTCCTGGATCACGGCCTGCATCCGTGAATGCTACAATCAGGCTAAGGTGCCTGCTATGCCAATCACAGCCTACTCCACAAGGGCACAGGCCTCTTCCGTGGCATTCCTGGCTCAAGTCCTGACACCGGAAATATGCAGAACTGCCACATGGTCTTCAATCCATACTTTCACGTCGCATTACGCCATCATGCATCAGGCTAGAGACAATGCAGCCTTCGGCCGCGCAGTGCTCCAAACTGCAGTGAACTCCGATCCCACCGCCTAAATTCAGGCTTGTGAGTCACCTACTTGGAATGGACATTAACAACCACTCAAAGAAGAAAAAACGGTTATTCACCTTCTCGTAACTGTTGTTCTTCAAGATGTGTTGTTCATGTCCATTCCAAATCTTCCGGCTGCCGTGCATGCGGCGCACACACACCTGCTTGGAATGGACATGAACAACACATCTCGAAGAACAACAGTTATGAGAAGGTGAGTAACCGTTTTATATATTCTGCATTTTGCAGGATTGGACCTAACATTATTGCCCAATAATCTCAGTGTGTGTGGGAAAAAGAGAGAGGTTTCCTAAAGCATTCGAGCTTGTCTACGATTCAAAACTGTGTTGCATTCATAGGCGCCAACTCCATGGAAAAAATGGGTGCTGAGCATCCACCGGCAGCCCCCCCATCAGAACATCCCCCCCCCCCCCCCCAGCGCCTCCTGCCTGCCGGCGGGCCCCACCAATCAGCGCCTCCCCTTCCCTCTCCCTCCCCGCACCTCCCTCCCGCCGCAATCAGCTGTTTCGCAGCGTGTGGGAGGCTCTGGGGGGGAGGAGGGTGGATGCAGCGCATTCAGGAGAGGAGGCAGAACTGGGCAGGAAGAGGTGGGACAGGGTGGGGCCTTGGGGAAGGGGTGGAGTGGAGGCAGGCCCTGGGGTACTTTGGAAAGTCGACACCTGTGGTTGCATTCAAACATCATTGTGAAGTGTCAAATTAGCTGACGTAATAGTGTCCACAACAGACCAACCAGAGCCACGCAAATCGTGTCAGCTAGTGATGATGATCAACATTAGCTGAAACCATGATAAGAATGATTTGCCATGATCTGCACTAGCCACTCAGGCATGGTCAGCAGTGTGCCAGCCAACTCTTCGCAATTGAGTTTGAATACTACAATTTATAATAGGAGTACTTGTGGCACCTTAGAGACTAACAAATTTATTTGAGCATAAGCAATATTACAACAAAAAAACCTTCAAAAACAGACTCCAACGAGAGACTGATGAATTGGAATTAATTTGCAAATTGGACACCATTAAATTAGGCTTGAAAAAAGACTGGGAGTGGATGGGTCATTACACAAAGTAAAACTATTTCCCCATGTTTATTTCCCCCCCTACGGTTCCTCACACCTTCTTGTCAACCACTGGAAATGGGCCACTTTGATTACCACTACAAAATGTGTTTGTTTGTTTTTTCCTCTCCTGCTGGTAATAGCTCACCTTAACTGATCACTCTCTTTATAGTGTGTATGGTAACACCCATTGTTTCATGTTGTGTGTGTGTGTGTGTGTGTCTGTGTGTGTGTGTGTGTGTGTGTGTGTATAATATATACCTACTGTGTTTTCCACTGCATACATCTGATGAAGTGGGTTTTAGCTCACGAAAGCTTATGCTCTAATAAATTTGTTAGTCTCTAAGGTGTCACAAGTACTCCTGTTCTTTTTGCGGACACAGACTAACACGGCTGCTATTCTGAAACAATTTATAATGTAGACCAGTCCCTCCCACTCCCACTTCCCCCCCATTTAGATTAATTCACAGCCATATCTGGCAGCTTGCTCTCATTTCTGCCTGGTTAAGTTCTTCCAACCCTTCTGTTCCTTGTTCCCTTTCTTTCCTCGTCTCTGGCCACTGCTGCTTGTGGAATCAAACAAGATTCTCCCAAGCTCTTTAACTGGGTTAGCGCCAACAGACTGAAATTCAATATTTAATCACTGTGCAGCAAAACAAACTCTTTTGCTTCAGACCCAGTTTAAAATCAATGTCTTGGGTATTAAACAAACATCATGCTGATAGTTTGTGAAGGCCCCACAGTCTCAAAGCCATCAATGCTAAATAAATGGCCTGCTGACGGGAATTACTGTCATGCTGGGAGAGAGAAAGCTCACATCTAGCTTCCAAAAATAGAACAGCTGGTTAAAGAGAGATTAGACGCAGGCCATCCAATTGAAAAAAATAGAGCAAAATACCTGAGCAATTTACATTTCTCAAGAAAGGGCATAAAATGCCCTCGATTTGCACACGTGACCCCCCCCTCCAGCCCCATGGCATTAATGGGCATTCCGTGTACAAAGTTCACAATCTGGCACTAATTCTAATGTTGTTTTTTCCCCACAGGCATAAGGGATATCTGCAAGAGTGTTTTAAAATGCACACATCAATTGCTGTAATTTAATTTTGCCTCAGTGAATCAGTTTTTGGTTAGGCATTATTATGCCATGTCTACACTAGTCAATGCAAGATACATTGGCATACATACAGCTGCCAAAGTTTGTATATAACTTGGCTGCTTGCATCGGTACTGTGCGTACTCACCAGGAGTGCTTGGGTCAATGCAAAGTGCAATGCACCATGGGTGGGTATCCCAGTGTGCCACACAGGGCTGGCTTTAGGCCGATTCCCCCAAATCGGGCCCCGCACCTAAGAGGACCCCGCACCCTAAAGAAGAGCGCCTAACTTAGATGCCTTTTTAATTTTTACTCAGCCGGCAGTGCTGTGGGCCTTCAGCGGCATTTCAGCGGTGGGTCCTTCACTTGCTCCGGGTCTTCGGCGGCATTTCGGCAGCAGGTCCTTCAGTGCTGCGGAAGACCTGGAGCACCACCGGGTGAGTCTTCCCTACCGGGGCCCCGTTGACACTATTTGAATCTGGCCCAGCACTTCCTAAAGCCGGCCCTGGTGCCACATGCCACTTTCTGGCACAAAGCTTTTTGGGAAATTTTCACCGTGTGTTGTGAGACAGAAATGACTCTCCCAGGGATTTCTCGGAGGTAGGGCTCAAGTTCCCAGCATGCAACTTTCTCCATCCCATAATGCCATCCATATCCCATAACTTTCATGCCTTTTTTTAAAAAATCCCACAAACCCATGCGGCACTCTTGTGTGTCTGCTATCCCTGACAGAAGCATGGAGATCATAGAGCTCTGCATTATTCTCATGGACGTTACAAATACAGGCCCCATGAGTCTCCTGTATTTGCAGACCCACAACAACAGAGGACATGATGATTTCTTTGAGGACAGTTCACTAAGGGACATAGCGAAAAACAATTAAAGGTTGTTGGTGGCTTCAGAGAGCAACTGCAGACGATGGAAGGCTGCTTCTGGGCCTGAGAAATGAGCACTGACTGGTGCAATTTCATTGTAATGTAGGTTTGGGGCGATGAGCGGTGGCTGCATAACTTCTGGATGTGCAAGGTCACGCTGCTGGATCTGCGTGCTCAACTTACTTCAGCACAGGGGCACCAAAATGAGAGCTGAACTGACAATGGAGAAGTGAGTAGTGATTGCACTGTGGAAGCTTGCAACAACACCAGACTATCAGTCCATGAGCAATCATGTTAGACTTGCAAAAACCACAATAGGGGCCACTACCATGCAAGTGTGCAGGGCTATGCAGGACTGTGATTCTGGGCAGTGTGCAGGACATAGTGGATGGATTTGCAGCAACGGGGTTCCCAAACTGCAATGGAGCAATAGAGGGCATGCATATGCCTATTTGGCACCAGCGCCCTTGCCACAGAGTACATCAAAAGAAAGGGCTACTTTTCAATGGTTAGGTAAGCGTTGGAGTATCACCATGTATGCTTCACCAAGATCAGTTTGGGCTTGTCCATGACACTCTCACTTTAAAACCACAAGCCTGTTCAGAAAGCAATAAACACAAACATTCTTTCCCAACCGGCAGAGCAACATTGAAATCCTGATAGTGCTTCTGGAGGACTCAGTCTACTCCCTGTTCCCTGGCTCAGGAAGCCGTACACTGGCCACCTTGACAGCACCAAAGCAAGATTCAGTTCCTACCTCCACAGGAGCAGAATGACAGTTAAATGTGCTTTTGGTAGCCTGGAGGAACATTTGGCTCTCAGTGAGAAAAATATCCACTGGGTTATAACAGCCTGTTGTGCATGACCCTTTCCCCCAAACTCCCACCCCTGCCCTGCCTCTTCCCGCCCAGTTCCACCCCACTCCCGCGAGCACACCCTGTCCCATGCTCCCCCTCAGCCCCTCCTGCACAGCACAGAACAGCTAATTGCGGTGGGCGCTAGGAGGGAGGGGAAGGAGTTGATCAGCAGGGCTGCCAGCAGATGGCAGGTGCTGGGAGGGGAGAGGGGGGAACTGGCTGCCGCTGGGTGCTAAGCACCCACTAATTTTTTTTCCGTGGCTTCTCTAGGGCTAGGTACAGGTGGTGGCAAGCATCTGTGTTCTTGCCATGTGGGTGTCTCTTAAGGTCTAGCCTCCTCTAGTACTTCAGTGGAGGAGGAGGAGTGATGTGAGTAGAGAGGGAACCCTAGACTGAGATTTGAGTGTCAACATACTCCAAGGGAGGGGGGAGAATAAGGGTTCTGCTCGTACTGTAGAAGAGAGTAAGCAGGGGATACTCTAGGTGATGGGGGGGGGGGGGGGAGAGTTAATCAGGGACTGAGTAAATCTCAGTAGGGATAACTGGCAGGGGAGGAGGGGCCTAAGGACCTGCTAGTCTCCCCTATTAGACTCTAAATTCTTGCTGTACCCATGCCATCAAAGTTGAGGCTGAGCAAAACCACCCCACCCCTCGAACCCCTCCGGAGGTGGGCCATGGCCCTACACCATGGGGGGTGGGGGTTAACTAAATTGTTTTAACAGGGCACCTACAGTGGCCAGAGCCAAATTTGAGCATAGCCACATGCACAAATAGGGCAACGCAAAGAGTCCTAACTTTGAAGTAAAGACAGGGGCTACGGTTGTTCTTAGTCTTGGCTATCTCAGGGACACAGTCTTTTTGTGACCTGACCCTTGGATTACAGCTGCATTCCACCGAGACAAGAAAAGTGGTGACCAGTTGGGGCAGGCATGTGGCCACAGGTGACAACATTTTCACAGGAACTAGCCCTAGCCTATAGCACTCATGGCTAGACAAAAAACAAGCACTCGCCTCAACTGCCTTCAGAATTAAATACAAAGCCCACCTTTCACTCTGGCATTCCCACAATCATGTTTAAAGCATATCTGAAACTCTCTTCCTCAAAATCTTGTATGAACAGATAGTCTTGCTTGCTAGTATGGAGTTTGACTAGCTGTCTCTTGGGGCTGGTTAGGTCAGAAACACTGTAAGAACGACAGCCTCACTCTCGACTTCCAGATTTCAGCTGGGATCAGCCATGGAAGTGGAGAGGGACATGGAAAAAGATTAAGGAGGAAAGAAGAAAGACACTAAATTTTAGAACCTCCTCGGTGTGCTTTGGCCAGAAGTTTAGCTTAAGTCCTGTGTGTTATCTAAAGAGATTTGTCTGGCCACTAGTAATAAGGGCTAATGAATAATGATGTACAAGTACACTGAAGATGAACATTAAAATTGCTTTTATTGGGATTCAAAGAAGAAAATTAAAAATTTCTCTGCAGCTCATTCCCTGCTGATGGTGATGTACGGTCATATTTATATATATAAAATAAAGTTGTGCTGTGACCTTTTTCTTGTAGTTGGAAGAGAGGCACAGGTGGATGGAGGATAACTGTGCTCTTATGTGGAGAGCCATTTCTTGTAGTAAGCTTGCTGCAGCAGACCCTACAGTCATTTGTATTGCCATGAGGTGTACAGTAATGAATGGAAACGGATACTTTATTTCTGTACATGGGCACACCAAGGGAAATTATATAGAAAACACATAAAGAATGATAAGGTTGCACCATCAAGCACTGGGAAATGACAGAATGCAGGTTACCCAGGGACCCTTAGTTCACCTCCCCTATGGTACAAGAAACTGTCCCTTGTCGCAGTACTGCTCCCTGGAACCACAGCCTTGGAGCAGCAATTTCAGAGAGCACCCTCAGACCATGTTGAAGCATGCTCAGCCCAGACAAAAATCTTCAAAGAATCTATCACATCTCCACTGAGCATCTGCAAACCGAGATTGTCAAAGGCTCATAACTTGGCCAGATTAGGAGAGAGTTTCATGGGAGAAGGCAAAAGGCACAGCTCTTACATCAGGGTGATCCCTCCGCCAAATGGCAACGCCATGCTTCAAAGTATGGAGGTGAGAGAGCTTCTTATATAAAAACCATTATAAGATGATTTTTAACATGGAAAAATACACTGTTTTGCCCCTCATCTCATTCTGAGATGGGGCCAAAACATTTATACTGAAGATTAAAAGTTATATGAGGCCTGAGGCTGACAGCTGGTCTAGAAAATTTCTACCCAAAAGGTTAAATTTTGGCAAAGTAAGCAACTGAAAACAGGCTCGTATAATGGAATGTGTCAATGAAAAATGTTACTATACACACACACACACACACAAAAGTATAGTCATCTTATAAATATATAAATAGTTGCATTTTTTTTTTTTTTTTTACATTTATGTTCTATCAGCAGTCACTCAAACATTCCTGGACACCATCATGGAGAATGCCTATAGGTTATAACAGAAAATAATAACTTACTACAAATGTTTGGAGCTGGTTTTGAGATTTAATAGAGAATGGCATGCCTTTTTATAGTTTTCGTTTCTTTTTTAGCCCTATGCAATTCTATAGCAAGACTATACTTCACTATTCCATTTTATAGAAGAGTTTGAAACACCTATAGCAAGATTAATTATTTTCTTGTACATTCTATAGGATTTTCCATAAGGGTGCCCACAGATATAATGGGAGTTCTCGTATATTCTAATAACAAAAAGCTTTGCCCTCCTACAATCCTTAGCTTACTTGGAGAACAGAGCCTCTTCATTGTTAGACTGTAGTGGGCTGAGGGGTGGTTGGGGTGCAGAGTAATTTGCCTCCCTCCGGGGGACATACACACATCTCACTGTCCCTGGGGATGGTGCTGCCAGCAATTACGATTCTGTTATTGTCAATGGGACATACACACTGGGGACAGCCATCAGGAGGGCTTCCGGTCTCCTTGCATGTAGGTGAAACCGTGGGACAAACTGAAGTGCAAGAGATATTCCCTGTAGAAACACAGGTGCAGAGTTGGGTGGCAAAGTCTATGTGGAAAGATTTCCCCACAGGGACGTTTCCATCCTCGTAGCCTTGCATGGCGCATTCCAATTGCTGGTAATCTGGACAGGAACATGGAGGGGCACATATAGCACAGCAGTTCTTCTCCGAAGTCACCGCTGTGTGTTGGTCAGGGCAGGGGCTACATTTGACAGGAGTGCAGTCTGCTTTCAAGGGTTTACAGGCAGCTGTGGGTAGCAGAAAGCAGCCCAGCAACTGGCAAAGCAAGTGTTCAGGCTTCATGTTTTCTATTTAAAAAGAGAGAGAGAGAAGCAAAGAGCAATAGCAGAAATTGCTGCTTCAGACACACTTGAGTCACTTATACAATTGTAAATGTAAGCGTTCTGGGTGGAACTGTGCTACTGAAAGCAAATGGTCACGTTCCCGTGAAATAGTTACTCACTGGTCAGCTGTACTATTGTAATTATAATCTGTGTAGCGATAGCACCTCGTGCCCCCAGGCCAACCATGCTAGCTGCTGTACAAAGCACAGAACAAAACGAAACCCCCTGCCCCAGAGAGCTTCAATTAGTTCTTCCTTTACTTACCCGGCAAGGCCAGCGTTCCAGTTCTGGGTTTCTCCTCAAGAATGGACTCAAAGTTAGTCTGTTGTAATGGACTGATCATTGTACTGGGAGCCAGGGACCATGAGAACTAATGCTGGCTTTGCCACTTACACTCTTTAACCTTGGGCAAATTACTTAATCCTCCTGCCTCAGTTTCCCCATTTATAAAAATGGAGATAAAATTTACTTTCCTACTTCAGAGGAGTGATGTAATTCACAAAGTGCTTTAAGGATGAGAACATCTAAATATTAAACTTTTAAGTCTATTTATAAAAGCTGGTTTGGTCATTTTTAATTTGCATGTCACTGCCTGCTTCAATAAAGTGTCGTGTTACAAGATTTGGAGATTTTTTCAGGCCAGGAGGGATCATTAGATCACCTACTCTGACCCTGTGTACGGTACAGGCCATAGAATTTCATCTAGTTACCCCAGTATTGAGCCCAATCACTTGTGTTTTGGTTAAAGCAGATCTTCTAGAAAGACATCCCGTCTTGATTTGAAGTTTGTTCCCAGAGCCGGTGCTAGCCCATTGGGGTCCATAAACAGGAATATCCTCCCCTCTCCTCTCCCTAATACTAAAGCAGGCAACAAAAAGCAAATAGGGGGCCCTCCTGAGCTTTCGGGCCCATAAGATATTGCTTAGTCTGCTTATGCCTAACCCCAGCTCTGTTTGTTTCAATGGTTGATGACTGTCACTGTTATTCCGATTAGAAAGGCAAATTTTTTTGGTCTGGCTTCAGCTTCCAGCCTTTGGTTCTTGTTCTGCCTTTATCGTCAATTAAAGAGCCCTGTAGTACCTAATATTTTCGCTCTGTGAAAGTACTTATACGCTGTAATCAAGTCATCTCCTGATCTTCTTTACGATAAACTAAACATACTGAGCTCTAAGTCTCCTGCTGTAAGGCATGTTTTCCAGCTCTCAAATCATTTTGTGGCTCTTCTCCTCTCCAAGTTTTCATCATCCTTTTTAAAATATGGACACCAGAACTATACACAATATTCTAGTAGCCAAGGCCATATACAGAGGTCAAATCACCTCTCTGCTCTTACCCACTCTGCCTGTGTTTGTACATCCAAAGATTGCATTACCCCTTTTAGCCACAGCATCGCACTGGGTGTTCATGTTCTGTTGTTGTCTTTCTGACACTAAATCCTTTTCAGAGTCACTGCTTGCCAGGATACAGTCCCCCATTCTGTAGGTATGGCCTGCATGTGGCGGTATTAAAGGCATTTTGTTTGAATGGGCCCAGCTTACCAAGTGTTGCCAACCACTCTCCTGATCTAGCATGAGGCTTGTGATATTTGGTGCATTTCTTAAAGCCCCAGCTCCTGGAGTTATGTGAATGCACAAGAATCTTAGTTTATTTTTGTTAAATGAAATTCTCTAGGCTTCATGGTTGCAGAGAGAAGCTTGAAAACATTACCCAAATGCACCTTTAAAGGCTCTGAAACCAAAGGCAAATAACAAGAACTCAAAAGGGATTCTTTTAAAAAATTCTCATGATTTTTAAGCCAATCTTCCAATTTTTGAATGCTTACCAGTGACAATATTGTTTCCTTGTCCTCATAATTATTTACCAGTCAGCCAATCTTTGATTCATCCACAAATTTTCTCCGCAGAGATTCTACATTTGCGTCCAGATCACTGATAAAAATGGCACCAGACTTAGAACCGATTCTTAGAAACACTTCCATTAGATGGTGATTTCCCATTGAAAACTTTTTGAGATCTGTCAGCTAGCCTGTTCTTAATCCTTTTAACGTGTGCTTTATTTCTATTGTCTTGTGCTAAGCTTTTAATCAGAATGCTGTGCAGTACTAAGTCAAAAAAATCTAAGTATATTACATCAATGCAGTCTCCTTTGTCAACCACATTTGTAATCTTCAAAAAAAATCGGGGTTGGTTGACAAGACCAATTTTCCCTAAAGATACAACATTAAAGAAATTTGTTAGTTAATAGTTACATAGAGATGAATTTTCTGCTCAGATCAGTCCAATTTTCTTTAAGATACCCCATGTCTCCTGACCTGATCTCCAGACCCATTCCCCAGCTACCACACACTCCTGGAAAATGGCCTCTCTAATTGAATTGACTGCTTGTAATTTATATTTCAGAATAGTAAAAGGGATCCTTTTTTAAATCAAATATGTGACTGTGCTCTAAAATATAAAACAGTTTTAATTACCTGGATAGTCTTGATGCCAAATGTGACAGATGATTTGGCCCAGCAATGGTGATCAGCCTTTTGATCTTTCTCCCAGCATAACCATACCAGTTCAGCTGCAAGGTCATCTATTTATATGCAATGGCTCTCTGAGCCTTGATGCAGTACAAACAGGGAGGGAAAGCCTTTGCAACACTAAATGCATGGCTGGGAGTGGCCAAAAAGATTTTTATCTTGCTAATGGCTTCAGTTTAGTCTATATCTCTCTTGGTGATCTGTATATTTGTGAAGTCTATTCCAGATTGTGGTGCAATCCTACCCTTCCCCACCCCGCTTTAAACTTTGACTGAGAGTATTGAAAAGACCATTAGACTGATAGCCTGCTAAGCACAGTAAATATAGTGTATATTTGTATTTGGTTTTCCATCCACAAGCGTACAGAAATGATTCGAAAGCTATGAATATACACTACTGAACTGCATCCAACACTGGGGAATAACAAACTCAGGGGTTGCACAGCTGGTAGCTTCTGTAGGCCGAGTGCATTGCCCATTCCAGGGGCATCCTGTGCACCACCCTCCCATCCTCCTCTAACTGTGAGTCCCTGCAACTCCCCCACACCCACCTCTGCTAGGCTGCCATATTCTTTCCCCCCATTCTAGAGGCTGTGAACACTCTACATGCTCCTCTACCAGATTCCCTGCCTTTTGGTCCCCATGGCAGGGGATATGTTTGCTTCCTTTTCCTCCATGCTCCTCATTCACTCCCAATCTCTTTCCTGCCAGGGATTATGTGTGACCCCCATTTACCCCCACCCCCAGAGCAAGGTCCCCCCCATTCCCTATCAATTTTAATCCCATCCTAATCTTCTTGAAGCGTCCCCCTCCCTGTCGGATTTCTGTTCACCCAACCACTTTCGGTGGGCTACTGACAAATGTCTATTGTTTCTGTGGAGTCTATTAGCTGGGACAAGCTTTGCCCATTCTTTTCTAATTCATCAGTGCCACAACTCTTCCAGTCTCATCCCACAGCTACAGTGCCAATTTCTGGGGGCAGCCCAGCTAAGCATCTGTCTCCTGTCTTACTTTCTCAGGTGCACCCCTTAAACCTGAGAACCACTTTGCACTTCACAAGTTAGATAACACCCAACACTTGGCCTAAATGAGCAAGGAAGCATGTGATCCTTATGGTAAATGCAGGTGGTTTGAGTCATGCCAGCCACGCCCCAGATGGCATTTGCAAGTAGGGGTATTTGGAGGAATGGGCCCATTGAAGGAGTGAATTTTGGGCCTGATGTTGCAAACACTTATACATGTTCTTCCTATAACTTCACTGCGACTCCTCCTAGTGAAGTGACACAAATGCTGAAGTGTTTGTTTGCAAGATTGGGCTCTCCCAGTCATTGTGAAAATAAATGTCCTGGTTAGTTTTTAGCCACAAGCCTGACATGGTCTCCAAATTTAGCCTGTCTAATAGGGGAAGAAAGAAAAGAAAAATACACCTCATCTCCCCACCCACCCCTTAAGCTTAAAATTCCACTTCACGTTGTTCCTGTCTGATGCCATCCCTGTGGCATTATAAATATGCTCCCACCTAAGCTCTAGTTCAAAGGTTAAAATCTTTAAAATTCCTGCACTGGCCAAAGGAAAAAAAGGCAAAAGTCACACACAAATAGGAGCAATTGCTGTGATAACTCACCCCTGAGTGGCTAACAACTTCCAAGTGGCACCTCAGTTGTGTTAGCACAGGCAGCGCGCGTTAGGCAACATTACTAACAAAATCCTCTTTCAGCTGTCACACTTGTTCGTAGCCCTCCTGACTTGAGCACCAGTCCCATCCCCCAGCTGCCACACACTCCTGAAATCATCCAGTAACCACTCAGACCCACCCCCATTCCCAGCTCACCTGCAAACCCCTCCCATGCTCCACCGCATGCAACATGCTTCATCTTCTCAAAAGATTGGAAGGTAAAGGAACACTGCCCAGGAGAAGGGTGGCAGAGTGAGGAGGATTATACAAGACAGACAAGGTAGGTGAGGTAATGTCTTTTATTGGACCAACTTCTGTTGGTAGGAGAGACAAACTGACCGGCTACACAGAAGAAGAGCTCTGTGTAGCTGGAAAGCTCATCGCTTTCAGCAGCGGAACTTGGTCCAATAAAAGATGTTACCTCACCCACCTTGTCTCTCTAATATCCTGGGATCAACAAAGCTACAACACCACTGCAAACAAGGATTATACAAACAGGAGCGGCTCTATGTATTTTGCCGCCCCAAGCACGGCAGTGAGGCAGCCTTTGGCGGCATGCCTGCGGGTGGTCCGCTGCTCACGCGGATTTGGTGGCATGCCTGTGGGAGGTCCACCCGTCCCGCATCTTCGACGAACCTGTGGGACCGTCGGACCTCCTGCAGGCAAGCCGCCGAAAGCGGCCTGACTGCCGCCCTCACGGCGACCTGCAGGCTGCCCTCCACGGCTTGCTGCCCCAGGCACACGCTTGGTGTGCTGGTGCCTGGAGCCGCCCCTGTATACAAAGCACTTGTGGCTATAAACAGTGGGAAAGGGAGAGACTTTACTGTAATACCAAAAAAAAAAAAAAAAAAAAAAAAAAAAAGCTGTCAGTCAGAGGGGGAGAGAAAATAGATAGAAAGACCTGTTAGATCACAGGTTTTGTTGTTTAGCTACATAATTGCAGTATATTGGCCCCAAATGCATGGGGAAGTGTAGCTGAGGCAAAGGCTGAAATAGCTAATTGCTGTTTTTTGTTTGCTCTATCCCGTGTTTGTTTAATCCTGCAGTCTTTTTGCCTGAGAGAGACAATGATATTTCATCTCCTTTGTAAAGCCCTTTGAGAGCTACAGATAAGCCATACTATACAAGAGCTAAGTATTGTCATTATGGTTCTATCACACAATCTCAAATTCCTCACATACTGTCCCAGCAAATAAAATCCCCACCCGGCTGTCTGAGTTAAGCCACCTTCTTCCACACTCATAACGTCTACAAAACAGTTTTGCTTTGTCACTACAAAAATCTGTACCAAAGTGAAAATGTACAGCGTAAAGTAAATGTAATATAAAAACAAATAGCACGGGGAATTTAGTTTGGGATGTATTTGTTCATTTTCATATTTCATACAATCCTTTATTTTAAATTTACCTGTGTCTACCCCAGAATTTGTAGTCTGCCTTAGAAAATGTATTGCAATTCTGATTATTCATGATTGTATGATCAAGGTCATGGCTCCTGCCCTTAGGGTTTTACAGTCGAAAGCCAAACAAAATGTGGTTGTAACTAGGGTGACCAGACAGCAAATATGAAAAATCGGGACGGGGCTGGGGGGTAATAGGTGCCTATATAAGAAAAAGACCCAAAAATCGGGACTGTCCCTGTAAAATCGGGACATCTGGTCACCCTAGTTGTAACAGACAAGAGGGCATGGAGGACAAGGGTAATGATAATAAAGACGCCAGCTTTCACAGGTTAACAATCTCATGGCTCTGAATCATTTGAGAGAATATTCCTTTTGAAAATAAATGAAACCAGTTACTCAGAAACCAAGGTGCCTTGCTACTGATTGTAGGTAGTTTGCTTCAGGCAGCACACACTTGGCCTTGAGTTAGGCATGAATGAGAATGACTTTTATAAAGAATTTTTCTCCGATCCTACTCAGAAGGATCCCAAAATATTTTACAAACAATGAACCTAGGCTTACCATAATTTAATTTAAAAAAAGGAGGACACTCCACGGGGCCCCGCCCCCACCCCAACTCCGCCCCTTTCCCGCGCCCAGCCCCACCCCAATTCTGCCCCTCCCCTGAACGCTCCGCCCCCTGCTCCTCTCCCCCCCACCCCGCTTCCCGCGAATCAAATGTTCACGGGAAGCCTGAAACAGGGAGGCAGAAGGTAAGCTGGCGCTGGGGCACGGTGCGGCCCAGTCTGGCCAAGTGGCTCCCTCTAGTGGCCGGCCAGCCGGCCGGCCAAGGCCAAGAGGCTCTGGCCCTGGCGTCTCCCACCCGGTTTGGCTTGGGCCCTGGGGCGCCGGCCCCCGGCCGAGCACCGCCGGCCCTACACCGCTGGGCCCCGGCCCTGCACCGCCGGCCCCAGTGGCCCCGGCCGAGCACCGCCGGCCCCTTCCTCCCTCCCTCCCTATTTTCCCGGACATGTCCGACTTTTTGGGATTTGAGGCCCAAAAGCTGGACATGTCCGGGAAAATCCGGACATATGGTAACCCTAAATTGAACCCAATCCTGCATCGATTGAAGCAGCATGACTTGGGCTCCTACACCCTATGGTAATACAAATAATAAAAATAATAATCTTAACTCTAACTATTGATTCCCACGCTTAAAGTTCATGCTTAAGTCACTGCAGAAACATGGTTAAGCTACAGGTATCATTACCCCCTCTGCTGGAATGCAGCTTCTTCTACGGTGGAATGTGACATATGTCAGATAGTGCACAGCAACACTACAGCAGTTTAGGACCGAACAGAAAGACTACTGTACGCTGCAGGGAGAAATTTAATTACACACATTGGAATATGGCCAACACACTGAGTTAACAATCCCCCCCCTTTACTCCTGCAAAACATTCCATGGATTCTTTAATGACCACAAATGACTCAGGCCTCTGAGCTCTGTTTCAGATCTTGTCCTAAAGGGGCAAAACCCTCTCAAATAAATAATTCACTATATTTTTGTTTTAAATATTGTATTTGTTTTTATTTGAGTACGCAGTCATATAAAGTACAATGATTTTTCTTCATATATATAACAAAGACAATTTCTTGCAGCTATCAGAACCTTGTGTGCTGCTGGACAAACAGCAAATGGAAATCTCTCTCTCACACACACATGCATACAGCCAGCCACACTCCTTCCTACTGAAAAGTTCTTGTTCTTGTGATTCATTTGGTGATTTTTTCCCCTCTCAATTTATGAAACCATTCTCTGGATGAATTTGAGAAAAAAAAATCCACCAGCAAGGGCCTGATTCTGTTTTCTCTGAAATCAAAGGTGAGGTTCCTTCAGTTCAGTAAGGGTAGGATCTGACCCTCAGGCTTGGTCTACGCTATCAACTTATGTCAGCATAACTACGTCACTCACGGGTGTGGAAAATCTGCAACCCTGAGTGATGTAGTTATACCAGCCTAACTCCCAGTGTAGACAGCGCTATGAGAGCTTCTTCCGTCACCATAGCTACCGCCTCTCAGGGAGCTGCATTAACTATGCCAATGGGAGACGCTCTCCTGTCAGCATAGGTAGCATCTTCACTAAGTGCTGCAGTGATGCAGTGCTATAAGCATAGACAAGCCCTAAAGCCAGGGCGACACTACAGACCTGTAGTGGTATAACTATGTCGCTTGGGGCGTGACAAATCCACACGCTTGAGTGACATCGTTATACTGTCGTAACCCCCTGTGTAGACAGCGCTGTGTCGATGGAAGAGCTTCTCCCATGAATATGGCTACTGCCTCTCGGGGAGGTGGATTAACTACACCGCTGTAGCATTGTACATGAAGACAAGCCCTAAGTCTCCATCCAGGTAACAAACATTGTTCTTCAGGATGCCCTCTCTGGTTTTGGAAGAGAGACTTTATCACATTTTGTTATTCCCCCTCCTCTCCGCTCCCGCCCTCCCCCACCATGGTTTTTGGGTTTGGTGTGGAGGCCATCCCAAACTGTCTGAACTTCCTGATTCTGCAAAGGATCTCCTGAGATTTCCAGTTCTAGCTCTAGTGGGAAATATTAGGAGGACAGCTTCTTGGGGTGGTCTGCTTTTTTGGCCATAAACCAGATGTGAACAAACACTTACCCAAATACTTGCAAAAGATTTGATGTATTGTGTATAACTCAGCAAACAAAAAGCAGCAGACACCATTCCTAACCATAAATACTTCATCATTTATCAAAAACCTTGTACATACTAGATTAGATTAAAAACACAGACTTGTCGCTTAGGAAAAGCTAAAACTGAAAGTAGTTGCTCCTCTCTCAATCTGTCCACAGCACATGCCTGAAGCAATTGTGCCTATTCCCCTAAACTGGGCTGCAAAAGTGATTTCGTTTGTTTACTCTTCTCTTGCTGTGCACTTAATTCCTTCTGTGTTTTTGCAGCTCTAACAAGTGGCTCTTCTGAGCTCTGCTAACAGCTCCTGGAATGGACTCCAAAGCTTCAAAAATCACATCAGACCCCAAAAATAATTAATTGGCCCCAAAATCATGATTTTTTTAAAGTAAAAGATTACTTTGTGGTTTTGGGCTGTCTTTTGAGTTTGGAGCTCCCCCTGCCCATCCCCAGTGTGTCTAGGTGACAATTAGTGCTGGCCATTCTCCCAAAGGTCTTGGGTAAGGGGATTTTGGCCTTTGCTACAGGAGCTCTCCCCTCCCCATCTGCACAACCCATGTTCAGGAAATAATCCTGCCCTTCAACTCCCATACCAATCCTGTCCCCCTGGTAGCTCCTGCATTGGTTCTGCCCATTCCCTCATTCCCCACATCAATTCAGCCCCACCAGCCTCACCTGTGCTCTTCCTACAGCACCTGAGAGTCTTCACCCCTCTCTCCTAGGCCCTGATGTGGGGGCTGCTTCAGGGTCCCCTCTTCTCCTTCCCAGTCCAGGTGTGGCAGGGACGGAGGGCAAATGGGGGAGGAGCAGAGGAGCCATCCCATTGTTCACTGGAGTGAAAGGAAGCAGAGCTGCCCTAACCTGATGGGTCCTACATGCTCCCTTCTCCCCTCCTGTAAGAACAGGGTCTGTCCCTGAGGGAAGGAGGAGAGAAACTCTGCCTGCAGTAGCTCTGATTGGCTGCTCTTCCCCAGAAGGGTGGTGAGTGGGGAAGACAGCCAATCAGCAGGGGTTTCCCCCAGCCAGGGATGAAATTTGGGAGAGGGCTGGAGCTTCTCCCATCATGGCTCCAGCCCCAGCCATAATCATGTATCTCTTGAAGTGGGAGAAGGTGTTAATTAACATTTAGAAGGTGTTAATTAACCATGAAACAGCAAGAGACAAGTCTTACAAAATCTGTGCAATAAGACCCATATATTAACTCCCTCACCATCCCCCCAATGTTGTGTTATAATATTATCTCAGTATAACTCCTTATTTTAATTAAACTTTGTTCTTTAGTCAGATCATCCTGATCCACAGATTCCTTTGATGTCATTTCAGATGCGGTCAAATGTATGGGACAGAGGATTAGTCAATTAAAATCATAGCCTCATAATTTTGAAAAATCTTCAGTGGCTAATTTCAGATTCATCTGAGGCAATAGAGCCCCTTGATGAAGCAACTTTTTGTTGCTGGCTCTTGTCCTTTCGGGTAATGAAGTTCAGGAGATTCAGGGCCGTCACCACTCCAAACACCATCTGCTTCTTGGCATAACTGCCATCTCCAATGTCTGTAAGCACACAGCAAAGTACATTACTGAGTTATCTGAAAAAGCAGTCCAGAAATGGCTGTGATTTTTATAAAGATAAGACCTCAAACAGGCCAGCATCATCCCTGCTATGATTCTACTAAAAAGTCAATCGGGTCACATCAGGGATGTATTGCGCAACAGTGAATTCTTTACCACTACAAGGAGTCTAATTTGTCACTTGACCTTATGAGACTTTTGTTCCAATGATTCCCCATCCCAAATCAATGATAATCTTTAACAGCAGCGGAGATAACTGTATTTATAAACAACCCTTGGCCCCCATTGCAGCTGACATAGTGCTGTACCACACCACTACCAAACAATATAAAGTGCAATAAAGTGTAACTTTTTAAAACACATGTCCTCTTAAAAGCAAACAAATAAAAAGCAGGTGAGGGTGTCTAAATCAAAGAATGAAGTATATGTTGGGAGGGATGGGAGGAAAGTAATAAAAATGGGGTGAACTGTGGTCAGACTAAAATAGCACCTGTTGACTACGAAAAGTGTTCAAAAAGTGAGGTGAGTTTAACTGGCTGAGTTTTTCTACCACCACCATTTTTTTCAGTGAAAAAAAAATTTTTTTTTTATGAAAATGCCCCCCCCTCCCCCAAATCTTCCCGAAATATTTTAAAATCAAATTGTTTTGGTCTTAATATTTTACAGAAAAATACCTGTTTTTTTTCAACCCTCCACAGCTGAGATTGATGGCCAGCCTCCCCTTCCCACAGAGGAAGTATAATCACAGAGTGATTCACAGAGCCATTGCTTGATTTTCTTGTGTTGGGAGATACATATGGATTTGCAGGGTCTGACTTTAGCATGCTGGCCTGAGCCCCTTGCAGGCGAACAAACCAACATGGCACGCTATTTCACCAGCTCATGTGCATGAGCGGGCTGTACATTTAACGTTGTTCAACTATAAAATCAGCCTAATTACACCCTGAAGTTCTAATGTTATCCAGAGAGCAGTTATCTTGACTGCTTTGTTGTAGCAGTGAAATCTTAAACAAAGCACCTCCCATAAGAGAAGGCATCATCTACACTTACAAATTTTTACCACATAACTATGTGGTAAGGGGTGTTATTTTTGCCAACATAGGTAGATCTCTAAAAACCCTTGTGTGGATGCAGTTATACTAGCATAAGGGACTATATACTGGTTTAAGTTATTTCATTTCCCTGAGCCAGAAGAAGCTACGCCAGTCTCAGCACTTTTAGCCCAGTATAATTGCGTCTACACTAGGAAGGTTTCACTGCTCTATGGCAGCATCGGTAAAGTGGCAAAACTTTTTAAGTGTGAGCAAAGCCTAAGTAATTATCCCCTTTGTGGAAACAGTTTGCGGAGGCTCTGGCTACACTACAGATGATGCAGCTGCGCTGCCGTAAGCTCTCTAATGTAGCTGCTCTAAGCGGACGCGAAAGAGCGCGCCTGTCAGCTTCATTACTCCAGCTCCCATGAGTGGTGGCAGCTATGTCGGCAGGAGACGCTCTCCCACCTGCATAGCGCTGTCCACACTGACACTTAAGTTGGTGTAACTTACCTCGCTCAGGGGGTGACTTATTCACACTCGAGTGACATAACTTATACTGACCTAAGCTGTAGTGTGTACATAGCCGGAGAACTCGACTTTATCATTTACAGAGGCTTTCCAGGGCAGGCATTGTCATTTACTTTATATCTGTACAGCACCCAGCCCAATGGGGCTCTAGACTGATTGGAGCCAGACTGCCCTGGAGAACGCTACTCAGGGCGGAGGAGAGGGCCAGGTTCTGCTGCAACTCCGCCAGGAGGAACTGCCCGTCAGGTCTCATCTCCAAATGGGAAAATCCAGCCCAGACCTGAGCACGCTTGGTACCATGATTCTGGGCAGAGCCATGGAGTGCTGCCTTGCACGCATGGGTTGGCTCAGTTCCTGGTGAGCAGAGTGACCAGGAGATGGTAGTGAGCAGACGGGGCACAGAAAACCAAAGTGCTGCCTGAGTGTGAACACACAGCAGAGTCGGGCAAAACACGCCATGTGCTTGGGGGGCATGAGGGAGGGCAGAAGAGCAATGAGCCCCCTAGTGGCCAATATGGCTAAGAGGGCTTAGAGAGGCTGGCAAGTCTGATTGGAGCCCCTGGCAAGCAATTGCAATACGCCTAAAGAATAACAAAACAAACTTTTCCCCACCTTAATCACCTAACTTCACCCCACCCTTCTGAGTCCAGGTCTCAGCTGAGAAGTGAATGGGACTCTCTGAGTATATCTACACAGCAACTAGACACCTGCAGCTGGCCTGTGCCGGCCGACTCAGAGGTCTCAGGTTGCGGGGCTGTTTCACTGCTATGTAGACATCTGGGCTGGCGCTGGAGCCTGGGCTCTAGGGCCCTGTGAGGTGGGCGCTCCCAGAGCTCAGGGCACAGCCCAAGTCCGGATCTCTACACAGCAATGAAACAGCCCCGCAGCCCTAGCCCCGTGAGCCTGAGTCGAGCAGTATGGGCCAGCCACAAGGTTTTCTTTGCTGTGTAGACATACCCACTGTGGAGCCCATCAGTGTCATTCTTTCCTTGGCCAAACGGCTCACTCTGAAGTCCAACGAAGGATTCCCTCCTTCTCACAGCTAAGCAAGCTGCCCCACCCAATCCTTGCTATCTTAAAGAGCAAGTGACAAGAGAGAGCACTCTCCCTTCCATCTGCACAAACGTACAGGAGCTCTTGGGTTCAAGCCCAGGGGCAGGGAAGTGGGGAGTGCGGTCCCCTTAGCAAGCGCCTCTTCTCTGGCACTCTGGCAGCTCCTCCGTTCTCAGTGGTACGCGTCTCCTCAGGTCTCCTATTAGGAATCCACTGGGGTATTAACACTGCTCTCAACAGCATTACCACACAAACTCCTTTCTGCAGCTGCTGCTGCACAGAGATGGGGGGACTCAGCCATGGCGGCTGTGTTACTACAATCCTGGCCAAAGGCTCCAGCTCGGATCAGGACACTGTTATGTTGGGTGCTGTACATGAACATAGTAAAGAACAGACACTCCCCTGAAGAGCCTACAATGCCAACAGACAACAGGTGAGAAAAAAGCAGTACTGTTATCCCTGGTTTAGAGATGGGAAACTGAGGCACAGAGACTGCGCGACTTGCCCATGGTTGCGCACACAGTCCGCAACAGAGCTGGGACTTGAACTCTGACTTCCTGAGTCTCAGTCTGGTGCCTTTTTACCACAGATCAGGCTTCCTCTTTTGATCATCTGGCCAAGAAATGACACTTTACCATAGGCATGAGGGCATCACTAAAATAAATCTGTTTGTGTCCAGCTGTAGAGCAAGTTAAATAATCAGAATAAGAACCTTAGTATTTCAGGCTCACCCTGCCTCTCTTCATGCTACCATGCATGGGGCTTTGGAGAGGGGTGAATGGCCGGTGGATCCATGACTCTGCTGAGTGATGGGGAAAAATCCCTCATGCAGGAGGAGCATAGGGTCGCAGGTGCTACTGCCCACCTGCTCTGCCCTGTTGTGAGGATTCCATTCCCCCAGAGAATGCCTGTACAAAGCCCACATAATCTGGTTGGTGCAGAAGTCAGAGTTTGGCTTTTAAAGAGGTTCTTTCCTTTTCCTCATTAAAAGATACTTACATTGCATCTGATCATGTACAACTATAGCAAAATGATCATTCTCCAGGATACTAGAGAGGTTTCCAAGGTTGTCATCCAGGCTAATCTAAAGAGAAGGGACCAAAAAAAAGAAAAAGGGCATTTAAACACTGCACTTTGTGACAGCATTAGGGACCCAAGTCTTACTTTTAAAGCACAGTACTGTGCTTGGGGCAGTATAGAGGTGGAGGAAGGGAATATCAGAAGGCACAGGTGTGTTGATGCAGACGCAGCACTTCCTGGAGCTTTGGGGAGTGCAGGAGAAACACAAAAACAAGCACAAAGGACCAAGTCCTCACCAGGTATAGTTTGGAGTAGCTCCATTAACCCCACTGGAGCTACATCAGTCTATACCACCTGAGGATCTGGCCCAGTGATAGTAGTCATCCCCAGACCTTGCATGGGAGCAGAGAAATTGGGGAATACCCCTTTTGCTCTCCCTCCTTTGCACATCTGCAGAAAGCCTGGCATAATCTAACTTGTAATTAGACAAGTCATACAATGGAATGCTTCAGAAACACAGGCTATATATAGAATCAGTCCTTGGAGTGGGGATAATGCCTTCTTTCTGTGTTAGGAGGTGCCTAGCTCGCCTCTGGGTTCTATTTGAAACAAGTCAATAATAACTGTAATACCTTTGAAAACTGGTCACTGATGACCTTGATGACCGGGTCTGAGAACTGGGCATTTCCAGCTAGCACGGAGGAGAGGATGTTACTGGGAGTCACCATTCCCAGAATGTGACTGTAAGAGAACAGCGAGATTTGCAAAGGGTCAGGCTTGAGGTGGTCAAATGGCTAAACAGTTTTTAGGGACCAATCCTGCTCCCTTTGAAGTTAATGACAAAATTTCCTGCCTTCAATGGGAGAAGGAGGTGGCCCTTAGTTCATCCAAGCATCTTTTAGTGGGTGCACGTCTTCCGGACTGTCATTTGTTGGAGTGTCACAGTAAAAACAAAGCTGAGAAAATCAGCTCACTGTTGGGTCATCTCTTTCTTCCTCCCTTCCTGGGCTATGGGGTGAGCCTATCCTCCTGTACTAGAATCAGTTTCCACCGCAGGCGAACATATTTCTGACTTGTGTACCATCTGGTATGGGAGGAAGCAGCCAAGCAAAGTACATAGCAAGGAAATAATAACAGCACAACATTTAGATGCTAATATGGAGAGATGGGGATACAATTTCAGATTGGGAACGTTCCATCTCCAAACCAGAGCCTGGGGCCAGATCATTATTAGCTGAGACACACTGTGCTGTAGGAAAAGCTCAACTTGTTTAGCCAGTGAGGGACTCCATTGTATACCCCCAGCTGCTATTGTAGCTGTTTCATTAAAACATGCATCCGCAAGAGGAGGATCCTCTCCCTAATAAAGTGTTTTTAACAGCAATTATTGTCTGAAATTTGCAGCTCGGGATTTAACATTTGAAGAAAAGTCAGCCAATGGGTACTTGCTGTCATTTACCAGTGAGGTTCATATCTATGCCTTACCTTTACTGTACACTTATTGATTAGGAGCCTGGTCCAACACCCATTGACGTCAGTGGGTGTTGGATCTGGCCAGTTCTTCTCTTTGCTAATTTATGTAATGTTTCCTTGATGGGCCACATCTGTTATTACTGACTATAGCAAAAATGAGGATTTGAAACAATATAGGGAGCTGATCCTAAGAGGTGCTGAGCACATGCAACTCCCATGCCACTAATCTCTCAGGATTAGGCCCGTGTCATTATTTTTCCCTTTACCGTACAGGTTTTTGAATGGTACATTAAAAAGTGTATTGAAGGGACTAAATAAATCAGGTTTATTGTACAACTATAAAGTATTTTGTCATTGGTTTCCTCATTGCTGTTATTCATTCACATAATCATCCACCCAGCCAGTAAAAGAGATACCCAGATTCAGCAACCACTGGCGCCTGGGCGTAGCCCTTCTCCTTGAGGATTTCGATTGCCTTTTGACAGTTGACTTCTGGGACAAGAAGCAGAGGGGCCGAGAGATTCAGCTTTTGCACCTTGACATTCCACCACCTATAGGAAAACGACAGCAGTTTATTGTTCTTCACAAGCGTGAGGCATGTGTGGGGCTGAGTCTGAGCTGCTCCTCCTCTTGTTTAGACAGAGCTCTCTCAGATACAGACAGTATAGGCAGATTTAGACTGAGGTCACCACACTTGAGCTCAGATGTGTACTCAGGCAAGTGTCACTCCTGACTCAGGGCTTGAGCCTGCAGCGCTGAGCATGCTGTCCCTGATCCACCAAAGCCCTTAAGCAAGTGCTTAACTGTAAGAAGGGGAGTATTCTCACTTGACTTCACTTCTTTCATTTGTACCCTGGTTTCTTAAGGCCTGGAGCATGTAGCCCCAGCACAAAAAGAGAGTCCTACAACACAGCAGGTATGGCTTCTGGAAGAAGGTTTGGATATTCCTGTTCTCTCTGAATGGAAGGAAATCCGCAAGTCGGAAGTCATCTGACATTAAAGGGCCCTTCAATCCAGCAGACAAAGGCAAAGCAAGATCTGATAGTTGTAAGCCGAAATTAGAAAAACTCAAATTGGAAACATGGGCGGCGTGTGAACCGCTGGCTTAGGGAGGCTAGCCCCCAGCCCCGCCCCTTCCACCCTAGGCCCCACCCCTTCCATGCCCCCCTGGAACCCAGAGCCCCCCCCACTGCAGCCACCGGCCCCTGCCTCAGGCTAGTGCCCTCAGCCCTGGAGGGCCACCCCGCAGTTCCCATAGCCCCAGGAGGGCGGGCAGTGCAGGCCCAGCCCGAGCCTGGGCCATGGCACAGGGGAAGAGCCGCAGAGCCCAGAAGCAGGAGGCGGACTGGGGGCGGAGCATGGGCGGGGCCATGCTTGGTTGTTTAGGGAGGCTCAGCCTCCCCCAGGCTATGATACCCACCACCCACGACTGGAAATAAGATACAACTCTTTTAATTAACCTTTGGAGCAACATCCCAAAGGATGTGGTAAACTCATCATCACTCGGAGTCTTTAAACTGAGATTAGCTGTCTTTCTAAAAACTGTGCTGTAGTACCCCCATGAGTCATTGGGCTCAAAAGTGTTCACTTATGTAGTAGAGAAGACTAAATTCCCTCCACTGCAAGAATCACTTGGCGAAATTCTATGGCCTGGGAGGTCTATGCAGGAGGTCAGACTAGATTATCACAATGATGCCTTGTGCCCTTAGAATCCATTAATCTAAAACGGAAACTTTATGTTTCCTGCCTGAATAGAAAACGGAGATATTTAAAAGGGCCCTTCATCTCTATTGTCTATGACAATTGTCACCACAGATCTGCTGAGAGCAGCCTTGCTGGGGAGGACATTTGACACTGACCTAGAAATTCATTCCAAATTGTTCTTCACTGTAGACAGACACAAGAGCCTGGTCAGTATGAAAGAATTAATTTCTGCAGAAAATAAACTCCTCCTTTATGGACTAGACCAATGAACAGGGAAACCAACATTTGAAAGAGAGTCACTGTCTGGGGCCAAAACCTTAGGGCTTCAGCCTTGGGCAGTGGGGCTCAGATTAAGGGCCCCCTGCCTAGGGCTGAAGCCCCCTGGGCTTGGGCTTCCCTCCGTCCCTGGGGCAGTGGGGCTTTGGCTTTGCCTCCATCTCCCCCCCCCCACCAGGGTGGCAGGATGGGCTCAGGCTTCAGTCCCCCCTCCTGGGGTCATGTAGCAATTTTTGTTGTCAGAAGGGGGTCACAGTGCAATGAAGTTTGAGAACCCCTGGCCTAGATTAACTTTTCAAAGGGACTGAATTATTCAAAGAAAATTAAAAATAGATGATCATTTCCAAATGCAGAGTGATTATTTCCCTAGCAATGAGGGCAGTTAATGTAGAAGGAAGTAGAACCTTACCAAGGCTTATGTTCCTGGACATTTTTTAGAAATCCATTCTTGCCCATCCACCTATCATTCAAGAACTTGGACCTAGAAATCATTAGCAAAGAACAAGGAAGAAGTCTGTAATGCACCCAGCAAGAAATTGGAGGGGGGGGGGTGAGGAGGAGAGATTTAAACGCATTAGGCCTTAATGTTTCACCATGGCTCCCATACTTTGAGCAATCAGCTGATGTTGGCCCCTTTTGAGGTGAATGGGAGGAGCAGGTGAAATTACACCAGTTATTTAGGTGCCTAAGTTTAAGCACCCAAGTTTGAAAATTTCAGCCTAGGTGATTTTTCCTGGAGCATAATAGAGTATGTCAGTGACGAGTGAAATAAAATCCAAGCGTTCTGCAAAGCCCCGCCCCCGTGAGGAAGATAAATTGACTCCTTATTTATGGTCTCTTTCACCACTCCAGTTTTATGCTGGTGTAATTCCATTGATTTACATGTGCCTGCTTTCAGTGGTGTTACACTGGCAAAACAGCGTAGTGAAGTGGGTCCATAGTGTTTCCTCCTCTACTGACTGATGGAGGTAATTTCCCCTCTGCCACAGAGAAGAACTGGCCATGTGACAGCAAAGCTTTTGTATGGCCACATTACTCATTTGGTCCGTGAATGTTATTTCCATTGCTATGGCTGAACCCTGCAGCGCTGTCACCTCGGTGAAAGCAGCAGGTCGGAAGCACTACAGAAGAGGAGTCTTACATGTAGTTCCTGACGGAGTCGGGCAAGATGACAACACAGCGCTGACCCTCCGTCAGAGTCCTGGCAGCCTTCACAGCAATAGACATTGCACTGCCGGAGCTGCCACCTGACGAATGAACAAGAAAATAGACACACACAAGAGCTAACAGCACATGAGACAATAACATATCATGACAGAGTGGCCTAGGGTAATGCCCCTGCAGTGACAAGTTGGGTCAGGGTTCGGTAATGGGACACTGAACCTTTAGGGCATGATTCTCCTCTCACCGGCACCAGTGTGTATCAGGCATAACTCCAATAAAGCCGGTGCAGTTACACTGGTGTACGGGAGAGGAGAATCAGACCTATACTCTTGTAAGCCCCTAGCTCCAACAGAGACCAGGTAGTGACCAAAGGAGAATGTGCAGGCGAGGGCTGTTGAATGGATTATGGGAGTGGTGATTCTAGTCCAGTTTGTGGCCCCATCACAAATGGCCCCATCATCACTCTGGGAGCAGTATCTGCAGGGAGGACAAGGATTGAAAGGGCACGGCCCCAGTTCCTCAAAGGTATGTAGGCATCTAACTTCCATTGATTTCATATCTTTGAGGGTCTAGCCAGAGAGACCAAATTCCCTTCCAGCCTTTGAGATGGCCCTTTCAGGTGAGGGGCAGGGGGGCTGGGAGCAACTTGCCCATGCTGTCCTTGTTTTGTTGGTACAGAGAACATTTCACTCTCCAGAGCTGTTGAGCTAACACATTTTACAGGTGCTTAGTGCACTTTAAATAAATGGTCGAAAAGAAGGAAAATTAAAATTGCAATTATACACGGGATATCAGCCAATGATGGTGTTTGGGGCCGTGAATGCGTGTGTGTGTGCGCGCGTATGCATCTGTGTGTTTTCGTTTTCCTGTGTGTAACTCAAAAAAAGGTCCTTGGCTTCTCACAGGTAATATTGGCTTCTCACCTGCTAATATTTCAGCTTAGGAAAGACTAAGGGTCATAATAGTCCTCAGTCCATGTGCACTTCGGATTTCTGAACCAAATTTGGTCTTGGTGTGACACCATTGACCGCAAAAGGAATTACAGTATGAATGTAACACTTCTGAGTGCAAGTGACATTTTGTAAGTGAGTGAGTTGTAGTAATTCAGCAACAGAGGGTCCTGTGGCACTTTTAAGACTAACAGAAGTATTGGAGCATAAACTTTCGTGGGTGAATACCCACTTCGTCAGACGCAAGTAAGTCAGTTTTGTAAACTAGCAGTACTCTAGCAAATGTAGAAAAAGTCCTTATTTTGTTCTCTATCACATGAAATCTCAGACATTAGGAGTTAAGTTTAGTCATAGATTGTTATTTTATCATTTATATGGCAATTTTCTTTAGACTTGCAGATGCTGTCTTTTGAAATGTGGAAACATATCTCTGGAGATAACCTTGAGTGTTGGAAGACACTTAAGGCCAATTTTTAAAGGTACTTATGTGCCTAACACCCACTGGTATCAATGGGAATCAGGAGCCAAAATACCTTTAAAAATGTGCTTCTTATATACTTGTGTTACATATATACCAAGGTAACATTTTCAGACTTAGGTGCCTAAAATTAGGCACCTAAATCCAAATGTAGGCATCTAAATAAAAGAGGCCTGATTTTTCAATGGTGCCGAGCACCTGCAGCTCCCTTGACTTCAATGGAAGTTGTGGTTTCTCACTACTTCTTTAGCTGTCAGCATGAGCCCACGTACTGGCTGGTATTGGATTTGAACCCATGAGCATCTGGCCCAGGGCTGAGAGTGCAGCCAGCTGAGTTGCACTGATGCCTTGTGGAGTGGCACTGACATCCATCTGTAAACAGCATTTGCACAAGGACAACCGTTCATTTTGAAAAGCTGTTTGGTTTCTCTTACAAAGTATTTCTCCTTGCACCAGGGACTGGGAGCTGTAAGAACACCTTACTTTAACAGGACATCTCAAAACGTCCTGCTTCAATCCTTGCACCTTCCAGTATCATATGGCAACAGCTCAAAGACAGCAAATATAACCTCCTATGGCTGACTTAGTGGAGCTGCAGTTTTTGTCCGTTTGTCCTGCTCTGAATCCCACTAATCTTTCCACTCAGCTCATGTGACACTGCACCCAAAAAAAGGTAGCCCCAGAAGTTCTACCTCCTTATACAAAAGTGTGAACATGAAATGAGATTACAATTATTTAGCATGAGTCAGATCCAGGGCTGCTATAAATCATTGTAGCTCCATGAAATCAATTCACACCAACTCAGGATCTGGTCCGATCAGTATAGCATAGAGAACGTGCTCGGAACTGTATAAGACACAAAAACACAGACACCGCCTGCCCTGAAGAGCTTTCTAGTCTAAAATGATTAAAAGATGGAATTAAAATGGAAAATGTTTATGAACAGATATAACATTCTTCAGTAATTTACCACACAATAATCCTTCCTCTCTAATCAGCCTGCGAGCCATGAGAAAGGAATCTGCGTCATTGGACTTGCACCACAGATCCACCACCTGAAAGGAAGGAGAGAAAGATTTTAGGGTCCTAGACATGTTATTTTGGGCTTCACCCCTCTGGCGCATTCTGCTCTGTACAGGAGGCCGGGTTTTCAGAGGAGCTGAGCACCTGCATCAAATCCATCAGCATCAAATCACTTGCTGCTGCACTTGAAAACGAACACATATGGCAAAGCATGTGTAGGCTTCATCCTCAGCTTCCACTGGAGTGAATTTTAATTAATTAATTAATTCCTCATATGCTCCTGCCAACGCTGCAGAAGTAAAACTGTTAGTGTCTAATGTGTTTTGAGTAGTGGTGGGCTGAGGAAGTGGTGTTCAGATCCCCGTCGGGGTCAGGGGTAAGCTAGGGTTCAGGGTTTTTCTGAACCAGGGTTAAGGTTCAGGGAGAGATTCAGTGGTGCTGATGGCTTGCAAAATGCTTTGGCAGAGATTTCAGGCCAAAACCCTAGGAATGGGTTCAAATTCAAGCGCTGTTATTCAACCAGATCTAAAACGTGAAGGGGCTCACACCTGAGGTTCTGGTTTTGTGTGCGACTCCGAGAACCAGGCTGAGTGTTTTCCTGTGGAGGCGGGGAGTGGGGAAGGAGGTCATTCAGGCTAAGCTAGGGCTGTGAAGAACTCTGACTGGCAACTGGGTATGGGTCAGACTGGTGGGCAAGGGAGTTGCTGTGTGAAGGAGAAAGTGAGATGACGTTGCGTTGCACTTCTGGCAATTGTTGTTTGTTTATAACTGTCTCTCTGTTTGCCTGCTGTGTCTTTTAGATTGTAAGCTCTTCAGGTCAAGGTCTCTGACTCTTCCATAGATGTGTCTACACTGCAATCACAGGTGTGAGTGCAGCTTGTGAAGACATACCCACGATAACTTTAATCTAGCTAACTCAGGCACTAGTAGCAGGGAAGTTGCAGCAGCGTGAGCTTCAGCACTGGCTGTCCGAGCCTGCCCAGAACCCTTGGTAATTACTCCGGCAGACAGCCTGTACCGCAGCCCACGCTGCTGCAGCTTTATTTCTACCAGCATCTGAGCTAGCTACACTAAAGCTAGGGTGTGGTATGTCTAGAAATAACCTCTGTGTACACAGCATCTAGCACTATCGGATCCTATCCCTGGTCAGGGCCTTCAGGCTCTATTAGAATTCAAATAGTAAATAACGATAATAATGAAAAGCACTGGGACCCATTATTAACAAGGCCATAAGAACTGCCTGAAAGTTTGTAAAGAAAGACAGAACAATGGGGTGCAGTGTTGCAGCATATTTCTGGTTGTCTCTTAAATTTGGCTTCTCCCTGCAGCTCATTTAGATCAGACATATGGAGAATGGTGCCATGGGTTTGGCAGGTTCTAAGCCACCAGCGATAGCTTCTTTTGCATTGGTAACTACTTCAGCTAACTTTCAACAATTAGTGATGGGCCAGAACCGGACGCTGGATCTGAACACTTCTGAACGTGGAGACAGTTTGGTCCGAGAGCCAAACTTCATGGCTGGGCCCTAACCACTCCTCCTTCCCCACTTCCCCATTGCTTGTCACAATGCTACATACTGATCTGTCAAGGACAGTTGGGATAAAGTCATGTCCAATCCCCTCTACTTCCATGGTTGCGTCCTCTGCCGTGTTCAGCTCACTGGGCAGAGCGACAATGGAACCTTCAGGATCTACACCAACAATCTGAAAGGGAAGAATCACTTGTTAGCCACACTAAGAACCTAGGGGAAATGAAGCAGAAACATCTCCAATGAAAAAAATACCAGTGTTCATATAACCATATTTGGCTGCAAAATGTTTTTCTTCCCAAGGTATGCATGAATATTCCTGTCCGTTGGCATGGACAGACAGGACCCTTTTGCCCAGAAGTTTTCCTTCTCCTCAGCTTTACAATTTAATCTTAGAAGCATGGGGAACTGAAAGTCTCAAGGATTAGTGATGGGTCTGTGAAGCCTTTTACCTCTAAGTCACTAGTCTGAATCCAGCTCACGTTGAGAGTAACTGAAAATTGTTACTATCAAAAGTGAGCTGTATCCGTACACTTCCTGGTTCAGAAAAAGTGGAAAACAGACACTCTAATAATCAGGCTCACCCCAGCTGTAGGTGAGCGAGCAGTCAGTCAATGGCATCGCCCCAGAGGTGACATCAAGGGCATTACTCTAGTCAAAGAAAAGGGCAGAAAAACACCAGGTAGCCACTAATGCTCAATGCACAGGTCAGTCTTTCTACCTACTTTGCATTCCGGGCACTTCTCCTTCAGCTTTCTGCCAATGCCAGTGATGGTACCTCCTGTCCCAGCTCCACCCACGACCATGTGGACCTTGCCTGCAGTTAAAGGAGGTGAGAAGCATTTAGAGAGGATGGAAATGTTCTCCACAATTGGTTTATTCTGGCATGTCACATCAGTAGGTATTTTACACATGTTCTTGTGCGCAGAGAACGTGTGCATGTCAAAAACTGGACAGAATTCATGCCAGTGAGCAGAAGCATTGTAGTGCTGTGATGTGCCAATAAGCTTCACCCCATTGTACTTTGATAGATTGCTAGCTTGGTAACTCGATCCTTTTGGACTATATTGTGTTGAAATGCTGCAGACACATTAGCAATAGCAGGTTTCAGGGTAGCAGCCGTGTTAGTCTGTATCCTCAAAAAGAACAGGAGTACTTGTGGCACCTTAGAGACTAACAAATGTATTAGAGCCACAAGTACTTTTATTAGCAATAGCACGCATTGGTTTGGCTAGTCTTAGCATTCAGCTAAGAGAGAGCCTGATTCTGCTCTGACATCAGTATAAGCCAGGAACAGCTCCACTGAAGTCATTGTATTTACACTGGTGTAAAAGTGGTGGAAGTGAGAGTAGACTCAGGCCCTGAGAGTTTTAGGCTGTAACTACACTGGCAAAAATGAGACATAATTTGTTACTGGCTGCTGCCAGGGCTAGCAATGGTACACGTTATAGGATAGGTAGGGCTCAGGCTTTCTTGCCACCATTGTCAACTAACCTTGTTAAAGCACCTGAGCCCTGTTTTCACTACGCCTTTCACTCTTTCTACCACTGGGGATGGGTTCCATTTTTGCCCATCTAGACAAGGACTGAAATTCTTTTATTGCCTATTCCAGCCACCAAATGAAGCTGGATTAGTCTCTGCAGCACTCGCAAAGTTTTGAGCCATTTTAATTTACTAATGACTTTGCAGGATCAGCTACCGTGTGCCGATTACTCATATGGATAGTCCCAGGGAGGCCTCTTGAGCCATTTCATCCTCTTAACTAACCCATTACAGTGATGCCACAACTGCAGATAGATGGCCACCTCCACTGTGTCATTCAGCACTTTGTCATGTCCACACATTCCCCAGGCCATCCTGTCACAGTTGAGAGCAGCAGAGGCAGTTGAGCTGAAGCCCCATTAGGTACAAGAGAGAGGAGACTGCTGGTTAGCCATTCTCCATGAGGGACCCACTACTTTGCAATTCGCTTCCTCCCAGGATCCAAATGAGCCCAACTGTGTTGCAAGGCTCATCTCTTTTCCCAGGCTTTTGAAAATGGAGGGGAATTGTAATTACAAGGGTGGGAAATTGTTCAAGGGGGAGGTGGGTCATCTTAAATTGCTGCACTCAGGCTTTATTTAAAGTTATGTCAAGGGTGCCTGTAACTTACCAAGTCCCTTTTTAGCTTTTCTATACATTTAAATAAATAAGTCCATAAAGTAACAGAACCCTCCCTCAGAAGGATATGGCATGTGCAATTCATGGCCGAGATAGAACAAACAGTACCTTCGCACTGCTCCAGGATCTCCTCAGCGGTGGTGTCATAATGAGCCATCGGGTTGCCGGGATTTCGGTACTGTTTATTACAACAGAGAACAGTGTATGTTACGGTTAACAAGGTGGGTCAGACACTGAACTAAGAACAGCTACAGAGGTGTTTTACTCAAGGCATAAAAAGCCCCCCCCCTTGTCCTGCGCAACACTGCACCACAGTCCAAGCAGGCCCAGGGAGAGAGTCCTAGTAGTCTTGTAACTTGGTGTCTTGGGCTTTAGGGAGGTACTGCAGTGTGTGGTATGTTTTCCAGTGAGGAGCTAAACAGAAGGACGGGAATGTTGTCCCCAGCTATGGCCCTAAACCCAACCCAATGCCCCCCATGGAAGACACAGGCTGATAGAAAACCTGGTGCTGGCAATGCTGTCAGATGGCACATCCCTTCATGACTGAAAACAAAACAGACAGAGCCTCATGAAGACTGGCAAGAGGGGGAGCTGCATGAGGGTATGGGAGGGGGGTGTAGTGTCTGAGCAAGGGAATTCTGGAGGCAACACACTGGCAGAGACCAGAAGCGGGCATGAAGGGGAAATTATGCTCATAGGAGTGCTGTGACACTATCGAACAGATGTTGTTTGTGCCTCCCCTCTGTGCTAATCTCTTGCCACTGTCAGGTGTTCATGGGGGTGAAGGGGCACGACCACTGTGCCCTGCTCAGACATATTCCTTCTGGGACAGAGTATGCTGCTGGCCACCCCGTCTTGTGCTTCCAGAGGACAAGCACTCCTAGCTACCTCCCAGCCTGCAGGGCTAGGGGGTGAGGGGAAAGAAGGAGCTCCCAGAACTCTGAGCCCTGCAGTTGGTGCAGGGCTGCTGGCATGGGTGTTTCTAGTTCAGTGGTGCCAATTCTTGTGCTATTTGGTGCTTTTCTTAAAGCTCCAGCTCCTGGAGGCCAGCAATTCCCTGAGAAACTCAGCTTTCATTTTTAAAAAAAGTGAGTTTTGAATCCACATGGTTGCAGAGAAAAACCTGCAAATGTGACCAGAGTGCACCCAAAAAGCACATAATCCACATGGCAAAGAACCCTCCCCCCCCATGTATTTGTTGTTGTTTGAAGCTCATTCGCAGAGAGGTCTGTAGAGAGGTCAATGAACATCTAGGTAAGAAGACTAAACTAATCTCTCCCCCCCGCAGGTGAACCCTGTGGCAGGAACATACCATCCCTGATAATGTGATCCTTGTATGTATGCGTCAATGTGTGGGGCTCAGATTACCACTGCCCATTCTGTAGCATGGGTTACTACAAGCAGTTTGTTTGACCTTCACTGTGAGCCTATTTATATACACAACATATTTTTTTCCAGTGCTGCCAGTCAAGAACCTTTCATAAGCATAAAAATTTACTTTAAAGTGGTGGTAAAACATTCTCCAGATAGAACCGGATCAAAATGTGCTCAAACCTCCAAAAACTTTGCCTCAGGTTTCACAGTCTCTAAATATGCCTCTTATTTTGTTTTTGCAGCCCAGTGCTTCAAGGAAGAGAAGTCAAGTCACACGTGCCATAAAAATGAGCATTGGTGTCTGGGAGAAGAAATGCGGTGGCAAGAAGTGCCACAATGGTACTGAGCATCTTACAGAGAGATGAGAGAGATGAGCAGACCTAGGCAATCCTGTGCAATCAGATTTAAAGAGAGAACCCAAAAAGTAATTGAATTTACCTGGTCCAGAATGTGGGAGTTCGGGATTTCATATCTCAGCCTCCGAGCAACAGAAACATTAGACTCAGGGGAATCAAAGTTGGTGGCTGGAGTCCTAACAATCTCAGAACCAAGAGCCCTTAGTATATCAACCTGTAAATCATAAAGCAGACACAATAAAGTGATCTCCTGTACTGCCGGTAATCTGAACCTATATATTCATATTAGTGTCAAAAGCCAGAGTGGGCTTTGCATTCATAAGACATTTAACATTTAGAGTGGTTTAGAGATACAATGTCTGATTCTCAGTCACACTCACTAATGCTCTTTTACATCGTTCTGGCAGCATAATGGGCCTTTAAATTGGTTAGAAATGCCGCCTGAAAATACTCCTAAATACAGAAGGCCTTCCCAACCTGGCATAAGGATTCTAGCCTGGCCATGCTCCTAGCCTCTACAATGAAGTGGTAGCTGGGGGGCATGACCAGAATCCACTGCACTACTACTATTTGCTGGTTTCCAAGAGGCATATGGAGCAAAGCATATGTTAGAGCACTCCCAAGGCTGCTCTAATGTACACCATGGACTGGGCAGCCCCAGCACAGACCCAGAACACAGGTAGAGCAAACTGGCCATAAGCACAGGAACGGAGTACCTGAGAATGAGTGTTTATCAACAGAGAGACACTTGTCTAGCGGTGAGAACAGGAGAGCTAGGTATTAGAGCTCTTCGGTTTCTGATCATTTGTTGGGTGGGTTATTACAGTTGGGCTGAGGAGGTGGTGTTTGATCCAGGTGAGGTTTACGTTAGGGTTGAGGTTTGAGCCAAGTCAGGGCTAGGATTCAGGTCTGAATTCAAAGGCGCCAAAGTCTTGCAAACTGTTATTGTGAGATTTTTGCCCCAAATGGAGGAAATCTCACAAGATCATGTGAAATTTCTGCCATCTTGATGGGGTTTCTTGAGAAATCTGGTTAATACTCCTATGAAGTTAATATAAATATCTTCAGTTTACATAGAGGGAAATGGACAGAGAGGTTAAGTGACTTGCCAAAAGTCACACAAGAAGTTGGCAGCAGAACTGGAAATAGAACCAAGGAGCCCTGCATACCTTTCCTTTGCTCTAACCATCACACACACCCGTAGACATAAAATTGCATCATCTCTGTGCAGAAATGTACCATATTTGGCTAATATATTGCACCAGCTGCATAGCTGACACCAGATAATCAGTCAGATTATCATTGCCTGCTTCATTGTCCAGAGAACTCTTTTGAATAACTACAAAAATATGCCATTACTTGTAACTAGGATCGTTACCCTATATAGGAAAGGGTTCACTAGTTCTCAAGAGAGAGAACTTTCCCCATTCCCAGGATTTCAGTGTAATACCATAAAGGACTCTGACCTTCTCCATGCTCATTTTCTCTGGCAACACAATGATGCAGCGATAGCCTTTCACTGCAGCAACCAGGGCCAGCCCGATTCCTAGGCAGTGAGGGAGGAAAGGGAATTATTCAATGACAGCATTTGGCAAGGTCAACTGACAGTCATAGTCTCCTGCACCTCCTGCATTAATCTGGTAAATGTAGCTCATGGATTTGCACTTAAAAGCTAAATAGCAATGTACCATCTTAGACTTTTTGCATGCTCTCTGACAGTCCTAGTGTAGGAGGATGTTCTAATTTGAGAGCTTACTTGTAATTAAGTCTCTGTGTCCCTGAGAACTGGGGAGGAGCAGTGTATTTTCACAGCATACAAACTGAAGGGACTGGAAAGGCTCAGAAGCATTTTTCTACACTTAGCAAAGCGCCAGTCTCTTGTTTTCCCACATGTGTCGTTTCACACAGAAAAGATATAATTACACTTAGACAGCTCTCTGTTCTCCTCAGGTCTGCTTAACGCACCCCACCCCCAGCAGTCTAATTTGTGGGATAAGGCTGCCCATGCGCCAGTCTCACTCCATAGCTAGTTGGCAAAGTGTATCTGTGCTCTAATTTCACTCTGAATGACTGACCGAGCCAGCTGTTCCCATGCTGGCTGGGGAAGGCAAATGAGGCTTTAGATTCTGAATTGATACAAGAGGATGCACAGGGCAGGCGTGAAACATTGCTTCTGTACTAGGACACGCTGTTGAAAAAGACTGCAATACCCGCAGGAGGTTAAATTCAGGCTGCAGCCTGTCAGAGGATTGGTAGAAATAGCTTTAGTATTAGAGCTAGATCAAATGGTCAGATAAGAGAAAGGCAAAGAAATTCCACTGTAAGGCCCTGACTCTGAGCTCAATCATGTCATTCAGGCACAGCCCAGTGTGGGAGGCGGTGTGGAGTCACATGACCCCTAGACAAGTACAAGGAGGAATGCTGCCTCAGGGGTGCAGAATTCCTTCCTGAGGTCTGTGGCATCTACACCCTTGCATAGGGTGCAGTTTAATCCCCCTCAACTATGCTGGTCTTGTTTGGCCTGCTAGAGGAGGGGTTGTGGGGAGACAGACCCATAGCCCTAGCTGCTTGGGGGTGCTGCACTCCACCAGGAAAACAGGAAGGGTGCAGCCCTGGCCAGTTGTGTCTTCTTCTTGTGCAAGCTACAGAATGGGGAAAAGCTCCTGCACCTTCTCTCCCAACCATGAACTGGCCCTAGCTTGTTCCTGGCCAGCTGAGGCTAAATAAGGCAGATATGGAAGAAGCGATGATATATTTGTAAGCTTGGCAAAATTCAATTTTCATTTGTGCTATCATTGTGATGGATCATATTGATGTTTATTTTTAAGCATTTTAAAAGATTTGTAGCCATTTAAATGATCAAAGTTGTGGAACATTATGGGGGCAGGGTAAGAGAATGACTTAATGACAATAGACATCAAGGTTCAAAAAGTTAAAGCTTTATAGCTGCTAAAACACAAACCGTCCACATCACCTGTCAAAATATACAACCTAAAGAGCTTTCTACCATCAAATCCCACCTGCTTTTACTATTCATTCACTTGTCCATTTGTAACAAGCCTAATTCAAAAGTCCAGATCACTGGACTTTGTCTATAATAATGTCTCAAGCAGCATTTTTCTTACTTTGCCTATCTGTAAATTTTGATTGTTAGTGATGGAATTATTTTTCCATTGGTTTGTGTGTGTGTACAGTGAAATCAATATTTACTGACATTTCTAATCCTTCCAAGCCTATTTATTTGCTGGGGGAATTCAGGGAAATTCCCCTGTGAAAACTCACTCTAACTATTCAATAACCTCGCAGCCAGGAAATGTGCTTTACGTGCATCAGCTCCTCTAGAACTTTTTGTTAGATGCATTGTTGTTAGCGAACTCCCAATATTACCACACACTGGCTCTGCAGTTTTGACACCTTAGTGCGGTTTTAACCCATCTAGGAATTTCAGCACTAAATCACCCCTGAGATCTCACTTCCTCTGGTGTGTTGCAACACCTAGGCACAGTTTGAGATGGGGTGGGTGAGTTGTGGACAGAGACAGAGTTATAAGGACAGAGGCTAATTTCCAGACTAAAGCATGTAAAACAATGTAACACACATGTCTGCAACTGCACCTCGGGCAAGGGGGTAAATTTTCTTAATCAAACTTTCCCTGCAAACATGAATACATCAGCAACAGATAGGGTCAATGGGTACTGGAAAAGGGAAAACTGCATTTAACAGAAAAGGTTTAGTAAGCCTCATTTCCCCTCTTCATTGTAGTAGGAGCTGAAAGGTTCCAAAAGCTTCCATCCCACCCCCTCCACTCTCCCTCGAAAATATCAGGCCATCATTCTATTCCATTACCATGCTGTTCAAATGCAGGGCCACAAATCCAGTCCCTACCTGTGTTTCCTGATGTTGGCTCAATGAGTGTGTCTCCGGGTTTTATGATCCCAGCTCTTTCGGCATCCTCCACCATCCTCAGGGCGATTCGATCCTTCACACTCCCCCCAGCATTGAAGTACTCGCACTTTGCCACTAGAATTTGAAGGGGAGCCCAAATTACAAATGAGCCCAAATCCAACTTGCCTGCATACAATTTAATCCCTGCTATCAAATACACTAAAACCATCACAACAGAATGGCCTTCTACACAGAGAAACACATCAGTTCTTCTCAGATTCTCACCATTCACCCCCCTCCAAGAACACAAAAAGTACGGTATGTCATTGTAATTAACCACTAGCAAACCCCCAAACACATCATCTGCAGCGTTAGTCTATAGCATAAGGGCCATGTACATAAGAGATGGAATGAAGAGATATTGTTTGTTTTACATTTTAATAGCATTTGTTATTCAGAAAAATTCAAGTCAATAAATAATAACAAGTTCTACTACCGAGTGCCAGATTTCTAAGTCTGTTTCATGAGCTACCAGTCCTCCCATTTCTGGGCACAAGAGGATTGCCAGGCTGGGTCACACAGTCATAAAGTGGGTGTTTCTCCTTCCTCTGAGGCATCCAACAGCAGCCAGTGTCAGAGATGGAAGAAGTGAGTGCACGGCTCATGGTTAAGGCTACGATTTAGTCATGGGTATTTTTAGTAAAAGTCATGGTCATGGGCAATAAACAAAAACTCATGGCCTATGACTATGACTTTTACTATAAACACCCCTGACTAAATCTTAGCTGTCCTGGCCCCGCAGCCACCGCTGCTCTGGGGGGCCCTCAGGGTGCCGCTACTCTGGGGAGCCTGGGTCCAGCCCCACCAACCACTGCTCTGGGGGGCCCCGGGGCCAGATGCCTGAGGCTGCCGAGCAACGGCTGCTCTGGTCACCCCCAGGGCCGCACTCTGGCCGCTGCTCCGCCACCCCAGGACAGCTGCTCAGGCGGTCCCCAGGGCCAGTCACACCCAGCCACTGCTAGGACAGTCTCTGGGGCCAGCTGGCCAGGGCCACCAAGCAGCAGCTGGTGCAATTATCCCCGGGACCGCTCAAAAGCTGCCCGTCTGGCGGGCTGTGGGACCACCTTAGCAGCTGACATTGGCACTGGCTGGCCCCAGGGCTGCCTAAGCAGCTGGCTCCAGGGCCAGTTGCTCTGGTGGCCCTAGGGTCAGCCACACTGTCCGCTGCAGCTACGGAATTTCATGGAGGTCACAGAAAGTCACGGAATCCATGACTTCCACGACCTCTGCTGCAAACTCACAGCCTTAATCACCGGCCTTTTCTGGTGCAGCAGTTCCTGTGTTGTTGTAGATTAGGGTTACCATACGTCCGTTTTTTCCCGGACATGTCCGGCTTTTCGGCAATCAAACCCCCATCCGGGGGGAATTGCCAAAAAGCCGAACATGTCCGGGAAAATGCCGTCCGGGCATTTCCCCTCCCGCGGCTGCTCTGCTCCTCCCCTGACTCTTCGGCTCTGTTTAAGAGCCGAGCTGCCCGAGCGCTATGGGCTTCAGGCAGCCCCCTTGCCTCCGGACCCCAGCCGCCGGCCGGGCACTTCCCCTCCCGGGCTCCGGCGGTGCAGGGTCCGGAGGCATGGGGGCTGCCCGAAGCCGGTAGCGCTCGGGCAGCTCGGCTCTTAAACAGAGCCAAAGAGTCAGGGGAGGAGCAGAGCCTCCGGCCGCGGCGGCTCTGCTCCTCCCCTGACTCTTCGGCTCTGTTTAAGAGCCGAGCGCTACGGGCTTTGGGCAGCCCCCGTGCCTCCGGACCCTGTGCCGCCGGAGCCCGGGAGGGGAAGTGCCCGGCCGGGGGCGCAGGGTCTGGAGGCATAGGGGCTGCCTGAAGCCCAAGCGCTACCGGCTTCACGGTTTGCCGGGCAGCCTCCAGACCCTGCGCCCCCGGCTGGGCGCTTCCCCTCCCAGGCTCCAGCTGCGCTGGGGAAGCGCCGGCCGGGGGCGCAGGGTCTGGGGGCTGCCTGGCAAACCGTGAAGCCGGTAGCGCTCGGGCAGCCCTTTTCGCTTGGCTGGGAGTGGGAGGGAGGAGGGGGCGGAGTTAGGGCGGGGAAGGGGCGGAGTTGGGGCGGGGCTGGGGGTGGGAAATGGGCGGGGTCAGGGCCCCGTGGAGGGTCCTCTTTTTTTATTTGTTAAATATGGTAACCCTATTGTAGATTTATAAAGACGTAGAGCTTTGAAAGTAACTTTTTGTGCTGTTTTTCTACGCTACCTAATGAAATAAATAATTATCACTGGGCCAGAGTCTCATATTCTTACTCCTCTTGAGTAGTATCTTAGAGCCGGTTCATGCTCCCTTTGAAGCCAAGGGAGTTTTGATACTGGCTTCAATCAGAGCAGGATTGGGACCTTACTCCACAAGAAGTCCAGGGGGCCGGGACAACTTTTGGAGTAAATACTACTCAGGGAGAGGAGGGGTAACAGAACCTGGCCCTGTTTGTTGAAGGCCAACAGCTGAACTCATGCTGAACAGAACAGGGAGGAGACAGGATGGAATTTACAATCTAAGAGCCAGTTTGTATCACCTTAACCCACGCTGAGTTGTAAGGACCGTACTCTGCAAGGAACGCCCTTATGAAAACAAATCAGTAGACAATGTACTTTCAGGGTTTAAATTTTATGAGGTAAATTGCCAAAATCAGGCTACAGGGACATTCCAAAAGGCAAACATGACTATTTTTAGTCATTCCCACAGCATTGTTAACCCCTTGTTCACACCAGTTACCGCAAAAGTTTATTTTGCAGTGTACTTTGTGCTGATCGACAGGTGTAATAAAAGAGACCGTAAGGCCACTCATTTAACTTATGTTTCCCTTCCAGTCCTGCACCAGCTGGGGAGATAACATCCTGGTAAATAGCAGCACTGCATATCTTCCTGGTTTGCTCACTGACTCTTTGAACAAGCCCCTTCTGTGTCTCCTGGGGACATGCCTCCTAGTAACAACCTCCAATGTATGGGCAGCCTGCAGAGGTGCACAAGTAATTAATAATCTGCCCGTTGCCTGTCCTCTCTCCATCCCTGCTACACCAACTCATCCAGCCTTTGATACAGGGGCCCTATACCAGGGGAAAGGTACACTGGAAAATGTCTTATCTTGAAATGAACCTCAGAGTGAGAAGAGCAGATGGGAATGGGACCCCAAAACTGGGAGAAAACAAACATTTAATCATTGTTAGCATGGAGACAAGCCACAGGACAATAACTGCCTGTGCTTTTTCTGATTTCCCTTAGCACCTGCAATGCTACAGCCTGCACATACAGGGGCCTTATCACCTGCTGAAAGACTAGCAATCCTCCAAGCGAAGAAAAAGATGCTGTTGAGGGACTGTAGTGACTGTATCCCAATAAAGGGATATGAAGGCAGAGGAGTGAAGGGATGGGTTCCTGGAGCATTCATAAAGAATCAGAATGGAATGTATGGTTCTGGAGAGGGACCTGATGCACATGATGTATGCACTATGCTCTTTTTTTATTCAAGGCATGTTATTTATTAACTGTGTCATTTGCTGGATCACCTGAGACAATGAGACATGGGATATGTTGGCCAGAGAGTACAAGCGCTAGTAATACCAGGACAAAAATGAGGAAGACCTAGAAAAAGGTGGTTTGAGACACTGAAGGAGGACATGAAGAAAGTATGTGTCAGCTTGGAAAACGCACTTGATAAAAATATTTGGGATGACAAACAAGAACCACCAACCCCAAATGATGGGACAAGACAAAGCTAAAAAATTTCACTGAGGAACAACTCTCTTGCATCATTAGAATATCCATCCCATTCACCCATGAAAGCTCATGCTCCAATATGTCTGTTAGTCTATAAGGTGCCACAGGACTCTTTGCTGCTTTTATAGATCCAGACTAACACGGCTACCCCTTTGATACTCATCCCATAGTATTAATCTATATAATAAGATTCCAGGGTTATCATTCTGTGTGTGTGTCATTCTGAAGCCTAGAACGTCTGAGTCAGTGTGAAGCAATAGAAGCAGCTGCAAGCATGGTTGAGAGCTCCTTTTGTCCAGGATTTCACCAGGTTCAATCATCACTGGGATTTACAGTCTGCTACTATCCAATTGTTAAGTTGTCAGGTGATTGTCAGCGTTTTTACACAGAACTATGAATTACACCCATGCAACAGCATGGGCTTTCAGCTAGTTCCTCCTGAAATCAATACACAAACTTTTCAGTCATTTCCTTGGATACAAAACATTCATTATCCACAACTACCCCTGGCCTCAAAGTAAGAGCAACACACATCCCTGACTCTATTTCTCTAACCAGTTGGGACATTTTGCAGAGGCGCTCCCTCCAGCTGTCCATAACATTCAGAAAGTCTCTCCACCTCCTCCTCCCTTTCCTCTGTGAGGCTCCCTCCCTTGCTCTCGCAGATGTGCAAAATGCAGTAAGCAGCTATCACAGAAGGCATGTCATCCGGCCTTGCCATGAGACACCTCCACCTTCCCTTCAGTCTTTTCGAATGCACACTCTGCTCTCATTCAGCAACCACACACGGTATCGTTAAAAGTCAACTTTTTTCTTCCCGAAGTGTCCAGTAAAAGGAGGCAGAGGGCAAAGCTGCGTCTCCCAGAATGGCAGGAGGAATCAACTTCACTAATGTCTATGGTATCCTGAGAGCAGAAGTTCCCTTTGCTCATTCCAGCAAACAGGCCTAAATTTCTAAAGATCCTGGCATCCTGGACCTTTCCAGATCACCTGGCATTAATAGCTGTGAACCTTTCACAGTGATTGGCCAGCCCTTGCAGCAATGAGACATATCCTTCCTGTTGATAAAATCTTTGATGTGGTGTGGGGGGCAAAGAATAGTCCCTATATAGTTCAGGAACCCCATCTATGCAAAGCCATCAATAACTTCCTGTTCATTAAAAGAAGAACAGGAGTACTTGTGGCACCTTAGAGACTAACAAATTTATTAGAGCATAAGCTTTCGTGGACTACAGCCCACTTCTTCGGATGCATATAGAATGGAACATATATTGAGGAGATATATATACACACATACAGAGAGCATAAGCAGGTGGGAGTTGTCTTACCAACTCTGAGAGGCCAATTAATTAAGAGAAAAAAAACTTTTGAAGTGATAATCAAGCTAGCCCAGTACAGACAGTTTGATAAGAAGTGTGAGAATACTTACAAGGGGAGATAGATTCAACGTTTGTAATGGCTCAACCATTCCCAGTCCTTATTCAAACCGGAGTTGATTGTGTCTAGTTTGCATATCAATTCTAGCTCAGCAGTCTCTCGTTGGAGTCTGTTTTTGAAGTTTTTCTGTTGTAATATAGCCACCCGCAGGTCTGTCACTGAATGACCAGACAGGTTAAAGTGTTCTCCCACTGGTTTTTGAGTATTCCTGTTCATTGCTATGCTTTGTGACAAAGCACAGCAGCTCCCTCTGAACAGCACTGCAAACCTTAATGGCAACAGGCCTGACAGTCGATCTACCAACAAACTGGCTAGCCACTGACCAATGGCAATTGGGGCGGTGAGCTCCCAGATGGTGAGGGCCACATATTTCTCCATGCTGAGGGGACCTCTCCTGTTGGTGTTCTGCTGCTGCAGCTCAGGGGTGAGCTCTGCACAGGTCTCTATAGGAAAGTAGCCGTCCGCCTCCTGAAGTTCTGCTGCTGCTGCTGGTCATCCCAGTTCTGAGTCACCCTCTTGTCCCACCAGTCACTGCTAATTCTTTGAGACCATAAAGGGCTCTCATCCACGTGAACCTGCTCCAGGAAAATTCCCTGAAGAAATAACTAGTTGAATTCATCCTTCTGCTCCTCCTTCACCTGTAGCCATATAGGCCAGCCATCCAAAGCCACCAAGCCAAACCCATCTGGGTACACAACTGTCAAAGCACATACCTCATCCTGTTTGTATTAACAGCTGTCATAATTGTGGCGCTCAGGAGCCACTTGAATTGGGTAGGACAGTCCCGAAATGCAGAGTTCAAGTCCCATTCCTGGGCTGAATGATTCCCTGTGACGCCGCTCTGCGCCTGCCTGAGACTCAGGGGCAGCGCCAGCCTCTTCCTAGTGTCGGGGGGGGGGCTGAGGAGGGCCTTACCCTCACCACGAGGCCCCACCCCCTGCTCCTCCTATCCCACCCCCAAGGCCCTGGCCAGGCCAGAAGCCGGAGCTGGGCGGTGGTAAGAGCCACCCAGGGAGCCCGGGCCACTGTGGGGAGCCCCAGACTCTCCACCTGCCCTGGGTGACGCATCCCAGGGGTGGGGACATGGGCAAGGAGCCACTTTTGGGCATCCCACCCAGGGCACGTGCAGGATTCGGGGTTCCCTACAGCAGTCTGTGCTCCCTGGGCGGCTCTTACCATGACCAGGCTCCAGCTTCCAGCCTGGCCGGGGGTGGGGCCACGGAGGAAGAAGATGGCGGGGGTCGGGCTCCTGCATGTATCCCACTTTTGCCTTTTGAAAAGGTGGTCACCCTAGTGCTCAGCAGTGTGTCCTCCACCATGCTGCCTGACAGCAGTTCTAAAATGGTGCTGGCAAAATACAGATGAAGAGATGGATACCAGGAGAGGAATCATGGGAATTTTTTACTTTGACCCCAGACTTTTAATGGCCCGGTCAGCAATGCTGACCGGAGCCGCCAGGTCTCTTTTCAACCGGGCGTTCTGATCGAAAACTGGACACCTGGCAACCTTACAGAAGATTAGAGAGACAAGGTGGATGAGGTGATATCTTTTATTGCACCAACTTCTGTTGGTGAGAGAGACAAGCTAAAGCTAAACAATCTATTCCACCTTGCATTTTGCTGTGATGCTAGGAGTACCCTTCCCAGCAGGGCCGGCTCCAGGCACCAGCTTGCCAAGCAGGTGCTTGGGGTGGCCACTCCGGAGAGAGGCGGCACGTCCAGCTATTCGTCGGCAATTCGGCGGACGGTCCCTCACTCCCGCTCGGAGCAAAGTACCTCCCACCGAATTGCCGCCGCAGATCGCAATCGCGACTTTTTTTTTTTTTTTGCGCCACTTGGGGATGCAAGAACCCTAGAGCCGGCCCTGCTTCCCAGACCTGAAGAAGAGCTCTGTATGGCTCAAATGCTTGTCTCTCTCACCAACAGAAGTTGGTCCAATAAGAGATAATACCTCACCCGGCTTGTGTCTCTCTAATGTAGGAAGATGGGCAGGCAGGAGAGAGATGCTGCCATCTTTAAAGGAGAAGGATGGTCCAGTGGTTAGAGCACTAGCCTAAGACTTCAGCGATCTCCATTCCAGTCCCCTTTCTTTCTGTGTGATTTTGGGCAAGTCACTCAGCCTCTCTGTGCCTCAGTTCTCCATCCATAAAATGGGGATAACAAAACTTCCCTACTTGACAGAGGTGTTGCAAGGATAACTACATTAGAGATTGTGCAGCGTTCAGGTACTACAGGAATGGGGGCCATACAGAATAGATTGGTTTGTACTGTTTTGCTGTTCCCCCAGGCTCTGCCAAAGAACTGGAGCAGCAGCTACATCAGCTCTGAGATTTTCTCCCTCCAAAACTGCTGACCCTGATACTCCTCAATTGCACTCGGTATTGCAAGTAGCTGAGTTGCTCCACAACACACAGCCTGTTTTTTAAAAATGGAGATTAAAATCACAGGATACGTACGCTCCAGCAGTAACAAAAATGCAGCTGAGCAGTGGGGCTAGTAATGGTAGTAGTAAGAGTCTTCCTGTGAAGACCATCTTGCTGGATCAAGGCCTGGGTTACTGTCAGTCAGGTGCTTGTTACACTGCAGTTTGAAATGCAGACCACTATTTTAGCTCTGATAAATAACCGTAATGGAAAGGTCTAGAAGTATCCCAGATATGCCATATTTCTCCACCTTCTTTTCACACTTTCCCAACCTTAGTTAGTTACTCCTGACTCTCTTATAAAAGAGGCCTTGTCCCCCCCAGCTTTTGAGCTTGCCACTCAGTTCAGAAAACCTGACAGAAGAGCAGTGGATGTCGGATACTCACAGAGCTCACACTTCAGTCCATAGGCTTTCCCAATCTTGTTGATTCGAACCAGAGGGGTGCGGCCAACTTTCTTCAGAATATTCGGCAGGATGTTTGTTTCTTCCGGCCTGTGTTAGTGGAGGCAGAAAAAAATATACTGAGGGTAACTGTGACTGTCATTCAAATCCACATTAAAAGGAAACCAGAGCAAAACTTGAGAGAAATAGAGGCTTCAACATCTGCAGGAGAGGGCTGAGGGAGATTTTGATTCCAGGACACCATACTAATTGCCTAGATTACTAATGATGATAGGCATCAGTGATGGAAAAGAGCTACAATCTCTGTCAACTGGACTACAGGAGGGTGTGGTTCGAAATACCGCCATCCCCTACATCAGCAACACCCTCAATGAATAACTTCATTTTAGCTGCCTTTGTGATGCAACTCGCAGGATACTGTTGCCCATTCAAAAACCAAACATGTCCCTTCTTACTGCTTCCACCCTCTTACTTCTCTTGCCCTGTGGCTGTGCATGCACTGATCAGCTGGAGGGGGGCTTCAAAGAGCCACCTGTTACCAGAGTTGGCCTTTTAGCCCCCCATGAAGGAAAAACTCAGCTTTGGCTTTCAAAAATCTAAATGTGTAGCCCTTTTCCTTGTGAAGTTAGTCTTGCAAATGTAAACTAACGTAACCTGATAACTAGGGCAAAAAAATAAAAATAAAAATAAGCCAGGCTGCAGCAGAAGACTGGGATCAATCTAAAGATTCTCTCTCTCTCTCTCACACACACACACACAAAATAAGCCAGTTAAGATTGAGGTACAGCCCATCCCACAGCACCCTTATACAGGATCCACACAGTGAATGTGAGCAAGAAAAGTTGAGACCAGCAGAGCTTGTTAACATTTTCAGTTGTCTGTGAGCCAGCTGGTGCTTCCCCAGCCATACTAGCTAGCTAGGACCTACTCACGGACATGCAAGGGAAGGCTGTAAGCAGTGAGGTAAGTCCCACCCATCTCAAGAATCTAAGGAGACTCATTCCCCAGCTGATCAACTAGACCTCTATCAGAAGGGAGCTGCTTACCCAGCCAGCCACTGCTGAGAGGAGAGGCTGCAAGACAGCTCCTGCCACCACTGCTGCTGCTTTGAGGAAAAGCTTCCAGATAAGGGAGTTAACTAGAAATGCCTCCATTCAAGGGCTAAGCACAGTGCATCAGGAAATACTGGGCCAGGATGGTGGCAGAAACATGTATTGATATTTTTTAATAGGGGAATGTATTTTACACAAGGTGTGGCCCATGCACCATCTGCGGAGGCTGAAAACTTCTACGGGAGCCATTATTAAAGTTTGCCAGCACATCACTGTGTGTGGGCAGGAGGTATGTGAATCTGAACTTTTGGGCCTGCCTGTCATCTATTCTTCTTGTGCTCTTTTCGATAGACACTAAGTGAACTGTGGCTACAGAGGTGGGTCAAAGTTCCTAGCATCATTGATTGGAATGAAGCTGCCCAAACTGACTTGCATAGTGCATGACTTTTTTCCCCCTTGATGAAACAGTAGATGTACCCATCTGTATATAGTAATGCATTTCCCTTCCCCAGCTCCTTCACTGGGTTGCAAGTGGGTGGAGTTAGAGAGAGGACAGGAAATGGAAAGTAAAAAAAACTTGTTCAGATGGTGTGAGGCCACCTGTAGCCTGATCTAGAGGAGGCATGCACTCCCCCAGGAGGGCTCTGATTGTATGGGGAGGAGGTGACCAGCCCTCTGTGGAGAAAGAAGTGGTTCAGGACCATTTAGAAAAGCTGGACGAGCACAAGACCATGGGGCCGGATGCGCTGCATCTGAGGATGCTAAAGGAGTTGGCGGATGTGATTGCAGAGCCATTGGCTATTATCTTTGAAAACTCATGGTGATCAGGGGACGTCCCGGATGACTGGAAAAAGGCTAATGTAGTGCCCATCTTTAAAAAAGGGAAGGAGGAGGATCCGGGGAACTACAGGCCAGTCAGCCTCACCTCGGTCCCTGGAAAAATCATGGAGCAGGTCCTCAAGGAATCAATTCTGAAGCACTTAGTAGAGAGGAAAGTGATCAGGAACAGACAGCATGGATTCACCAAGGGCAAGTCACGCCTGACTAACCTAATTGCCTTCTATAATGTGATAACTGGCTCTATGGATGAGGGGAAAGCAGTGGACATGTTATTCCTTGACTTTAGCAAAGCTTTTGATACGGTCTCCCACAGTATTCTTGCCAGCAAGTTAAAGAAGTATGGGCTGAATGAATGGACTATAAGGTGGATAGAAAGCTGGCTAGATCGTCGGGCTCAACAGGTAGTGATCAATGGCTCCATGTCTAGTTGGCAGCCAGTATCAAGCGGAGTGCCCCAAGGGTCGGTCCTGGGGCCGGTTTTGTTCAATATCTTCATTAATGATCTGGAGGATGGCGTGGATTGCACCCTCAGCAAGTTTGCAGATGACACTAAACTGGGAGGAGTGGTAGATACGCTGAAGGGTAGGGATAGGATACAGAGGGACCTAGACAAATTAGAGGATTGGGCCAAAAGAAATTTCATGAGGTTCAACAAGGACAAGTGCAGAGTCCTGTACTTAGGACAGAAGAATCCCATGCACTGCTACAGATTAGGGACCGAGTGGCAAGGCAGCAGTTCTGCAGAAAAGGACCTAGGGGTTACAGTGGATGAAAAGCTGGATATGAATCAACAGTGTGCCCTTGTTGCCAAGAAGGCTAACACCATTTTGGGCTGTATAAGTAAGAGCATTGCCAGCAGATCGAGGGATGTGATCATATCCCTTTATTCGGCATTGGTGAGGCCTCATCTGGAGGACTGTGTCCAGTTTTGGGTCCCGCACCACAAGAAGGATGTGAAAAAATTGGAAAGAGTCCAGCGGAGGGCAACAAAAATGATTGGGGGCTGGAGCACATGACTTATGAGGAGAGGCTGAGGGAACTGGGTTTATTTAGTCTGCAGAAGAGAAGAACGAGGGGGGATTTGATAGCTGCTTTCAACTACCTGAAAGGGGGTTCCAAGGAGGATGGATCTAGACTGTTCTCAGTGGTAGCAGAAGACAGAACAAGCAGTAATGGTCTCAAGTTGCAGTGGGGGAGGTTTAGGTAGTATATTAGGAAAAACTTTTTCACTAGGAGGTTGGAGAAGCACTGGACTGGGTTACCTAGGGAGGTGGTGGAATCCTTAGAGGTTTTTAAGGTCAGGCTTGACAAAGCCCTGGCTGGGATGATTTAGTTGGGGATTAGTCCTGCTTTGAGCAGGGGGTTGGACTAGATGACCTCCTGTGGTCCCTTCCAACCCTGATTTTCTATGGTTCTATGATTCTATGACTGCATTAAAGGATTGTAGGGTTTAAAGACAATGCTGTCATACTTTGTTAATTCAGATACTCGATATTTCAAATACATCCCCAAAGAGGAATTCTTTGAAATTCTCATGCCACAAGGGTGTGCAAGTAAAATCCCGACAATGGATTGCTGCTCACAGGTAACAAGATTTTAAATAGATACTCTGGACCAGAATTAGTCTCTCATTCACACAAATCCAGAGCATTAGCTAGAGAATCATGTGTTTATTAGCATCAGACTCACTCTGATAACTCACTTGGAACAAGAGTGCACAGGTGAATAAACCAGATCTGGAGTTCAGTGCCCTTTAAATGACTGGTTGTGCCTTTATTTGCCGGTCTCATAAAAAACATCAGTCTTGTCAGCTTTTTCTGCCAAGAGCCTATGGCTGCAAACTCTTTGGATTGTGTCTGCACTTTGAGTTGGGGGTATAATGCCTAGCTGGAGAAGACATACTCGCACTAGCTCTGATTGAGCTATTGTGCTAAAAATAGAACGTAGCCATCAGGGCCATCCCTAGCTATTCTGGGGCCCTACGCAGCCCTCCCCCCCACGGGGGGGAGGAGGTGTCTGGGGCCCCAGGCCTCTGTGTGGGGGAGGGCAGGGCTGGCTTGGGGAACAGGGGGGAACTACCTCCCAGCACTTACCGGCGGCGTGGCTGGGGCCAGGCTGCTGCACTTCCCGCCGCCGGTGAGTGTAGGCCCAGCCCGCCCGCGCTCCTCAGGGAAGTGGGGCTGCGGCGGAGCAGGGGCAGGAAGAGGCGGAGCAGGGGCGGGGGCCATGGGGAAGAGGTAGAGCAGGGGCTGGAGCAGCACGCAACTGAGCAGGCCTGGTGCCCTACGCAGCTGCGTACTTTGCGTATGGGTAAGGACAGCCCTGGTAGCCATGGCAGTGTGAGAAGTGGGAGGGGCTAGCTGCCCTGAATATGTACTCATCTTGAGACCATAGGCATGAACTTGGTGTGACTAACCCCTCCTGCTGCTCGCAACCTGTGGCTACACTATTTTTAGCACAATGGCTTGCTCCGAGCTGGTGTAGGTATGTCTTCTCAAGCTGTGAATCACACCCCCAGCTCCAAATGTAGATATACCCAAATCTATGCCCTTAGCAGATTAAGGAGGTAGTATGCCTGTACTGAAAAGTTAAGTAGCAAACCCAAAAAACTTGTGTCAAGTATTTTTTTTTAAATATGTGTGTCAGTCCACATGTCTATAACACAAACAGAGCCAGAATTTTAGCTGGTGTCAATCAGTTTCAATAGAATTTTGCCAATTTACAGCAGTTTAGGACCTGACCTCCCTTTGTTTAGAGAGAAATATTTATCCTGTCATATAGTAGAGAACTCTGATTTTTCCAGAAAGGACTAAATTCTGCTCTCAGTTAGACTGGTGCAATATAGCCTTCCAGCCCGGGTTTATCTGTTCAGCTCCAGTGGAACTAGAGCATGTCACTACTACCAGGCAAATTACACACATTTAAATGGCCTTTGGCCAAGTAGATTGGAAGTTTATGTCCTTGGACCTTTTACTCAGAAAAAAAGATTACTCAAGGGGTGTGTTTATTGAATCCATATCTTAAGGCAGAGCGGAGCCATTTCCTTGCCTTGGTCTTCTCAGTACTCTTCTTCTGAAAAGGGTAACAACCCAGAGTTGTTCACCTCCCATTCAATTTCAGATATACAAACACACCCCGTATTTGTTATCATAATTTGAACTCTGAACCCACCTCATCCTTGAAATACCCAAGATGTATATGGCCTACTGGTGATAAAGGTAGTAAATATAGATTTAATTCTCCTTCAAAACTGACAAATTTTGTTGCTTTTTTTGTGTGTGTGTGTGCTCTATGGATTGATCACAACTCCATGCACTCAGTACTTGATATTTGAAATTTGAGTTCTCTTGGTTAGTCATGATTGGTCCCAAAAGCCACATGCTTTGTTTCTGTAGTGGGTGTGCATAACTCCTCTTACCAGGAGAAGGGCTTGAAGATGCTCTGAGGGCTTTGAATCTCAGGGAATGGTGACCATTTAGTGGAAGAGAGCAGATAAGAAGGGTTAGGAGATCCTATCTAGGCCCCAGAGACCTTATCCAATGCATCATTCTTAGAAAAGAAAAGGCTACAGTAAGTTTATTGGTGAGTGCAGAGTTAAAATTTAACTTTGTTTGTCACATACACAAAGTAACACTGTGATGCGTGAAAAGTGTGGTCAAATCCTTGTCTGGATTATTTAGTTGCCTCTGTGCCCTGTCTGGTGTTTTGTAGAATTAAACAGCATCCTTTATCAAATATACTGACTGCCTTTATCAGTGACCAGCAGACAGAGAAGAGAAACAGTCATAGCAGAAGAGAAGGGGAAATTTGTTAGCTAAAAAGACATATTTAGGCCCCAGACAGACATAAGGAATCATTCACAGACCTAGCCCTGGGCTTCTCTCAATGGATTCATTGTACAGCTGATTTCATTGTACATCAGCACCAACATGGATTTGTCATGGCACTTCTGCTACCTATAAATGCTCAAGCATGGGAGCTCAAAATTCATATTCCAAGAGTAAAACAACTGCTCAGATGCTCACGTCACGTGAACAGCCTTCATACCAGGGGCTGAACTAAGGCCATCCAGAGCTACGAGCCTGAGTTCCTACAGTTTAAGCTAAAGAGCTTTCACCATACGAGCTGTAACAGACTTACATCCTCTCTGGCTTGGCCCAGACTGGGACACGTAACACGTGCTGACTAGTGGGTTATGTTTGCAGAAAGCAATACAGGAGAGGCCAAAGCAAGCAAGGCCAAAGTGAATCCATTTTTAAATTCAAACCAATACTTGTGGATAATATATATCTATCTCTATAGATATCTATAGATATAGAGATAGATATACACACGCACACACACACACACACATATTATATATATATACATACACACACACAGCACAGCACAGCACACCATTTTCACCCTGCTCCAGAAATCAGTGACAAGCATCAGAGGGGAGCTGGTCTGGTCAGAAGACTTTACTAGCAGTCAGAAACTATCAGTGTGGCAGGGAAGTGGACACTCCTTACTAGGGTGACCAGATAGCAAATGTAAAAAAGCAGGACAGATAGTTGGGAGTAATAGGCACCTATATAAAACAAAGCCCTAGGGTGGTGGGTATAATAGGCCAGGGGAAGTTCTGCTTTCCCTGGCGGTGCCGTGGCTGCTGGACCCCTGGTTGTGGGGTTTGGCATGAAATTTTTGCTTTATTATGCCCCATGCTGGATCTGGGGTGGCTAAGAGGCCAGCCCCAGGCTCCTCAAGGCGGGGGAGGCTAGGCTCAGGGCTTCCAAGCTCTATGAGAAATGTGTGAGCCTAAAGGATCTCTGAGAAATGCCCTTGGTTCACTGGAATGGCTGTTGGGGATACTGCAGTATCACTGCATTTGGTTTCAGTTGGGAGCAAGAGGGTTCCACTCCAGAAATCCTGCTTTTACTTTGTGAGGCATGCTACTATATAAAATGCCCAGAGGAAAACCTTGTCATATCAGGATGTGAGACTTGATTGGCCATTACCTGAATTATATGAGGTAGCATAACTAGCTCAGACAATGTAAGAACCAGCTCAAACCTGTACCGTTCTGAAGCTTTAAGGTAATTATCCCCTTCACCTGATCCAAGATCTACTCTTCTTTTTCTAATCTCCCTCACAATCTATACTGGACTCTCAGCAGGTCTGGAGATTTTCTACACTAGCTGCTAGCTGCAGTTCTTGAGACTGCCCAAGGATCAGAACTGCACAATGTATTCTTGGGTATAGAAATCTAGAATATAGTCTGTATTTAGATATTTACGCAAGGTTAAAAGAACATAAGAATGGCCACACTGGGTCAGACCAAAGGTCCATCTAGCCCAGTATCCTGTCTACCGACAGTGGCCAATGCCAGGTGCCCCAGAGGGAGTGAACAGAACAGGTAATCATCGAGTGATCCATCTCCTGTCACCCATTCCCAGCTTCTGGCAAACAGAGGCTAGGGACACCATCCCTGCCCATCCTGGCTAATAGCCATTGATGGACCTATCCTCCATGAACTTATCTGGTTCCCTTTTTAACCCTGTTATAGTAATACCCAATATCCCTAGAGAGCGTGCTACACAAAGGTGTATATTAGTGCAGTCTGAGTAGCACATATTTTCTTTAACTTTATAAAGAGTGCCATGTTTCTGGAGGAATCAGGGCAAGTTGGAATCTGGATAGAGACATGAGAGTACACTTGGGTAGAAGGCATCCAGAATAGTTTTGCAAGATGATCATTTCCACGTGTGCTTCATTGTCTCATTCAGATTTCCCCATAGGTAGCATATGTTGCCAAAGAATAAGTCATTCCCAGTCAGCATGCATATTGAAAAGAAAACTGATTTGACTGAAAGAGCTGCTCCTTTAGTCACTAGACATTCAGCAAATAAATAAGATAATTTAGGGACTATATCTCCAAAGCATTGTTTAATCAGGTGGCTAAATACATCACAGTTATGAGAAAGGGTGGAACAATCTCCTTTGTTAGTCATTCGGAATTTCTCACTGGTATTCCATGTTTTCAGTTTAAAGATGGAAGGAGGGTTTTGACACCACATTGCTCTGTCACTGGCAAGAAAGGCAGGAACAATTGCAAAGTTTCAGAAGCAGTGTAAGAAACGTGAGACTTTCACTATCTCTGAGCAACGTTTTAACAACATGCAGCTCTGATGCTCCCTGCACTCTGTAAAATTAATTGATATTGCCTAATAAATCACGTGGACACTTGAAAGGAGGTAGCTGCTGCCTGGGAAATAGACTTTGGATACCACAGTTACAAAACGCACACATTAAAAATTGTTTTGCATCACTACTTTTAAGAAACCCAAGTAACAACCGTATACAGGGTCTTTCTTTGTTCAAGCTGTGCTAGTAGAGAGAATTGCCTCAGTGTCAAACAGGAACAAGTAATTGCTTTCCATATGGAGCACCCTTTTATCAGATTGCTGTTTGAGGGGCACATGATCCATCATGGTACTTTACATTAGGACGAGAGACTGCCTCAAACCGCAAAATTCAGATACAAATGTCCCCAAAATTTAGAAGTGTTTGGATGAGGGGTTCCAGATTGGGCCTATCAGACACAGGCCCAAGACATTAGCTTCTGATCCAACTAACAGTGGGCTACGTGACAGTTAATAGAACACCTTCGAAAATTCATTGAGTCCATCTATCCTGCAAGGACAGAAAATGCTCCCCAGTCAGAAGATATATCAAATCCTGTATTGATACTACCTTTGGTCTTAGGCCCACCAGTTGTTTAGAGTCAGACTTGGGGACTGGCAGTCTTTCTGGACTTCTGGGAAAGCTCTTATTTTCATAGGTCTGTCTGGATTGGCTTGCAGGAACATTAAAGAGCCACACATTTATTTTGGGCAGTGCTGCATTAGTGAGTTACATCAATATGGCAGGAAACAGAGAAGAAGTATGGGACTGGGGACATGGCACTGGACTAGGACTCAGGAAATGTGGATTCAATACCTAGCTCTGCCATAGCCTCCCTATAGCCTTGGGAAAGTCATTTAATTTCTGTGTGCATCAGTTTCCCCACCTGCAAAATGATAATACCTCACAAGGGTGGGGTGGGTTAACACCTAAATTAATTAATTAATGTTTGTAAAGTGCTTTGAGATCCTCAAACAAAAAGGTAGGAGTGCAAAATATTAGTAATATTTTATGTTGCCTCACATCACCGCCACTTGGTGTAGACCAAACAAATTCTACCATGTGGAAAAGGTGTTCATTCAGAGGAGCATCTTGCCCTTTTTCAGTGCAATCAAGGCAAGTTTGCTGGCCCTGCAGGCATGATTTGTGGCACAACCTCTGCACTAGTACGAGCCTAGGTCTGTAGAGGTTCTTGGTCTGCTGCAGCATGGGTCTGGCAGTCAGAGGCAAGGAAGTGGTAAATCAGGGAATGGGATCCTTGAATCTTACTTTGTAGATCCTCCTTGTCATAGGGTGGACTGGTCCTTTAAGGGATTTGGGCTCAGCCTCCCCTGTGCCTTGTCATCTGGTCCCGGGTTTGGGCTGGTGGTTGGGTCAGATCATCAGGAATCATGTGATGGTAGGCCAGGAGATGGGGTTCCTCTAGGATGGAGACTACTCCAGCAGATAGTGGGAGACAAGGGGCTAGGAAAGACTTAGGGGAGGTCTCTCCAGAGAATCTGAGTAGGCCTGACAGAGTTCCCCTGGTTAGAGGGAGCTTTGAGAGACCCTGGGGCCTGAAACCCTGACACAAGGGCAATGAAGGTGAAAGACATTCAGAGAGGCTTCTGCAAGGGATCAAGAGGGGATCCAGGCTCTGAAAGGATGGAGCTCCCAGCTCCAGACAGGTGAAAGGGGCTGGCTAGAGATACCTGCCACAAAGGGCCGGAGCAGAAGCATGATGAGGGAGGAGGCTGAGGAAACATCAGGCAGCAGGACTTGGAATTTGGAAAGAACTTATGAGCCCAACAAAGGACTGAACAAACCATGGAGTGGGGGAAACCTTGTTTGGATTTGAGATATTTGAACTGCGATACTTTAATAAACGAGGCCCAAGAAGGGGTGTTATTTTTCCCATATGAGCGTCTGGGGGCAGTTATTGGGAAGCTCCAAAAGGGGAAAATGAGGCAGTGACAAGGTCCAACACTGGACTGGTAAGACACTGACACCCTTCTCTATGGCAAAGGAATGCTAGGGCTGTGAGGTAGCAGCCATGAAGTGGACCCTGCTCTCATGATGCAGCCTTTGGGGTTGGGAGAATAGATGCCCCCTTCCTTCCTGCCAAGTTACTTGGTCTGGGCGCTGGAGGAAGGACTGTGGCCTCGATACTGATCTGAGGAAACTGAATATTCCTTTACCACCTGATGGTGCTATCCTTACTCATGTTGAGTTCCAGTAGTTTACTCCATGAGTAGTCAATGGACTGCTCCCAGAATAAGGTACCACTCAACGTGAGTAAAGGTGATAGAACTAGGCCCTTAGTTAACACATTAATAAATCTATAGAGAGAGGGTGGGAGCAATAGGTTAGAAGGCTCTATATTCATTATGGCTGCAGTCTCCAAAAGTGCCCACTAATGTTGGGTGCCTTGTTTTCTGGTGCCTAACTTCAGATCCCTACGGGTCTGGTTTGCAGGAGAGCTGCTGAGCATCCACAATTCCAGTTTAAGTCAATGCTCTTCATGGTGAAAGAGAAGGGGCAGTCGTGAGTGGACTGGAAATATTAACGGATCAGAGGACCCGCTTTTGGGAAAAATAATAGCAGTTTTTATACATAAAATCATTGCTTTAAATGCTGAATTCTGACTATGAATGTTCTAGTGGAACCTTGAGGCACAGAGGAATTTCCTGCAGTAGGGAGGAGATAAAACAGTCTGAACATAACTAGCACAAGAGAGTTACTTACAAGGGCACATGGGAATGAGGTGAGTCGGAGATGGGCTTCCCTGGCTTCCATGTGCACTTACTGGGCAAGTTGGGAGGAAGCCATGTATAATTGGTTTTGGTTTCCTGATTTTCCGTATCAATGCCATTCTGCAAATGAGAGCTCTTGATCTTCCTGTTCAGTGTGGACACAAAAGCCATCTTGAGCTGAGAGAAAAAGAGTGGAAAAAGCAACCGTTAGAATCAGGGAGCTTGATTTTCAACCTTGCGCGTGTATGCTGGGTAACCAGTTTGCACGGGGGCGCTTGAGCTGATACACAGTGACCTCAATGCCGAACCGGGTGCCGTAACTGGAGCATCCAAGTTTGGAAATAGCACTGAAGAATTGAGGGCCTATCTAGTCTAGGGGAATATTTTTCACCATCACAATTAAGGAACTGGAACCTCAGTTGTAATTAATTATGGTACAGCTGGCAATGTAAGTGTGAAAAAACCAAACCAAAACATGGATAAAAAAATAACTACAGAAAAGCCCAGTGACTCTTACAGTCTGGAAACCAATATTCCAAGACTTATAGTAAGTAAGCCACCTAAGGATGATTTCTGTAGAAATTTGATTGTCTGTTCTCTATGCCTCCGAAATTAACAAATCTTTTCCCCTCCCTTGTACCTGTTTGCAGAGATCTGACATTAATTACAGGACCCACTGCCACTCCCACTGAAGTCAATGGGAGTTTATCATTGACTTGAATGGATGCTAGAGCAGGTCCATAATGTATGTTACAACATTTGTTGTTTTTAAAGCATCATAAACTTGCATTGCATTTAAAGGTGATCTGCAAAAGGGTAAAACGAGGTTAGTCTTTCCTTATTACTTTACGATACACAGATGGGCCCATAGAAAGTGCTTTGGTGTTTAAAGATTTTGATTATTACATTGGGAATTCAGATCTTGTCCAGATTGAAAAATATGATGACTGGAGAACTTGTGAAATGATGGCAGCAAGGTAAGCAAAAGAGAGGGTCAGATTCCATCTCCTGCTGTGGCATCCGCACACTCTGACAACAGGTCTAGGTATCTCAGATTGAGCTGATTGGTGGCCTTAAAGGGACAGAGGGATATATTGTAGGTTTCAGGAGCCAACTGACAACAGCTTAAAAGTAGAAGGATAAACAGTTATGGCCTATCTACACTTCAAATACAGCTAAGTCAGGGGCATGAATAAGATTCTGTCTAGACCAGTGGTTCTCAAAGCCGGTCCACCACTTGTTCAGGGAAAGCCCCTGGCGGGCCGGGCCACTTTGTTTACCTGCCACGTCCACAGGTTCGGCCGATCACGGCTCCCACTGGCCGCAGTTCACCGCTCCAGGCCAATGGGGGCTGCGGGAAGTGGCGCGGGCTGAGGGATGTGCTGGCCGCCCTTCCCGCAGCCCCCATTAGCCTGGAGCGGTGAACTGCGGCCGGTGGGAGCCGTGATCGGCCGAACCTGTGGACGTGGCAGGTAAACAAAGTGGCCCGGCCCGCCAGGGGCTTTCCCTGAACAAGTGGTGGACCGGCTTTGAGAATCACTGGTCTAGACTATAAATAATTGCAACTGTGTTGTAACCAGAGGAGGGGACAAATGTATTGTAATTGGATTCCATGATTTGGCTGTCTTTGTAGCAGAGATAAGCAAGGAAGTTTAGATTACTGCCAAGACTTAAACAATACTTACTAATTGTAAGAAACAAAAGAAAAAGTGCATTTAGTAACTAAAAGCCTCTTTTCTGCAGTGGTGCACCCCAGGAGGCACTGTAATCCATCCAAATCCTGTTTCAGTCTGTGTTAAATGAACATACTTTGCAACTCAGTCTCAGGTCACAGACATGCATCTTGGATAATTTATGAGGTTTGACGTTACTCTAACAGCACAGATTATTCTAGCCATATCTTATTGCATTATTGTGGTGCTTTATTATGTAATTACTGCAAGTAGAAATGTCATCACTTGTCTTGAGGGTTTGCAACTCCTGCACTTTCTGTTTGAGTCCAAAGGTTCAATTCTGAAATCTCTGAAAGGGCCAAATCAAAGTCCCAGGAAAGGCAAAAAAAGGTTTGTCATTGACTTCAGTGGGACCCGGGTTTGGTCAAAAAGTAGAGATGGGACCAAAGTATGATCCAGACCCTAATTTTAGAAATGGCCGGTCTGCTAATAATAGGCCAGATCAAAGCATTTGATCCAAGCATTCCTGAACATCAGAGGTGTTCACACTCCAAATCTGGATCCAGATGAGACCTTTGCAAATGGTCTCTAGCTTTATTATAGGCTTAACCAAAACCCCAAATTTAAACACCCACTAAAATGGGGACGTTCAAAACACAGATCCATATCCAAATTTTACTGCTTGCTTGATCCCATCTTAGTTTAAAGGGGCACTGTTACAAGTTGTGAACGGCCCAAAACTTGACCCACTTTTGGACACTAATTCTCTGTGTGCTTTTATTTTCAAGTGTTCTTATGCTCTTCAGGATTACTGTCACCAGTTTAGATTTACAAACAGCTGTGCCAAACACAACAGCCATGATTCCATTGGGATTACAGGTTTGCAGCCCATGAGTTCTGCTTTGAAATTCAGGTGCAAAAACCACCACAAATATTCACAATAAAACTCATTCAAAAAAATCACTAAGCTTCATGTGGTTTTGTCATTAAACTGTCAGCCAAGGGCTGCTCAAAACTGCTTGTTTCCTTGAAAGGCCTGTGAACCTCAACCAACTTGGGCTGAGTTGGGTGTTTGCAACAAAATCCAAGTTTAACCCAGCTGGAGGAACACCAACAAAGCAGTGTGCAGATAAATACTCATCTTGGTGAAGAAACAGAGTGTGACGGCTACCTATTCATCCTCACAACAGCCCTGTGAGATAGAGAAGTGCCTACGAATGGGAGATTGAAGCACAGACACACTAAGGTCCAAATCCACAAAGGTATTTAGGCTTCTAACTCCCACTGACATCAATGGAAGTTAACAGAGAGAGAGCAGCCTGGGTCTGTAAATTCACTGAGGCTCGGGAAGAAAATACCCTGAGTGGCCAAATCTGAAGAGAATAGTTCCTCATTATCAGACGTTGCTGAACATTCCTAATACATTTTGTTTTGCACATGCTGATATGTGAACAGAGTGCAGACTCCAAGAGCTAAATCAGCTCCTTCCACCCAAAGCACACAGAAGAGGGAAAGTTATATTTAAAGCTGTAGGATGGAAGGGATAGAGGTGTGGCCTGATAACCATGTGGAGCCCAAAGTTCTGTGGGAAATCCCAATCTCAGTTATATTGCCAGCCCCTCAGCATGGTTTTTCATTCTCCCATCCCCCAGCAGCCTGGTTGGACTGTGGCCTGCTGCCCTGTTGGCTCCCTTGCCGTAGCTTCTCCTCCATCAAGGGCAGTGCAAGGTACAGAGGGGGAGTGCATGCTGAAACCAGCATTTGTCACATGAGTTACAGAGGGTCACTGACACACATGTCGATCATCATCCTCAGGGCCGGATTAAGGCAGGGGTTTTAGGAGCTGCAGCCCAGAGCCACGGCTCAAGGAGGGCCTCACAAAAATAAATCACAGGCCGCAATCTCCAACTCCGGGCTGCTAAAAGTCCCGTGGCACAGTGGGGTGCTCGGGCAGGCTGCCTGCATGCCGTGGCCCCACGCTGCTCCTTGAAGCAGCCGGCTGCTAGCACGTCTCTGTGGCCCCTGGCAGGGGGTGAGGGGATGGGGAGAGGCTCTGCGTGCTGCCCCCAATACTGTCCCCGCAGTTCCCATTGGCCAGGAACCCCAGGGGCCGCAGAGATGTGCTAGCAGCCAGCCACTTCGGGGAGCAGCTTGGGGCTATGGAAGGCACCTGTGGTAAGCGCCTCCTGGCCGGAGCCTCCACCTCACACCCTCTCCTCCACCCCAACCCCCTACCCCAGCTCAGAATCCCCCTCTTGCATCCCAATCTCCTGCACCAAACTCCCTCCCAGGAAAAAGACTTATATACAGGGACCCCACAAAATCAAATAGCCCCGGGCCCACAGGAGAGTTAATCCGGGCCTGTCATCCTTGCACTAATCTGTGAAACCACTCCCTCTTCTAATTCCGCCAAGAGACCCACTTTTACTATAATGTCTACAAAACGTTGCCAACTGATAGAGACTGGGCAAGTGGCCAGATGTGACAACTCTACTCGCATGCTTTATTGATGTAAAAATAAAACATGACATCATACCTACACAGCATGCCGATAGCTGTGTTTTACTGTTACCCCCATTCTCTTGTTACATCTGGTCTTAAATTTAAGACTGTGGGCTCTTTGGGGTAGGGACTGTCATTTGCTCTGTGTGTGTGTGTTTACACATGCATACACACACACACACACAGTACACTGGGCCTCCAATCAGTTTGGGGCCTTTTGGTGCCCCTGTTTCTAAATGGTTATAATCTATTTAGGATGGATTGAATGGGAAAAGAGAGGAGGGGCATGGACAGCGGGTTGCATAGGCTGGGGGAGGCCCCCTGCTTACTACCGCCCCCTGCTTACCACCACCCCGTGTGCACTCCAGTCCTCCAGCCCCCAGTGCTCCGGCTGAAGGGGGAGGGGGCGCTGCGGCTGCACGCCGACCGTCGTCCCAGTGCTCCTTTGGGGCTGGGGGGCTAGCCTGGGGCAGGACTGTGCTGGTAGCCAAGATGGGATGGGCTCTGGGCTCCAGCAGGGAGGGGAAAGGGCGGGGCCTCGGGTGGAAGGGGTGGGGCTGGGGGCTAGCCTCCCCCAGCTGGCAGTTCATGCGCCACCCATGCGGAGGGGGAACTCTATGTCAAAATGATATTACCTGTTTCCAAGTCACTGATAACTCAGAAGAAAATTACCTTGCATGCTTATGGATCAATGTCCTAAAAGATAAAGCACAAGATGTGGTACTAGTTGGAGCCTCCATCAACTCACAGTAAGGAACAGGATGACCAGTTCCTTACACCGCTATCTACAGTATGTGATCATAGGGGACTTCAGTTTGAGTGGCCTGTGCTGGAGGTCTCACCGTGCCAGTACTGAAACATCCTTGAACTTTATAGATGACAATTTCCTAACTCAGAAAGTGTTGCAGCCAGTGTGGGGGAATTCTATATTTGACCGTCTCCTACCAGATAGAAAGGAACTGATCACAGAAATAAAAGTTAATGGGAGCTTAGGTACAAGTAATCATGACTTGATCACATCTATATTGTATAAGCTAGTCCAGGCTAGTAATATATATACTTGGTGGTTTAATAGGGATAATTTCACAAAGCTTAAAAACAATTATGTTCCAAATCAGCTGAGAGGAAAAATATAATCAGAAAAATGTGAATGATAATTGGGAATCATTTAAGAACACTTCACTAGTTGCCCAAAAAGCCACAATCCCACAACTGAGGACGAAGGCTGTCCTGGTTAAAAAACAAAACTGGTTGAGGGGAATTAAAGGCAGCTGTAAAAATATATATAAGAAATAGAAGAAAGGGGAAGTTGATAGTAATGAATGTAAACTTAGAAGAAGTTAGGAATTGTAGAAAATTGACAAGAGGAGCCAAGTGACACAAGAAGAAATCTATGGTCAGCAATGTTAAGGACAATAATTAATTTTAAAAAAATACTAGGAACAAAAAGAATCCTTACAATAGTATTGGTTCCTTACTAGTTGAAATGGTAGAATTAATAATAATGTAGAAAACACAGAAGTGTTCAATAAATATTTGTGTTCTGTATTGGGAGGGGGGGGAACAGATGATGCAATTTCATCATATGGTGATGATAATACTCTTCGCATGCCACTATTATCGCTGTGGCTACTAAACTCAGACTTTTTAAAATCAGTAGATCCAGATAACTTGCATTCAGGAGTTTTAAAATAGCTGACTGGGAGGTTCACTGGACCATTAATGTTGATTTTCAATAAGTCTAGGAACAGTTGGGAAGTTCTGAAAGACTGGTAGAAAGCTAAGGTTTTGCCAAATTTTAAAAGGGAATAAGGGATGACCGAGGTAATTATCGGCCAGTCAGCCTGACATCAGTCCTGGGCAAGACAATGTAGCGACTGATATAGGATTCGATTAATAAAGAAATAAAAGAAGGTAGTGTAATTAATGCAAATCAACAGGATTTATGGAAAATAGAGCCTGCCAAACTAACATATATTTTGATGAGATTATAAATTTGGATGATAAAGGTAATAGTGTTGATGTAAAATACTTAGGCTTCTGTAAGACATTTGACTTGGTTGCTGCATAAGACTTTGATTAAAAAACTAGAATGATATAAACTTAGTCATTTTTAATCCATGTAATGTGGGTCATGCTAACTCCTAGGTCTCAAAATGACAGGTTTCAGAGTAGCAGCCGTGTTAGTCTGTATCCGCAAAAAGAAGAACAGGAGTACTTGTGGCACCTTAGAGACTAACAAATTTATTAGAGCATAAGCTTTCGTGGACTACAGTCCACTTCTTCGGATGCATATTCGTATGCATCCGAAGAAGTGGGCTGTAGTCCACGAAAGCTTATGCTCTAATAAATTTGTTAGTCTCTAAGGTGCCACAAGTACTCCTGTTCTTCTTTTTTTTAGGTCTCAAAATGTAACTGTAAATGGGGAAACATCACTGTGACATTTCCCAGGGTACAATCTGGATTGTGGAATCTTTTATAACTTTATATATAATGCTGCCATACATATTTTACCAGGACAATAATGTTCAGCAGATTGAGAGTTATCAAATGATACCTCACAAGGCATACTTTGTACAAAATTTATCATAGTATTGTAAAAAGGATGAACATAGGGTGTGTTTGAGTGTGTGTGTTTACTGTGGGACACTTCAGGGATTGGTTCTTGGCCCTATGTTATTTAACATCTTTATCAATGACCTAAAAGAAAACATAAAATAAATGATAATGTTTGCAGATGACATAAATTGGGGGAGCGGTAAATAATGAAAAGGACAGGTCACTAATTCAGAATGATCTAGATTGCTTGGTAAACTGGGCACAAGCAAGCATTATACATTATACATGTAAAGGTATATACATCTGGGAACAAAGAGCGCAGGCCATACTGACAGGATGAGGGGCTCTATCCTGGGAAGCAGTGCTTTGAAAAAAAAATTGGGGATGGGGGTGGATAATCAGCTGAAAATGAGCTCCCAATGTGATGTTGTGTCCAAAAAAGGCTCATGCAATCCTGCGATGAAGAAACAGGAACATTTCGAGTAGGAGTAGAGAGGTTATTTTACCTCTGCATTTGGCACTAGTGTGACTGTTGCTGGAATACCGTGTCCAGTTCTGGTGTCCACAGTTCCAGAAGGATGTTGATAAATTGGAGAGGGGTCAGACAAGAGCCATGAGAATGATTAAAGGATTAGAAAACTTGCCATATAATGATTGAGCTCCTTGAGTCTCTCTATTTAGCTTAACAAAGAAAAGGTTCAGGGGTGACTTGATTATAATCTGTAGGTACCTACATGGGCTCTTCAGTCTAGCAGAGATAGGTATAATGTGACTGGAAATTGAAGCTAGACAAATTCAGGCTGGAAATAAGGTGTAGTTTTTCCACAGTGAGAGTGTTAATCTTTGGAACAATTTACCAAGGTTTGTGGGGGATTCTCCATCACTGCCAATTTTTAAATCAAGACTGGATGATTTTCTAAAAGATCTGCTCCAGGAATTTACTTGGGGAAGTTCTGTGGCCTGTATTATACAGAAGATCAGACTAGATGATCACAATGGCCTTAGAATCTATTAATCTGATACAATCCTCCTACTCCCAAATTAGCCATATTGAAGCATTCAAAATTATGAATTAATTTTAAAGTCTCATTATTTTCAAGCCAATGATCTTGGGGTTCTTTTAGTTTGTCTTCTGGTCTTTGAGATTCACATTTTCAAATTTTTCTCCACAACTTTGAAAGCTAAAAACAGACCTTTAAAAGAAAGAAAGAAAGAAAGAAAGAAAGAAAGAAAGAAAGAAAGAAAACAGAGTCTCACATCATCAACTGGTTCCAGGTGCTGGGACTTTAAGGAAAATACAAGATATTGTGAGACTAATAACAAGACTCACATAGGTTGGCGATGTTACTGGTGCTTTGTTCTTATAAAACGTTCCATGGAAGAACATGCATTGATCCTTTAGACTGGTTGGTGCCTGCAGCACTCACTCCAGCCAGCATTTTACAGACCAGGAGCACTGGAAGGAAATGGGTGACTAAGTACTAGTTATGACTAAGAACACGTGAATCAATCTAGCTAAAAAATGTATGTTCTGAACTCCTTCCCAATGCTTGCACTGAACCTGCAGCTAGTTTGGAGATTTAAAAAAAAAGTTTTAAAAATGTTAGTGTTTTTACAATTTGGGTTTGCCAGCCTTGGGAGTGTCTCTCTAAGCAAATCCTTATTTGCCTTGTGAATTAAGGGACAAGGAGCACAAGTCACTTGTCTATAAAGAAGAGATTAACTGAAGAAGTATGAAAGGAGATTAACACACTTCCCAACAAGCAGCTCTCATACCAAGGGTCACTGGAGACAAGCTTGGCACTAGGAAGGGGGTATAACTTTTCTTTGTCACTTAAAATTTTGGGAGAGAGTGTTTGATTTCCTCATTCCTAACCCTAACCATTCTTGACTGCAGTTAGTTGCTCCATTGCTCCTCCACCTCCACTCCCTGCCCCAGTACCTGTCCCTACATCCAGCAAGGAGCACATTTGCTGGATATTATTGCTAAAGCAGTCAGTACTAGAATAATACGCTCTTGTTATGATTAGGCTTCATAACAGATAGGGGAGTTCACATTTCTATTAGAGGCATTGTCTCAGTCTGTCTGTCTGAGTCTGCAGATATTATGGTATCGGTTACACTTGAGTCCTGTTTTTGAAGGCTATCTTCCCAGCCATAAAGGCTAGAAACTTATTTTGTTTTAAATGTAAACTTAAATTCTGGGACACAATTATGCAGTACTTTGAACATAATCTGAAATCAGGACGTTACTTACCTGGCTAAATAATCACATTCTATACTGGCCTTTGACATTAACTAATCAAACATTTAAAGAGGTGGCTGGGAAATCTTACTTTTCCTGCTGCCAAAAGCCCAAACCCACCTCCCGCATGTGGCAAAAGCTCCACTTGGTCTCTACTCAACTAGTAAAAAAAATCCAGGTCTGCCCCCTCCCTGACAGCCTCTGTGATGCAGTTACTCGTTTTCAACACAAAAAGTCTGCAGCACATTGAAAATTGAAGCATTTGTGCAAGCACAAAATGTACTGAATTTAATATCTAAATTAATAACACAGGACATACTGGACGGAGAGGCAGCAAGGTGGAAAAAGGGCTTGGAGCGCATGTGATTGTGGTGCTGCAACTATGCAATTTGTGTCTAGCAGGCTGCACAGGACACGTCACCTTGGCTGATGCGTATGAAGTGCTTTGCAGATTTTAGTTTATGGCTATTTAATCACATTGCACTGATAACTCTTCAATGGAAGAAAACGTCCCTGCTCTGTGAAGAAAGCTTCATACATTAGACTGAATGAAGAGATAAAGGAGTTGGCACAGTAGACAGATTTTCATACTAATTTGCCCATTCAATCTTTTGCAGCACTCAAAGAAAATTCAAATCTTTTGTGTAATTTAAAAGTGAGTGAATAGAAAATGTTTCTCTTAAAAATCTCACCAAGCTAGACAAATAGAAGGTTAGTTTTCGAAATAGGATTATCCAGAAATTGTTAACACAGATTCTCAATGAATCTTGGAACGTGGCCCGCAAGTCACAGGCTACAGTAAAATCATAGTATTAGATAAGATATACTTACCTGGCCTCAAGGTAGTTGCTGAGTGACTTCCCTAATGCTTTAGCTCGCCTGTTTATATCTGCAGCAGTGAGAGAGAAAGCCAATCAGCTGAGTTAGAACACTTCATGAAAGATACTGATTGGGTGATCTCATAGCATGTATACCTGCTCAGGTTTAGTATGTGATTCCTCTCAAAATCTTAATGATCAGGATGTAAATAGAATGTGCAATTTATTTATTGATTCCGTTTTTATTTACTTAGCTTTAGTTTTAAAAATTCACTAGGCACATGTACATTAAGGCCTCCATTCGGCAAGCTCTTAAGTACATGCTTAAACCCATCCCAATGCAACAAAGTACTTAAGCATGTGCTTAACTTTAAAGATTAGCATGTGCTTAGGGGCCTTGCTGAGTCAGAAACTAAGACCATAACAGAAGGATAAGAAACACTTTGGTGCACCCCATTGTACGAATATCCTTCATGCCTTTAGGGCACCCTACAATCAAACACACTTTCAGGGCTTGATTCTGCAGCACTTACTCACATTGAGTAGCACCAACTCCCATGAGGGTAACAGAATCACAACCTTAGGTGCAATGCAAAGTCATGGTATCATGGGAGAACAGTTCCAGTATTACGTGACTAGCCGCCTAGCATATCTGATACACTAAGATTGATGAGCTGGTGCTGAAAGAGGTTAGTTATGGATTTTTCCCCCGGATTCCTATTGCTAGCAGTTTTATTACTAAATCGGGGTTTAGCACCTAAGGATCCTTTGCACCCCTAGCTAAAGGACTCCATAAAGATTCCCAACCTATTACATGCTGGCTGAGATGAACAACTATTAAAAAGCAGGTGTGTGGGAAACTTTGCTGTCGTACATGAACGCAGGTTATAAAAAGCAGCAATGACTATTTGTTTTGGACCCAAACCTTTCCTAGGCAATAAACATAACAGACAGAGGCCCCAGCAGAGGAATGACATTATCTTTGGCCTTTTTGTGATATGTGAAATCTCTGGAAAACATTGCCAGGGGTAATCCATAGTGGAACAATCCTGTGAGTTATCTGATGTGACCCAGTCTTCCAGGTCACACATAAAGGTGCTCCAAATAATGTTAGTCCCAGTAAGAATGATGTTCTGTGTACATTCCAGTTAAAGAACAACCCAAGGGTCCATTCTGGCCTTGATATCTCCCTTCACAAATATACCTTGAACCAATACATGCTTAAATCTAGTCTAGATATGGGACTGATTGAGCGCTGAACATCAACAGTGTGTTTGAGCAGCATGGATCTGCAACCTCCTCACACAGCCAGATCTGCCCTGCGCACTCTTTACTGAAGACACAGGAATTTTGTATTGGTTTGATGCTGCCTTGCCAATGTGTGCGCTCAGCTGATGGGGAAGTTCAGCCCACACACCTTGTGGGGAACAGAATTTAGCTCTGACACCCCATTATATCTTCATTACATGCAAACAACTCCCATTAATCTCACCACGAGTATATAACAATAAAAATATAATGTGGTACATGGTTATATAATTCTTATCTTTCCACTGTGCAATGTTCAAGTTCCATTTGCAAATGTTAACAGTGGACAAAAAAACAGATCATATAAGTAAATGTAGGACATATCTGGCTTTTTGGTCTATAAATAGCCGTCCGGGGGGGATTTTTAAAAATCTAAAAATGTCTGGGATTTCCCCCCGGTCAGCTATTTATAGACAGAAAACCGGCGGCCAAGCACCGCTGGGCACCCAAAGCTCCTTCCCGGCTCCCCCATCCCCTGCAGCCTTACCATGCTGTCCGGCCCCGCAGCTGTCTTCCCCCTCCTCCACTCCCCTGAACGCTCCGCCCACCTGCTCCTCCCCCTCCCCCGCTTCCCGCGAATCAGATCTTCGCGGGAAGTCTAAAAAGAAGCAGGGGCAGGTGGGAGGCAGCAGCAGGTAAGCAGGGGCGGGGGGGGGAGGGGACATGAGGAGGAGAGCTCCGGGGAGGCGCGGCCCGGGCCGAGCGGCACCCAGCAGCCCCAGCGGCTCTGGCCCAGCTCGGGCCCCAGCGGTTCTGGCCCCGGTTCCAGCCCTGGTTCCGGACCCAGGGCAGCGACCCCGGTTCTGGCCGAGTACGCCAGCCCGGCGCTGGCCAAGCACCTCCGGCCCTGCCCCAAGCCCCGCAACCCCGGCCGGAGCGCCGGCCAGAGTGCAGCCCGATTCCTGGGCTCTTTAAAGCCGGCCCTGGTCAGGGGACAGGGAGGAGGGGTTGGATGGGTCTGGAGTTTGGGGGGCTGTCAGGGGGGCAGGGGTGTGGAGAGGCGTTGAGGCAGGCAGGTAGCAGAGGGGGTTGGATGGGTCAGGAGTTCTGGGGGTCCTGTCAGGGGGTGTGGAGCAGTTGGATAGGGCATGGGAGTCCCCGGGGGTCTGTCTGGGGGCGGGGGTGTGAATATGGGGTAGGGGTGTGGATAAGGGTCGGGGCAGTCAGGGGACAGGTAGGGTCGTAGAGGGTTCTCAGGAGGGGGCAGTTAGGGGACAAGAAGCAGGGCGGCTTAGATAGGGGGTGGAGTCCTAGGGGGCGGAGTCCTAGGGGGCAGTTAGTGGCAGGGGTCCCAGGAGGGGGCAGTCAGGGGACAAGGAGCGGGGGGCGTTTCTGAGGGGGATAAGCAGGGGGTGGGAAGTGGGAGGGAGTGGATGGGGGCTGGGCATGGGCGGGGCTACAGCGGGGCTCCTCCCCCCCAGTGTCCTCTTTTTTGCTTGTGGAAATATGGTAACCCTAGTAAATGGAAGTTGTTTCTGAGGCGGGGTGCATTCAGATTTTGTATTTACATACCAGCTTTTACCCTGAAAGACCTCAGAGTGCTTCCCATTGAAATGAGCCACCTCGGGCAGGAAAGTTGCAGCAAGGTAGACAACCAGACTACAACACGTCATAGAACAGTAGCAGAGAGAAGATGTCACATTTTGGGCAAAGACATCTGGGAAAATTCCTTGCTCTCATGAAAGACATCACAGAATAAGTCATGCCCATGAGCAGCAGATAGGGCTTCTGTTTTTAAAGTATCATCTGAAAGATTCCACATTGATTAATTGAGTACTATGCGATTTATTCTGCCTTTGAAAAGATGAAGCGCTGATCTGGCTCCACTAGTTTGTACCGCCGGGTGCCCAGCTGCTTTGGAATTTCATGACCACAAAGCCAACCTCTCAGCTTGATTCTCTCTTCGATGGGAATCTACAATTCTCATTAGGAAGGATGGGTGCAGCACAAAGGTGAATTCTGGGGAAAACTTGGAGGCAGATCGGTTCAGTGCTTTTTTTTTTTTTTTTTTTTTTTAAACTTATTCCATAGTGGAAAGAGAAAACCACACACATTTCCTTGTGGCTTTTTAAAAAGCAACTGAAGCTACAGTGTGAAGCTTGGTGTGAGTGCAGCCTTCCTCCAGGAGGAGGGAAATCCACCCACACGTGAAGAAAAACAGTCTAGCAAAGCTGAAAATGACAGGTTTGAACATTCAAAGCAGAACATTTTTCACTGGGTTTTAAAGGGTGTCTTAAGGTAAAGTTGTTTTGATGTGAGAGCCTAGAGACAAATTCTGTACTGGTTAGCATGACTCCATTGAAGTCAATGGAATTATGCCAGCCAATAGAGGACTTGATCCTTTCACTTTCACATTGTATAAATTCCGGGTGTTTAAAGGTTGAAACAGCGGTTGGCTATATCAGTGATTTGAATGCTAGACAATCCTTATATGAACATAAAGCGTCACTCCATGGCTGAAACCTGAAAAACAACATCTAGCAACAATTATTTTTTCTCATTAAGAAAAGAAATTTTTTAAAGTCTTTTTTAAAAACAATAAAATGTTCTTCTCACTAAGGGTCAGATTCCAATACCTCTGCTCATGCTGAGTATATCTGATTTTATGTTTAATCCAACTGAAGTCAGTGGTATCACTTACAAAGTAAGCTACTGCTCAACATGAGTGAGGATATCAAAGTCGAGTCCTAATCTTTATGGTATTACAGACAGAAATTGAATGAGTACAACAACTGAATGCAACAATCTCTTAGTTACCACAATGTGGGGCTCAATAGGGCCCATATTTTTCAAAAGATTTTAGTATTTGTTTGTATCACCTGCACATTAATTTTAAGGTACAATACCTCTTCCCATCTGTTCCTTCATTGCTGGTGCCCTCAGAGATGTCCAGTTTGTGTTACCTCAGAGTTTGGCAGAGGAAAGAAGACTATGGCTCAGTGTGGTCAAGGAGCTGTGGTGTCTTGTTACCTGGCAAAATTATAATACAAGCCACGGGATAAACTGTGCTTCTTTATATTTTCCCCAGTAAACAGTTCATGTTTTCTATGAGAATGATCCAGTGCTGTGCAGTTCTAAAACACGGAGGATGTTTCTGTTTTCCTTGAGCCATTACCCACAGGTAAAACACATTCTTCTTCACCAAGCCTCCCACTGCAACTGGTAAATACTTCATTTTGGTCATGGCACATGGCATTGCACACTCCTTAATTTCAGACATTCCTAAGGGGGTTGCCCAAAAGGAGGTGGGGAAGGGGAACTCGGTCCTTTTTGTTCCAGATCCCCTGCACTCCTTGATTTGAAACAGGACGTGACTATGGGGCTCCCATAACCCACCTGAGTGCCCTAACAATTAGGCACTCTCTTGGAGTGGTTCCGTTTTTGTGAACTAAATATTCATTGGCCCAGGGACCAGAACCCACATCCCCAACCTCCCAGGTGAGTGCCCAAATCACTGAGCTACAAAGTCAATCTCTCTTGCTCTGGCCCAATGAATTAGGACACTCATCTGGGATATGAAAACTCCACATTCAAGTCCCTGCTCTAAATAAGGCAGAGCAAAGAACTGAAACCAGATCTCCCACATCCCATGAATACCCTGATGAGCAGGCGGTTAAGCGCATGCACATACACAAGTTGCTGTCGGGTGCATGTTGTGCGAGACCTGATCAGTGGGCATGCTCTGAGCACAGCTATCAGATCAGGCCCTGCCAGCGAGACAGGTGGGTGGACATCTAGGGGCTTAGGTGTGAGCTAGGGCACCTAGCAGCTTGGCAGGGTCTAGACTTAAACAGTTTTGCACATGCTCACCTGCGTGAGCTAAGGTGCTATGGGGACTTTACTGGCAGAGATCTAGGCAACTAGGGAATTTAAGCACCTACCAGTTTAGATGGTAACTGAGGAGGAGTTGTGAAGATCTCAGTGGTGCCTAAATGTTGAACTTTGGCACCCAAGTCCCTCTATGGATCTAGCTCTTGGTGCTGCCGGTATTTAAGCAATTAGCTTGTCCGTCTCTACATTACTAAATCTAAACAATTCTATCCTAGTGTCCTCAGGGGATTTTAGTGTCATGGGTGTAAGCAGAGTCTGAATGAGCACTCTCCTGACATCTAGTGGTGAGCTGTGGGAAAGGACTTCAGGAGTTGATCTTATTTGCATGGGCACACCCATCCTGTGTAGGTACTCAGCATGATGGGATTGCTTGCCCAAATGATCACGTGGGGATGGGGCTGGATCCCCAGTTTCCTTGTTATTGGGGCAGAAGTAATAAAGAGTTGTTATCCTTGTTGTGTGAATCGAGGGCAGCAGAACTGTACCCAGCATACCTCAGTGGAGGGACTCACCCTCAGCTGAATGGCACTTACTAGGCAGGGGACATGGGTTCCAAAGCCCAAGGAGTTGAGAGAGGGTGGTCTCTGTTTAAGGGTCTTAGACAACATGAGAACCTTTTGAGAGTCTTGCTATATACTGCAGAGCTGAAATCACAGATACCTAGGTCTAAGTATTAGACCTACTTTGGGACAGTGTTTTTGGTGCAAGAGACTGCCCAGTGTGCACCACCCGTGAAGCTCCTTCCCCCCACTAACAGCTAAGATCACTGAGAGCTGAAATCACTCAGAGCTGTGTTAAGTGGTGGGTGTTGAAGACATCTTGGTGAGCAGCCAGCCAGGCGGCTCGTGGAGAGACGTGGCCAGCAAGGCGGCTGGTGGGGCGGTGAGCGAGTGCCTGAGCAGTGGTGTGTGTAAGGTGCCTCCTTGCCCTCCCCCTTCCACCCAGGGTGGGAGGTGAATGCTGCAGATGAACCTCTGGAGTCTGGGGCTGCACTGACCAAGAACTGTGAGTGGGGTGCAGAGAAGGGACGGGCATGTTAAAGGGACTTTTGGGTTGCTGGACTTAAGAACCTGAGGGGAAAAGGACACAGCCCAACTTACTTGGGGGTAGGTCTTTTGCTCAGGGTTTATGTTTATGAACCTAGTTGCGGTGTTTTCCCAAATTAATGCTGAGTTATTCCCCTCATTTTATTAAAAGTTTTTGCTACACTCAGACTCTGCTTGTGAGAGAGGAAGTATTGCCTCTTAGAGGCACCCAGGGGGTGGTGTGTAATTGTCCCAGGTCACTGGGCGGGGGCTTGAGCTGGTTTTGCATTGTTATTGAAAAGGAACCCCTAGATACTGAACCCGGCCCTTGTTGCTGCCACCTCTGACTGGCAGAAGGGTTACATGTTGTTTATTCACTAACAGGACTGAGTTCCTTATGTAATTATTGCCTTTAAATCTAGCCCTCACTTGCGCTCGTTTAACTGGGGGCAGAAAGAATGGTCACTTACCTCACCTGGTGACTCTTCACGATGTTTTGTCCAGGGGGAGCATGCTTGTGTACACCTGTGCCCCAGGCCTGCGAGATCAGAATCTGTGACCATTGGACTGTGCCTGTGTCCTGCATGTCCTTGTGTCCCCCAAATTGAGGGCAGTAGCGCCAACTGCCTCATTTTTCTCGCTGATTCCAGCATTGCCAAACCCACAGGTTCAAAAATCCTGAGTCAGACCCCAAAAATCCAGAGTTGTTTTAAAAAGACAATATTGTGGATTTTTTTTTTTTTGGGTCTGCCTTTATTTTTGAGCTCCTCCTGCCCATCCCCAGCATGTCTGTTTGTGACTGTCAGCTTTTGCCACCCAGATGTGATAGAAACAGGCACCACCACCAGCAACAGGATTTTTTTCTAAAAGGGAATTTATTGCTTATGGAAAGGTCCTTTTGTGGACCAAAGTCCTCTATCTACAGAAGGGGTTCAGCAGAGATTATACCACACAAGCGTCCTCAGGGTAAGCACCTCTAGGGATGAGGAGGGTTCAATCATTTATCAACCCCAGACGTACCTGCCTGTTTTGCAAAGATAGGCTTCCTCCCGTCCACCATGTCTCCCATCGGTTTCACTTCCTCTTACCAAAAGGGGTCCCTGTTTCTGACCAGTCACCCCCAGCAGCTGCCTTTAGAACCAAAGGGTACCCTTGAGTCCTTCGCTCTAGCTGCACAGTGCTTCAAGAAGCAAACATACAAAAGAATTTGGGGGCATTTTTGGAACTGCTGCACACAAGTGAGCAGAAATAGGAAACCCTTTTTGGAGTAGGGTGAGGAAGCAAGTGGATAGAAACTGCAGGCTGAACAAGAGTTTGGGAATGAACTGAAGGGAGTGATCAGAGACCCTCTTTTGCTGCTCCACTGAAAGTGGCACTGTAGGCAGACAGCTTTAGCCTATGGCTAAGACTGCCCTGTTCCCCATGCCCAGTTAGCCATTGGCCTCTCTGCTGTGGCCACCACTAACGCTGCATCATTGCAATAGTGGGTTTGCAAGCAAAACCTGTCCATAGATATTGGACTGAAATGATCAGAATTCATTTTCTATATGCTACCAAACATATTTGATGGAAATTACTTGCAATCGTTACCTAGGTGGGCTATATTTCAACCAGTAATCTAGGAAGTATGCAGGGGGTCTTCATGTTTTATTACCCATCCACTGAGCAATCCAGGACCTCCTGTCCAAGAATGACTTTTAGACTGGGTCACTGATCAACACCTCAAAAGACAAACTTAAAAAAAACATTGTCACAAAATGTTAGAGCAGATGTTACACTGTGACTTCTATTATAAGTGGGCTATAGTCAATCCTTTCCTGCAAAGTTCTCCCATTGGGCTGAAACATTCCAAAAAGAAAGGGGGAAAAAATAGAACACGATCTAATCTTCTGATTGATACCAAAAATGGAGTTTTGGAGGAAAAATCTGTCCAGCTATTACTGATGGAGGCTGGGGGGGCATTCCGCATATAATTTCTCTGCTTTAAAAAAAATGAAGATCTTCAAACACATAGATCTAAAAGACTTGAGCTTTCAAACTTCACATGTAGCTAGTCCACAGTGAAGAGCTGTTGGCGTGCAAATTATAACAATTTCTTCTAGGAGATTAGATATTTACTTTCGTGCATGGCAAATAAACCATTTCTACTCTGGTTTAAGATGAGCAATTAACTGAGACACTACATAACTGTGCAACACACACAAACAAGTAGTTTCATAACAATGCAGATAGCATTTCCCCTCTTCCCTGGCAGCTTATTTTTAAAAAAAGAAAATTAAAAACTAAAGTTTTGTTAATGCACCATTAACATTGTGAGTTTACTGAACAACCAAAAAAGACACCAAGTTCTCATAGCAATGCTAACTGATCCGCACTGTTCCTATTTATTCATGCATACAAATATCAGTCCAATTAGTAATCAATACTGGCTTGCAATGTGGGTAAGTAAACGTTGCAGTAAACACCTTAGCATTTGCCTTTTCTGTGTGTCAGTTTTGCATCTTTACTGTTGCATGTGTTCTGTTATGAAACTTAGGGCAGACAAAACATGGCTCCCTGCCAGGATCCTCACATATCCCCAGTTCCTTCCAGAGAGATGAAAAAGGGCCGATAACGTTACAGCCAACCAATTGGAACTGGGTGCTGCCTTGTGACCGATGGAAATTTCCCACAACAGGTCTATAGTCAAAGGTACTTTCAACTTGGATGGCCAACAGCAAAATTAAAAATAAACCCAACCATTTTAAGTCACTCAAGTTGCTTTTATTGAACTCTTTATAATGTACATTGAACTTTTGTGCAATAAATACAGCACATTGTATTGAATGATTTTTTCCCTTTAAAACATAAGACTTCCCTTAATCACTGTAGAGTGGCTTAAATGTTGACATTAAACAGTAAGAAAGTGTTGAATGAAGTCTGCAATGGCTAATGCCATTTAAACCAGTGTGTATTACTTGCTGCATGAAGCTCAGTACTGCAATCTATAGGTTAAGACAGCACCCAGTGGTGAACTGTGTGAATTAGATTAAGTTTGTTAAACAGAAGCAATTGAATTACCTGGAATTCTAGAGAGACAAGGTGAGAGAGGTAGTGTCTTTTATTGGACCAGAAGCTTTCAAGCTACATGAAGGTCTGTGTGGCTCAAAAGCTTGTCTCTCTCATCAACAGAAGTTAGTCCAATACAAGATATTACCTCACCACCTTGTCTATCTAATATCCTGGGACCAACATGGCTGCAACTATACTACATACATGGAGTTCTGGAGTCAGCCACAGATATGGCATGAGTGGAAAGAAGGACTTTAAAGTTCTCTCTAATTCCTTATCTGACATGTGTGAAGTTACCAGGAAACCTTGCAAAGATGAATTACACAGATTTAGTTGAAAAACTGCCTTCATATAAGAAAATTCTAATGTTTTTACAGAGTCACTAGTAAACCAAAAGGGTTGAAATTTAAAGAGAAAGACATACAAATGCAATGCAACATTTCAACAAATATCCCCGTGCAAAGTAGCTTTAAGTAAGGTGGCCAGCATCTGTTTACAATAAGCTAAATAATATGGAGAGCGCAGACACACACACGCGCACACCAGTAAAAATAGTTCTATTCAAGCTTTGGACAGAAGACTTGAGTTTAACACACACACTTCCCCACCAGCCTTATTTGGTCTTCACAGCACAGTAAATACAGAGATTTTTAGGCAATCCTGACCCACAGTTTGAGAACCGCTGCTATAGAGTACACAGGGAGCTTTGAACAGACCACTGCATTTGATGACTTTTTGTCCAAGTCATTTCAGGACTGGGATGATTCTGTCAGATGCAACTGTCTAATAGAGTCCCTCCCACTGGTAGTGTGTGGGTGGGGGAGAGAGGGGAGGGAGGCATGTCTATTTCATTGCAGCACTGTATTAATTACTTTTGTCTAGATTTCTCTTTCTAGCTCTGTTCTGCCTCTTTCTCTGAGTTCCTGACAGTGATGGTTCCACCGATTTATTTACTTAGAGAATTACTTAAATCAGTCCAGGACCAAGAGGAAGGGAGCATTTCTTTAATGCTATCTAAGCTACAGCTTGCAACTGCTCACTGGCTCCAAGCAACAGGGAGAGTTTTTAAGTCTTTCAGACACTTTGTGTAACTTTTGTTATAACAGGTTTCAGAGTAGCAGCCATGTTAGTCTGTGTCCTCAAAAAGAACAGGAGTACTTGTGGCATCTTAGAGACTAACAAATTTATTTGAGCAAAAGCTTATGCTCAAATAAATTTGTTAGTCTCTGAGGTGCCACAAGTACTCCTGTTCTTTTTGTTATAACAGTAACTTGAGGGGACTTCTGGTGTTGAGGTAATCATACCCTGGGTTGAACAAGCTTAGAGGCCAAAGGCAGAAGCATTTAGTAGCCATGGACATGACATTAAAGAGTTAACATGAAGCAGCCTGAAGTTGTTATTATGATGAAATTTTTTAATATTCAACTTTTAAGAGTAAAGAGAAGAAGCTACAAAATAGAGACTGTCATACTACAGAAGGTAAAGAAACTTCCAAAGCCAGTCTTAACTCTCATCACACATTCATTTCGCTCCTCTCCACACCAGCAAGGCTGCTGTCCCCAGAATAACATACTTTTGTTTACAGTTTGTGCTGAAAACTGAATTGGGAGGGAGGGGCTGCAGATTTTCAAATTGTAAAGCAAATGTGACAGCATTTGTGGGGCTAAGAGACCTGCAGCGATTGAAAGAAGGAGGGAAATGAAAATACAGATGGGTGGGATTTTTTATATTGTGTGTGTGTGTATATATAAATAATTCCTCTTTTAGTTGATTGACAGCTGCAGATTCTTGGGAGTTCTTGTCTGGCTTTGTGTGTAAACTGTGGAATTTTTCTGCTTCAGCTAAAGGGAGTGAGAAGCCGAGACAGCATCTCTGTAGAGTTATTATGTAAACCACTGCCGAGTGGCTGAGAGCCACTATTAGCCAGAGTACAAGATTAGGTGGACTGAACAGTTTATGAAAGGGCAACACTAAACTAATGCAAGTCAGACACAAATGAGACTCCAGAAACCTCTGTAGCTAAAAGAAATCCATAGTTACACCTAGCTAACTGCACAGCATCCCCTCCACTCTGACTGGCTCAGACAATGCCATTGCAGTGGGTCACTGGTAAGTTTGGTCACAGTGTATTCAGTACACTCATTAAATATTATGGGCCAAATTCTGCCCTCTCATACCTATGCAGCCCTATTGCCTGTAGTCCAGTTATACAAGTCTAACGAAGGGCAGGATTTTGTCCTAGATGTGTTTATGTTTTGTTATACATCGCAGAAGCTCGTGTTTCTTCCCTGCAGAGACATCTAGAGTTCAGAAGCACTTGAGGAGCCAGGGGGCTGCGATGAAAGGATCTTACAGGGCCTCCCCTTGCTCCTGACTGGAGAGAATTACATTATATGACCTAAGTGTAGGCATAAGAACTTCAGTTAGAGGTAGGAGGTCAGTCTTAGATAAAAGTTTTCAGGGGAAATGTGCTGCCTTCTTGTTGTGCATGAAACACGCCATAACCGGTAAGAATTCGCTCTTTAGAGAGCTTGATCTGATTTTGATTTGTTGTTTACGCATGTGGTTATTCAGCCAGGTAAAAATAAATGATATAAGCTGTGTCTTCACTAAGAAAAAGGTGTGTCTTTTACAGTAAGATGACTCTCTTGTGTTAGCTACCTTATTGCAATATTTCAGTCAAGACAAGGCAAGTGATAGCTCGGACTCAAAACAGCTGCTGGAGGTAAACCCTATAGCTGGAGTCCAGGATTTACCTCAACCCCGTTTCAAGTTAACGATCTCATTGTGAAAAGATACACAAATGTTTTACTAGGGAAGGCATACCCATATTGTCACCAAATCCAGTGTCTTGGACTTATTTTATGTCAATGAGCAACACACACAGTCTCATAGGCAGTCTTCCTAGATTGCTCTCGCCTCAGCTTGGCTGTGGCTGTTCAGTTTATTACCTTCAATTAAGTGTTAACAGTGTTTTAGACTTTAAGCACAATCAGTACGGTCTAACATTTGTTTTTTTATATAAATTCTATGCAGATCAACCAATTACAGGAGATTGAGAGCTAACAATCCTGAAAAGCTCTGCAACGTTTAGATGTGCTGTTACATCACAGCAGTCAGGATGATCCCAACTGTGTTTATTTTTAGAATGTTAAAAACAAAACAGGAGACAGAACATTCTAGCAAAGGGAGAGAGAGAGAGAGAGAGAGAGAGAGAGAGAGAGAGAGAGAGAGGCCTGATTCTTTCTAGAGACTGCAAAATGCCACGGAAGATGTTGCAAACAGAGTGGTCCTTGAACTTAGGTGGCCCTTCTTTCCCACTCCCGTGCAGTCACAAAATTAAGCAAGTCAATGGCTGTAACAACGCCAAACACCATCTGTCTCTTACTGGAGGAGCCGTCACTGTGATCTACAGAAAAACAGAAGAAGATTTTTCCTACCTTTGCAGGCTCAAACCAAATACACACTCAATTTTTATACTACTGCTTTCTAAAACTAGAAGCCAACTATGACTCCAAAATACCAGAGGCCCGCAGGTATGGTTAAGAAGCCAACCTACCCAACCGATTGTACATTCAGATGGAGGTGAGCTGCCATTCTTATTGACAGCACTCTAGGAATTACTGAAATGAAACCCTTTGCTAAATTTACTCAGAAGGTTGCAAAGGAAACTAAATAGTCATGGGAAGAGAGGTAAATTTCTGTCATGGATTAGGAACTAGCTGAGAGATAAAAGTTTGGAATAAATTGTGTTTTCAACATGGAAGATGTTAGCAGTGTAAGTGCCTCACATTGCTGTACTAGGAGACTTAGTACTTAGCATTATTTGAATGATCTGGAAATGGGGTGAGCAGTGAAGAGGCAACATTTGCAAAAGACAACTGTTTAGGTTAGTGAAGTCTAGAGGGGCTTTTAAGTCACTTCAGAGGGATCTAACAAAACAAACAAATGGGTAACACACCAACAGGTGAAATTCTGTATAGAAAAATGCAAGGTAATGCACAATGGAAAGAACAATTTGAATGACTGATGCTATGCGGTGTTCTACACAACTTTAAGCACCCACAAAAAAAAGCTAGACATTAAACATTTTCTCAATGCAAAGTGGTGCATTGTCACAATGCTCATAGATTCTTAGACTATAAAGCCAGAAGGGACCATTGTGATCATGTAGTCCAGGGATCGGCAACCTTTCAGAAGTGGTGTGCCAAGTCTTCATTTATTCACTCTGATTTAAGGTTTATCGTGCCAGTAATACATTTGAACGTTTTTAGAAGGTCTCTTTCTATAAGTCTATAATATATAACTAAACTATTGTATGTAAAGTAAATAAGGTTTTTAAAATATTTAAGAAGCTTCATTTAAAATTAAATTAAAATGCAGAGTTCCCCAGACCGGTGGTCAGGACCTGGGCAGTGTGAGTGCCACTGAAAATCAGCTCGCCTTTGGCACGTGTGACATAGGTTGCCTACCCCTGATGTAGTCTAACCTCCTGAATAACACAAGCCACAAGATTTCCTTGAATTAATTCCTGTTTGAACTAGAGCAATGTTCTAGGAAAACATCCGCTCTTGATTTAAGAATTTCTAGTGATGTGAATTCTACCACAACTCTTGGTAAGTTTGTCCAACAGTTAAAATACCCTCCCTGTTATAAATGTGCACTTTTTTCTAGTCTGAATTTGTCTAGCTTCAACTTCCAACTACTGGAACTTGTTATACCTTTGTCTACTAGTTGGAAGAACCCTCTTATCTAATTTCTGTACCCCATATGGATACTTATAGATTGTGATCAAGTCACCCCTTAACTTACTCTTTCTTAAGCTAAGAAGACTGAGCTTCTTGAATCTCACTATAAAGAATGTTTCTAATCATTTCATCATTCTTGTGGTCCAGTGTTAGTAATGGTCTTATACAGAAATACCTACATGGGTAAGGTGGTTGAGGCCTTTGGTTTACCCAACTCTTACCACACAATATCTAATGCCTCATACATAACAGCTTACGGTGTCATTTGGTACTATATACACACACACACACACACACACACACACACACACACACACACCCTTTTACAAGGAGTGTTATGTTATACTCACACTGAATCTGTTCATGTACAACTAGAGCAAAGTGGTCTATTTCCAGGATATGAGAAAGTTTCCCCAAGCTGTCTTTCAGATGAATCTAAAAAGAGAAAGTTACCAAAAACTTAAAAGCAAAGTGTCCTGTAATAACATAAAAGTTCAACATCCCCCGCCCCTACCATCCTAGAGACCATTAAAATTATAATAAATTAGCACTTGTGTAGCGTTGTTCATGTTCAAAGTGCTGTACAGTACAACTATTACTTAATGAATCCACGTCCCACTGAGTTCTTGGGGTTTGTTAAGTGCTGTGGTTTTGGGGGAAAAAAGCTGGACAAAAAGAAAAGAAAAAAATTAAGGGGAAGTAGCACCTGAAATTTTCATTTTGACAAGCTAGAAAACAAGCAGCCAGTAGATTATACATAAGAATATAATAATTAGATATAGTTGAATACAGTTCCCTCCCTAGAATTTTAAATATTAATAATTAAGCTCCATTATGAACTTAATTATTTACTACTAAATGTAATATTGAATCTAAAGCCTGAAGAAAGCTATGTCTCAATCCTTCCATACGAAGGAGGGCCTTTCACTAAAACATAATAGCCTACTATTTATTTTGAGTGTCATAAGCTTCCCGATTAATAACATCACCTAGCTCTTGTAGTGCTTATCAGCAGTAGATCTCCAAATGCTTTACACAGGAGCTCAGTACCATTATACCAATTTACTGTATGATAAATATGGCAAAGCTGACTGCCAGGTAGACTTGCTTGGCATAATGCTTCATGCACTTTGATGGCAGTCAGAACTAATCAGTCACCAGCTTGTGACAATTCCAGTCTTTGTTGCAAAGTGAGCACTTGCTGGTTTCAACTGCCATTGGAATTTACACAAGAGCTGTTGGAAGTTCAATTATTTCTTCCCATGGAGGTTCACACTACTCAGTTTTACATTCAGGTTGGGGGGGGAGGGGGAAGGACATAAAAAAAAAAACCCAATGACAAGAAAAAAAGTTCCTATCAAACCCACAAGAGTTAAATGGTCTGATGCAGCACCATAAACCAACCTCAAGTCTGGGAGCCTTTCAATAACCCCAGGCTGAGTTTAGAGTCTAAAATGAGATCCAAGCCCAGGTCTGCATGATAGTGGCACATTCTCAAAGAGAAGATTCTGTATGGCCTCACTTCAAACCTTACTCTAGCCTATGCCACTGTAATGCTCGGATACCTACAATAATACTTGAAAAGTAAAGAAGTAGACATAGAGCAGGTTTACCTGTCTGAATTGCTTGTAGATTACTTTGCTGACATGATCTGATGGCTGAACTTTCCCAGCAAGTAATGATGAAAGCATGTTCCCAAGGGTAACCATTCCCAAAATCACACTGAAAAGAGGAGGCATGGTCAAACAATGTCAGACACTCGGTTTTCTAGAGACAAGTGAACTGCACTCTCAGCAGGCTTTCCTTAGAGGGATGCCCAAAAGTCAGTTTAACAGCGTAGATCATCATTTTCAGAGGTGTTCAGATTCTGAGGGTGTCTACACAGCAAAGAAAAACCAACAGCTCTGAGGCTCAGAGCCTGGATCAATTGACTCAGGCTTGTGGGGCTAGGAATAGCAGTGCAGATATTCCTGCTGGGGCTACAGCCTGGGTTCTGAAACCCCTACACCACCACCCCCCGCCCCGCCCCCGCCAGTGAGTGGCAGCCTGCTTCGAGCCCAGGTCCACAGACCTAGGCTTGTGCTTCTGCAGTAAAAAATAGCTGTGTAGACGCTGCAGCTCGGGCTCTGAAGTTTAGGGAAGAGGGTGGGCTTTAGAGCCTAAGCTCCAGCATCTACATAGCTATTTTTAGTGTGGTAGCACAAGACCAAGTCTGTCGACCTGGGCTGGGAGGCTCTCTGCTGTGTAGATACCCCCCAAGTGAACTCTGCTTGGGTGATCAGACATGTGAGTTTTCTGGGAAAGTTTTGGGTTTGGGAATGTCCTGGCTGGATTACATTTAAAATGGGAGTTTCCCCTAGTTTTGCTAAAATTAGCCATTTTAGTGACCTCCCTCCTACCTAGCTGTGCTCAACTCCAGAGCCAAAACGAAAGTGGGGCTAATAGTTACGGGTCCTTCCCACTGAACTGTGGAGTGTGCTGGCACATGCTAAATTCAGAGGGATTCCAAATAACAAGGCTGATGGACACTGTGGCAAGGACTCAGCGCTCCTACCTAGTAATAGAAGATTCACTAGGTGAACTAGTGGTTTCCGCTACTGTCTATCCAATCACTCAGCTGTCTGACCATGATTGCGTATAGTTTAAATTAACTTGCAGATCTAAATAGTCTCTGCTGGCCTCCATAAGAAACCTGAGACAAGGCTAAGGTCACCACTAGTCCACTAAAGATCAGCATTCAGCTTTCTACCATTCAGCATGCTCACCATGGAGGCTGAGGGAAAGAAGATGTTCGACATTGGCCACAAAGTTTGAGATTTAAAACATTTCTCTAGGCCCAGGTTAGCGACCACTTTCCAGTTTTCACTGCAGTGAAATGCCATGAAGAATCTGTGGAGAACACCCAACCATGCAAAGGTGGTGGTTCATCCTCAGGTTTATTAAATGAGAGGTTTCACTTTGATCTATTCCTTACCAGGAGTCCACAGCGACCCCCGCAGACAAAAATGTAGGGATTTCTTCATTATAGACAGAGACATTTCAAATATCAGGTCATGGTAGCTAGAGACCTATTAGACCAAGAGCAGGGTAGTCCTGACAGGACAGCATTTTAAATCTGAAAGCTGTGTGGTATGTAATAGGACATTTCCGAACTCTTGCTGACCCTGCAGGAGATACTGGAGAATTAAGTGACAGAAGGCACACTTCTCATTTACTGTGTGTAAACAGTAAACAAGAAATAGAAACTTGACTTACAGGTTTGTTTAGGAGGGGGAGGGAAGGGAGGAAGATATTGATATCTGAACATACCCACAATCATCAACAACTGGTGCCTGGTCAAATCCCTTCTCTCGGAGGATTTCAATGGTCTTTTCACAGGTGACACCTGGAAGCACTGTCAGGGGAGCAGAGAGACTTAATTCCTGAACTTTGAGGTTCCACCACCTGTTGACAAAACACATAGGTTTTACAGCAACTCATCTGATCATTCTGCAATTGCCATGCCCTAAGATACCTTATAGGATTTCCCCTCACTACCAGCAGAAAGGCTCACTTGGGTCTTCAGGACTCAGTAAGGGAAATAATTACAACCGTGTCCCTTTTCCATCTTATTTGATTCCTATCCTTGCATGGCAGATGGCCAGCAGAAATTACGGATACCTCCAGTTGGTCATTTACATCTTGATTTACAAAAAAGGGAAAAGAACATTTTAATGTACTTGAAGCCATTTATTTAGTGAGACACTTAGATAGTTTGTGGAGCCATGTGCTCCTATCAGCATTACCCTCAGCCTCCATTTCATCCAACTGTCTGGTACAACCACGGTTTGCATCTTGGCTCAAAACTAAACATCTGTTATTTGTCATACATCATGTCAAGAGGCCCCAGCCAAGGTCAGAGCCCTACGGCACTGTACTTGCACATAATAAGAGACAGTCAGTCCCTGCCCCAAACTGCTAAAGATCTAAATAACTGTAAAAACTAAGCTCTTTGGAGCAGGGAGTGTCTCTTATTCTGTTAGTACAGCATGTAGTACAGCAGAGTCCAAATCCTACCTGGGGCTTCTGGGCATTACCACAATACCAATAAAGACATTAGAAGGTATTTTTCCAATTTGCTCACTCTGGGTCCAGTCAGCGTTCTCTGTACAGACTGTTAGCAAACTTTTCCCCTCCTGTTTGTGTGGGGGTCTTCCAGCATCAACAGGAGAGACAGGTAGGGATTTGTTTAAAGATGGAAAGAGGGACTGTAAAACCATAAAGACTAGCAGGGGCCTGAGGGCAGTTAAGTACCCCCCAAACTTCTTTTAACTGTTTTGATACTGACTAGATGTCAAGTTGACAATGTCCATTTCACTGTACTTGACAAAAGGATTATTATTTATGTTACTACAGTGCCTAGGAGTGCTAGTCATGGTCCAGGCCCCATTGTGCTAGGTGCTGCACAAACAACGAAAAAGACCGTTCCCTGTGCCCAAAAAGCATATATGCATCTCAACCTGCCTAATTAACAGTAGATGATGCCATAAACATCAATGAGGCTTTAAAACATGAATAACTGGGCTGGGGGAAGAGTTTAAAAAGTTTTCATTCATTTAAGAATTGCAGTTGTCACTGAGGCAAAAGTATCAAATCTTTCTCAAAGTGAACAACTCAAAAGATTTCTACTGATTTAAGTAGGCTTCACTGTATCCCCAGACAAGGAAACATTGCAAGCTACAGAGAAATTTCAAGTGGCCCACCCCATTGCAACTGACTCACAAAACTCAAATGAACATGACTGCCTTACCAAGGTTTCTTAACGATGTCATCATCTTCTTTCATGAACCCTTTCTGGGTCATCCATTTGTCATTCAAAAACTTGGACCTGGAAACCATCAAGAAAGCAAAGAGGTCATGAGCTCCCACGCAGGTTACACTTGTGTTGTTAGTACATACAATGGCATATAGTTACATCCCCTATTGTACCCCCAGCACAGATAGCGGTATAATTACAAACACATAATAGCACTCAGCCAGTCTTTATGGCGAAGGGATATGTGGGTAGAATATTTGTAAAAAGAAGAAAGGAAATGGCACAACCATATAATGAGACCGCTTGTAATGGAGGAGAAGTGCTGGAAGGTATTAAATTAAATACATTTACAGTTTTGTGCTCCCATACGGCACAATGGGGAACTGTACAGTGTCGCAGAGTAAAGCTGTATTTTAAGTGTGGGGTCAGGTGAATTTAGCCATAGGAGTTAGAGCAAGTGTAACTCTGTATTCCCCCCCCGCATAAGCTGTTACTACAATAGTATTCTCTTCAATTCATAGCACAAGGCAGAGAGTAGAGGACAACCATTCCTTGAAAAGTCCCAGAAGAGATCCCAATTAAAATGGTTAAAGAAATTCAGGACTCGAATTTTTCCAAAGTGACCAGTGACTTCTGGATGCCCAAACCTGAGATACCTTAAAGGGGCCTTATTTTCGCTGAGTTCCCACCTTCTGTAAACCAGGCTTCTGCCGGAGTCCTCAAGTTGGGAACCAAAAACCACTAGACACTGTGGAAAAGCTTGTCTAAACTCGGTATGAATGCCTCACCCTCCGTGAAGGCAGCAGGCACGAAGCAGAAAGAGAACGGGGCAATTTCTTACATGTAGTTCCTGACAGAGTCGGGCAAGATGACAACACAGCGCTGACCTTCTGTCAAATCCTTGGCAGCCTTCACAGCAATGGACATTGCACTGCCAGAGCTGCCACCTGTCAACACCCAGATCACACCGTCAAGACCACTGCATGTGGTAGCCACTTGTGAAACAGGAGGATAAGATCAGAGAAAGGTGGGTCGAGTTCAGGGGTGGAGAAAAGAACTCTGGAGCTCTAATCCCAACACTGACAAGGTTTCCCTTTGACCAGTTAAGTGATTTGCACAATGCCGCAATCTAATTCACAGGAAACTTTGGAGGATTAGTACCAGCTCTTACCACACAATAATCCTTCCTCTCTGATTAACATGCGTGCCAAAGAAAAAGACTCCTCATCATTGCTCTTGTACCACTTGTCCACCACCTAAAAGAGTGCAGGGGAAAGGAGACAAAAGACATAGCTGATCATATCCCTTTCAGCAGATGCTGTTCAGCTGTTTCAAATTATAGACTTACAATTTTTGCGTTCACATCCCGCAACTGCTTTTTTTTGCCTAACACACACTACTGTGGTATTAGTGACGTTCCCTATACTAGTAGAAAGTACTTTGTCTTTTAAATAAGGTGACTGTGGGAAAAGCTACAAGGAGAACTGGTCATTCTCCTCCAGAAAAGTGAGTCCTACCTTGCACCTGATGTCATTGGACTAGAGATCAAGTTGTGGGCTGGGGTTTTTTTTGGTTTTATTTAAAGGGATTGTTCAGGGAAAAAGTTATCTGCACAGCATGTTTTCACACAGTATTATGAAAGAGCAAGAAAAATGTGTCCAGCTCAGACGTTCACCTGGGGCTGCTTTACCTGCTGGGATACAGTGGGAAAAGGATTTCATTGTGCTTCCTAACCCCTCTAATCTCAAAGAAACACATTCTGTGTCCCTCACAGTAGCTGCCATGCTATTTCCAACTTCTTTCCCCCCTCCCCCCGCAGAGCGGAAGGCAAGGAGTGGTTAATTGAGGAGCTTGACTTACCGATCTGTCCAGCACTGTAGGGACAAAATCATATCCAATCCCCTCCACCTCGTATGTTGTCTTGTCAGTCTTATTCAGTTCTTCAGGCTCAGCAAGAATGGAGCCCTGGGGATCGACGCCAATAATCTGGAGAAGGGGATTTCAGATTTGGCTACCGTTGCACTTGTTTTTTCAACACATAGCTATTAAATCCAAGTGTTATGTTAGGACTGTTACCTGACAAAACTGTCATGCCGGCCATGCACATACAGGCCGTAGTCATTGAAATAAGTCTTTGTTTCCAATCTGTCCTTTGGCAAGTTCCTTTCTGCAAACTGCCTTGTTGCTCCTACCCCTCAGCAACTCATCCTACTTGGTCAGGGTGTGAGACATTGTAGGGGAAAGGCACAGCTCATTCTACGAATATTTTGTTTAGCTAAATGGAAGGTGTTTGCCCTGACCCCACCCAGAAGTCAGATCTCTACCATTTTGTACCAGGAGCAAACAGAAAGTCTTAACAGTAGTGCCTTGTTACACTGAGAGAAGCTAGTATCCTGTTTCCATCGGAAAATGGAAAGCGGCCACCGAGAGTCATAAGGTAACAGAGACAGGAACAATATGTGCCTATTGAGGGACACACAGATTTGCATGTCTTGGGACAAGTTTCATTTGGCCAGAAATTCAGTGATTCCAGAGAATTACCCCTTGTAAAGTCAGTGAAGGGAAAGTGCAAACATCTTTTGGATACAAACAGGTGTCCAGAATATACACAGTAGGGAGAACAACATTTTTCAATATGGGCCATTTGGAATTTGTGGTTTAATTTTCAGGATCAAACTCTGACTTGGGTCACATGTGAAAAGAGAATGAGGTGGCTTCCTATGCTTTTTGTGAACAGCTCAAAACTACCACCCAGCTCAGAACAAGCAGATGTGTCCCAGGTAAGGATTAAAGTGCCCCAACAAAGATGAGAAAAATGGGACTTATTCCCACAAGGAACTTTGCAAGTCACTTAAGCTAGAAATAGTTACTAAGATGCTTTAGTTTGCCACTTACTTTGCAATCTGGGCATTTCTCTTTCAGCTTTCTTGCAATGCCAGTAATGGTGCCTCCTGTACCAGCTCCAGCCACCAGCATGTCTATTTTTCCTATTTTAAGTGCAAGGAATCAAATACCACCTTGAAAACATCCATTGGGATTATAGATAAAAATCTTATTGCAGACTAGGAATGCACAAGATGCATTTCTCTCTCCAATGAAAGCGCAGTTAATGTCAGAAAGGTGACAATGTAAAGTAGCCTTTTACCTCACAGCAAGAGTATTCAGAGACCTAACTTCAGCCCTTGTTCCCCCTTCTCCCCCTCGTTTAGTCCAACAGGGCCCAGCTTTGTGATAGCCTTTTGGGCACTCTGCAACCCCATGTTTTCAAGGCTTTGGAGAAGGGCTGAGGGGTGTACGTGTCGTATTTGCCATCTGTGGATTTGTTTTATGATGTTTGGTGGTAGATGTTGATCTGTCCTTATTCTATTAATGCACAAAAAGAGCTAGAATAATCAGGACTTGGCCAACAATTATTTTATCTGATTGTCTTTAAATGATTTATTACCAGAAATAAAAGAGCACTTCACTAACTCCTGGGCACTTATATAAAAAGTGTTGCTTACAAATCAAAAACATCCCAAGAAATAGGGCTTGATTCTGATCTCACACAAGTGTAATTTCATTGACTGAAGCAATGACATCAGACTTACACCTCTGACAGTGAGATCAGAATAAGGCCCATTGACTTTACAAGATGGATTGAGAGTCAAGATGAGGTCTGAGATCAAAATGAGGCTTCAGTGATAGTAAAACCACCTTTGCGCTTGTAAACTGAGGAAGTCTGACATGGAAAGCATGCATAGACGAACAAAAACTCATTATATAACTGCACTTTACATGCAGGTCATCGTCACTATCTAAATCCAATATAGGGCTTTGTTACTTTAAATACAGAAATCCCACTGAGAAGCTAAATATGAGGTTTTATGGCACAGACCAAGAAACCTGATGTGCAAGCTCCCTCTGCTGGCTCCAAACACAACTTACTGGTAAGTATGAATACAATTATGCCATGGTAAAATCATGCACAATTCCTGGCACTGACAGGAAAATAAATAATGTCATGCTCAGGTCATGGTAACCTTGTGGACCGCGTTGCTGCGCATTAACAGTCTGTTAGCTCATTTTGATTTAGTCCTCTTTGAAATGGGACTAGATCCAAGTGAACTACCGTACTGTTAATGCACGGCAACTGGGTCCACATAAATGGCAAAATTCCTGGTTCGTGATAGTGGTGATCATTGACACAATCATATCCTTACGGAAAAGCTTGGTTCCTAAACTATGTGTACGCCTGAGGATACCATCAATTGAGGAATGTCTTGTGATAGGGTAAGTGGACCTTACACAGAGTTTTAGTATTAAATAATAATAAAAAAAAAGGATCAATAAAAACTCACATGCTCAGTTTAGATTAAGAACTAAGAGTCGAGCCTTTTTAAAAACCACTTCCCATTCATGAATACTCAAACTCCCTAGCTCTTCAACTCCTCTGAGCTATGCAGACTTCTTTATCTAGGGGTCATCACTTTGCCTGGCCGGTCAGTCATCGAAAGGTAAAAGCAAAAGGTTTTTTATAAAAATATTTTTAAAAAATCCCACACTTCTAACTAGATGGGTCTCATTTGAATTACGTAAACTTTACATAAACTATCTCAGAGTCTCTGCAATTCTATACCCTTGAGAGCCTTGATCTGCTTTCAACAGGGGGATGTGATTAAAACAAGAGCACTCCAGAGGTTAATTCAAAAAGAGTGCTAGCAAAAGAATTAGCATACCTTCACACTGCTGCAGGATCTCCTCTGCTGTAGTGTCATAGTGTGCCAAGGGGTTACTGGCGTTGCGGTACTAGATTGAAATACAATGGAAAACATATTGAACCATGGAAACAGCTCATCAAAATCAAATCCTGAGGAGCAGGTCAAAAAAAATGACCAGTTTTGTTCAAGCCCCACAACACCACTATAGGCTCCCACCAGTTTCTAAATTGTTCAGCCATTTACCAATACTTTCTACCTTGGCCTGGAAGAGATTCCTGCAACTGCTCCAATTAAAGCAAGTGGTATTTTTGTGCTAAGGTCCCCAACATCCCTGAAAGCCAAGGGCAATCTGCCTGTGGGATTATCTTCTGTAGAAGTTTGAACTTTCTACAACTCCGATATGCAGAATTGCCAACCTAGCAGAGAACATTATCTTGGTCTTTCTGTAACCTATGCTAACATAGGGTGGTTCTTTCAGGGTGGATAAGAATAGATAATTTTAATATACATGCATATTTTTATTTAAAATCAGATTTAAATTAAATCTTTTTTTTTAAATAAACATTTGAAATTATGGCAACTTATGTTAAGGCCTAAACTTACTATAATTATCAATATCACTTGAAATAAATTAGAAATGTAATATTAAGCAGTATATGGTTGCTGCCAAAGTTTTAAAGAAAGTCAAACCACTGAACTAGTGGAAGTCACTTGGCAAGCACCAGAAACCAGAGTTTGAAGTGCTAAATCAGCTTTTGATAGCAGTAGCCTCTTCTGCGGGTACAAGAGTATTTTCTTCATTTCAGTTTATTCAACTAGTTCAGTTCATTTAAAGTTGAGAAACTGACTTGGAGCTGAAAAAGCAGAAATGTTTGTTTTCCTCTTCTGATCAATGAATAAAAACTAGGTGTGAGAAAACGAGATTTACTACTTCTAAAATCTTGAGGGATATGGTGACCAGAAACAATCAGTTCAATTCACTAACTACAGATACTTCCCTTGTTTAATAAATCAGTTAGTTGTAAATGCAAACCATAGTTTACAATTTTTTCTTATGTATCCAGCACATTTAAAGTAGTTTTATTTAACTAACAAAACAAATGCTATTTTGCACATTTTTAATTCAATTCCAATTTCCATCCAAATAGAGCTCAACACAAATCACAGGTAAAAGTTAATTTAGTAAATAAGAAATGCATCATTCCATAACATAATAAACAAAATGTAAAAATTAAGCATCTGAAAGTACGTTAAATTATGCACAATTATTAAGCAATTATAGTATATTGTCCTAGTTAGTAAAAAGACCACCCAAGTTTAGTGCAAAAGCTATATTTAATTGTAAAACAACATATTTTAATGGCCACCAACCAGTGAGAATCAATTTTTCTTTAGGAAAATAACCAAAAAGTACAACTACAAAACAAGATTCAAATTGAGGATTTAAATCAGTATTTCTGGTTTGCTGATTTAAATCATGATTAAAATTGTTGATTTAAATTGCTTCAATTTGAAAAGCCAGTTCACCCTGGGCTTTTTGTGCCACTCTAGTGGCACAGCCACATTTAGACATTTGTGATCTGCTACTTTTGTTGAGCTACGGAACCTGGTAAGGCAACAGCAATTCACACTTTTAGATCCAGAGATCCCAGGTTCAATCTACACATACTCTCAATCCAGGGCTGCTGTTACTCTTATCTGTGGAGTGCAGGAAAAGGACATTACCAATATTTCTCTCTATCCCACATATGCACCTCAGTTGTTCAGGACCTTACCTGGTCTAGGATATGGGAATTGGGGATTTCATTTTTCAGTCGCCATGCTACTCCCACATGAGATTCAGGCGAGTCAAATCTGGCAGTAGTTGGGGTCCTCACAATCTCAGCGCCAAGAGCTCTCAGAACATCCACCTGAATCAAATAGAGTCAGTCAAAAATCTCCATAGGCACAGAGACCCTACTGGTATGTCAGAGGATGAAAAAAAGCCGACTATAAACTTTATATAAACAAGAGTGTGCATGTCTTCCATACCCACTGCTTAAAGTCTGTATCAATTCAATCCCCAGAAGCAAAGTGTTTCAGAACAGATGCCCCCAACAGGTTAAACGCTGTCCTCTCTGTCTCGGTTTTTTAAATGTCTAGTGGCCTGAAATGTATGATCATTGTTGTTTGCCTACAAGGACACACATTTGTCACTGGTTTGTAACCTGCATTTTCAGCTCAACCTAGTTGAAGATCCCCCCCACCCCCCCACATCTAATCAGTTCTGCCAATGGAATTACAGAGCTAAAATAATGCTTATCAACACGGCCAAGCAACACTGTCCCATTCCCACAACACTCATGTTTTGAAAGCTACATGATGGATTTGACCTGAAAATGTAACATTCAATGGCAAATAAGAAAGGAGCATTTGGCTACAGTCCACTTGTCTGGAGTATGAAGCTAGGACTCTCACATTTCTACATACCTTTTTTGTGTGTAGTGAGGTGTTACTCAGTGCAAAGTATTAAAAACATGTACACACCAGCTACCTTACAGACTAGTAAAGACACACCCAAGACTCCCAGTGCCATAGCCTAGAACCACCATTTTATTTCCAATGATTTGTACAGTGCCTTGCGCACTAGGACCCACTCTTGGTTGGCTCACAGACAGCACCATAATAAATATGTTAAAAATAAGTATTAAGTGCAGTGATTTCAACATATTATGCAGTAGACCTCCACTTAGATAGCAAAGTGGTAGAACCCTTACCATAGACATCCCCTTATGCTTGCAGTCATACCACGAGAAGTGTGATCGTTTGAAAAAGTCATTAGCTAAGGAGGTTTGGGTGTAGTCACTGTTTAAGCAACAGGCCTCCAGGGCAGATCCAGGTGCTGCAGGATGTGGTGTGGGCAATTCAGAATGTAGCACTCTTCCTTTCACCTCAGAACTTTGCCCATGTGCCAGCAGAGTACCAGAGGGCACCTCTCCTGCTGGAGTCACTGTCTTTTCAGAGGACATTGAAAACAGAGGTCCTAATCATTTGTGGTCATTAAAAATCTCATGTCGTTTTCGTCAAGAGTAGTGATGTTAGTTCCATGGCCTCGCTTAGTTCCACTTCAGTTTTGCCTTCTGCTACAGTTACTGTAGTTTTAGGTGGGCCAAAATTTTTTCTTCACTTGTTCTTGATTGTTGTAAAATATAGGAAATATAGGCAGATTTTAAGCTACTTACACCATCTCCAGACCTCGAGTTGGCTGAATTAGAACTATGGGGAAAGCAGTTCTCATCTGTGAAGTTGGTTGGGCACTTTGGGATCTCTGTGTGAAAGGCACTATTTAAATATATCAGTTGTAATGTTCAGGTACCTCTTCCGGCTACGTGGTGGTTTTGTACCCCTAGGCCTGCCTGGGTGCAACAGCTGCAAAGATTTCACACACCCAAGACTTGGGAATGGAAAATTCTTAAAACAGCTGTGTCAATGCATAACCTGATGCCTCCACACAGGAGGGCCCTAATGCTCGTTGGTTCAAAGAGTGAAATGTAGGCTGTAAGAACAAAAATTAAAACACCAAGAAGCCTGTGCATAGTGTCTAGAGCTTAATCATGAACACTCAGCATTGTTTTCTTTGCCATCCAGCCTAGCACTGGTGTAAGGGAACTACCTAGACCAAGATCATCTTATTCCCATGGCGAGGTTATGTGCTGCTCTGAATTTTCTCTTCCAAATGGATACCTAAAAATTGAAATCAAAGGAGCAGAGGCTCGATCCCGCCATCCTTACTCAGGCCAACCTCCCTCTGACTTCAGTGGGAGTTCTACCCAAGTGAGTGGTGCAGGATTGGGATCAAGCGCAGCAAGACTGAAGTCATGAAGGCTAGAAACTTCTTTCTTTCCACTGCTGCTACAATGAAGGATTCCATATTGATCTATTCCCCTTTGTCATTAAAGCTTGCTCAACACATATGGATCCAAACTTCCTTAAACTGAGGAAAGAACATATTTGCTTTGTAGCCACTTGCCATCACTTCCCACTGTGTAATCTGAAACAATACACTGCAATGTGGCACCCTCTCTCTGGTCTCACCACTCTACATAGAACATGATGTTAAAGCATCCAGTTCTTCAGCTGTCTCCACTGGCTTCCCTCAGACCCTCCATTCAATGACAGTCTTTCCTTAAATTAAGTATCACTTCAAATTTTCTGCTTGCACCTAAAGTCTTTCTTGTCACAGACACGAATACTTTAAAAATTCCTACACTCAGTGGTGCTACAGCTACTGGCAGCTTCACCTCTATAATGTCTGCCTTTTTGCTTTGTGACTGGCCTACCAATATTCCCCTTCAACATTGACAGCACCCCCTCTGCCCTTCCCCCTCCTCGAAGTTTATGCATATACTCTGACCAATTATTTAAAAATATCTGACATATGGTAAATTGGTTTGCAGTGCCTCAGTATCCAATTGCCATCTTTTTGGCTGTGAATCCTCCTCTCATCAGGATTGGAACATATTTGAACAAATTTATTTTTAATTATTGGCAATACAAATAGTTCTGACCTTCTCCATGCTCATTTTCTCTGGCATCACAATGATGCAGCGGTAGCCTTTCACTGCAGCAGCCAGGGCCAGCCCAATTCCTGGAAGCGGAGAAATACAGAGTATGTTGTAAGAAACAAAACCACCATGGTAGCTTCTGCATGTCCCAGTTTTAAGAGCTGTTCTCTGCAGGCCTGAATGGGGTATCACTGCAGAGACTAAAAAGAAAAAAGTTGCTACTCTCCAAGATAGTTGGAGAGCAGGACTGTCTGCTTTAAAGGCACCATTTGGCTCAACCCCAGACCAGAGCCATCAACAAGGCGAGCAAATACAGGGAAATTTGCAAGTTCATGTTGCTGGGTTTCCCAGCCTAGTTTTTCCTCTGCCCCACCTCTGCCCACATGTTACAGATGTAGTTTGGGAGTGAACAGAATTTCATAGATTAAAGCCAGAAGGCACTATTAAAATAATCTAGTCTGACCTCTTGCATAACACAGGCTGTAGAACCTCACTCAATAATTTCTACATCAAGCCCATAAGTGAGGATAATTCTAACAGAAGTTAAAAATTTGCACCTTTTTTCAAGGCTGAATTTATCTAGCTTCAGCTTTCAACCACTAGACCTTGTTATGCCTTTGACTGCTCAATTAAATATCTGTTCACAGATCTCTTCCTCAGGTAGGTTCTTGTAAATTGGGATCATAGATTATTAGGGTTGGAAGAGACCTCAGGAGGTCATCTAGTCCAATCCCCTGCTCAAAGCAGGACCCACACCAAGTAACTCATCCCGGCCAGGGCTTTGTCAAGCGGGGCCTTAAAAACCTCTAAGGATGGAGATTCCACCACCTTCCTAGGTAACCCATTCCAGTGCTTCACCACCCTCCTAGTGAAACAGTGTTTCCTAATATCCAACCTAGACCTCCCCCACTGCAACTTGAGACCATTGCTCCTTGTTCTGTCACCACTGAGAACAGCCTAGCTCCATCCTCTTTGGAAGCCCCCTTCAGGTAGTTGAAGGCTGCTATCAAGTCACCTCTCAACCTTCTCTTGGATAAATGAAGCTCAACCTGTTAGTTTCTCTCTCTCTTTCTCTCACACACACACACCTTAAGGCATATTTTCCAGTCCTTGAATCATTTTCTGTAGCTCTCTTCTGAACCCTTTCCAATGTATCAGATAGGGCTGGCCAGAAAATTAGAACTCCATTTTATGCACAACGTCAAGGTTTTGGAATTTGTTTTCATTCCATATCAGAGCAAAAAACTGAGACCCTTAGAATTCCCCACCCCCTCCCGCTACATTAAAAAGAGCCACCTCACAATAACCAATTGCCCAGTGGTCAGAGCACTCACCGGGGAAGTCTTCTTGCTCTCTCATGTTGGAACTGTTCCACCTCATATAAATAATTAAATATATATTGTGCCAGAAAGAGCCTGGTGGTTAGAACACTTGCCTGGGATGTGGGAGATCCAGGTTCAAACCCCTACGCTAAATCAGTAGCCATTAGGTATTCTGGGGTGGGTTTCTCGGAGGAAGTTTTGTTGAGACATACACTTCAAAAAAGTTTGGTTTTGAAAAATCAGTTTTCTGATGAAAATATATTTCATTGAAAAATTCGCAGCCAGCTCATCAACATCCATTCTGAAGTGATGACACCACAACAGGACACTGTATTCCAACCATGGTCTCACTAACGCCCGATACTGAGGTAAAATCTGACCAACACTGACAATCAGAAAGACATTCTAAACCCCAAACTCTATTACCCTACACTTTTAAGAGATTAACATGAAAGTGCTGCAAATGTCAAACTAGGGAGCCAGGTGCAGCGGAAGTGCGGTGTAGGGGAGAGGAGAAATCCTATCCCCTTCTTAGAGAAATTGGCTATGGGCAGAGGCCAGGAGTGACCGGCAATTCCCTGTGCTGCTGTGACCCAAGAACCCTCTTGATGCCAACCAGAAATGAGGTGCACGGAGGTTACCCTGATTCTGGGATGTACATTCTGGTTCACCAAAGAATGTCATGTCAGGTCTCAAAGGAAAGTTGGTGTCACACTGGTCACAAATCTCCCTGTGAAACGCATGTACAGATACTACGTAAGGAGTTATGTATGTATACTGAAAATATGTTCTTAAAGTCTGTATCAAGGCTGGTGAAAAGCTGGTTTTCTGTCAAACAGGAGATGTCTCTGATCTGTCTAGTCTCACATAAATTGAGTATCGTCTTGTTCACAACGGTTCCCCTATCACCAGTCAGAACTGAATGCAAAGGAAGCATTGTAAAAAAGAACTAACAGGAAGAGAAACACAGCAGTGGCAGAGAACCTTATCTGGAGGTGCATAACAAAGGTTTACTTGGGTATATCTGGGAAGGGGGCAACTGGAACACCCAGACACTCTTCACTGAGGAAGTAAGAGGACAGCACTTTTGCTTTCTGAAAAAGGGGTCTCAACCAAGCTTGACTGAAAACGCTGTAGAGGACTCTGGGTGAGATAAGCTTCTGTACACCAGAGGTTAACCTATTTACTCTCTAGAAAGTGTGCTATGATTTCGGTTTATATGTAACCATTCGTTTCCAGTATCCTTACTCACTATCACTTGAATCCTCTAGACCTGCTATTTCTGTGAGTGTTCAGGGGATAAGAGGCTGGATACTACAGGGAATGCTCGGAGAGGGCTTGGGAGTTTGTGTGTGTCTATTTCTACCGGAACAGACAGCGGGAGGCCTGAAGAGGCCTGGAAGGCAGTGCTTGTGTTGGTTTCAGGAGCTGATCCACAGCAAGCACGGACAAGACTCCCTCACTCTAGGGCAGGTGGTGGTGGTGATGTGCCTCAAAACCTTGGTTACCCCTGGGGAGCATCACAGCTGCCTACCTAGGCCTTGCCTCCATTCTTCATGGCCTTTAGTAAAACAAGACAGTCTTCACTGGGAGGAGAAGTCCTTTACCCTACACATTCCTCACAGTCTCTGCCATTTTACCCCATAGATCCCATGGCAAGAGGGACATTCTGATTTAAGAGACCTAGTCCTGTTAGTGTGACAGAACACCGTGTCAACTACAGCCAGCCATGTCACCACAGGTAAGGAGTCAGAGGCATGCAAAATACAGATCCAAACTCGTAGGTCTCAAAAGTGGAATTCAGGACTGCAGTTCCAGCCTTCAAAGGGTGAGTGCTGAAAACAGAGCTGTATCTAGATAATCACCCAGTGTTTCTGCTAGGATGTCATGTGACTACCAAAGGCTCTAACCTTAAAGCTATTATTTTTCCTGCTTTCCAGACCTCACTCTTGCTTGTGCTGCAGAGCTGTACGAAATTAACTTGTGCTGAGCTATCAGCAGCTCTTGCAAGCTAAGCAGGGTCCAGCTGTGTCAGCATTCAGATGGGACACCTCTGAAGAACAGCTACGTGCTACAGGACATGGTGTTGGCTAGTCAATAGGTTCACCGCAGAACTGGTGCCTCAGTATAATGCTCTGTACTACCTGAAGTCATTCGGGCAAATTGTACAGCTAAGCACCTCACCACTTGGATGCACATGGCTCTTTCCACAAGCACAACCCATGGATGTCCTGGGCAAATTCCAGCTTTGGGTACTCTATTATGTGTTACAGTAATGTCTACAAGCCCCACTCATGGGCCAGGAGCCAATTCATCCTGCCCCCCCCCCCCCCCCGCATCCTCTCTGCAGTTTCAGTTGGATACAAGATTGTAGAATAAAGGTACAGGAGCTAGCAATCCTTGTGCTTCAGAGCAGAAGCTGAAAATGAATTCCAGACTGCTCTCAACTATTCTGCTCCCCTCTCAGTCACTGAATAACTTGGAGATTACACCTTCCACTGAAGCATCCAGCATCAGCCACTATCTGAGACAGGATGCTGGACTACTGATCTATTCCTACAGAGTAAGAGGTACAAAAGATGGTCTAGTGGATAGGGTGCTGGACTGACATTTAGTAGACCTGACTTTGATTCCCAGCTCAGCCTCATGTGACTTTTAGAAAGCTCTGGACAATGGAGAAAATACTTCCCAACCTGACGTGGGTATAGTGAGGACAACAAAGTCCTCTAATAATTGTGGGGCGCTCAGATACTAACTTCTATATACATAAAAGTAAGCAGTAGTCCCTGAGCAGCATCAAGCATCATATTTCCTTCCTCAGATGGACCCTGAGCTGGGAGCAGAACTTCTGTGAGGTTTTCTCCTCCTGTCAGGCAAGGATGCATTTTCTCTTTTGAATGAGCAGCCGTCTCTGCTCCAACCCCTCTCCCACCTGTTCCATGGAAGCCTTCAGACCACGTTCCCACAGTTGCTTAGCAATCTCACTGTGACCTAGAAATTCCTACCTGTGTTTCCTGATGTTGGCTCAATGATCGTGTCCCCATGTTTCAAAATCCCAGCTCTTTCTGCATCCTCCACCATCCTCAGGCTAATTCGATCCTTCACGCTCCCCCCAGCATTAAAGTACTCACACTTTGCCACTGGAAACAGAATAGTCAAACAAATGTGTGTTAAAAAAAAAAAAAGAGAGGCACTACAGCATTCACCAGAGGAATTCTGACTCCTTACTTAGATCTAAAACCACCCCAGCTAAGATCATTTTTTCCCAGTTAAACACCCCCCACCTCCCAACAAGACAAAGGGAAAAGCAGCCCACAGTACAGTGGAGAAGTCAGCATTTCCAGTGTCTTTGGCCAATTTGATAAAGTTCCTGGCACATTTCACAGCTGGCCACAGGAACAAGCAGCTCCACACCATGTCAGTTTCATCTTAATCAGTGGGTCTCTCCTTTTGTCCTCTTTTCTCTGCTTGTTATACCGGGGCAGAGGATCAGAGAGCATTAAAAGCCCATGTGTAGCTCAACTCAGGAGAGAGGGAGTGAGGACAGGTTAGGGTGCTCTACCAGTACCAGGTGGAATTTTTTAAAATAGGCCATTCCCTTGCCAATTGTTCCCTACTGAATTTTCCACCTCTTGGGAGCTTGATCTAACTGTTAAGAAGTCCACGCTTTCATTTTATCGCATGTCTCCAAGTTTCAGCCCTTTGGACAACAGTAAACAGAATCTCTTAATTGTCTTGTGAGGATCCCCTCCACGTATTTTTACACTATTACCATGCAGCAGTCATTGTTTAGTTAAGCGACGCAGACTGTAGTTTGTTCTTTTAAATCTTTCCTAAAAAGTCAGTCGCTACAACCATTTCATCATTTGCACTGCTCTTTGGGGACTATTCTGCAGCCTCATTCCGAGGGGCCCAGTGGCAACACCGAGAGCTGGTTGAAAGTCTAATTTGAAACTTTTTTGACCAAAAATGGCTTTTTAATCAAAAGGGAAATGTCATCGGAAAATGTCCATTTTTGATGTGTAGCATGTGTGGTTTGCTTTTTGTTTTGTTTGTTTATGCGCACGAGCGCGGGCGGAAGAGGAGGTAGAGGTAATCAAAACACAGAAACCCAAAAACTGAAGAATTTTCTTTTTTTTCTTTTTTCAACTGAAAAACATTCATTTTTGTCAACCTCTTCACAGAAACAAAAAGCATTTCCCAACCAGCTCTCATGAACACAGTTAAATAGGGCGATCCAGATTTCTGAAGCTACACCTCTAGCACAACACCTGAAGATACATCTCTAACTTCTGTCTGCAGCAGGTACTCACAGAGTTCACACTTGAGTCCAAAGAACTTTCCGATCTTGTTGATTTGTACCAGAGGAGTATCACCAATTTTTTTCAGAATGTTTGGCAGGATGTTTGGAGACTTTGACCTAATGCACACACGCACAGACACATCAATCAGTTCTTGGCGGTAACACTGGGAGGTCACATGCTTATTTTGGATGTTCTTTTTAAACATACAGAAGTTCACAACAGAAAGGACTTTTTAAGACAGCGAAACGCTGATCCAAAACTTTTGGAGTAATCAGACATCAGTGAAATGATGTGGATAGCACAAGGTACATGCATTTACCTCACGCATCATGTAGTTCAGTGGTTTTCAAACTTTTTTCCTGGGGACCTAGTTGAAGCTGGGGATGAGGAGTTTGGGGTGTAGGAGGGGCTCAGGGCTGGGACAGAGGGTTGGGGTACGGGGGTGAGGGTTCTGCAGTGAGACCGGGGATGAGGGGTTCAGGGTGTGGGAAGGGGCTCTGGCCTGGGGCAGGGGGGCAGGGCTCTGGGCTGGGACTGGGGATGAGGAGTTTGGGGTGCAGGAAGGGCTCCAGGTTTGGGAAGGCTCAGGGCTGGGGCAGGGGTGTGGGAAGGGGTCAGGGCTCTGGACTGGAGGTGCAGGCTCTGGAGTGGGGCCAGGGATGAGGGGTTTGGGGTTCAAGGTTTGGGGGGGCTCAGGGCTGGGGCATGGACTTATCTCTGGTGGTTCCTGGTCAGCGGCACAGCTAGGGTGCAAAGGCAGGCTTCCTGCCAGTCCTGGCACCACAGGCTGTGTTGCACCCCGGAAGCAACCAGCAGCAGGAACCTCTGGTTCCTAGGCAGAGGCACCCCCCCCCAATCTGGAGTGCGGAGCCGGTGCTCGGGGTGGGGCAGTGCGAAGAGCCCTGGGGCCCCCCTGCTTAGAAGCCAGACCCACTGCTGGCTGCTTCCGGAGTGCGGCGCGGTGTCAAAACAGGTAGGAACTAGCCTGCCTTAGCTGGGTAGCACTGCCGATGGGACTTTTAACGTCCTGGTCAGTGGTGCTGACCAGAGGAACCCAATGCCTGACATGCCGCGACCCAGTACTGGGTCGCAACCCGAAAACACTGAAAAACGCTGATGTAGTTTATTGTCATCATTACCAACCACTTAATTCAATTATTCAACTGATCAGGGCAACTGCTTAATAGGTTACTTAGCATGAGTTAACTCTGGGTACGTCTACACTGGCAAGTTTCTGCGCCACAAATTATACCACTTTTATTAAAACACTGGAATTAAATTGCTGTTGCGTGTCCACACTGTGCTCCTTGTGACACTGGAGCGCATCCACATTAGCAACTCTTGCAGTGACAAAGACAGAAGTGCATTGTGGTAGCTATCCCATTGTGCAACTGGCTGCAGGGTGCTTTGGGAATGGTTTGCAATGCCTCATGGGGCAGGCACAGCATCACATGATGCAGGCTTCCCAATCCCATTGTTCCATTGGCATCCTACTACATTGCCAGCTGCTTTTCAACTGAAGTGGTGTGGGGGGGCAGAGTGTGTGACCGGGAGTGTGTGTGTGTATATGGAGGGGGGGGGGAAGACAGTGTGTTTTGGGGGACAGAGTGTGTCAACACGCTGTCTTGGTCAGACAGCGGCAGGAAGCAACCAGTCCTGAGGCAGGGAGAGGAGGAAACCCCCATCAGCCCCGGCTCCCTCCCTAGGCTCTCTGCACATCAAATCTCACACACACACACACACACACACACACCCGCCTCTGGGCATGGCTACACTTGCAGATGTAGAGCGCTTTGAGTTAAACCAGCCTTCGTAGAGCACAGTAGGGAAAGCGCTGCAGTCTGTCCACACTGAGCTGCAAGCGCACTGGCATGGCCACATTAGCAGCTCTTGCAACGGTCACAGAGAGAAGTGCATTGTGGGAGCTATCCCAGCATGCAATTGGCTGCAACCTGCTTTTCAAATGAGGGGGGTGGGGTGGAGTGTGACGGAGTGTGTTGTGTGTATGTGTGGGGAGAGTGGGTTTTTGGGGGGCTCCGGCGGATCAAAGCAAGTTTGATATAATGCGGTTTCAGCTATAAGGCAGTAACATTTGTTGGCTCCCGAGGACAGCATTATATTGGGGTAGATGGGTGTATATAATATAGTCTTTTGTCTGGTGAAAAAAATTCCCTGGAACCTAACCCCCCATTTACATTAATTCTTATGGGGAAATTGGATTTGCTTAACATCGTTTCACTTAAAGTCGCATTTTTCAGGAACATAACTACAACATTAAGTGAGGAGTTACTGTAATGGTTGCTTTGTCTCAGAGCAGATAAGCATGCCGGCTGTCAGAAACAGAGCTTTCAAAGGGCATATCCGCATTCCTGCAGTGATTCCAAAACAACGACAAGAGTGGCCACTTGACTTAAGGGGATTATGGGACATTTCTGGAGGCTGATCAGAGCGCAGTGATGCAACACTCATTCACACTGACGCCCAGGCATTTCAGCCAATGCACACCAAGTGTTAATCTTCTCACTGAGGTGGAGTACCAGGAGCGCTCTAGCCCTGGAGTCAGAACTCTCTACGTGCCTTGCCAGTGTGGATGGGTAGTGAGCTAGAGCGCCCGGGGCTGCTTTAATGTGCTCTAACTCGCAAGTGTAGCCAAGCCCTCTGTGTTCAACAGCACGAGCATTCCACATTATTGGTTTACTTTGTGTCCCGGAGCAGATCAGCACAGCATGCAAGGGCTGTCAGAAACGGTGCTTTGAAAGGGGAGGGGCACCTGTCTCCAGGGCAGCCCGCTTGAGGCATTATGGGACAGCTCCAGAGGCCAATTACAGCACAGAAAGCAATTTAGCATCTACACTGGCAATAGAGTGCTGGAGCCTCTGTGCAAATAGCCTTACGACTCTCGACGAGGTGGTTTTTTTGCCGTGCTGGAACTGAGGAGTTTCTGTGCACAAAGTGGCTTGGCAGTGGGTACATGTCTGCAGTTTGAGCACAAAAAGCTGCTTTACTGCGAAGAAACTTGTCAGTGTAGACAAGCCCTCTGGCTTATGCAGCTTCACATCAGCTTCTTTAAGCAAAAGGTTAATGGGAAGGGAATGTTTGTACCTTGCTAACAATGTTCTTTGTTTAGAAGAGTTGGAAATCTTATTTATTAAATATCAAGAACAGGCTGTTTAGCTTGGAAGGGGTATTGTTAATTTTAAGGAAAGAGGTGAAAAGGAGTTCTCTGCATCTCAAATTAGTAATGAGGGGGAGCAGGGAGGGAATTTATAAGATTTCAGACGTTTTCTCCTTCTAACAGATATGGGCTACAATAAAAAGCATATTCACTGGAGAGATATAAAGGGGGAGGGAGATAAAGAATGATTCCCAGGTCAAAGGCAAGAACTACAAAGCTGCGATCCACAGCCTGCTATGCTCTCACCATCTGAAGTAGGTTAACATAAATTTCAGCCCTTCCAGGAAAAATTAATGCGTCAGTCATTTCTATATGTGCATGCACATATAATCTCCATCAATGCCATGACTGCTCCAAACCATGGTTTGTCAACAAAAGCAGACTGGAAATAGTCAGACTAGATCAGTGATTTTCAACCAGTCGTCCATGGACCCCTAGAGGTCTGCAGACTATGTTTAATGGGTCTGCGAAAGGTTATTGTTACCATAGAACAGTGTTTTTTCAACCTTGGGACCGCAGACTATGTCAAAGATTTCAAAAGGGCTGTGCACCTCCATTTGAAGTTTTTTTAGGGGTCCGTAAATGAAAAAAGTTTGAAAACCACTGAACTCGATGATCTAATGTTCCTTTCTGGCTGTATGAATCTATGAAATGCTGAGCACAGATTAATGCTGCAATTACAGGCAGGTGTGACCAAATTCCTGGTGAATTTATTCATTTCTTGCCTGCATTTTTTGGGAGGGAGGTTTAAATAGCACCATTTAGGGAAGATGAAAGTGAATGTGTAAATATGAGAAAGCAAAAAACTGTCAAACACAAAAGATGTCTTCTTGATCCCATTAAAGTCAATGGGAGTTTGCCTCTTTTATAAAACATAAGCTAGGTTTAAACATATTAATTGAGCTTGCAAATGTAAATTACAGGTATCAGATACAAAAATGTCCATATGCAAAATCATGCCAATTTAACTAATACAGCTAAAAAAATTCACACCTTTAGTTAAACCCGTGCAGTGCTCTGAGGGGACAAAGTCTTGGTTAACACTGAAAGGCAACAAGGAAAGAAAGGTATCACTTACGAAGTGGGGTGATAATGAGGGGATTCAGAGGGGAGTTTTCCTGGCTCCCAGGTACATTTGCTAGGGGTGTCAGGTCGGATCCACTTTCTCTCCTCACTGATGTTACCGGACTCCTTCTCCAGGCCTCCATTCAGCACACATTTAGCAGAGAAGTGAGGGCAGGAACCGTTGTCCATCTCTGCTTCTGGAGGAACTGAAGGCATCGTGTCTTTGAAAAGGAAAGAAGAACCTGCCATTATTCAGACTCACTTTGAGCATCCTCTGAGAAGTAAAAGATTACCTCAAAGCCACATGACATATGCAGCAGACTACTTTAAACCCTATTTTGTTATGATTATGTTACAGATTATTATGGAGGCAACTGAACATAAGAGCAATGTAGGCTTACACCACATACTGCTACTGTCTTGCCTTCATTATGACACACAAAGCTGAAGTCTTCTGGAATCTTCTGCTTTCCCCATCTGTTCACCCCATCAGAGGAGGGGCTCAGTCTCACGCTGTTCTAGTATCAAGTTCCAGTGAGACAGCATAGCCTAGCAGTCTAAACATGCAGCTGGAGCCAGGAACTTCTGAGATCTAATAACGGCTGTTGCTAACTCTTTGGGGGGCTTGGGCAATCACTTAGCATCAGAGTCTTAGGCTATGTCTACCCTAGGACTTATGTCGGCAAAACTTGTGTCGCTCAGGGGTGCAAATAGTACACCTCCCCGAGCAACTTAAGTGTTGCTGGGTTAAGCGGCAGCGTGCACAGTGCTATGTCAGAGACCGACCTTCTCCCCCTGACTCAGCTACTGCCACTCGTGGAGGTGGTTTTATTGTGTCGATGGGAGAGCTCTCTCCCGTCGGCACAGAGCAGCTACACGAGCGATCTTCCAGCCGTGCCGCTGCTTCAATACAGCTGTGCCGCTGTAGGCTCACTAGTGTAGACATAGCCTTAGTTTCCCTATGTATGAAAAAATAACATACCCAGGGTCTTTTAAGGGCTGGTTAGGGTTTGTGCAGCACTAGGACGACAGTAAGCTTTATGATCATGGTTCAAGCTGTGAGGGGCTTATAACTGAAATGGGAAGTCGGGCTCGGCTTTGGTGCAGCACTGAGTGGCAAAATTTGTGACCACATCCTGTGCAATGACAATGCCATGAAGACAGGCTGGTATGAATTAGAAGATGCCCACAGTTTACAGCAGGCAGACTCCAAAAATCAAGAGAAGAGACTGATCAAGCAGTACAGTCTCCCCCCAATAAAAAACAAACAGCCCACCACCACTTTCTACCCCAAAAAGAGCTAGGATCTCCCCATCCCAAGCAGATGACTGGCAGATTTATACCCCACTGGATGATCAGACAGCAGTGCTGACTGACTCTAGACAGACAGAGCTCAATTTAATGTGGCTGTGCCCTGGGCAGAGGAGAAGGGGGCAGAGAATGGTCATGTTAGAGAGGCAGTTTCCTGCCTAGTGGTGAAACAAAGATCCTCAAAGGGTGGGTGAAAGTGAGAGAGAGCTGCCATAGAAGAACTGGTCTGGCAAAAACTCAGAAACACTCCTGAAAATTCTGCCTCTGGGGAGGGCAGGGGAGCGGGCACCCGCCCTCTCTGGAGCAAGGCAATGAGGGAAAATAACCTGGACGTGGGGAGAAACGTTAACAAAATCCACAAAGAAAAAATAAAGTCTGGAGCTGAATTACTTCCAACACCGAGCGCCACAGGTTCCCAGGGCCGGTTTTATGAAGGTTTATTTCTGACTAGATTTTCTGTGAGAGTCACTCTCACCAATAGGGAATATGGAGTCAGCTCCATGCAGATGGTTAACAGGTCTTATTTTAGGTCATGTGTCTACACCCCCCCCCCCCCCCACCACCACCACACAAACAGTGACACAGCTTTTTTGGGGAGGGTAACTGAATCCGTGTCTTTTCCAAAGGCATTCTCATGGGACAGGACATAAGAAACCCCATTGCTTGAACATATCTATTTTAAAAGGATTATAAACCCACTACATTTGATGGGCATAACAGGTTTGTCTTTTGCTCTGGAAGTTATTTTCTAGAGACGTGCTGAAACCAGACCCTCAAACCTCTTTAAATTTCTGGAGGGTGAAGAGAATCAGATCCCAATTGCCAGATCTCTCTGTTACGATTTTGGTTCCAAATCAGAATGGCTTGAGAAAGCCATTCCTGTGACACTGCATCTCACAATGGCAGGAATCTCACAACAGCAACTAATCCTATGAAACTTTGGACCCAGCAAATCTAAACCCTGATTCGGCTTTAAATTTGACCACCACCCTAAAACTAATTTGGATCAAAGCACTCTTCTTCATTTTATCTCCACTATTTCCCTCTAGACCCATGCCCAAATCTCTGCCCAGGATAAACCTAGAAAGATAACATTTGTCAGTGGATTCTAGGGTGTGCCTCTGTATTAGGGTGTCATTCAGCACGGAAGGTCAATAATTCAGAAGAATCAATTAGTCAATATACTCTTCAGGTTTATTTGTCTTAACTTCATTCACTGCGTTAGGCCATAATGCATTAGCCATCTGCAAGGGTAGAATACTGGCAGCAAACAAAACTGTTGGAAAAGCTTCATGGGACATTCTCGAACGCAGACTCATTTTTCACTTCTACAGAGACAGGCTCAAACCTCAGATAATGTCACTCACACATCAGTGACTGGCCAAGATTTTAAAAAAAGTGACTAGTTATTTTTGGGTGCCCATCTTGAGACACCTTGAAAGGGCTTGAGATTTTCCAGAAGTGCAGAGCACCCACCTTCTAAAACAGTTCCTTTAAGTTGTCTCAAATTGGCCACCCAAAACCTATTAGTTAGTTGGAAAATTTTGGCCAGTGTGTTTATTGGTGTCAAAACCACTAAAAGCTCTGCTCTGCAGAAGCCCTGGCCTTGGGAGAGAGGGTGGTGCGCCTCAACCAGGACCTCAGTGGCAGAGCAATGCAGGAAAGGTTGGACAACAGCTGGCCATAATATGCCTAGCTTTATCCCCTCACTTTCACAAACACCCCTCAGTATAATTAATCTGGCTGAAGTGCAGGCCGACGGGATACGCATCCTGAAAATAAGATATTGTGCATATGAACACATTTTTTCAGTCATAAGAAAGATATTCTAATTCTGCATTTAGGCCAAATTATGTCCTGACAAACCATAAAGCCCCACGGACTTCAAGGCAGGGCAGAATTTGGCCCTTTCAAAAAAATGTAAACTAGTTATGCTAGACAAATAGTAGCTCCTGTGAGGCGCAACACACACACACAGCTGTTCAGATACCTCTGTCCATGTTCTGCAGCCTTTTTCTTATTTTGTTTACAATTTAAATGGATTTTAGACTCTAACAAGGTTGCTAAGTTTTCTGCTGATATTATGCCCAAGATTAAAAGCTCTCCCACTTCATTTCTCAGAAACTCATTGTATCTCTTTGGGACTTTAGCTTAAAATAGAAGCCTCCCAGTTTGCCATGTTCCTAAGCATAGATTTAATCCAAGAGAAATTTGATCCCCCTCCAGGAATCTTATTACTATTAGTCAAAGAATAAGAATCTTTTCAGGGCTTCAGGGTACAAGGGTTAAAATATCCCACCATTAAGCCTTCCATACTGGGCATAAGATACTGCAAAACAAAGTGGACAATGTCACAACCCAATGGCCCCCTCCCCTTAGGGAGTCCCCTGGGAAGGTAGATCAGCACTGCATATTGCTAACGCTGTTGCAATCATCGCAAAGCATTTTGGGGAGGGTTAAAGGTGTGTGAGTGGAGAGTGGAAGATTCCTTTGCAGGAGTACGAGAGGCCGAGGGGGGGGGAGAAGAGGAGAAGAAAGCAGAGAACGGGTTAACTCAACACTGCAGCTAGCAAGCTCAGTCCCAAGATAAGAAGCTGACTCCAGCCCAAGGCCAGCTGTTACCTACCAAGACAGAATGGGGGGCGGGGGGGGGAAGTCCAATCCCCCCCCCAGCCCAGAGAAAGGAAAGTTGCTGAACAAAATGCAGGGGCTAGGAAAAGGAGCAAAACGGCAAAGGCCAGCCAGGAACAAATAGAACTGTCTCATGGCCCTGAAACCGGTGTGTTTTGGGGAAAGTTGAAGAGACCACAGAAAGCCGGTTTGGACTGGCACGAAGAGCACCAGGAGCAGAGTTCCCTGAACGAACCGCCCCCTCCCTGCCCAAGGAGCCCAGGACTTCATACTCTCCCGAAAGGTGAAGCAACTCAGAGAGCACAGCAGATCCTTGGACAGCCTGGGCCCAGGACAGCACTCCCATCCACCTTTCCCCCTCACCCCCCTTCTTCTGACGTTACACCCAGACTTGGCCAGTCTGGGTAGTGCGGGTGTGAGTATGAAAGTGGGTTAGGGCTTGGGGCATTAATGCTTTCTTTCTTCCCCTGAGTGACATGGGAGCATTCCCAGCACTCTCAGCTGTTATTATTTTATCAATAAAGCTTTAAAATTTAGACACTTGGTGTGCCTTGTCATCTCCTCCCCAAAAAAGATCCTGTGGCCTCAGCCTGATCAACTATGGCCTTGGGCAGATTGGTAACGAAAACCTGTCACAACAGGACTGGTAAATAGGATTAGTAACAGTTGTGCAGGAGGGATATCAGATAAATCTGGAAATTCTGTTAAACAGCGGCTGAAAGATTCCCTAATATGGGAGAACAAATTAAGCCCTCTCATATTACTGCTTGCCAGGATACTGCCACACTGCCCTTACTGATAGGGTATTGGGGCAGTTGACTACACCTGTCTCTTCCTCCCCCAGCCCAGCTGCTCAATGCTCACTTGGATCCAGGCCAAGCCTATGCTACAAAGGTTGGTTGACTCAAGTTATGTCAGCATACAGCTGCTGACTTTTGTCTACCGCTCAGGCACGTGGATGTGCAGGTGCTTGCATCAGAGCTACACATTCTCACCATGAGTGCCTGTGTTGATGCAGAATGTGTCGTACCATGTGTAGGTATCTTAGTAGACCCCATGCTACTTTCCAGCTCACTGCTGTGTGAGATACCGGCAATTCACCCAGGGATCCAGTTCCCGCCTTGCCACTTTCTCCATCCCATACTACTTGTGCCTTTTTAAAAGCACCACAGCCCCTCACACCGCTTTTCAGGCTCTACCAGATCTTTGACAGAAGCAGAGACCCTGCGCAGCTCGGCACAATTCTCACAAGCGTTACTAATACAGGAGGTACAATTTGCCAGTGTTATGAAGGTCCAAATCATTGTAATTTATTTATGTAGGGTCTTGTTTTTGCAGACTCAATAATAAAAATGTACAGTTGTACGGTGGTGCCCCTGGCCCCCAGAGATCCCTCTGGTGCTCACTGCATCTCCCGGCCCCCACATTGCTTCCCTGGGCTCTGCTGCTTCCCCACCATTGCCCTGAACTCCCTTCCATAGCCTCACACCCCAGGCTCACCCTGCTCTTTACCTCTGGATCACAGCACTAGGTAAGGCCGGCCCCATGGCTGAATCTGGGGGGGAGGGGAAGAGCTGAAGCCCACCCCCATGGTCCCATGTCTGAAGCCCGACCCTGGATACTGCAGGGAGGAGCCACTGCTTTGCCCCTCCCTCATCTCTGCTCAGAAGGCTGTCATGGCTGCAGGAAAACCCCCTGGGGCCACATGCAGCCCCGGTGGCTGCACTTGAGAAATGCTGGCTTTTAAGACCATTTTAACAGTCAGCCACAGTTAGAGTGACCAGATGTGTAGAGTTTATAGGGACAGTCCCAATTTTTGGGTCTTTTTTTAAAATATAGGCTCCTATTACCCCCCCATCCCCATCCCAATTTTTCCACACTTGCTGTCTGGTGACCCTAGCCACAGTAGTGTAATGTTGCTTATTGTGTCTCATGTGTACTTATTTGCTTGTACTTAGTATGGGTGGGTTTTCACCACCTGCTATGTATTCTGTAATGCTTGGGGTAGGCTAAGCAAGATACCGAGTTTCCAGAAATGCAACTTCATTGTGTGCAAAGAAACAGGCAACAAAATCAAAGAACAAATAAATACAAGATTAACAACCTTTTATCAACACTAACTGGGTGAACTGTACTTTAACCCCCCAGTAAAAATGGAATTAAAAAGTAAACATTCACATCCATGTATGTAAAACCCAATACAGTGTAGTAAGTTATGGCAACACATGCACAGACCGGTTTTCACAGCTCCATGTATGTGTAGCTACTGCGCTCTTTGTTGTCCCCTGTGCTGTCGAGTGCTAGGGGTAAGGAGGTACACCATGCTGCCACCTGGTGTGTTAGGGGTATAGGGAGCAGTGACCATGGAGTTCTCAGAGGACTGGAAAGACTGCTGAGTTCAGGGTCTTTGGGCACGAAGGCGAGTAATGGAACATTGAGTTTGTTGCCTGAGTAATCCCATTATACCCTGGTGCATTTTCCAATGTGCCTCTTGGTCCTTTTGCTTCTCCTGCAGTAATCACTCTCTCCATTCCTAGACCTTTTCCATGGTCATGGGGCCTCTCCAAGCCCTGCATTCACTGTCTGAGGCCATAGAGGATTGGAGGATCTCACAGAACAGGTCCTCCTAATCCTCTTCTTGCTCCTCCTGTTGAGGGTCAGACGTTCAGCAGGTGCAGAGGGGCACGCCTCATGCTGCTGCTGAAAACAGAAAAATGCACCATTAGATTTGCAACCACCACAGAAAAAGGGAAAAGTGTCAGAACTCCTTTCCCTTACTCCCATAAATACCTTTAGAAACACTAATTGTCACTTCATCTTTGGAGCTTATCACTACAGCACCATTCTGCAGCTCAAACCATAGTCAGTATGGCCTAGTGGGGGGGGAGGGGAGGGAAGAGCGGAGAAGAGGACTGTTGGGCTCCCCTATCTGGTACAAGTACAAGGAAAGTGCTGAGTGTGCTGGCAATACTTATCCACCCAGATTGCTGCAGCCTGTGGAATTAACTCATGAGGCACAAAGGGAGAGAACCCAGCTGCTAGCAGCATCCCAAAGCTGCTTGTAGGCTCCAAGCCTGTTTTTGCCTGGCACCATTGCAGAACTCATCACAGAGTGGCATGGAAAGTCTCTTCTCTTAGTAGAAGAAACAAGGCTGCCATCCCTAGAAATCTTTGGGAAAGGACTGTAAAGTATCTCCATGTAAGTTTCATTGAGATCTCAAGAGATTAAAACAGACAACCCTATACAGATAAAGTACTCTGTCTGGGCTCCCTGCCTAGCTCAACAAGCCAAAGAATTGAAAAGCAGATACCAACTACCTCTGTTTGTTCTACCTCTACCCGAGCACAGGACACTGATCTGAAGGGGACTGCATAATCCAACTGTGATAACAGTATTTTTGAATGTATTCCCTATTCCCATTACATTAGGGAAGAAAGCCTTCAAAAGTGAGTGCCTTTGTTCTAAGATTGCAGATGGGATGGATGCCATTTCTAAATGGGGAAGAAGGGCACAGAGGGAGGGAGGTGAAGTTTTGGGCAATGAAAAGCAAAAAAAGTGAAAACAAAAAGGAAAAATACACACAGGCACTTACCAAACTCCCCTCTCCTTCACCAGCAGGTTCATCCATGCGTGTATAGAGGGGCTGGTTTGACTCTGGCCAAGTTTCAGACAATTCCTGGCTTGCAGCATGCTTTGAGTCCACGGTCACATCTTTATGTCCCCATCCATCCACCTCCTGCTGACAGGAGTCTCCACCTTGGGCTCCTGCAAAGTGACCATAGTGGTCTGCAGGGTGAAGTATGGCATGCAGGTCAACGTAGAAGCAACTGGCCTGCAGGACAGCACCAGATTTGTTGTTGCCCTCTCTGGCCTTCTGGAAACCATGACGAAGTTTCTTTGCTTTCACGGAACCCTGCTGCTCGTCCCTGTTTCAGCATCCCCCTGCATGATTGGCGCACAGAGATCAATACTTCTGTGGCTGTTCAGTAGTTGTGCTTACGCAGCAGCTTCTCCCCAGTCCAAGGGGTTTGATGATGTTTTGCTTGCTTTAGCAGCTAAGGAGCTCTGCATGGTTGGACACCCACAAGGGTGAGCTGGTAGGTGTGCTCACCAAGGCAGGCCATCAGGAAACAGCATTTCAAAAACCTAAAGGGCCTGGGGGGGGGGGGGAGGGGGCAGCAGGTTTTGGGTTTCTATGACTCCTGGGCAATGGAGTTCAAAAGTGTGACCAGAACAACCACTTTTGCAGGAACAGGGGTATTGTGGGACAGCTACTGAAGGACTCACAAAAGTCAACACAAAAATACAGCAGCTACACTCGCACTGGGTCAGCCTAAATAGGATGACCACAGCTTTACACCACAGAGGGAGGTGGTGTGATCATTAGGGTGTCCATCCCATCACTTGACTCCCTTATGTCATTGATTTGTCACATGGGTAAGGGAAGGCCAAATCAAACCTTTGCAGAGCAGCACTAAGCAATGTAACTGTTGGTTAAACCTTGTTTTCCGTGTAGAATTCAGCCCGAAGAAACGTAGCTTTTTAATAAGCTAACCACACACTAAAAAAAAGGACAACACAAAAGGAGAACCTAAGACTGCAATGAATTGCACATCTGAAATAAAAATCATGGATATGGCTTCTTCTTTGAGACTTTGCTGAATATTGATCATGTTTTAACAGGCACTCGTAACACAGGTAAGGAGATGCTAGGAAGAACTAAGAAAGCCATTAATGAACCTTTCCCTTTCCAGAATTCTAAGTATACAGCAAATGCTTACCACATATGAACAAAGATGTTTTACTGCAAAGAAGGTTCAGAGAGTACTGTGTGCAGGGGAAAAGGTCAGCTTTAAAACATGATAGCCAGCTCCTCCTTATCCCAATTTCTTAAAACTTGTGGAATTTATTACATCCATTCCTATCTTTAATGTAGCAGTGAAAAGATTATTTTCCTCCCGTAAACAGATCTGGACAGATTAACAGAATCAGTATTTAGTTGGTTTCTGCAATGTTAAGCTTCAAATTAACTTTCATTTCAATTGCACATGTACCCGGTTAATTGATTTTAAAACAGATGTATTGAAATGTATTCAAACTGATAATTACCATTTTAAACCTTAAAATTGCAGCTTGTGATAACTGCATCGTATACTTGAGGGCAACAGAAATGAACACTCAAGGAAAAAAATACACAATATGCTAAGGGAAAGGATATTTCTCTAAAATGTTGTTTAAAATAAAGTGTTGTCCCTTATTTTTCATGTGGTTCCCCCTATTTACATCCAACAAAGGTGGACACACAGTTATTGTGTTGCTGTAACAAGGTGCTTACATTGACAGGAGACAAATTTTGGTGTAAATACATGCACAACAACTAGGATGACACAAGGCACTTACGCCCACCAAACTTTGCAGGGCAGAGTGGGCCCCAGCAATCAGGGCCGTCCCTAGCTATTCTGGGGCCCTACGCAGCCCACCCCTACCCCCCCAAGGGGGGGGGGCGCGGGCCTCTGCAGGAGGCAGAGCGGAGGGGCTGTCCCCGGCCTCTGGCAGGCCTGCGGGGGGGGAGGGGCTGGCTTGGGGGGGGTAGGGAGGGGAACCACCCCCCAGCACTCACCGGCAGCACGGCTGGGGCAGGGTCTGCACTTCCCGCCGCCAGTAAGTGCAGGCCGGGCCATGCTGCAGTCCTCAGGGGAGTGGGGGCGGGGCTGGGGCAGAGGCCCTGGGGAGGGGGCAGTGCTGGGGCTGGAGCAGTACGCAGCTGTGCAGGGCACCAGGAAATTTTCCTGGTGCCCTGCACAGCTGTGTACTTTGCATATGGGTAAGGACAGCCCTGCCAGCAATGAGAGCAGGGGAAGACTGACAGATTTTCTGTTTATAGTTCCTTACCCCAGTGGCCTGAAGGAGAAGCTGCAGTCCTCCTGGGGGCTACCAAATGTAGGTGTTATGAGAAGCACAGCACTGAGCAGCCCTACAAACTTCTCCTCCAATGGAGCAATCTGGAAGAAACTCCAGAAGGGAAAGCAAAAGCTAGCAGAAATGCTCCCCCTTTGGCCCCTCCCATGGGGAAGGAGCAATCAAGCTCAACTATGTTATGGAAGAGAACTCTTGAGAGTTCTTCTCACTTGTAAGCTAGTGCCGCCTGCATGTATACAAAATGAACGTCTCCGGTGTTAGAAGGCAAAATCCAAAAAGGGACTCCATACTTTATAAGCTAGTCTAAGCATATACACCTCTACCTTGTTATAATGCGGTCCTCAGGAGCCAAAAAGATCTTACTGCGATATAGGTGAAACTGCATTATATTGAACTTGCTTTGATCCACCGGAGTGCGCAGCCCTGCACTCCCGGAGCGCTGCTTTACCGCGTTATATCCGAATTCGTGTTATATCGGGTCACGTTATATCGAGGTAGAGGTGTATATGAAGTTAAACAGTTGGCTGGACTTCGAGAAAGTATGAGGGCACAATTGGGATTTTTCCATGCCTTCATAGTTGTACGTTCGGCAACTAGAAAAAGTATCTGGCTTAAGTCTTTGAAAGTGTCCAAGCTTTTTCTTAATATTTTTACGACTACTTCCATGTTTGTACAGCACTTAAGCACAATGGGGCCCAATCCTGATCAGGGTCCCTCGGTGCCACTATAATATAAACAGACATGCTATGTATCTAGAGGTGATATTCATTTAATAAACTGGAGAGCCACAAGACAGTGGAACCATGTAATGATTCTAAAATTTTATGCTAAATTTTATTGATCATGCACCACTGATGAAAACCTGCCTTCAGTCCACTAATCCATCTCCCTGAAGCGGATTCTAACACTCCAAGCCTTTAAGCGGTTTTAAATAGTCACCATTAATCCTCTCCTGAGTCCTGAAATACCAATCCATAATATCATGACAGTTTTGGTATAGTAAATTTATTTTTGAGGTTTTTATGACTTCCTCTGAGGCACATACAGGTATACATATGATCGATAAAACAGTTGGCGTCTATGTACAGACACGAGATTATGGGTCCACAGAATTTAAGTTGATATGTGTGTTTACAAAGCACACCCAGTGAGAACACTGTTCTGGCACAGCCAATACCTTTTTAACATTCAAACAAGGAAGAAGGCAGAGAGAGTTTTGCCCAACAGGAAGGGATTTGGTTGTTTTATTAGTGATGATACCACTTGCTTCTGTAAGAGGGTCAGTTATGAACCTGATACTTACCACCAATGCCTTGAACTTCTTGCTTCAGGGGTCTCCAAAACAGTTTGTTCTCCTGAAACAAAAATGAGGGAAAAAAATGGTTTTGAAAGACTCTTCTTAAAGAGAAAGAACAACTTTCTTTGTGTGCACAATATTGAAACAAGTAATGCCATCTTTGAAAAGTGCCATTTGGCTGGCTGCAGTGGGTAAAGAACAGAAAGGTTGTATATTGTAGCAATAAACAGCAAAGAGACAGCTTCCATGATTGCGCTGTGATTTTGCAAAGGCCCCTTGAGCAATGGCTATACAAGGGGAAGGCAGTAGCCTGGTCTCTAGCAGGAACTCTGGACCAATTCAGATTTTTCAGTCTGCGCATAAAGCTTTTAAGCCTTGTTGCTATATCCCTTCCAGGTGTACAAAGAGTGATATGCTTGACTATTTGCTACAGAAGAGCTTGTATCTATGTGCTGGACAAAAAGTATATTAGCAGCCTGCTGCCCTCATTGAAACAGGGTTGTAAGCACAGGTGCTGGAACTAGGGGTGCTGTCACACCTCTTGGCTTGAAGTGGTTCTCTTCATTTACAGGGTTTACAGTTTGGTTCAATGGCTCTCAGCACCCCCACTATAAAAATTGGTCCAGCACCCCTGGTTGTGAGGAAGGCCATTCTCTCAGAGACACCCCCTACTCATGGAGAGATCCATTATCGCCTCCCTTAAGACCATCTTCCCCTGGATATTCCCCCCTCACAATACCTACTTACCTACCATCGAACATACACTTCCTCTCTAGACACATCAGATACCCCTATGAACTCTCATCTCCTTTGCTAAAGGACCAGAAACCTCTGCTTCATTTCCTCTCTGTACTACTGACCAGTAGACGCCACACATATCTACCACCAGTAGCCTAGCTTTGTCAGCAGGGCTCTCTCTCTTTTTAAACCAGTTGTAACAAAAGTTCCATAGGGAGAGCTATATTTGCTGGAACAGCCTAATTTTGAGCTTCTCTCCCACTCAGGGTATAAAGAAAGAGGAAGCCATTTTAAAGATTGAGTTTTAAACTACATTTAAAGATGGGACTATATATATTTTTTTTTTAAAAGAGGAAGAATACCAAGGTAGAATTATCATAGCTGCCAATTTTTTTATCCTGGCACATAATATTATTTCTAAAAAGACCCTGCACACAAAAGAATGCGGTGTTGGTATTCAGCAAGGACACAACCACAACCCCCCCCCCCCCCCCAAGGATTTAATAGTTACTGGGCCTGGTTCTAAAAAGTTGTTTCTTTAAATAAATTAAATAAAAAAAAAGCATTAAGTACCCCATATCTATGTACTACCAGTACCACACACGGACACAGAGGCCTTGATCGCCATAGCAGAGAATCAGCCTCTTACTGCCGAGCCATCTAGTGCTCTGCGAATCAACTTTTCCAGGGTGACACTAAGAGATTGTGGAACAGCCCCTTATGCTAGAAAGAGAACAACTTCTTCATGTAGTCCGCAATAGATATGGAAAAACACTAACCAGCAGTAGTTAGGCTTGCTGCAATGTATAAATATTCTATGGGGGGGGGGGGGGGGGGAGAGAGAAGAGTCAAGCTTGGTTTGAACTCTTTACACAGAAAAGCCAAGGATCAGTTCCTTATAAGCATCAATTATGTTAATGAGCCTGCAATCATGCACTCTATATACCAGCAAGACACTGAATTTACACTCAGACTGGCTCAAGGCTAATTCTGACATGCAAATTCAGCAACACATAGGGCAGGACAGCTTTAGGTCCTCTTGCCCAGATTCATCCCAGGGCTATACAGTGTACTAGCTTTTGTGCTGGTAGGAATTATTTTGAGAATGTGGGCAAGGTGGTGGCAAAGTTACAGGAGTGGAAAGCTGCAGTTCCACCTGGGGACCAATGAATAGTTGGCAGGACTAGCAAGAGTGAGACATGGACAGGGCAGCAAGGGAATACACCGATTTAGTGCGCCCCCCAGCAGCCTCTGCAGGGGAAATCTGAGTGCAACTTCATGCTCCTTCTCCAGCAGAAAACCCAGAAGGAGGTCAGAAGCATCAGCAACACTTCCCTCTTTTGGGGTAAATCCCCAAACACGGATGTTTAGACTGGCACAGGGCATATGTAAAAAAAAAATTACACCCCTTACCAGTTTGATTGAGTCAAAGGTAACTAAAAAAAGCCCATCCAATCTTTTCCATTACACACCCGAGTACACAAAACCAGAAACTAGAAAGCTAATTTATAGAAACATGTATAAACAAAAACAAACAAACAAAAAAAGGTAGAAAAGCATTAGTCCCATATCTGCATTCACTGCTTTCTAGAGCAAGTGCTTTCTATTCATTCATTCATTGTATCCAGCCCTTTAAACTTGGGGAGATGGAGAACATATTTAAAAACAGATCTTCTGCTCACTCCTTTACTCGGATTTTTCTTCAGCTAGCAGCCTGCTCTGAACTGTGCTTTCCATATCAGTGCCAGACAGGCCAGTAGGGTGGCTCATGAGGTTACTGGTGAGATCTCTAGTGCACCAGTTTGAGTCCCAACCATGTACGCAGTGGCTAAAAGTTGTCACTGTGTGATCATTGGGATCTAGACTGAGATCACCAGTGTGACAACCATCCACATCCTAACTAGCACCTCCACGGGGAATTCAGACCGAAGGAAAACTCAAATGCCATTCTGTCTCTAGAGAAGGTCCCTACAGAACAGGGTTCAAGACCAGGCTAGGAAGCTGTTCTTGACACTGCCTGCACTGTACTTTTCCCCCGCTGTACAAGAAGTCAGTTTCCAAGGCTATTTATCTGATGCAGTGTGCACGTGTTAAACATTTGCAAAATTAAAAATAAATAAATCACACACATAGCATCTAATGTCGCACCTGAAGCTAAGTTGTCCCAAAAAAAACACACACACAAAAAAAACCCACCACACAAACGGTTTACAAGTGAGATCTGATGGAGATCTAAGGGCTGAATGCCAAGTAGAAGGTGGGATGCAGGACTCCATCGTGCCTTGTCTGGAGAATGGGACTATATTTCTCTACCACTTATCCTCGTTCTTGACTTGAGTTTGCTACAGAAAAGGGTGGAAGATGGAAAGAGAAATTTGATGTCAGTATCTAATGGCCCCAAACATTTGAGTCAGATCAGTTAGCAAGGCCTTTTTTCTCTCTGTTAAGATATTACTTTTATTTTTAGCAGCATAACACAAGTTTGGTTTTCTATGCATTCTAACAGCTATTTAAGGAATGATACAAGAATCAGCTGCAGCCATTTAGTATCTGCAAGTCATCAGGAGAGAAAATGCTTTGTCTGCTGATAAGTGCAACACTAACTTATTAGTATAACATTACATGAATTCTGGAAAGGCCATCATTTTTCATTGCCTAGATCTTCAGAGGCAGGCACAAGTACTGCTGATACTGCAATTCTTAATCAATTTGTTCCTGGAGTGTTAGGGGTGGGATTCTCAAAAGCACTCTGAGCTGGCCTTACCCTGCTCTCATTGAAGTCAATGAAAAAAACTTTAATTGACCTCACTGGGAGCAGAGTCAAAAGCACTCTGTGTTGGCCTAAAAGTCACATTCTAGAAACAAAGCATGGAGAAGAGTGCTCTGGTTAAGAATGCACCCTTCTCCCAGTGCTAGAAGAAACTGTCCTGTTACATCCCAGGCAACAGCCAATCAGTGCCTCATGACACAGAAGAGATGACATGACTATACTGTGGGTAGCGAAGCAGGAAAGCAGAGAAATCTGAGGCCTAATTAAACTAGTGTATAACTGTGGTTTTCCAAGAACTGTGGTACTCTGATATTGCAGCAATTGGTGACTTATAAACACTCACAAGAGGCAAGCTCAGGAAGGACTTTAGGGCCATGACTCAGCATATGCTTAACCTTAAGCAAGTAGTCCAATTGACGCCAAAGGGTCTACTCATGTGCTTTGCTGGAGTGGGGCCTACCTGAATTACACTATGGCTCTGTGGAAGAGGTACATCTCAAGAGAGGTACAGAGGAGCTTTTAGAGGATCCCAGAGTTCAAAGCTGTTCAGTCCAATTCTCTCGCAACAGTCTTATCCTATAGATGAAGATGAATGCACTGGTGTTTCCCTGCATCAACATCATTCTTCCTCAGTGCTGAACGGATATATCCAAGTCCTCCTCTGTGGCTTGAAATAAAACCTATATTTTCCCCCTGCCCCTTTAATATTACCAGGATGTTAAAACTAGGATTGATGGCAAAGTAATGGTGAACACTGGATGCAAGACTACCCAGAGTAAGTTCAGCAAAATGTCCCATGTTAACACTTCACACAGAAAAGAGGACTGCCTGCACACAGATCTGGAGCTAGAGAGACTGGTGTACTGAGTAGTATCATGACTTCATGAAATTTGAGGGTGTGTCAGATCACCTTGCTGACTTATTAAAAAAAAAACCAGTCCAACAGATTTTCTGCATAACAAGACTCCGGTATAGGGTTGCCAACCCTCCTGGATTGTACGGAGTCTTCAGAAATTAAAGATTAATCTTTTAATTAAACACTGTCATTTGATGAAACCTCCAGGAATACGTTCAACCAAAATTGGCAACCCTACCCCTACAAATATCAAAGCATGAAAGCATTAGAGAAGAGAGACTGGAAAGTTTCTGTCCGTAATCTGGAGATAGTAACTTTCATTATCCAATTCTGTATTTAAGTAGACTACTTTTGTTTATACTAAAAGCAGATCTGACCTTTCCTCCCCAGTGCATAAATATGTAGACATACTCTGCACTTCTATAATGCCCTTAATGTAGAGATCTCAGAGTACTTTACAAAGCTTAGGGAGGGAAGTATTATTCCTTCCATTGTACAAGTGGGGAAATGGACACACAGAGAAGATTAAGTGACTCCCCCAAGGTTACAGAGAGCCAGAAATAGAATTCTGATCTCAATTCCTAGTTCCACATGCAATTCACTAAACAACAGCTACTGTTCCAAGGTCCTATGCTACATCTCTTACTTGGGCAATATCTGTGATGAATGCTGGTGGAAAGGGGCACCTGTCCCTACTGAACAGAGTTGAAGTTAGCAGTTCTGGATTACCTGTTTCTTGCAGGAAAGCCTAAAAGTAAGGCACTCTCAGACCTAGTCGGCACACAAACTTACTCATAGACTCAGATTTTAAGGTCAGAAGGGACCATTATGATCATCTAGTCTGACCTCCCGTATGATGCAGGCCACAAAAGCTGACCCACCCACTCCTGGAATAATTCTCTCCCTTGACTCAGCTGTTGAAGTCCCCAAATCATGATTTAAAGACTTCAAGTCGCAGAGAATCCTCCAGCAAGCGACCCCTACCCAGCAAGCGACTTCTGCCCCATGCTGCGGAGGAAGGCGAAAAACCTCCAGGGCCTCTGCCAATCTACCCTGGAGGAAAATTCCTTCCCGACCCCAAATATGGTGATCAGCTGAACCCCGAGCATGCGGGCAAGACTCTCCAGCCAGACCCTCCGGAAAAAGTTCTCTGTAGTAATTTTTAATATCCCATCATTGACCATTGTTACTAATTACTAGCGATGGCACGTTATTGACCTATTGACTAAAATCACGTTATCCCACCAAACCATCCCCTCCATAAACTTATCAAGCTTAATCTTAAAGCCAGAGAGGTCTTTCGCCCCCCACTGTTTCCCTCGGAAGGCTGTTCCAGAACTTCACCCCTCTGATGGTTAGAAACCTTCGCCTAATTTCAAGCCTAAACTTCCCGACGGCCAGTTTATATCCATTTGTTCTCGTGTCCACATTAGTACTGAGCTGAAATAATTCCTCTCCCTCTCTGGTATTTATCCCTCTGATATATGTAGAGAGAGCAATCATATCCCCCCTCAGCCTTCTTTTGGTTAAGGTAAACAAACCGAGCTCCTCGAGTCTCCTTTCATACAACAGGTTTTCCATTCCTCGGATCATCCTAATGGCCCTTCTCTGTACCCGTTCCAGTTGGAATTCATCCTTTTTAAACATGGGAGACCAGAACTGCACACAGTACTCCAAATGAGGTCTCACCAGTGCCTTGTATAATGGAACCAGCACCTCCTTATCCCTACTAGAAATACCTCACCTAATGCATCCCAAGACCACATTAGCTTTTTTCACGGCCATGTCACATTGCCGACTCATCGTCATCCTGCGATCAACCAGGACTCAGAGGTCCTTCGCCTCTTCCGTTACTTCCAACCGATGCATCCCCAGCTTATAACTAAAATTCTTGTTAGTCATCCCTAAATGCATAACCTTACACTTCTCACTATTAAATTTCATCCTATTACTATTGCTCCAGTTTACAAGGTCATCCAAATCTCCCTGCAGGATATCCCGATCCTTCTCCAAATTGGCAATACCTCCCAACTTTGTGTCATCCGCAAACTTTATCAGCACACTCCTACATTCGGTTCCGAGGTCAGTAATAAATAGATTAAATAAAATCGGACCCAAAACCGAACCTTGGGGAACTCCACTGGTAACCTCCCTCCAACCTGACAGTTCACCTTTCAGTACAACCCGCTGCAGTCTCCCCTTTAACCAGTTCTTTATCCACCTCTGGATTTTCATATCGATCCCCATCTTTTCCAATTTAACCAATAATTCCTCATGCGGTACCGTATCAAACGCTTTGCTGAAATCGAGGTATATTAGATCCACCGCAATTCCTTTATCTAAAAAATCTGTTACTTTCTCAAAGAAGGAGTTCAGGTTGGTTTGGCAAGATCTACCTTTCGTAAAACCGTGTTGTAATTTGTCCCAATTGCCTCTGACCTCAAGATCCTTAACTACTTTCTCCTTCAAAATTTTTTCCAAGACCTTGCATATTACAGATGTTAAACTAACAGGCCTGTAGTTACCTGGGTCACTTATTTTCCCCTTCTTGAAAATAGGAACCACATTAGCTATTCTCCAGTCAAACGGTACCACCCCCGAGTTTAAAGATTCATTAAAAATTATCTCTAACGTGCTTGCAATTTCTCACGCCAGTTCCTTTAATATTCTCAGATGAAGATCATCCGGTCCGCCCGATTTAGTCCCATTAAGCTGTTCGAGTTTGGCTTCTACCTCGGATACGGTAATGTCAACCCCCCCCCCTTTATTCCCATCCGTCATGCTGCCACTATTCCTAAGCCCTTCATTAACCTCATTAAAGACCGATGCAAAATATTCGTTTAGACATTGTGCTATGCCTAGATTATCCTTAATCTCCACTCCATCTACAATCTTAAGCGGTCCCACTTCTTTCTTTGTTTTCTTCCTATTTATATGGCTATACAACCTCTTACTATTGGTTTTAATTCCCCTCGCAAGGTGCACACTACACGGCTTTTGGCCTTTCTCACTCCATCTCTACATGCTCTGACCTCAATAAGGTAGGTTTCTTTGCTGATCCCTCCCATCTTCCACTCCTTGTACGCTTTCTGTTTTTTCTTAATCACCTCTCTGAGATGCTCGCTCATCCAGCTTGGTCTAAATCTCCTGCCCATGAACCGTTTTCCCTTTCTCGGGATACAGGCCTCCGACACTCCTGCAACTTCAACTTGAAATAATCCCAGGCGCCTTCCACCTTTAGATCCATACATATGTTAGTCCAATCCACTTCCCTAACTAGTCGCCTTAATTTATTAAAGTTAGCCCTTTTGAAATCGTAAACCTTAGTCTCCGATTTAATTCTGTTAATCATTCCATTTAGTTTAAACCGAATTAGCTCATGATCACTTGAGCCAAGGTTGTCCCCTACAACCATTTCCTCAACGAGGTCCTCACTACTCACCAAAACCAAATCTAAAATGGCATCCCCCCTCATCGGTTCAGCAACTACTTGATGAAGGAATTCATCAGCTATCACGTCTAGGAAAATCTGAGCCCTATTATTGTTACTAGCATTTGTTCCCCAATCTATATCCGGGAAGTTAAAGTCTCCCATGATTACACAGTTCCTATTAGTATTTACTTCCCTAAAAACATTAAAGAGTTCTCTGTCCATATCCAGGATAGATCCCAGCGGTCTATAGCACACCCCAAGCACTATCCCAGGGGAGGCTCTAGTAGTTCTTTTACCCAGTGTGAGTATTGCCCAGAGACTCAGTCTTATCCATTCCATCACTTATTATTTCTTTACAGTTTACCTCATTATTGACATACAATGCTACTCCCCCACCTTTGCCTTTGTTCTGGTCTTTCCTAAACAGCACATACCCTTCCATACCTGTACTCCAGTCATGACTACCGTTCCACCACGTTTCGGTTATTTCTATGATATCCGGTTTCATTTCTTGGACCAGGAGCTTCAATTCCTCCATTTTGTTACCTAGGCTTCTTGCATTGGTGTATAAACATCTTAATTTATGCCGTTTGGCCTCTCTCACATTCGTTGTCCAATTTGGTACAGACACCGTACCGCCAGTATGACCTATTAGTCTAGTATCCATCCTCCCCCTCCTCCTTATGTCCAATCTCTTCCCCCTGGCTTTATCCGTTCTTATCTCATTGTCCTGCCTCTCAATGTTATAATCTGGTGTGGAGATTAACTGGACATCTCCCAACTATCTCCCCCAAATTCCTAGTTTAAAGCTCTTTTGATGAGATGAGCCAGCCTCCCTCCCAGAAGTCTATTTCCTTCCCTATTTAGGTGAAGTCCATCCTGTGAGAACAGATTTCTGTCCCCGAAAGCCTCCCAGTGGCCATACATCCCAAAGCCCTCTTTATAGCACCACTCCCTTAGCCAACTATTTATCATCACAATCCTGTCACCCCTTTGCTGCCCTTCTCTAGGAACAGGCAGAATCCCACTGAAGATGATCTGAGCCTCGATTTCCTTAAGCATCTTCCCCAGCCTGACATAATCTCCCTTGATTCTCTCCAGCGAGAACCTAGCCGTGTCATTCATTCCTACGTGAAGGATGATCAAGAGGTTCTTACCTGCTCCTTTTAGGATCCTTTTCAACCACAGGTCCACATCCCGTATCTTAGCGCCCGATAGACAGCACACCCTTCTGTTCTCTGTGTCCGCCCTAGTCACAGGCCTGTCTAACCTCCTCAATCAGGAGTCCCCAATCAAGTAAACCTGCCTTTGCCCGGTGACAGTGCAATCTACTAATCTATCCCCTGTTCCCTCTAGTTGCAATTTTCCCATTCCTATTTTCCCTTATAATCCCCCTTATGCCATCCTGTATCCTCCCGGGGCCCAGATTTGGTGCTGTCTCCATCAACTCCTCCCCCCTTTCTATGGGACTAGCTGCTCTTCTCTTCTTCCTCACCCTCCCACCCTCAGTTACCACCTGCTGCACCCCTTCCTCGTTTTCCAAACACCCAAACCTGTTCCTGAGCTCTATTTCTCCTTCACTGGCCCTCCTTTTCCTTGGCCTGCTTCTCACGGTCACATGCTTCCACTGCCCTTGTTCTCCCCCTGGCCTCCCCCCCCGGCCTTTGCCCCTGCTTTCACCTGTACCCTTGAGCATTCCCCTTCAGCCACTCCTTGCCTTTTCTCCATCAGCTGCTCGATCCCCCTTCTAAACTCTACCAGGGTATCTATCTGCATCTCCAAACCTTGGATCTTTTCTTCCAGCAGCTCTATTAGGCAGCACTTCATGCAGACATACCTCTGTTCAGGCTCCCCCGCTAGCACCATGTACATACCGCAGCTTCCACATGCAATCATCTGCATTGTGTCCCCCGCTGCTTGGCTCATGGCTGCTGCTGTCTGTGCCCGCCCTTGAGCTAGTTGGTTTAACTAAAGGTGTGATTTAGTTACACCAGTGAAAATCCCTAGTTGGATATGCATAGCTGTTTATAACTGGCTCTCCAGGTTTAAAAATGAAATTAAGTTTATCCACATTAAGTTGAATCAGCTTAAGTCAGTCAGTCAAAAAAAAAAAAAAACACACACCACACCCAGAACAATCAGACTTAGTTAAACAAGTTTAAATTTGCATAAAGACAAAGCCTCAGATACAATAGGAGCTTGATGCAAATACAGAGAAGTACGTCATAATGCTTCTCATGAAAACAGTTTAGATTAGCGGTAGTGAGTGGACTAGCCAGAAAATTAAACTAACTCGACAGCACTGCTCTTTAAAAATGAGAGCAAATCATTTCTAGGGGCTCCCCTTACAAGTCATGTGGTAGAGACATTTCTTGTAATCCAACACCTCAAGAAATTAAAATTATCAGGAGCCACTAAACACTGTATAACACCCTCAAGTTAGATTTTAAACATAAATTCCCTTAATGTGTTAAAGCATAACAGACAATCACCTGTCTCCTTGGCAGAGAGACAACGCTGAAGCAAGCTTGCCAAAAAGCAGAGCTACATCATAACAAATCCACTGTAACAACTTCAAACCCATATTCAAACAAAAAAAGCAGGATTTTGTCTTTTTATTTTTAGAGCAGTGCTGTTGCATCACCAAGGTGACTGAAACAGAAGCATTGAGTTACACACCTCCTTTTCCAACCCCCCACACAATGTATGTGGTAAATTACAGACTTAAGAGTTGCTGAGTCACACTCAATAAAGGTAGAATTGTGGTAACCGAATCCCCCAAGCATTTGGATTAAAGCATATAAAACTTGTTCAAGCAACAGTATGCAACGATCTCATTTAACTTTGTGCATGGTGGGGTTTCTTAGTCCCAGAATTACTAGACTAAGCAACTCTGAGTTTTTTTTTTTTTTTTAAATATAAAAAACACCACACCCTTTCACCCAGCAGCACATGCTTGTTTCCCCATCCCAATTTCTCTCCCTCCATTTTGCCCCTCCCCCATTTTATTCTCATGATATATGAGGTCACCAGGCCCTTGTTTCACTCCCCTCACTACTCTGGAATTTCCTTCCCCTTATTGAGTGCTCAGTCCTGCATGGTGCTGAGCACTGACTCCAATTCACCAGAGTCCCATTGGCATAAATAGGACAATTACTTATTTAAAGTTGAAGGACATGGTTAATTGCTTCATTGGATTAGGGCCAGCATGCTCAGCATCTTGCAGGACCAAGCCCTTAGAAAGATATGGGATATACAGAAAAAATGAGGGACACTATTTATTTAAAAAGGGGGGGATAATCAGATCTATTACTGGTCAATTCAATACTGTTTTATTGGCATTATAATAATCATTTTTACTGTGGTAGCTCTCAGGGGCTCCAATCATATTCAGGGCCCCCCTGTACCGGGGGCTGTATAAAACCACACAAAACATATTCCCCAGTCTTAACAAGCTACACAAGTGTTGTAAGAAGAACATTTAAGAGCCCTCATGTTTTTGGCAGAGGGAAGCCCAGTATGGTCAGACAAAGAATTAGTGCCAAGCTTGTAAGGGACAGGGAGAGAAACTGGAACAGTAACACAACAAAGCAGCCAAACATGACCTATATGCTATCAAACAGGCAAAGGAGACTCACTTGATAACAGATGTAGGCTTCCCAGTCTTCCCCTCCAAATTTGTGCTTTTCTTTACATTTCTAGTGGCTCTCCCACAAAAATGTTAACCCCTGGGCACCACAAGCCTTCCATTAATCGATATTACTTGCAAATCATCCATTGCTATCGAGTATTTCCCTACACCTTCTGTTTTTCTGCTCACCCCAGGAAACAAAATAACCTCCAAATACATTTTAAAAATACACACCCACACACACCCACCCCCTTGTGGAAAAACAGTATTTACTATCCTTTTATCAGGATAAGTTCTACTGAGATGAATACAGCAAATAAGATTTTTGATAAATTAATACACAAGAGATCATCTTGATAAGAGGCTTTTCCCATCCAGCAATGTTCTCTCTACTGTGCAGCAGATTGCATCATGTTCTAATTAGCTTTACCCATCTTAAAAAGACTAGAATTTAATACATTGGAATTTTGCCAGAACAAAATCCGATCAAACACCATTTACCCTCTGAACTGTAACTGGAGAAAGCTATCCACTCATCCCATCTGCAAAAGCTATCTGTAACTCTAGTTCGCACTAGGTGCCTAAAGCAGCTCCTGTTTCTAGTGCAGCATATTAGGAGCACCACGGATTTCAGCAAGACTTGGAATAAAAGAGGACTAGAACTTGGCACCTTGGTATCTGTATGTGCCAGACTAACACTGTCACACATCAATATACAGATTATGTATCATGGCATTTGGTCAAAATCTCATCCACCAGGATAACATTCTCCAGATTTCAACCAGCACAAGTGGTTTATTTCATGCAGTTAATTGCCTAAAGACCAGAGGACAAAGTAACAAGAACTAGACAGCTTTGTTCCCCAACTCCAACCATCAGATCAACGTTCACCCTACAGCAGTAGTTCTCAAACTTTTGTACTGGTGACCCCTTTCACACAGCAAACCTCTGAGTGTGACCCCCCCCCTTATACATTAAAAGGGCTTTTTAAAATATATTTAACATCATTATAAATGCTGGATGCAAAGCAGGGTTTGGGGTGGATCCCCAAGGGGTCCCAACCCTTGAGAACCCCTACCCTACACCATCCAGCATGAGAGGCTGTTGATGCCAATCTCCACCATTGTCTGCATGGGGGGGGGGGGGGGGAAGAGAGAGGAGAAGAGAAATATAGTGATGTAACGATGGCGCGGGGCCGGGGCACACAGAATGCTTTCGCTCCCATTCGGGAAATCTCCAAATCAGACGAAAAGAGAAAAGAAAAAGAGAGGGGGAAGCGGAACCTATTCGTCATCGTAACTACTACCACCTGGGTGACCTGACCTCTTACAAGCCCATCTATCAGCTGGTGCCTGCAGCACAAGCTGATGCAATCGGAAACTGGCAGGAAAGGGACACCCCCGCAAAGAACACGTAGCTCAGGCAACAACGACGAACCCCCGGCAGTGCGGTGCATCTCCCCAGCCAACGTGAAGCCCACTCGGGCTGCCCAGTCCCCTTGTCCCTCACCCCGCTACCCCCATCCGAGCTCTCCCATCTGCTCTCAGCTGCTCTACCGCTTGCACTTACTTGGACTGACAGGAAGAGACAAGCGGCGGCAGCAGCCGGAGTCCCACTGCGCGTGGATGAGACGCCCTGGCCCGCAGCAGCCGCCGCCCCCCAGCTGTTTCCCTGCGCGTGTGCGAAGGGAATTCTCCCAGTCGTTACCCTCGCTAGCTTTTGGAGAGGGAACGCGCGCTGATTGGCCGGGCCGTAGGCGGAGGGGGGGACACGCCCCACCAATAGAAAAGCAGAGTCGCTGCCCTGGCCCTGCGCAAGTTCTTTCCTGCGCGTGTGTTTAGCGAGGGGGCTGAGAGCCCGTTGTGGGAGGCTGTGGCCGGCCAGTTTGTTTGCGAGGCCCAGGCCACAGTGTGAGCTCAGAGCCAGCAGCATCCAGCCTTCTGGCTGCCTGGTGAGAGGACACATCCTAGGTCCATCCCTTTAGCCCATCACATAAGCACCAGCATCCACTATAGAAGGAATAGGGCTAAAATAATTTTTTTCCCTACCAAGCCAGGGAGCTAGCTACAGCTATATGCCCCAATCCTGCAACTGGACTTGTTCAGGCAGGCCCCTTTGTCCACACGGAGGCAGGATCAGGGTCATACGTGCCCCAGCTCTGCATCTGTGACAGCTGCTGTTACTCTGGTGATAGGTGCCATCAGAAGGACCTAGAGGGATATTAGTGAACATATGTAGAAATAAATTATTTGACAGCATTTCACACAACAATAAATGAGAACATTTGGTTTTGTGTTTAATGGGCAAACAAGGTTTGGCTCCTGAAAGGAACAGAGCACTCAAGCCCTGACCCAGGGAAAAACTCAAACTCATGCTTAACTTTAAGTATATGAGTAGTCCCACTGGATTTATCCATATGCAGTATCAGGGGTCAAAATGTTCAGTGCTTTGCTGAAGGGAGTCTTCCAGTTGCAGCCCTTTAAGGACTCAGGCTAGACCTTCAAAGATATTTGGACACCTAACTTCCATTGATTTCAGTTTGGCACCTAAATACCTCTGAGGATCTGGGCCTCAGTCTCCAACCTAAGGAAGACACAAGCATACAGTAGCCTTGTGATGTCAATAATTCAAATAAGCAGTGAATTTCTAATTGATGTTTTACATGTAATATAAAGATAGTAGGCCAGCAGCACCCTGTTCCTGCAGGAGTAGCATTTTCATCCAATCTGATCTCACCTCTCCCACTCACTGTGGAAAATACATCCCACTCCAGTAGCAGCAGCTACTTCAATTTGAAAAGGAGTAGCACCACTCCTACCCAATAAACCAGTGATAATCAAACAAGGAATTTCAAGGCACATGTAGCAATTCATAACATTACACACAGTTCTTGCCTAGGGGTTTAATAAGGTATCAAGCCACACAATGCACCAATTTTTGGAGGAAAAATGGCAATTTAAAATTTACACAGAATAGCAGACTAAGGCAAACAGGATTGCACCAAAGTATATACCTCACTCAGTTTTTCCTCCTAACAAACAACCCTGCAAAACCCTAAATAGTGGTTAACCGTTCAGGCCAAAGTGGACAACAATATTTTGCATTTATATAGGGTTTTATAATCAGTGACTAACTCCCTTGTAGTGTGTTGTGATGATTAATCCTCATTATCATCCCCATTTTACAAATATCGAAGCTAAAAATGGTGAAGGCCACTGAGAGAGTCAATTTGAGCCACAACTGGAAAACCATCTTGTGCTTAGTTCAGGTGATGCCTCTTCATTATTGAGTAGCTCCTCCTTGTTGCCAAAGTTTACTATTGGCTGCTCAGCAAAAGAGCCAACTCAGTTTCAACCACATGATGAGCAGCCCTAGCACCTCACAGCCACAAATTTGCTCAATATGTAAAATTTTTAACAGCCACCAAAACAAGTTTTGGATGGCTTGGGAGGATGGAAGTGGATGATAAGCATAAAATAATGGTGGTTAGGAAATATCACATACATTCAAGTCCTTCTCTGCAACACAAGGGCTAGAAACTTACCAGTGGGCAGAACCACCAAGAACTAAAAGGATGGGGGGGGGGGGGGGGGAGGAGGCATAGCCTGTCCTGTATAGTCTACAAGAACAGGAATGAGACACAGGAGGTGCAGCACAGGAGACTTTAGAGTTCCCAAGTTTTGACTGTTCAGTAAGTGGCCACATCCTGTTCACTTTGTGTGAATGGTATTAGGGCTCATCTTCACACACAGTTGTACTGGTTTAATTAAAAGTGCAATTTCAAATAGCCATATTGGTACAAAAAGGCTGTTTGAGCACTCAGATATAAACCTGGTTTACAGTAGTTTAATTTAGGTTGATTAGAAATAGGTTTTAGTTAGACTGAAATAAATCACTGAGAGCAGCTACACAGGGCTATACACTGATTTAAGTTAAACCAGCGCAATGTGTATGTGCAGAAAAAGCCTAAACCTCTTTGCTGCCTTTGGATCTGGGTGCTAATTAGTGCAAACTGCAGTGAGTATTTGACATATAAAAATGTTTTAAAACAGATTTTAAAATAATCCAGGAACAAAAGGGTAAAGTATGCAGATTGACCACCATTACAGATAAACACCACTACTGTACTGTTAAGGAAAATCAGCATGGTAGATCATGTATGATGTCAGGAGTGAACCCCCATAAATGAGGACAAAGACTGGACCTGTGATACACACACATGGAATCATGAGATATGGGTTTTGCTGATTTCCATACACATGACTTACCATTGTAGGCAATTGTTAAAATAAACAGTGACTGTGGAAAAACAGAGACCCCACTAAACAAAAAAGCCTTGTTGACTAGTCCACCAACCAGGTCAAAGATGTTTGTGTATATACAAAGTAAACAATTCTAAATTTGTGATATATCAATTTAGTCAGAAAAGAGAAATAGATATTTAGTATTTCTAGTTATAATGAGTATATTTAATTAGAACCAATTTAGGAATTCTACTTTCAAAAATCACTGTCTAGAACAGAGGCAGGGCTGTGATACTGTACAATAAACATTTAGCTCCCAAGTAGCAGAATTATTACTTTTAAAAAAAAATTCAAAGATGCAGCTCTCAGGCACTGAAGGCTTTTAAAGTAGTTTCTACACTGTAGAGTGAGATTATACATATGTAGAATAAAAGGACAGGATATTCAGATTTAATCTGTCTGTGCAGATAGCTTGAAACGTAGTGACAATGTCAGCAGAGGAACCAGCTACAATCGCTAACCCTTGACTGAAACCAATTTACCAAGTCATGTACAATGACAGGGAGAAAGGGAGTGTATTAGGCTTTTAAGACACTAGTTACTTATTTCCGAAGTTGTGCAAGCTCCTTCTGTCATGTTCTTAAATAAAAGTGATGTGGTATTAGCCAAGATTGATTTCTACAATCAAATACAAAACCGATCCTGTAGCCTTTACTCAAGTACATCCCTTATTGATTTGCATAAGGAAAGACAGCGGTCTACACTTTGTAACACGAGTGCCAAAATTATACATGGATTTATAATTGTTTTTAGATTGAGGAAACAAAGACCATTCCCTAGAATGAAAATTTATATATCTATATCTATATATAGATATATAAATAAAAAGAGAGCTGTCTCTCAAATAAAAATAATGGTTTCGTTGACAGGTGGGATATTTAAAATTTTTAGCACCTGACAACCTTCCTGGCACAGTTTTAAAGAAAAGTGTCTGGTTTAAAAGAAGGGTTATATTTCTATTACGTGCAGGTTATGTATCAAAAAAAGCTTTATTTTGAACAAGTTCTCCATTTGGTTTTACAGTCTTAACATACATCATATTCATGGACAAGCAGCATTTTACAGAGGAATCAGATTTGAGACTAATACAAATAAGAGGAAGTCACTTGGAATTATGAGTTTATTTAAAATTAAGCATATCCAGACATCAAAAGGTACCATATGCTGTCATTTACTTGAGATTAAGAAATTTCATGAGCTAAAAGTGATGTTTTTCAACAAAAGAAATCTTGACATTTGGAAGTGGTCATGAGTAGGTACCTTTCAAAAAAATATTCCTTGTTCTACACTTTTTATATGGGGAGAGGGGGCTTAGGATAATAAAGTGAAGTTTGTCCATTTCCTTTAATAAGCCTAATTAGCAGTTTTAAATGGCTTTAAGGAAGTGACAACATTTGTGCCAAATCCTTTTAAAAGTTCATATTGAACAATTTCACTAATGTAGTATGCAGTATTACAGATGAGGCTACAATGAAAATTGAGTTCGTGCTAGATTTGTGCTCTGTGCTCTCACTAGTCAGGTTGTGGAAATGTACAAACTGTAAAAGTTTTTCTTCCTTGTGATATTCAATGACATCCCCATGGTTTGCTATCAGTGTTCCTGAATGCACATTTGAGTTACATTATTAATTCACAAGGCCACAAAATGATGCATTCAGTGGATTTCAATGAGAGGGAGAAAAAGTTTGAAGTAAAATAAAGCAAAGCACAAGAGATTGTGCTCTTTGCAATTCACTCGGGATGTGTACAAGGTTTAGGTCTTGTTTACAAACAAAAGCTGTACCAGGCTAAAATGATTTAAATAAGCTGGTACAAATCACTGTGTAGACACTGGCTTATATCAGTTTAGCTAGTTAGCATCAGGACTTTGTGATGTAGACAAGGTCTTACACATGCTTTTTGCCACGCAAAACATAAGAAAATAATCCCTGATTATCTGTAGACATTGCCTAAATGCACATGAATACTGTCCCTATCTTGCTGAATCTTGCAATCTAACTAGAAAGGGGTATTAAGTAACACAGAATGTCACTGAAGAGAAAATGGGTAAATCTTAACATGTACATTGAGGTGAATTAGAGGGCCAAGTTAACAATCTCAACCTCTCAATTGGTGACAGGGCTACACCCAGGTTTCAGCTCATTGTGATATTGCCATCCAAGGTCCTCGAAACATTGTTGAAGTCCTTGAGGGGACAGTAAGCCAGGACCTGATTTCTAGTGTATTGAAACATAGAACATCAAAGCCATCTTTACACATCTTACGGTACAGTAAGAGAAAAGCTTCTTTTGCTTTCCCATTAGCCTTTAAAACCAAGTTTCTGTATGTGCTGATTTCCCCCCAACCTGGTTAGTGAAGGCATTCTGCACAAATGGGGGAATAATTTTTATTTTGGCCCAAAAGTTCACCTTTTCTGCTTCCCTCCTTCAGTATTATTTATCACTATTTGCCAATTACAAGTGCCAGCGAGTGCGGTCTTTTCCTATGTTTATCTTTTCGGGATAAAAGAATAGAAACTGTAAGTTAATTATTAGCCTGGCTACAAAATGTCTATATCCACTGTATTTAGATAGAGCTATTCTTCAACCACTTTTAGTCAAGTTCTCATTAATACAAGGTTTTGAAAACACTAGTAGCATTAGTAAATTTCCTCCCTTTCTGAAAGCTAAATAATTCCTAATGTACAGGAAGTTGTAACTGGTGGATACTTTCTGTAACTCATTATGCTATTTCATGAATTGATAAGCAGACCAAGTCTGATTATACATCTACTAAAGTCAGCTACTGTACAAGTTATATAGCACTTAAGATGTTCCAGCAACTCGTCAGTTAGAGGCTTTAGAGCTAGAAGAGGCACTGAATTCCATAAAACGTATTTTGCTTTATGAAGTACAGTTATGATTCACAGTTGCAATGAAGAATGTGGACAGAGTAAGCCTAAAAATATCTTAACTTAAAAATGTAATAAAATGCTCTTGTCCATTAGCTTTGCTATGCAAGTGCTTTATGTAGGAAAAGATGCTTTTAACTACAGATCAGATCTTCTCTTAGAAGTGAGGAACAGATGGAGAAGGTACACTGTACTTTTCACTAGCGCCCAACTTACCACTTATCCTGAATACGGATATGCTTTCAGTTAAAGGACAGCCAATGGAACTTCAAGTAAAAGAAACTTTCCATGAAGGTGGATCTGATACTCAGATATTTTTTATACAGAACTCATCCTGCTGTATGGAGCATGAGCGTTTGCATGATAACTTGATGTTCTGTTATAAGATACTGCACTCATAACTTTAGCCTGAATACTGCACTATATACACTGTCCCTCTAAGGAATCACCTGAGGCAGGTAGGTGTGTGTGTGAAGAATAAAAAAACCCCCTTAACTATGAATTCTGGCACAGCCAGGAGTAGCAACTCAACTACTCCAGAGGGCTTAGAGAATAGGCTTTAGATTTTACATCAATGAATTGGATTTATTGTAAATGCCACAGTCACAGTGATAGACAGTGCACAGACTTCTATTAACATACATATTTTTGCAACTTAGATTTCTACTGAGTAAATAAATGCACTTTGCACAGCCTTCCTTTAAATGTGCCTAAACTAACCTAAATAAGCAGACAGCATAGCAGAAAAGGGAAACTTAAATTGTAACTGTCTCTTAAGCAATATAGCACTTTATCCATGTATATAATATACTATTTTATATTATATACACAGGCATGCACATTTTCCTTAACAGTTAATTCATACCTGAATGTAAAAACTTGCACACCTCCAATACATTTGCCACCTTTACCGCAAGCATAGTTAATCCAGCTATTTGTCAAGAAAGAGGAATGACAGTTAAAAAAGACTTCCCCCACAAGAAACAAGTTACACAAAGTATACTGTATCACTACAAATTTTTATTCAGAAGCCCATCTTTTTTAAAAAAAAATCTCATTAGGAACTTGTTTGGTCAATTGACTACAACACTTTCTACCAGACACAATAGTAAAAATGGCATGGCTCAGAATCGACCAGATCTTTCACGATCTCTTGACCGCCTCCTATCACGTTCCCGTCCTCCTCCTCCTCCTCCTCCTCCTCCGCCGCCACCACCGCCGCCGCCTCCTCCTCCACCGCCTCCACGACCACGATCTCTGGATCTAGAACGACGTTCACGGGACCTTGACCTGGATCTATGCCTGCAAAAAAGCATTAAGATTGTAGTTCTTAAATATGGTGAAACAATGCAGCAATATTCTACAGCGTACCAAGGATCAATTGTTCAAACGAAAACACCAGAAAAGGGAGTAGAGTTTGAAATAAAAGTAGTGATTAGGTACTGCCACCACCTAAGAACCTAGCACTTTCAAGCCCACAAGGCCATCATTACAGAATTCGTCAGTTTTAGACAGTGAAGGGTCAGTATGTATAGTGAAAACTGTTAACTGCAGTCACTTGTCTGAATGGCCAGAAAAGGGTCAGTTCCCTGTAAGTACCCCTCTAAGTTAATTGCACTGTTACGCAGAACCAGTTGGAGCACTGTGAGAAGTCTTTTGTAGCCATTTACAGATTTAACGGTACATTGCAAGTCTAAAGCCATAGGGACGGCTATATATAAAAAAACCCTAACAAATCAGGATTTTCTGTACTGAATTTCCAAAGTAGCATGAGGCCACAGCATTGTACTCCTCTTCAGTTCCACCTTCTCCATCACCAACATAGTAAGGCCAGTGAGCTGCAAGAGCCAGCCTCTTAAGAAGGAAGGTCACAAAAATATTTGAGAAGAATTTTGAAAAGCTTTAGCAAGTCAGTTTTATTACCAAATGGAAAATTATACATTTACTTTTTTTAAAGTTACGCTACTAAATATGAACTACAGCGTTTTTTATTTATAGGCATTGCTGTGGAGCTCAAAGTCAAACTGAGTAACTGTGTTTGCCCCAACTTGTGAATAGACCAAATTTGTATTTCAGGGGAGTTTGGTGATCTAGGACATGAAAGAATGATGCATTCTGGTGTGTCACAGCAAAACTGTGTGGTGCTGCTTTTTTTTTTGGAGATAGGGTAGAAATGTATCTGTGTAAGGCAAAAGATGAAAAAGCAAGATCATTTGTGCTGAATGTTTACTTTACCCCTTGTAATTTGGGACATTTGGCACAAGTCTCATTTTGGTTACAATACTTGCAGGTCACCTTTAAATATACATAATACATTCTTGAAAATCCCTATTCATAATCTCACAAGAAAGGATGAGGAAGGCTTTTCAGAAAGAGAGGCCAAGCTCAAGTGTTTCTGACTAAGGGAAAAGAGGTCAGGAACCAGAAAAGTAACCAAATGGCTCTTAAGTCAGCAGCACATTTTTTACAATATTATAATGTTCTTAGTATCCCTGACACTTTCCATTTAAAATTAAATAATACTTAATTTCTCAGGAAAGCAGGAAACAATGCAATATGAATTTTTCACAATTAAGTTTACTCCTCCAATTCCCAAAATACTGCAAGACAATTTAACAGCATTTTTAGAAAAATATGAATTTTTGTGTTTGTGAAAGTGTTTAATTGATAATACTGGAAAGTGAAGTCTTATCAACAAAAGAGGTTTCATACTGATAGCAGCAATGCAACGTTCGCCAACATACCTGAATTAAGATTAACAGAAACCTTTTTGCCACTGCATAGAACTCTGTCTATTCACAGCACGCCTACCAAGGGGAAACAGTAGCACCAACTGATATGGAATTTTGTGATGTTGGCAACTGTCCACTAGGAATAGAACCAAGATCACCAACTCATCTGACACATGCACCAATCAGACATCACTTTCACTTTCCCCAACATGAAATGGATATGAACTGATTGGAAACTGTACTTCACATTACTGACTCCCTCTGCCACCCTCCATTTTTGATTATTTTTTAAATTTGCCATAAAGCCAGATTAAGATTTGAATATTTACAGAAGAGTCAGATTGTGATTCCATAACAGAACTGGATCGGGAGAGGAAAAGATTACTTAAACAACTTTCCTCAAAGTCAGATCCTATTCTTCATGTCTTCAAAAAGTTTAGGGAAAAAATCCCTAAATTATTTGCATCAGTTGGCTTTAAATTAAAAATACAAATGCTTACTTCTTACGACGACGTCCATATAATTCACGTCGCAATTCTCGGGAAATGGGCTTCAAATGCATAAAGTTACAGAAACCTCCTCGCGTACACTCTCTGTGGAGTAGAAGAAAATTACCACAAAGAAAGCATTTCCAATTTATATTCTTAGCTTTTCTTCTATATAAACCTGTGGTTACGTTAACTGATCTGTGATTTTTTAATGTAACATTAAACATTGGGAAGTATGACTCTTGGTAAAATATCTTAATTGCCCTGAAGTCAGAGTTACACTTGAGCATAATTTACATGGAATTATCTGTGTGCCTGGTGCATGAATGTCCAAAAGTGAAGAGAAATTTTTTGTAGAGAGGAAGAGACTGAGTGCACATGGGTGCTATGGCATGTGAATTGAGCTTGCTTTAGAATCTAGATGTTAGTGTAGCTTTAAGTGTATTTTCTCTGAATGCATCGTTTGGAAATGCACTTGAGAAACCTTACACTCATGAAAAGCTTAACTTGGAGGTATCTCTAAGCTACTATAATAAATAAGCTGTAGCAAGTATCGTTTCATTACCCCATTTCATATTGACGGCAACAAGCTTCTCTGAAGTCAGTCACAGGTGAAAGTTCAGCATGAATTGGCTGACCATTAAACCAGCGATTGTTCAGATCAATCACAGCCTTTTCTGCATCTTCTTCACGACGAAACTGAGAAATAAAATAAAATTAACATTCTCAAAATGTTACATGAATGGTAATGTTCGATCTATTTTAATTCCCCGCTGGATATTTAACACATGCTCAAGGCCAGCAATAAAACTAGAAGCCCATTTTATATTCTATTTGCCCCTACTCTTAAGTGGTGTCTTAATAAAACATATGTGGGTCTATTCAGTTTATTATTTAAGCAGTAACATTTTAAACATGAATAGGCAATCTGGAGAGAACTTAGTGGTTTCTCTTCAGACTAAAGAATTTTGTTGAACATTAACATTCCATGTTTAAAAGACTAATTGGTCTTGCAGGCATTTGTAAGGAATATGAAATAAATATCATCATAACTTGCAAGTATATCAGATTGAGGAATACAAAATCGTTATCTAACTTACTATTTACTGGACAATTAGAGTTTAAAGAGGCTGTCAGGCATTTTAGACCATGAATTTATGTTCTCTAAGAAGGTTTGATAAACACTTAATTCAAAAGATTAAGTGTGCAAGAACAAGGTTCTGTGAGATTTAAACCAATATCCCACCTTTCAGTGTTTACACTCCAAAACAATACACAGTGCTAATTACATAAGAACCAGAAAGCAAAACTGACTGGAAAGTAAGCATGTGATAAATACTTTTTGAATTTCATCAAAATTCTGAGAGGACAGTCAGAAGTCTGAGTGGGCAATGAAAGGGGACATGCAACTGGGACAAGGATTGAGGTTAAGAAGGGTGTCAGGATAAATCCAGTAATACTTAAAATGGCTGTATGCATCTCAGCAATTTTGTAAATACCCAGTTACTCTGCCCTGCCTCCCCCCCGCTTTCAGGGTCAGGCTTGTACAAATGCCATTTCATTTAATCTGTTTTTTACACCTATTCCAGTTTGCGTAATGATCTCATCAACATTATGAAAAAAAAAATCTAGTCTCAATGGTCAAGTTGAGCAAGGTGCAAAGAGTAGGCAAGTTATGACAGTTCTAATAAATTCAACTGCTAGCAAGATGGGCAAGAATTTTTAAAGTATGATTTCCATCTGATTCACCCCTTTAAGTATACTGTACTTCTAATTTTAAAGTTTACACAGTGTAAATATTCTATTTATTACATTTCACAGGAAGACTAAAACAAGCTAACAGTCTTGCAACATCTGAAAAAAACTGACTGAAATTTTATTTAAAAAAATTTACTTGTATTGTAGTTTAACCAGTTGACACACAAATTAACACACAATAAGACAGTTCAGTATTTTTTACTCGAGTGGACTGAGCTGATCCTGGTCACAATTAAAGTCAAAACTGAACTCAGCTATTCTAGTCTTCTCCTTAAAACCATCTAGTGTGACTGTTCTGAGAGGCTTCAGAGGAAGTGCAAAACATTGTGTAAATGGAAACTCCTCTCAAGTGCATTTGTTGAACACAATCAGGCCCTTCTCCAACAACTAAGTAATTAACATTTAATCGATCATGTCACAATCACACTTGTAAGTTAACAAATTTTATAGTTCACCACTCTAAATTTCAATGCCCAAATGTAAATCAGACAACCGTTCATCTATGTGAAATATCTTCACAACTAAAAAGGTGAGCTCAAACTTCATGAAAACAAGACAGATTCAACTGTAAGGGGATGTATTTCCACTCTGTCTGGTTTGGATTCTAATATATATAGATATAGATCAGGGGTTGGCAACCTTTCAGAAGTGGTGTGCCGAGTCTTTCTCATTCTATAAGTCTATAATATATAAATAAACTATTGTCGTATGTAAAGTAAATAAGGTTTTTAAAATGTTTAAGACGCTTCATTTAAAATTAAATTAAAATGCAGAGCCCCCCGGACCGGTGGCCACGACCCGGGCAGTGTGAGTGCCACTGAAAATCAGCTCACGTGCCACCATCGGCACACGTGCCATAGGTTGCCTACCCCTGATATAGATAGAGATAGATATATAGATATAGACACACACACACACTCCAATGTACAGGTATTTACTTTCATAAAGGTGCCACCATGTTTTGAAAATGTTAATTGTGTATATTAAAGAAAATTTGTATTCATGATGTATTGCAGAGGTGCTTTTGTATCTTACCTTTACATATACATTTCCAACTAGATGATCTCCAAGGTTATCACAAACGTTCATTTCCTCAACTTCACCATATTTTTCTTCCATTTCCGTGAAGACCTCCTAAATATAGAGAAATTTATTAAAAACATATTATGCAAATTAGATGGATTAAACATACCTACAAGACAATTAATCATTACTAAGCAGGAAGACTATTCTCTCTCCCAACACCCTTCATACCTTTTTGTTCTAAGACTGTAAATTTCTGGGAAGGCACTGTATCAGCCTGTGTGCATTGACAATATCTAATACACTGTGAGTATTACATGGATAAAGTAATTAACTACACAACTAAAAAGTAACTTTTCTTTATTTAGAAAATGAGATATACAAGACACTAAAGCCATGTCTTTTGGAAAGAAAAGCCAATCTTCCAGTCAACTACACTTAGGGCTGGTCTACACTGGGGGGAGGGAGGGGGGGGAAAAATCAATCTAAGATACGAACTTCAGCTACGCGAATAGCGTAGCTGAAGTTGAAGTATCTTAGATCGAATTACCTGGGGTCCACACGGCGCAGGATCAACGGCCGCAGCTCCCCCGTCGACTGCGCTACCGCCACTCGCTCTGGTGGAGTTCCGGAGTCGACGGTGAGCGCGTTCGGGGATCGATATATCACGTCTTAACGAGACACGATATATTGATCCCGGATAAATCGATTGCTACCCGCCGATACGGTGGGTAGTGAAGACGTACCCTTAGGGTGACCAGATGTCCCGATTTTTGGGTCTTTTTCTTATATAGGCTCCTATTGCCCCCTACCCCGTCCCGATTTTTCACACTTGCTGTCTGGTCACCCTACACTTCAAAAATTATTAATTGTTTGCTAACACTGAAGTATACTTTTTAACTCAACTGTGTGAGGAAAAAACAGAATGGGAGACACACAAAAAATAGACCATATAGTATTTTGTTTTGAAACTTAATCCAAGGTCTAATATAAACAATAGAGTTATATGTAAATTAAATAGAGACTACAGCAGGGACTATATGTTTAATATGTAAAACTGAAGTTATACAAAAAATATCTAGACACTAACAGGATACACATTTCAGTCAAGCAACCAAATGTCTAATTTGGGTTTTCTCCCCTCTCCACTATCCTTCCCTGATCACTCCCAGCATCCAATCTTATTATCATTTAAACAGTACACTCTTTGGGGCAGGGAGTGTTTCTTGTAATGTGCATTTAAAGCACTATTTATCAGAATTAGAAGTGGTAAATCGGAGAGAATTAAATCTTCCTTTTTCGGTCCCATCAAGGATTAGCTGGAGAGTTTATTTTTGTAATTTTTCACTGCCACCAACTAAACTTTATATGTTTGCTTTTGAAGAATACAATACATTTTAAACAGTGAATTTCAACATACCTCAAAGAATTCATCATAATGTTCCTGCATTTCAACATCGCTCACAGCACCTGCAAATTCCAAGAGTCATACTGATTAGAATCAGTATTTGAATGACAAGACTCTGAACATACTACAAAATATATTTTAGAGAACAGAAGTAGTCATCTACCGAAGCATAAGAGATGCCATGTAGTTAACCATTAAGGAGTATTAAAAATAACTGAGCAGCTTTGAGTCCCAAAAGAAAGGAATATCTCAGTACGTGATACTAATATGGTCAAATCAAGACAAGTTTTAATCAGCATCCAAATGGTACATGCCAAATTTAAGGGGAAAGGATTTACTTTGAAATGTGACTAATTAAATGTAGAACCCCACCCTCTATCTGCCAATGGTTTACCTACACAGAAGGCAAGTGCTTTGTCACGTCAACTATTTTAAAGCATGATTACTATTAAGATTTCTCTTCCTAAAGGTGGAGCTTTGTTTAAAGATGTTCACTCCTCCAGTATAAATACACTAGTTTGAGAAATCACTGATGTGATTAAAACTGCAGCTCATCGTGATCCATTGAATTTGTTCAGAATACAAGATACGCTTTTCTTGTTCCCTCAGTAAAGAGTGAAACTATGTGGCTTTGTGGTAGAAAGCATTTCTCCATTTTATTTTTAATGCCAATTTATCTTTCTGTAATACTGCAGAATGTTTTTTTTTTTAAATGCGAGAGAGGCTGGCCATATATTCACATTAGATCATATTCATGCTCCTAGCTGGCCTTTGCAGGTGAGTGCTGCTTGCCTGCTGCTAAAAAACTAATGTAAATTAAAATTTTGCTCATTTTTCGAAGTATTAAGTATAGCAAAATAAATTACAATAGATATTTTCAGTTCTACACCATTTTACCATACATTTTATTTAATAAGTCATATACATTAAAGCCAGATTGATTAAGTCTTCAGTTAAATGGCTTTATTACGATCAAGTAGAGTAGCTTTAAAATAGATGTGGCACTTCATGCAAGAACAACGCTTTAACCTTTAAAATGCAACACCATTGCTTTACTGAGCAAAACCTGCAATATGACAGGAGGATGATCCAATAAAGCTATGTTTATTTGCCTCAGTCGCTGTGCAAAAACAGGTGCTCTGAACCCAGTCATTTCTGGATCACAGTGCAAATCATGCCATTTAGAACAGCTTTTCATCTTTACTGAAAGATGCTTAATATTAACCAATCAAGCTACCTAATCTTCGTGGAACTATGGACAATTTTTCTCTATAAGGTTAAAGGGACACTGGTCAAGTAGTTTAGGCTCAAGATATTTGACCTTCCAGATTCAACATGTTTGCTTTTCAAGAGACCCTTGCCTATGCAGCAATTTAAAAAAACTCCCAAACATTTAGTCAACATTCACTACATAGAAACAGTTTAATAACTAATCATATTCCCAGGGCTGTGCCAAAATCAACAATGATAGCACACTAACATCTGAGTGATTTAAAAAAAACCCATCAGTTTGGGCTCCATAGGAAGAAAGGGGCATGATCGAAGTTTACCAAATGGGAAAGTGCTGAAAACTGATATGGACATTCCACTGTCAAACTAAGATTATAAAAAGAAATGTAAAGAAATTGGAAGTACTTGAGAGTGTCCCTCTAAGGTGGAAAGGGTAAGCATCATACACAGACTTCACAAACATTCAAGTTCCAGGGCTACCAGTGTCTGAACCTTGAGAAGCCCAACTACTAGATAAAATCAAGACTATTACTGGTCAAAATTAACATTAATCCTCTATGACAACAATGGAGAGGAAAACAGTAAAGCAACAACATTAAATAGCTACCCATTAAGAATATATGCAGTATTTAAATAGGGACAAAGCTGAAAAGATATGGGAAGGGTTTCAGCACACCCATTGATAAAATAGAGCTATAACTCTTACCATACCAGGTATAGTTAGGCTCTGTTATACAATTATCCATCTATCAAGACAAACTAAAGTTTAAATATTAATATCCAATTCTAGTTTGGAGAATCTGTTTACCTAAAGACTCCTGCAAACTCCAGGAGGGTCTGGGCAAATAAAGTCTAAACAGCTGCATGGCAAACCAAGCAACTTTAATTCTGTGCAAATTAGTTACCAGCTCACTGAGAATTTAGCTGATGTGTAGGAAGTATCCAACATCCAATTGCATATTTTTAGCAATGCACAGATAGTAACACCGTAAACATCTATAACAAAAAGCCTACAGGCCAACAGAACTTTATAAACCCATACAAACTTCATAAGCAACATTCTACTTCTAAAGAAAAGCCCCAGTTTGACAACTGACATTAAGTGTCAAGTTGATCTAATCAAGTGCATTAGTTTTGTTATAAGATATGCTGTTTATGCTATCCTATAAGTTGTTTATCTTATGAATCACATTTCACTCTGAAATTAGGATTTGATTTCATAAAATAGAATGTTGTCTAATTAAATACTAGTAACTAGTGTTCCTTCTAATTGTTCCCACACATGTGTGGAATGAATTTTGTTATGTGCACCAATATGGAGGTGATGTGTGACACAACCTTCATTTTGGTGCACACAACAAAATTCATGTGGTGGGCTGCAGGCAAGGATTTGGAGAGTGGGAGGGGGCTCAGGGCTGGGCAGAGGGTTGGGGTGCAGGGGAGTGAGGGCTCTGGGGTGGGGCCAGGAATGAGGAGTTTGGGGTGCAGGAGAGTGCTCTGGGGCTACGGCAGGAAGAGAGTACTCCCCCCAGCCCTCTTTCCCCACAGCAGCACCAGGCCGGGGGGGGGGGGGGGGGGAGAAGGAAAGGAGAGTGTCTCTCCCTGCGGCAGCAGCTCCAGGGCTGGGGCCACAGGATAGGATAGGCACCCCACCTCTGGCTCCCGCAGGTCTGGCCAGAGCTAGGTCAGGGAGGGGCACCCTGGCCGTGACAGGCCCAGGCTGAGGCTAGATTCAAGGACTGCCACCCTGGTTCGTGCCGTGCTCCCCTGCCTGGATTCAGGCTGGGGTAGGGGAGCCCCGGCTGCAGCAGGTCCAGGTTATGGCATAGTTGGGGCCAGGAAGCCGCCCCAGCCCAGCAGGCTGGGGGCCGGACAAGGTTGGGGCTGGAGGAGGGAGGGTTCCCTGAGCACCTGTGCGATGCTAAATAGGCTGCTGCACGGCCATGCAGGGAACTTAGCTGGTAACTAATCCAAACTAGTCTATGATCCAGCGGTTAAAAAGATAATAACTGAACAAAACTTTACCATCACATGCTCAATGTTCAATTTGTTATAAAATATTAGAAAAATAACACCCATCTTTTTAGTTCTAAAGCCCTTAACGTCTTTTTCTACTAGTGTCATTGGTTCAATTGTAATGACAGATCAGTAGTCACAAACTGACAATCTCAGTCATTTAACTTCTGTCATGATGCACAGTACGAGACTTTTTGCCCATTTCCTAACTACAGAAGAGTTAAGAAATTAGTTCATAACAATATCCAAACTGCTTCCTTTCCCCAAGTGTACTTTTAAAATTATTTCCTACTATGAAAATATGTAACTTAGTTCTGGAATTTGAATTTTCAAAGTAAGGGGGAATTTTCAACATGCACTTATCCAAAAGGACAGCTGCAGAAGAGTAGCATTTGTCAGTCTATATTTATCTTCCAAAGTAGTCACTAAATGGGAGCTGCATCATTAGCCTAGGACAAATATTTTTGCAAGCAGTCTTAAAGTTCCCAATTTGAGTGCTCTTAACATTAACATAATGATGGGAAACGTGTTATGGATTAAGTTAATGTGTGACTGCCCTGCTTTTTGAGCAGTGAAGTCTAATGCATACCTTTAAAACATACAGCAAAAATATGTCTAGGATGCAGGCAAGTGGCAGAGGGGAAGAAGGGGGAAAAGGAGACAGCAGTGGATCAAGACTGCTTTACAGGGGCTCCCAATTCAACCACTTTTGATATAATGGACAAATATCCAATTTCTCTTAAACAAATTCTTGTGTGTGGGGGGAGGGTGTGTGTGAAAAGAGCAAAAAATTGTTGACACATTTTATGAAGTGTGGGCAGTTTGATCCATTAAACTAAAATGGTAGACCAGCTTAAGTCGACACTGAGCTCTGACAATCAAGCCCAGGGAACCAGTGAAGGAACTTGTATGAACTTACAGCGCAAACCGTCAGCAGACTGGGAAGAGTTTTGAGGGTTACGGTAAATGTTCAAGAGGGCAATGGTCTGAAATACAAAACGCAACAACTTTATATTATGGAAAAGAAATTTAACACGAAACTGGTTTCCTTTTGGTGATCGCTTTAGCCGAGTCTCAGTGCTGAAAGAGAGGTAGTTATTTTCTCCCAAGAGGGGAAACTTTCACTTAGCTGGTGACCTTTCTGAACCAACCTAACACTGTAAAGCAACAGAGATCTCATGATACTTGATTACTGTATTTTTACTTTAACAGTTACTTTGCTCACCTCCATTACAATTGAGGTGTTTACATGGGGTTCAATCAAAAAAAGTTTCCAATATAATGAATGGTATCCAAGTGTCATAGTAACAGCTGTAACATGTAAGGTATCAGCATACTCAGATGTTTGATTTTGGCCTTATTGAACAATTAGTGAATGAAACAACCCCTCAAAACACACTAAAACCAGCATAGACTCTAATGTATAACACAGTAATCATGGTATAACATGAAATCTCCATTTCCTAAAGAAAGGAAAGGTGAAATAAAATGCATGATTTTGGGCAACTTACCGTATATCATAAATATACCTAAGTTTTCATATTATATCAAGAATTTGAGAAATGCTTGCAAAGTAATCATTTAAAAAAAATGAATGCAACAGTAAGTGACAGGGCTTAACAGTTACAGGATGTAATGCTCATGAACTGTGCAAATGATTTTGAATCAAGGAAGTCCAATTAGTTTATCTTTCACTTTCTGCACTTTATAAACACGTACATTTACCAAGTTCTTGATATATGCGCAAGAAGAGTTCCATCACTTGTCCTGTTTGCAACAGCTTTATGTCAGCAGCTCAGAAGCCAACATTATTTTCTCATAATTATGAGTGGGCTCTTTAACACCATTCTTTAAAAAAATTTCTCCAACTGTGGGACTTACAGTGTGAGCCGTCAGCCGTCTGTGCACTGTTTTGGGGATTACGATAGATGTTTTGAATCAAGATGGTCTGCGGGGAAAAAAAATAAAAAGGGGAATTCTACTGGCTGCTGTGCATATAACAGACAATTGCAAAGAGACAACTATTCATAAGATATTTCCTTTTGTATTTGCAGAGTATCTTCTGAAACTGCATCCAAACCATCATATTATGAAAACAGTTTTAAATTAACCACCAAGAAAGAGCTGTGTTTGGTTTCCCTAGTGAACTGTCCCAAGTATATTTACTGAAACTGTTTATTTGAAGTAAGTGTATGACATCTTGTGTCATAAGTACAATGTCACCTTGCACTTCAAGCTGCTCAGTTATGCAGATACCCAAATTTATCTTAATTTAAATCAAATTCATTACTGTAAGCCTCGAAAAGCTGCATTTGCATCAGTGCACAGTACATAGCATGTGATGCTGTAAAGTCTTTAAACTGTTGCCTCAGATATCAAGTTTTTCAAATATCAACTAGATACCCGCTATTGTCTCATCAAGCAGTTTCTTGGTGGAATTTCTGTTTAAATAATATAATAGTTTTAAATGTTCACGTTTTCCGATCCTTCAATAAAGATCAATATCCTTTTAGCCCTTCTGCTTTTTACTTGAAGAATTAGACCAGGCAGGCTTGAAACCTTACATTTGTACCGTTCTTCTTAAAATCAAGTTGTCTGAAAAAACAAACCATGTTTAAGTTAGTAAACTAATATTACATAAAATTCCAATGTCCATATAACTGTAATAAGCTCAAAGAGATTTAGATTTAATTACTTAATATACAAGTTTAATGTTAGTTTGCATGAACTTTCATCCCCAATTGAATTTAACTGGTGCAACACTTATTTTTTGATGCCACCAAGAGATTAGAACCTGTTAAATTACATTTACATCATATACTGATTTTACTAACACATCAACCAAACCAATACCTGCACCAGTGGTGGCAACACAATAAAATATAACCATGGCAATAGCTCTCTATTAATAAGATCTGTTCCTCAATTTTCTATCACAGCTGATTACCAATATTTGCACAAAGTCTTCCATAATCAACCTATTACATGTCAGATTCACTAGTGACATCACAATCCAGCTTGTGTGTAAAGTCCAATGCCATACACACACTAGACTGTGACTTCACAACATGACCCTGTCAAGCCCAGCAGTTCACTTCAACTGACATCAGCTAAACAAGGACTAAATTGCCAGAGAGAAAATTGCTGGTCCAGGTTATGAAACAATTACTTTTAAACTCAGGTTTAAAAAGTGATTTCTGAAAACACATTTAAGCCAGACAGCATGGATGGCAAGTATCCATTAGATGTGTTGTTACAGGAAATCAGTGAAAGAGTTAGGAATTGAACTCAAGTCTCCCTACAACTAGGCCTGCGCTAACCCACATATACTAAACAAATTTGTAATCGTCTAGAGGATAACAGGGTTATAAGGAATAGCTAGCATGGATTTGTCAAGAACAAATCATGCAAATCAACCCAATTTTCATCTTTGACAGGATTACTGGACTTGTGGATGGAGGAAAGCAGTAGCTATGATGTATCTTGATTTTACTAACATTTTTGACGCAGTCCTGCATGGCGCACTCATAAGAAAACTAGGGAAATGTGGCCTGGATGAAATTACTATGAGGCGAGTGCACACCTGGTTGAAAGACCGTACTCAAAGAGTAGTTATAAGTGGTTCGCTGTCAAACCAGGAGGGCATATCCAGTGGGGTACCTCAGGAGTTAGTCCTGGATCTAGGACTATTTAACACTTTCATTCATAACTTGGATAATGGAGTGGAGAATAAGCTTTAAAGTTTACAGATGACATCAAGGTTGGGGGAGTTGCAAACACGTTGAAAGACAGGATTAGAATTCAAAAAACCCGGACAAATTGGAGAACTGGTCTGAATTCAACAAGAGGAAATTTAACAAAGATAAGTACTTCACTTGGGAAGGAAAAATCAAACGCACAACTACAAAATGGGGAATAACTGTGTAGATGGTAGTGCCTTTGAGAAGGATGGGGGTTATAGTAGATCACAAATTGAATATGACTCAACAGTTGTGAAAAACAGCCGTGAAAAAGGCTAATATTCTGGGGTGTACGAACAGGAATGTCAAATATGTAAGACATAGGAGGTAACTATCCCACTATACTTGGCACTGTTGAGGCCTCAGCTGGAATACTGAGTCTAGCTCTGGGTGCTACAATATAGGAAATGTGTACAAACTGGAGAGAGTCCATAGGTGAACAACCGAAGTGATAAAAAGTTTAGAAAGCTGACATCTGAGGAAAATGGTCAAGAAACACTGGGCATGTTTAGTTTTGAGAAAAGAAGACTGAGGGGGGACCTGAAATCAGTCTTCAAATATGTGAAGGGCTGTTACAAAGTGGAATAAGATCAACTTTTCTCCATGTCTCTGGTAGGACAAGAAGTAATGGGCTTAATCTGTAGCAAGGGAGATTTAGGTTCGGTATTAGGAAATACTTTCTAACTATAATGGTAGTTAAACTCTGGAATAGGCTTCCAAGAGGTTGTGGAATCCCACTCATTGGATGTTTTTAAGAACAGATTTGACAAATACCTGTCAGGGATGGTCTAAAGTTTATGTGGTCCTCCCTAAGCACAGGGAGCTGGATGTGACTCTCTCAGGCCCCTTCCAGCCCTACATTTCTATGAATCCATATTGTAATATTAAAACAGCTTTTAAAAATACATGGTTTCTGACCACTCATTAGCATAGCTATGTTTGCAAGAGGAATTTTAAAGCAGCTTCTTAAAATGGGAGAACTCTATTGTAGACGAGATATTACAAGCGGTCTCTCCAGGTCACAGTTGAAGCATATTAGCAAGGCACTTCCACTGTTGCATATACTGCATTTCTGTGGCTAAATAGTGGAAACGCAGGAGCTTTCCTAACCACTAAAAATAATTTATTAAATGAGAAATCATCTCTTTACCTGCATATCTTGACAATCAGCAATGATAGAAAACAAAGTAAACGTAAGATGGATTTTAAATGTGGAAATTTTCCAGGAGCATGGACGATGTTCTTTGAGAGAACTGTAGTGCTAATAAATCAAAAATACATGTCAATCAATGCCCCTCTCTTTTTAGCCTATATCCACTCCTCATTTCACAGGTAACATTTAACCAGCCACAGACTGGACAATATGTAGAGCCAATTGTTGTATATCCTTAAGCAGCTAAGGTAGAGAAGCAATTCTTCCACACTCAATGGGCTAAGCAAGTGACCGCTAACACTTTTAGCCTAGGCCAAAGATCACGAAGGGGCGGGGGAATCTCTTCTGACCATGTCAGATAAGGAAACAAATTTGCTTTAAAAAAAAATCTTGGATCTCACATTTGGGATGGGTAGAAAATGCTGCCATTGTTTGTGATGTAATCAATCTAGGATGGTTTAAGTGCCTAAACATCTCTGAGAAAGCACACACCTTACAGTTAGCACTGTTTGGTCTCTACTATAGACAAGCTTACAACAGCATTGCTCCCTGCAACTATTAGGGAGATAGGAGACCATTATAAATGCTGGGGGAGGAAAATGGAGGAAAAACACTCCCTCCCCAGAAAAAAAAACAAAGTTTTTTGGCCTCAGTTAATTCTGGATATGGTAATTATTCATTTGAAGTGCTTAGAACCTACATTTAAAGAGATATGTACATAAATTCTACAAGAGGGAACAAACCTGGCTAAATGTTGGTTTATTGTGCAATCGAGAACATCTGTCCCCGTGACGGCAAGCTCCAATTTTGAAATAAAATGAACAGTTGACTCTGCAAGTAAAAAAACAAGAGATAATTAGTCTATGGAAATACAAGGCAAGAGAATATTAATACGCAATTAGCATTTAACATAAAATGCACACTATCAACTTAACTTTAATGCACAATTACATAGGTCAATCAAACCAATAAAGTCCAAGACAGTAATGGAACTCGTTAGTTTATACTGATTCCCCCTCATCCATGACCTGAGAGATCTGCTGAACTCCAGGACAACCAAAAGCACACAGAGCAGCTGCAATCTAAAGTACTTAAGTGTACTTATTCAGTACCTTGTTACATTCAGCATCAGTCAGTGGGAAAATATTCTCACCTGTAACCACAATTTTTCCCATTTGTTTCTCCTCCTTCCTCATCCTTTCATTTCTCCCCTTCCTCTCTCTCTCTTCATCCAGGCAAGCCCTAATTCTTTCCTCCCTCTCAGTCAGCTTCAGTCCCATCCCACCAGCTAAAACAGTCAACAGTTAAATAGTTGACAGTTAAGGGATGTCTACACTGCAGCTGGGAGGTGTGATTCCCAGCACAGGAAGACAGACTCCACTATCATAGCTCCCCCCTCTCCCTGCACCCTCCAACACACAGTTCAATGCCCTGCTGGCTCCCAATGAAACATACAAACTGAACACATGGTATTTCTAATTTCAGAAATGCAAACAACTGCTAGACCTAGCCTTGACTATTTCTCTTTATAATCAAGAGGTAATTTGTACCACAGTAGCATAAACTGCCCATGAACCAATGAGAACAGGACTTATTTACCTTGGTTATGAAAAGTAAGCACAGGCTCTAGACAGTACAGAGAGCAAGGAGAGTGAAAACTGCCAATTAGGGCTATATGCATACACATAAAGCATATAACCTTGCTTTTGTCTGAATTTACTTTTCTTTATCCATACACTCACAATTTACAATAATTCCTTCACATTTCCTTTTGTTGAGCTGAAAAGGAAACCAACTTGTTTCCTGGCTATGTCCCCACTGTCCCCCCCCGCACACACACACACATACACCTTAACTGTGGTATGTTCACTACAGCGACTAAAAAGCAGAACTTAAATAATTGGTAAATTTCACATTGTAGCTCCAGCTGCAAAGAACACACAGAGGAACAGAGTGAAAAGCACTTAATTCTAATGGGCTGTGCATAACACATGTTGCATGTTGACACCAATGATTTTAATAAATTTCACTTTGCAGTCACAATTACAGGCATGGAAGAAATCTGAAGGGTGTTCAACTGTATATTTGGGCTTCTGGGCAGCAACTTCTATCACCAGATCACATCATGAAACATTCAACACACATTAAAGATTATATTCTAATTCACACCGGGCCTACACCTAGAATTTAGGTTGATTTAGCACAAAACTTTTCACAGCCCTGAGCAATGTAGCTAGGTTGACCTAACCCTCACTGTAATCACAGATAGGTTGATGGGAGAATTCTTCCATCAACCCAGCCACTGCCTCTCAAGTTTGGTCTACAGTGGCTCTCAACCTTTCCAGACTACTGTACCCCTTTCAGGACTCTGATTTGTCGTGTGAACCCCCAAATTTCACCTCACTTAAAAACTATTTGTTTACAAAATTAGACATAAAAATACAGAAGTGTCACAGCACACTTCTGACAAATTGCTTACTTTCTCATTTTGTATTAAATTTTAGTTTGTACTGACTTCGCTAGTGCTTTTTATATAGCCTGTTGTAAAAATAGGAAAATATGTAGATGATCTGACGTACCCCCTGGAAGACTGCTGCATACCCCCAGTAGTATGTGTGCCCCTGGTTGAGAACCACCAGTCTACACTAGCAACTTATGTTGGTATAACTACGTGGCTCAGGGGTGTAGAAAACCCACACCCCTGAGTGACACAGTTATACCAACCTAACTTCCTAGGCACTATGTTGATGGGAGGGCATCTCCTGTTGACAGTTACCACCCTCTTGTGGTGGATTACCTACACCAACAGGAGAAGACCCCTCCCATCGTTGTAGGTAGCATCTTCACTGAAGTGCTTCAGTAGTACAGCTACATCAGTGCAGTTTTGCTGCTGCAACATTTTAAGTGTAGACAACCCTCAGAGATGGATATATTACAGCAGTGGTCTCCAACCTTTTTACGCACAAGATCACGTTTTGAATTTAAGATCAACCCAGGATCTACCCAACCCCTTCCCTGAGGCCCTGCTCACTCCATTCCCTCTCTCTCTCTGTCACTCGCTCTCCCCCACCCTCACTCACTTTCACTGGGCTGGGGCAGTGGGTTGGGGTGTAGGAGGGGGTGCAGGCTCTGGGCTGGGGCCAAGGGATTCGGAGTGTGGGAGGCTGAGCCTGGGGCAGGAGGTTGGGGTGCAGGAGTGAGGGGTCCAAGCTCTGGGAGGAAGTTTGGGTGCAGGAAGGGGCTCAAGGCTGGGGGTTACAGTGCAAGAGACGGTATGAGGTGCAGGCTTCGTCCGGGAAGCGCTTACCATAGGCGGCTCCTGGTCAGCAGCGCAGCAGGGGTCAGGCAGGCTACCTGCCTGCCCTGGCCCCACCCCACTCCCGGAAGCGGCTGGCTAACCGGCCCCTTCCTCCACTGCAAAAGAGACTTGCCGGCAGCAAGCCACTTTCAGGAGCGGCGTGGGGCCAATGCAGGCACCTGCTGTGCCGCTGGACTTTTAGAGGTCCGGAGATCGTGATCGACTGGCAGAGGCTCCAGGATCGATCACTATCGAAGGGTTGGTGACCACTATATAACTGCGATGGAAAAACCTCTTCCATTGCTATAGTATGTGTCTAAACTATAGCAGTACTTGTAGTGTAGACATACCTTCAGATGCATGTCTCAGAAAAAAGAAAAGAAAAGAGAGTACCGAGTTCACTCCAAATCCAAAGCTAAAAGCCTAACTACAAAACCTCTAATAATTCATAATACCCTCAACAATTTCAACTCAGTGACAATTTCCAAGTTTCATTTTCAGTTCTCCTCACAAAGGATGAATGGGACTGATGTGGGGGTAGGGGAGGGAATCATGTGCAGTCCCTAAAGGGATCAAAAATGTTTGCACGATTAACATCAATCCCCTCCATCAAGTAGGCAGCAACATTAGCAAAATTCAAAAGCCACATACCCTCATTTTCTGACAGAAGGATGACCTGAGCCATCAAAAATCCACTTGGGCAATGACAGAATCAATGGCATCACCCATTTCTATAGAACCTAAGCTTGTTTTTAAAAGCAAAGCAAAACTGCTGGCCCTCGAGTTTGCAAAAATGAATCTTCCAGACATCAATCAAGTGTAACGAGGATACATTAGTGCTCCTGAATGAGCACAGCAACGGCTCCAGGGCCTTTACTGATCAGAGCTTCACGAGCAGCAAAGCGACAGCAGAGCCGGGAGGGTCGTTTTCGCTACTGTAACCCAGAGCAGCAGGACCTGGCTTGACGCGGCCGCAGGGTGTCGAGGAGGCGGCTCTATAGAGGGCGGCGCGGGGAAGGGAGTTACTAGCTTGAGCAGACTTTGAAAGGAGCCCTCGGCGGGGCGCTGGGCCCCATGCCCAATTGTTCACGGCTCCATACCGGGATACGAGGACCCGCCCGGCGGGAGGCGCGCCCCAGAGCGCGTGCCCGCAGCACGACGGCAGACTCTGACCGCCAGGGGGAGCGCGGGAGAGCACGTGGGGCGCTGCTCCGCGCGCACAGAGTGTTCCCCTCCCTCCCCCCCCCGAATGCGGAGGTGTCCGGGCCGGTCCCCATGGGGATCGTCGAATAAGCGCGTGGAAAGGCTCTGTCGCGCGCAGCCCGCTTAGCGCGGGGTCAGTTAGCTCCGCTCCCCCACACGGCGGTTACCCACTGCACGCGCGGGCCTGGTCTCTGGGAGGCAGCGCGCGCCACCCAGTTTCCTCTCCCACCCACAGGAGGGAGCGCGCGCGCCGCCACGTTCCAATCACCAAGGCCGCTCCGCCTGCCCCAGGACGGAAAGCAATAAACTGCGGCGGCGGCGCAGGCTGGGCGCGAGCACGCGCGCTCCATGGCGCGAGAACCCAGCGAGGACCGTGGGGGGAGACCCCGCCATTATATGAACGGGCGCCACGAGCCCGAGCCCCGCCATCTCTCCCCTGCAGGGTACCCGGAGCGCTGAGCCGCCGCCCGTGGCGCGGCTACGGGCACAGGGCACTCACTTGTCCTTCTCTGTGCCGAAGATGGAGGCCAGATACTCCGCCATCTCCCACCACCGACCGACCGCCGGAGAGGCCCCGGCGCCGATTGAGTGCGTCACAGCTTCGCGCCGGAAACGCTCCGCCCCGCCCACCGCCTTCCAGCCACTGACCAGAACATGGGGGAGGGGCTGTTGCCGTCTGCGCATGCGCCTCACCCGCTTCCCGGCCGCGGCGGGGGCCTAGGGCCCGCGTTGTTCTCAGACTCAGTCAGCGCGGGCTCCCTCAGCCCCGCGCGCCCAGCCTGGCCCCGCCCCCAAGGCTCCCGAGCCTCAGCAGGGAGCCCGCGTGTGAAGCGCAGGGTCGGGAGCCCTACGGCGGCCCGGCACGTGCAGACCCCCATATGTCACGGGACTGGCTCAAATCAGCGGGGGTCAAACCCCAGCCGGGGCAGGAGCAGCTCGTGCAGAGCTCCCTCCCCCCCTTGGGGTCTAGTAATTGGGAATCTTATCTGAGGTTCCCACCTGATCAGGGGACTCCCGGCGCTGGGGCTTTGAGGGCAGCAGCTCTGCACTGTCAGACTCCTGCTGCAATCACAAGGGTTGGCAACACTGGCTTGTGCCCCTGGCCGGAAGGGTAGTCAAGGTCCAAATTTCTTGGTCAAGGTCCAGACTCCAGAAGAAAGTAATTTAAAAAAAAGGATGATCATTAAATAAAAAGATTTCAGGGTCTGTTCAAAAGTGTCTGGGGGTCTGGATTTGGCCCACGGTCTGGCTGTTGACTACCCCATAAGCCACCAGGAGCGGGCTAACAGCAGGGCAGGGCTATGCTGAGATTTGAAGAGGAAATAGCGAAAAGGTATAAAAACAAACCACAAAAAATCCTTTAAAGACATCAAAAGTAGGAAATTGGTATTCCCCAAACAGAGTGTATAGTGTGCTTCTAGTCCTATGTAAAGTTGTACAGTAACTATCAGGGTATGTATGGAAATCAGTGGAGAGGATTATGGGATGCTTCTTTTGTCTAAAACTGAAATAAGTGTCTGAGACCATCCCTAAACACACATTTTATACCTCTACTGAAGTGATTAGGACAATTCACGTGCATAAAGTTGCACATATGCATTTGTATCATTGGGGCCAAAAACAATCCTAATTGAAATGAACAGGCACTCCAGTTCTGGGGATAGGGGAATAAAAATGGCAACTGAAAAATGCACTGAACACTTATTCTTCTGGTTGGTTACAAAAGAGACCTTTACAAATACGTTTGCTTTTTAATATGCAACAAAAGTTTTAGTAACATTACTGTACTTTGACAATGGTTTCACCCAGTGAAAGGCATTCAGTTGATCTCTAGGCATTTGACAGCTGCACACAAACAGAAAATGCCACTTTGTGCGTCAGCTGAGCTAGTGATTGTCAGTAAGGGATGCATCAGGAAAACAAAATAAAATGAACTTGGCAAGAGCTGATAGGTATGAACTGACATTTTAAAATAACTTTGGACACAAACCTTTGCTCAAATATCTCTCTTAAAATGGTAACTGCCAGGCTTTGATGAATGGATTGCTGTATTGCTATAAATACTTGGGTCATTATCAAAATGCTTTATAACTTTTCTCCCTTTAAAAGTCCATTTAAAAATCCCAGCGGAGTCACCGTATGAGTTATATTTATGTAGTGGTTTTCATCTTGAAAGAATCCAGAACTCTCCTCTAGCTATAGACATACAGCACCACTGAACTGGAGCCACCTGGGTTCCTGCACTCAGTTCTGGGCATCCTGTTCTTAAAGATGTTATGTCCTTGTCCTAGTGCAAAAAGGGATCCCTGCTTCATGGCTCTGGTGAGACCCTGCTTGGGATCCTGTATTCGTTTCTGGGCACCTCAAAAGGCATCAGGACCCAGAGCAAGGGTTAGTCCCTTCTGGCATATTACTTTCAGTTGTTATCAGGAAGCTTTTGATAAACTGAATGGAGTTCAGAGAATAACAACAAAAATAACCGAGCCTTTGGAGGCCCTGATTTATGAGGAAAATTTAAGATAGGAAAATTTGGGTTGTTTGGTCAAAAGACAACTGGGAGGGGGAAGACATGGGATAATGTGCAACATTGTTAACATGAAGGAAGGAAAGAAACTGCGTACCATTAGAGCTGGTAAAGAATTTCCCATCTGAATCATTTTCGGAGGGAAAATTCACTTCCTGCAAAATCAACATTTTCTGCTTTTTTATTTTTTCCATCAGAATATTCTTCCCACCTCTCCGGGATTTCAGTAGGTAATCCCCAGAAGCCCAGAGCAGGCTGTTGGGAAGTTCACGTTCCTAGGCTCCAGGGCAGCCTGCCTTGGAGCCGGGGTTTTCCATAGGCACCGGAAGTAGGGGTGCAGGGGCATGCTGCAGCAACCCCAGGTTTTGCACCTGGCCTTCTGGCCGCTGGCCCCGCGCCCCTGCCGCCCGGGGTCCTGGCCATCAGCCCCGCTGCTGCTCAGGGGCTCCGCTGCTGGCCCCGGGTCCTGCTCAGCCATGAGTCCCGCTTGGCCGCTGGCCCCACATGCGGGGTCCCAGCTGCTGGCCCCGCATGTGGGGTCCTGGCCGCCAGTCCCTCACCCGGGGTCCCAGCCGTCAGCCCCATGCCCCTAGCTGTGGCCCCAGCCTCTGCCACCTTACCCCTGTCCACATCCCTCCCTCCCGGAGCCATAGCCCTGCTCCCAGTCCCAGCTCTAGGAGGTGGTGAGGGGCGTGGACAGGGTGAGAGCACCTCCGCTCCAAAAACTGTTCCAGTGCCACTGGGATTTCCACTTCCTTGACAGCTGCCTGACTCCCCATATGTTGGGCTGCAGGAACCCCAGGCAACAAAGGGAGCCTGGGAAACATTTTGAAAAAGATCAAAATGCATATTTTGACTTTTTCAAGACAATAATTCAGAATTGCCATTCTGCAGGATATTTTAAAATTTCCATTTTTTGTTCTGCTTTGGAATTTTTTTTTAATTTCTGGAATTTCCTACAGAATGAGAATTCCAGGTCCTGCCCAGTTCTATTTAGGGTGACAGTGCAGTATAACTTGGAGAAATGGGAAGAGATTAAGAATTTAGGCCAAATATTAGCAAATCTTCCCCCTGGAGATGAAAGGTGACAGGTTGAGATGTCCCTATGATGCCATGGTGCTGAATCAAAATGTCACCACATGGCAGTCTGATTGCTATGATAAGGGTAACATGTAACAGTCAACATCCTAATTTCTGTTCTGTGGCAGTATCAATGACTTCCAGCATGCAGACAGCTTGATGACAGCAGCTGATGGACAGGCTCTCTGATTCTACTCTACTGCTGATCTTCACAGGGGCCTGCTAGAAGGGCTTCCCCATGAAATGTCGTCTCATTTGCCTTTTGGGTACTGGAGTTCTGTGGCTGCCTGCTGCTTTGTGCCAAATGGGCTGGTCATTTGAAGTGCCATGATCTAGGTGGCAAGACTGCAATCATCCTGCAGCATTCTGAGAGCTGGAATGAGAGAGGAAAACAAACACCTTTTGAATGACTGTCTTTGTAAGTTATTGCCAAAGGACTCTGGTTCCTTTCAGGAAGTGGGCAGTAGCTACACATGAGACTGGGCTCAGATCTTCTGTAGAGAGGAAGGGCCACATTTTCAGCGCAAAAAGAATGAGTACTTGTGGCACCTTAGAGACTAACAAATTTATTTGAGCATAAGCTTTTGTGGGCTAAAATCCACTTAATCGGATACATGCAGTGGAAAATACAGTAGGAAGATATATATACACAGAGAACATGAAAAAATGGGTGTTGCCATACCAACTGTAACAAGAGTAATTTAATTAAGGTGAGCTATTATCAGCAGAAGAAAAAAAAAACTTCTGTAGTGATAATCAGGATGGCCCATTTCCAACAGCTGACAAGAAGGTGTGAGTAACAGTAGTGAGGCCCACTTGCACACCTAATTGTGTCCCTATACTTGCCTGTAGTTACTTCAGATTGACAGTTGTTCAAACAAGAACAGAATTTGGCCCAGTGTTTCAGCAGCTGTAAAAAGCAACAGAGGGTCCTGTGGCACCTTTGAGACTAACAGAAGTATTGGGAGCATAAGCTTTCGTGGATAAGAACCTCACTTCTTCAGATGCAGCTGTAGTGATCCCCCACTGTTGCTGTTGCTTTTTTCGTCTGCTCTCTGTGTGCCGAGGGAGACTGTTAGGTGCTTAGAGAGTCTCTTTAGATAGTGACTGAATCTGTGCTGTGGTGTTTATAGTTGAGCAAATACTTCAAATCCAACTTGCTCATATGCTGGGCTTTCATTCGCTCCAGAAGTACAGTGGGGGGAAAAAAACCTGTTATCTTATGTTATTATAGGGCAGTAATAGTGTCAAGCTTCTTGGACCAAGGGCCCTGAACTGTGCATTGTATAATGATACTTTGCAGAGCATGGAATTCCAAGACTGACACTAAAGAGACTCTGCAGGTTTGATTCTTCTCTGAAACCTTAGGCTATTGGTTTCTCACTGGTCTCTTGCACTCTGACTAACTCCATAGTTAATTGGATTTTGGGGTTTTCATTTTCTGATAACTTCAGATTTTTTAAAAAAAGCAGGCAAAATAATGCAACAACGATTGCTGGTTTTATTGGCTTCAGAAGAGGGTGGGAGAAGTGTTACTATCCCCATCGTACGGATGAGATCTAGAGATAGAGTGACTTGCCCAAGGTCATGAAAGACATTTGTGTCAGAACTGGGAATTAAACCCATGCCTCCTACTCCAGTGCCTTAACCACAAGGCCATCCTTTCTCTCCCTGTGGGGAAGGACATAGAGCTTTGCAACCAGAAACTAATTGAAAGAAGGAGCTATCCGTAGCTGCTGTAGATTCTGTAAAACTCTAGATTTTTTCTCTTATTTAATATTACATCTATATTTTTTCTTCTGTAAGTGAAATAGAGAAGGAACATCAGATCAAACAGTGGTAGTTTAGGGGGAGATCCTTCATCAAATAAGCTATTTCCATTATGCAGGTTGATTGTATGCTTCCCACTCCCCTGAACACCCCCCCCTCCAAAAAAAGCACAAACCATGTCAAATTTATCCTGAAAATGTATACAGGGGAGATTTTGTTAAGAAAAAAAGTCCAGTCATAAAAAGCTGCAACCTGAAAGACAATACACCTACTTAGGGCCCTATTCAGCTTTCTTTACTCAAACTTCCCAATGAAACCAGTGGAGGAGTTCCCCAATAACCAATGACTAGGATGTGCTGGTGAATAGGGCTCTTTCATTATAAATGTAACAGATGCACTAGTAATTGATGAAAAACTTCATTTGAACCTTCATTTGCATCACTGTAGCTCCCTCCAGTGGTGAAAAATTAAACCATTCATGCAATACTTTCAGTTGAGGATCAAGGGCCACATGCAGACTGCACACAGGAAATAACTTTATGTGGTAGTAAGATAAACTTCCCTGACTCCTCTATTTTGATCCAGCTAAGGATTCAGGTAAATATCCTTTACTAACATACAATGCTGTAATCTATTCCTTGTTCAATAAAACAGACCTGGAGTTCAGGTACTGGCAGTCTGTTCTCCTTGTCTGCAAGATTTGCAATGAGTAAGATGTGAAGTGCCTTATTCTCAACCTATGCTTTTTTGGTCTATATTTCCCCCTCTTTTCCCCCAATCAGGATTGCTCCCTCAGATCAGATAAGCACTCAGTATTTGTCTTCCTAAGAAGATTTTTCCTTCTATAATTTGATGCTGGAGGTCGGGTAAAACCTCCTTGAAACTGATGGTGTAATGGCTGCCCTTCATTCAGGATAAATGGAAAGAGCAAATGCAGGCCATGTGCAAGGCTGGTCAGGAATCTGAGCTGTGTGGTTAGAGGGGTTTCACTGGGAGCTGAATGCAAATGCAGGGAGGGGTGTGTGTGTATGAGAGAGAGAGAGCAGACAAAAAAGCAGCAAGGAAGCCCAGAGACAACCAGAGAAGCACTTGTAGGGTGACCCGGAGAGACAGCCAAGAGAATGCTTTTGGTCAGAGTGCAGGCTGGAAAGGAGCTTGGATCTGTGACCAAATAAACTATCTACTGCTGTTTGATTCCAGATGTGTTCAAGAAAACAGGAAGTTGCACATTTTTTGTGACTTAACAGGATTGCACTAAAGAAATGCCTAACTCTGTCATCAGTTTCTTCTCTTAACAGAAACAACCTGCAAGACCCCAAGTACTGGCTAACAGCTCTGATCCAAAGGGGGTAACAATAATATATTCCAGAGATTATGCATCTTAATTTTTCAATATGTCTGAGTTTTTCTGTTTGTGTTTTCCACAGGGCCAAGCAAGCCTTCCTGGATCAGGTGAAGAGCAGTATAAGCTGTTTGCAGCTCCTTCTCTGCCAACGGCCCCAGAATTGGGTAGTGCAGCCTAGCTGGTAAGGGGCAGGCAAGGCCAAGATACCTGGGAGATGTAGGGTGTTGGGTGTGTGTATCTTGCAGATAGGGTCTCTATGGACCACTGCCAGACTATGGGGCGATGCTCTCCTAGTGGAGTTGAATCTCCACTCAGGAGATGCCGGTCCCTCAAGCACAGGGGATGTAAATCACAGCCCTCTGCACTTGTAGCAGGTGCATCAAGCCCAGTGTCCATGGAATAATATGTAGCCCTGTCACAGGAAGATGGTTTCCTGCTATGTGGCTGAGGTTTTAATGGGAACTGTATGTTGAGACAAAGAGTAACATTTTCAAAATAACCTACGTCACTGAGGAGGCTAAGTCAATGGGAATTTTACCATTGGTCTCAATGTACATTTCAGTGTGATTTAGGCTCGTAAGGCACTTGGGTACTTTTGAAAATAGGATTTAGGCTCCCAATCACTTAGGTGCTTGTGAAAGTTTTATCCAGTGTAAAGACATTTATTTTCAAAATAGGAAACACTGATCCCCTGACAATATTCTTTTCCAATTATGACATGCAAAATAACTGATATAGCTCTAATCAATTTGTCCAATTGATACTACTAAAGCACTAGCATGAACACTGTTTACTTTAATACAGTTGAATAGCTGCAATTGCGTTGTATAAGTTCAGCTAATTACAACTCCACAAGAAAATAAGGGACTTCTTCATGAGCACCTGAAAAGACAAGTGGTCAGATATGGAAACAGAGTTAATGTTGCTAATGCTAAATTATTTGCTGAGTATTTTCAAACACTTTCCTACAGACCAACATACAGCATTACTGCTCAGGACAGCTTTAAAATAAAAACAACAACAAAACCCCTAACAGTGCCATTTTTGAACACAGGAGGCAAGGTCATCTCTCTCTATTTACAATACTTTGTATTAATCTGTGTTCAAAAAGAAGAGGGGGCCCAGTCCTGCCACAGGAAACTCATGCAAATCTCTGACATCAGCGAGTGATCTGGGTGCATCGCAGGATGCGTCCCTAAGAGTAATAACATGCTATACAGGTGCTCCTTGCTAGGAGGACTAGAAAATTAGTAGAGGGCAAAGGGAATTTGCCAGTAGCAGAGTGTTAGCTTTTAGAACTATGCTTTCATACATGTATTTATTAAGGTATTTGGAAGTAACACAAGAGTTAAATGGATGCGAGTTTAAGTGTGAATAAACTGGAAATCAGAAAGGCAAAGACTAAAACAGCAGCAAAACATTATCCACTGTTAGCCTCATCAACAACAAACAGAGAGTTGGAAAGTTACAGATTATTGAAAGAGGAAACATTCACATGCCTGAGAGTCATAGTTAAGTCAATCTTGGGCTAGGTCCACTCTACCTGCCCGATTCGGTGGGTAGAGATTGATCTTCTGGGATCGATTTATCGCGTCTCATCTGGACACAATAAATCAATCCCAGAAGCGCTCCCCCGTCGACTGCGGAACTCCTGCTCACTGAGAGGAGGAAGCGCTGTTGACAGGGGAGCTTGCCTGCACTGTGTGGACCCGCAGTAAGTAAACTTAATTCCATCTAGGAAACGTCGACTTCAGCTACGCTATTCTCATAGCTGAAGTTGCGTTTCCTAGATCGATCCCCCACCCCAGTGTGGACCAGCCCTAAGCCTTGGTACAGACACCACTAGGTCAATGGAAGAATTCTTCTGTCGACCTATCTATTGCCTGTGAAGAGGGTGGATTTACTACAGCAACAGAAAATTCCCTTCCATCGCTAAATGAGTGCCTACACTGCAGCAGCATAGCTTCAGCGCTGCAGTTGTGCCACTGTAGTGTAGACAAACCCACAAAGTATCAGGCATTTAGCTGCTCTTAAATTGAAGAGTGTTTTTCTCTCTCTGTCCCTTCCAAAAATCTCATCACTGAAAGGGTCTTTACCATTGCAGCTCCTGCCACCTGGAACATCCTTCCTGTCTCTCATTGACTCATTAGCTACTTTCAGACTTGATTGACTCACTTTAGTTCCCTAGATCATGCTGCCTCTAGCCTCTCATGCTGTTGAGCTGCCCTTCCTTGTGGCTAAAAGCCTTACTGTGAATTCAGCAGAGAAGGTGGCTCAGCTGCAGGTGGCGGGCTGCCAACTGGAAGAGAATTTGGGATGTTCCTAGTAGGGCTGCCAATTAATCGCAGTTAACTCACGGGATTAACTCAAAAAAATTAATCGCAATTAATCACGCTTTTAAACAATAGAATACCAATTGAAATGTATTAAATATTTGTGGATGTTTTTCTACATTTTCAAATATATTGATTTCAGTTACAACACAGAATACAAAGTGTATGGTGCTCACTTTATATTATTTTATTACAAATATTTGCATTGTAAAAATGATAAAAAATAGTATTTTTCAATTCACCTCATACTAGTACTGTAGTGCAATCTCTTTATCATGAAAGTGCAACTTCATCATCATCATAAATAACAATAATACTTAGTTCTTATATAAATCAAACCCTTTACAAACTAAATGTAGATTTTTTTGTTACATAATGGCACTCACAAACAAAACAATGTAAAATTTTATAGCCTACAAGTCCCCTCAGTCCTACTTCTTGTTCAGCCAATTGCTAAGACAAACAAGTTTCTTTACATTTAAGAGAGATGATGCTGCCTGCTTCTTATTTACAATGTCACCTGAAAGTGAGAACAGGCGTTCGCATGGCACTGTTGTAGCCAGCATTGCAAGGTATTTACATGCCAGATATGCTAAACATTCGTATGCCGCTTCACCCACCATTCCAGAGGACATGCTTCCATACTGATGATGCTCGTTTAAAAAAAAGTTAATTAAATTTGTTACTGAACTCCTTGGGGGGAGAATTGCATGTCTTCTGATCTGTTTTACCCAAATATATTTCATGTTATATCAGTCTCGTATGAAGACCCAGCACATGTTGTTCATTTTAAGAACGCTTTCACTGTAGATTTGACAAAACATAAAGAAAGTCCCAATGTGAGATTTCTAAAGATAGCTACAGCACTCAACCCAAGGTTTAAGAATCTGAAGGGCCTTCTGTGATCGGTGTCGGTCCACCTACCCGCTAGGGGGGGTGGGGAGCTCCGAGGTCTCTGGCCGGCCTGGGTCACGCCTCCGCCAGCACGGAATTAGTGGCGGGAAGGCCACCAGCCAGAGTCTGTAACGCGCCCCTCAGGCAGGGGAGTGCCGGCAAAGGTCAGTAGCGCGCCCCTCAGGCAGGGGAGCGCCGGCACAGGTCCCGGCGTGGCTCGGCCGGGTAGGGGAACGCAGGCCCACCCTATACCACTGCGTTCCAGCCCAGGGCCCTGATAGTAGCAGGACAAGGGTCCCGCCACTGGATCAGCGGGGTCCTTCTGTAATACAGACTCACCACTGTGCAGCTCTGCCCCTGGGCTACTTCCTACCCAATTGCTCGCCCGAATCCCTCTGGTCCCGTGAGTGCCTCTGGTCGGGGTCGTCCGCTGTTGGCAGCTCCAGCTCCCCCTCAGGCTCAGGCTCCTCCAGGTCCTTGGCTGCTGGCAGCTCCAGCTCCCCCTCCGGCTCCTCCAGTTCCTCTGGGTACTCGGCAGCGGGCAGTCCTGGCAGCCCCAGTCCGTCCTCCAGGTGAGGTTTCCACTGGTCCAGGGCCTCCCCTGGCGTGGCAGCAGGGTCTGAAGGGAGCAGTCTGCATCTGCCTCCCTCCCTGGTGCTCCCCTAACTGAGCTAAGGGCCCCGCCCTTTATACTTCCTGTTCCACCCCTCCCCTTCCGGGGGGTGGAGCAAGTTTGGGCTGGCCCCGCCCACTCAGACTGAGAGAAAGGCCCTTTACCCTCAGGTTCAGAGGGCAGCCACCCTGGCTCCCTACACCTTCCAAAATCTGAGAGGAAATAGGTGTGGAACATGCTTTCAGAAGAATTAAAAGAGCAACACTGTGATGCAGAAACTATACAACCCAAACCATCAAAAAAGAAATTCAGCCTTCTGCTGGTGGCAGCTGACTTAGATAATGAAAATGAATGTGCGTTAGTCCGCAGTGCTTTACATTGTTATCGAGCAGAACCTGTCATCAGCATGGACGTGTCTGTTACAGCTGTCCCCCGGCTGGATTCCTTTTTTGAGTGGCCGCCCCCCCGGCCATGGAACTGACCAAAGTGACAGCCTGGCCCTGCTCATGGAAATGGCTCGTGCAGACTGACTGGCGCCATTGCTCTGCTCAGGGAGGTGGGGGCCTTTTTCGCTCCTTTGTCTAGCTTCTGTGTTCGGACCCGGCTCGGTGTAGGGTGCTCTGCCCAGGTATGCAAGACCTAAAGTGGCCACATAGCTGAGCATATGAGTCATACCTGTGACTCAGAACTTGCCCAGTCATGTCCTGTGCCTACCTGCAGTTTCCCTGCCTTCTCTCCTCCCCTGGATTAAGGGGAACCAATCAAAGTTACTGGCGGGAAACTGCCTGAATTTGCCCTTAAAACTAGGGTTACCATACGTCCGGATTTTCCCGGACATGTCTGGCTTTTTGGGCTTCAAATCCCCGTCCGGGGGGAAAGCCCAAAAAGCCGGACATGTCCGGGAAAATCGGGACATGCCGGGCCGGCCGTGCGGGTGCTCGGGGGCCGGGCTGGCGGTGCGGTGCCTGGCCGGGGGCTCCAGGGCTGGGCCGGCGGGGCCGGGCCGGGGGCTCGGGGGCTCCGGCGGGGCCGGGCCGGGGGCTCGGGGGCTCCGGCGGGGTCGGGCCGGTGGGGCCGGGGGCTCGGGGGCGCTGGCGGGGCCGGGCTGGGGACTCGGGGGCCGGGCCGGCAGTGCCCGGCTGGGCCGGGGGCTCGGGGGACGGGACGGCGGTGCTGGGGGCTGGGCTGGGGACCGGCGGTGCCGGGGGCCGGGGGTGCTCGGCCGGGGGCCCGGGGGCCGGGCCAGGGACCGCAGTGCTGGGCGGGCCGGGGGTGGTCGGCCGGGCCCGGGGCCGGCACCCCAGGGCCGGGGCCAGCCTGGGCCGCGCCTCCTCCCCCCACACTCCCCCTTACCTGCTTCAGGCTTCCCACGACTCAAATGTTCGCGGGAAGCAGGGGAGGGGGCGGAGACTTTGGGGAGGGGGCGGAGTTGGGGCGGGGGCAGGGCAGGGCTGGGGGGCGGGGCCGGGGCTCCGTGGAGTGTCCTCCTTTGGGAGGCACAAAATATGGTAACCCTACTTAAAACCAGACATTTTCTGATCAGCCCCCCGGAGAAGGTCCTTGCTTTGCCACCTGGTTTGATCAGCTAGGGGTCTTTGGGGGGCCCTCGCCCCGCTCTCGTTTGTTTTTGAGCATACCCCCGTTTTTAAACCCCCCTCCCACGAACAACAAATTTGTGCCTGGAGATCTCCTGATTATTGTAAGCGAATCGAGTCCTCTCTGCGTCCTCTGATGCTGAAACTGCTGTTCCTGCTGCTGCTTTGGGGATTGGTAAGGAAAAACCTCTTGCACACTCTCCTTGTTCTGGCTGATGGCTTTCTTTCCTCAGCAGGCAGACCCAAGCTAAGTCCTTGGTCTGTATCTGTAATCTGCTTCTAGCTCCGCAGCGCCTTTGCTGCTAGAAATAAGCCTGCTTGCAGCCACCACTAGTTAAACACCCCCGCCCCTTGAAACTGTATCCTGGGCACACACCACTCTGTCCTCTGGAACTACCCCTAGTATAAGGTGCACCCATTAGGTTAGATTTAGCCTTTAGTCTAGATAAATTGTAGTTTCATTTTGCATAGTTGTGGTTAAGTTAGGTTTAGAAAATTGCTTGCATTGTACTCTGTAAATTAGGTTTAAAGAATTGTTGCGTTGTGTTTTGTTACTTGCTAATTTGTGTAGTCTTGGTTAAGTTAAATCATAGATAAGATTTTGCTGTGTTCTGTATAATTGTCTCTCTGCTGTTTAAACTTGCAGCCTGTCTGCTCTCTGTGTCTCCCTAAGTTTAAATCTCCCTCCTCCCTCTCTGCTCCACCATGTGCTCCTCTTCCCCCATCCCCCAACCTCACTCCTCTACCACTGTCTTTCTCTCTCTCTCTCTCTTTTAATCCCTTCCCCCATGTGCTCACCCCGCTCCTGCTGTTGCCAAACCTCAATTGTATTACTGAAGTCTAGCATAAAACCCCATTGGTTACCCTTTTTCTCTCTAACACATCTCATATTTTACATTTAACCACTGTGACATATTTTTACCTAGAGTTGTTGGTTATTTAACACATTTTACCCATAACTATTAGTTGGTTATATGCTGCTGTGACACACCCTTTACATAGAAACTGTTAGCTACCTGTTACATTTATACTTCAGTGTTAATTGGTTATCAACTGTATTGTACCCCACTGTATTGTACCCCACTATTGAAACCCCCTATCCTATTTACTAAAAGAAACCCCTCCCCAATTGTCTACCTTAACAAACCCCATACCCCTCACTATTAAATTTTCCCTGTTTTTGCATTTTCTTAATAAAGTTTATTTTACACCCCACCAGTGCAGTAGTTGTCCCCCAAGATCCCCTACCTGCTGGCAGGGTCAGGACGCATGTCCTCTGGAATGGTGGTTGAAGCATGAAGGGAGATATGAATCTTTAGTGCATCTGGCACGTAAATACCTTGCGACGCTGGCTACAATGGTGCCATGCGAATGCCTGTTCTCACTTTCTGGGGACATTGTGAACAAGAAGCGGGCAGCATTATCTCCTGCAAATGTAAAAAACTTGTTTGAGCGATTGGCTGAACAAGAAGTAGGACTGAGTGGAATTGTAGGCTCTAAAGTTTTACATTGTTTTATTTTTGAATGCAGTTATTTTTTGTACATAATTTTACATTTGTAAGTTCAACTTTCACAATAAAGATATTGCACTACAGTACTTGTAATGGGGGAACTGAAAAATACTATTTCTTTTGCTTTTTTACAGTACAAATATTTGTAATAAAAATAATAATATAAAGTGAGCACTGTACACTTTGTATTCTGTATTGTAATTGAAGGGTTGTGAGTTGAATCCTTGAAGGGGGCCATTTAGTGATCTGGGGCAAAATTGGTACTTGGTCCTGCTAGTGAAGGCAGGGGACTGGACTTGATGACCTTTCAAGGTCCCTTCCAGTTCTATGAGATAGGTATCTCTCCATATATTAAAAATCAATATATTTAAAATGTAGAAAATATCCAAAAATATTTAAATACATGGTATTCTATTATTGTTTAACAGTGCGATTAATTGCGATTATTTTTTTTAATTGATTGACAGCCCTAGTTCCTAGCACTAGCACCAGCAGCCAGGACAGCACCCTACCCTCTGCCCCAAAATGGGGGGAGCCTACACTGTGGGATTCACTGATCTCTGAGCAGTAGCGGGGTGGGGGCAGTGAATAACTTACGATTTTTTTTAAAGAACTCCACTGTAGTGTAGTTTCAATCCTAGTGATCAGGAATGCACTCCTAGCATTACGGTAATACAAGTAATAAATAGGTAAACTTCAAGAATCTGAAGAGGATTAACTCAGATCAGCCCTCAAGACACTGGCTCAAATGGGGTTTGGTGTGGGCCACTCTGAATGATCAAGGTGTAATCATCAGATCCAGAAGCCCACTTTCTTTGGTATGACTTGAGATAACAGTGCAAAAGGTTTCACAAGGGAAGGTCTCACGAGGATTTGGTGTGGAACATGGCTACTTTCCCATCCTGCAATGCTGAAGTGGTCAATGGGAAAAGAACCCCTGGGAGGTGGCAGTGGCATTGTTGAGCTTCCTTTGCAGAAGAACCACTGACCTTGAGTACTGTCATTCTCACTCTCTCAGGGCATGTCCACATCACAGTCAGGCTGCATGTTAGTATGTGTGTTGTTGCCTGTGAACCCTTTTCCGTGAATGCCCCCTGGCAACTAGGTGCCTTACCGTCAGGGTTACTGTCCCAGCTCCCCTCTTGGGCCCCGTCCCTACGGGGTCCCCAATAGACTCTCTTATCTCAATAACGCCCCTCATTGGGGCTGATTTATTACCAAAACACTGCAAATAATCCATGACAAAAGTCCCAAAACAAAGAAGGGATAGTCCTTAAAATTCCCCAACCTCCAGTCCGTTGACATCACACTTCCACCCTACTCAGGCTCTTCTTCAGTCCTCTCCTGTCCTTCTGCTGTGACAGCCACCGTAGCCCTTCCAACTGGAGTGTAACCCTGCGCTTTCCAGCAGGCACCCCCACAGCCTCTGCTGGGAGTGCATCCTCCCCAGGAGAGCAGCCACCGCCCTGTTCTGGCAGCCTTTTACACAGTGGGGACACCAGCAGGAGAGCTCCTCACTGTCCCCTACCTTCAGCCCCCTCTGGCCCCTGGCTCCAGCTCAGATGTCCACAGGCAAACTCCCTCTTCTACTCTCTTGCCATCAGCCTTCCAGACCAGGTTCTCTGGCTTGGGGACGACAGCTAATAAACCTCTCTCCTGCTTCCAGCCTCCCCCTGTAACCTCCTACAACTTTCTTCACCAACCTTCTTACTTCTCTGATTCTCCCTGATCCTTCATAGTCCCAGGTACTGCCCTGACCTCTTAACTGGGAGCACCTGTTCTGGCACAGGAAAGCTGGACCAGCTTCATTTAAAGGGCCAGCCACCCTGTGATACTGTCCACACATCCCTACCATCCCCATACCAAACCCCTTAAAGCACATGCTCACAAGTGCATTGATCTTGTGCTTGGCTGAGGGTATGGGGTAAAGTACATGTTGTTCTCTCACCTGCCCACTTTGCAGTGTGGGGGCAGAGAAAACACATGAGAACGACCATACTGGGTCAGACCAAGGGTCCATCTAGCATGCTGAGCACCTTGTTCCAAGAGTCTTCCAATGTCATCCCACAATTCCCAGTCCATATTTGTTGCAGCCCTCCTACCTACTCTCTCTCACTCACCCCCATGCACTGGAAGCCACCTCGTGGTTTACATACGCCTGGTCAGCACTTAACCCTTCATTTCCATGCAGTCTGCTCCATTTTCTGCACTGCTCACCCCAGCTCTGCCAAAGGGCATTACAAGATGCCTACCACCCAGCATGCTTCTAACTGTCTGGAAGAGCACTCCAGGTTTATGCTAAACCTCTGGTGTCAGTACAGCAAGGAGCGTAACTCTGGGTGAAGCACTTGAAATCTGCAATTGTTTGAAACCATCTCAAACCCTTAAAGACCCTCTACTGCTAGGCTAAGGATGGCAACAGCAGGTCCAACAACTCCCTGGCTACCGGCCCCTATTATGAGGAATTCAGCTGGGTGCTCTCTACCACCAGAGCCCAGCATCGTGTCTGACAGGGCTCTAAGCAGGGATGGTTTAATGCTTAGACTGGAAGAAGAGTGGACAGGGACAGCACCAGAGGAAACCATGGTGGAAGGGAGGCAAAGTCCTAGGATTAGGCCGTGATACTTGAAGCCCCAAATCAGGCCAGATGGGCTAGTGAGTGTCCAAGTCCATTTTCTGAGGACTTGTTCAGGGATGTGCTGAGGGAACAACAGGGAGAGGGACTGGTGTGGGAACTGGATCCACAACCCAGTAAGTGGCACCGTCCGTCTTTATTATTATCATGAGGGAACTTACGTGGGAGGGATCTCCTGGTTATTATGACCAATACAATTATTGTAAGCAGAGTTGTTGTAGTTGTGTTGGTCCCAAGATACCAGAGAGACAAGGTGAAGAGCTCTGTGTAAACTTGAGAGCTTGTGTGTCACCAACAGAAGTTGGTCCAATAAAAGATATTACCTCACCCACTTCATTTCTCCAATGAAATTATTGTTACATATATTAGGATGGGTTTAGCTTCAGTTGAGGGTGGAAGCCATAACATTTCCCTGGATGCCCTTCCCCCTCCCTCCACATGAGGTGTGATCCAAGAGAGGGAAGAATATAAACATGCAACTAATGATTCATTTTTGCTATCTTTGCACTTATTATTTTTTAAAAAATCAGGATTACAAGATTAGCCAGCGTGAGTGCATGTCTCCGCATAGCATTCTCTTTGTAACTCTGTCACACCGCTAGGATGATAGAGTTACGGCATGATTAGAATTAAAGAATTGTCACAGACAGTATGGATTATAGGTCCCAGTAACTGTATTAAGTGGAACAGTCCCTTGTGGACCTCAGTGCTTTGTCTTCTGATTCTGTCTGTTCATAGCATGCTGTGCAGGCTGGGGAGGGAAATCAGCTCTACTGTTAACAAGCCTCTGCATCAATGTTCAGCATCCTGTCAATGTTAACCCGAATTTTCCCCCCACTCTTGAAAATTTTTCATGCAGAAGAAACTCAAGGCAGTCTGTAAGATTTCTGGATAGGGCAAACTTCCAGCCTTCTCCATTCCTTGATATGCTGCTCAGTCAACATGCAATGAAAATATCCTTTGCGTGGATAGATTGGATTCCACCACTTGCCTGGAAAATTTGGTTCTTCTTCCACTCTGCGACTTCCAGAACAGGAATATCCTCCCAGGCTTCTCCATCCTGAAATAATGTTGACACCCATACTGGTAACTGGGCCCTGAGCTGCTCACCCTTACCCTCCAACCAAGGCCCACTTTTAAAAAATGAATTCAATTTAAAATATTTACCATGGCGTGTCTTTGGGCTGGGCATGTTACTAGAAGGCTCTTGAATAAGTCAGTGTATAAAGGTGGAATAAAAGCATACCAGGTTGATAAAAGTATTGAACTGCGGCCTTGTTTTGTTGCAGATGTAAAAGAGAGAAGGGATTCTTTCCTAAAAAATGCTCTTTCATTTCCTTGGCAGGCACTTCCAACTCAGCTGCACCAAGGGAGGCGCCAGGACTCTTGGGGACAGGACCCTCAACCAACAGGAAAGGAAGAGTGTTAGAGATGACCAGTTGTTATATGACATGCGGAGCAGGTCAGGTGAGCACCTGGAATACCAGACAGCAAAGGAGCAGAATGGGAAGCGAGAGAAGAAATTGTTTGCCAGTTTCCTTGAACATGACCAGAGGAATAGCAATCAGGACCAGGCACTGTTAGAGCAGCTGATCATCCTGATAGCCACCAGGCTGCACCCCCCTGTACCAGCACCAATGCCTGTGCACTCTCCTCCATGCTATCACATCATGCAGTCACTGGAAAATTCTGCACTTGGGTGGGCTATGAACGCGTCTATGAACTGAAATAGGCTGATGTACCCTGTGCATTCCGGCCCCATACAACCTGGGCAATGTGTTAAACCAGGGAGAAGGAGAACAGAAGGCACACTTCTAACGTTCAGTTCCACTACCAGTGAACCTGCGGAGCTAGGACTTCAGTTAATGACACTGTTTTGCACATTTTATTTAATTTTTCACGTTTGAAAATAGTTATTTGTGGGCAGGCACCTGGCATGCCTGCAAAGGTTTCAATCATACTTCTGGTTACTTTTAGTTGTGTTAATAAATCGGGTTGGCTGTACAATACAGCGAAGTCTGAGTGCTTGAAAAAGAAGGAAGAGACAGGAAGTTTTATCCAAAGCTTTTAAATAAAGTATCAAACACTCTTATCTCACATAAAACCAATAGCAAATCAGCAATTACCACATAAATTGCTAGGTGTACTATACCAGCACACAGCATTACAGTCCCCCATCACAGTATCCTATTTCCTCATCCACATCACACTGCACTGCAAGGATGTGGACACACAAGACATCCCTTTTTTCCCTTGCCTGCCTGGATCCAACCCCAGTAATGTCAAGTGCACTTTCTGGTTGCCTGTCTCAGGCCTGCAACCAGCAGTGTCTTGAGCCCACTCCATGTGAAAATTCTTGCACTTATCCTTGCAGATGTTCGAGACACAAACAATCAGATGAATGTCTGATTGGAGCCAGGTATGCAAGATGGGTTGTGTGCAGCTCTGCAGTGTGGCCACTTGGAGGCAGGCTTGGCTATCACATGCCTGAATGCATGCAAGCCAGGTCATGGGTACACACACTGTAGACATACTGTCAGTGGCTGAGCAGTAGCTCCCTAAGGCATGGCCATTCTCAGCACACATTTTCTCACAGGCTCTCTCTCTTTTTCTCAGAAATCACCTGCAGACAGAATGAGTGCCCCAAGGCAAGATACGCTGCACTTTAATTGACATGCCAAGGATTACAAGACTCCTCCTTTTCTGCCCCATCCAAACTGCTTTCCTAAGCAGTAGTCTTCACTAGATCGTCATGAGAATTCCACCCTGCTTCGTTTCTAGGCTAGAAGCGGTTTAAGGTCACAACAGCAGAAGGGCCTTTTAGCAGTGTTTGGTTATTGAGCAGATGTATTGATGTAGGCTGGTTAAAAAACTCATGCAGCTGTCAGTTTTCTTCAGTGCAGCAGGTTTTGTGTGGCTAGACATCAGCACTTGTGCAGTCTAGCTGGAGGACAAAAGAAAATCTTTCTGGTCACTCCATATTTCCCTCTGATTTACATCCCCCATCTGTCAATCTGTCCCTAATTATCCCTCTGTTTGTTGGACTCTTTAACCTAGATTCCCACCTGCACGTTGGACTCTGGGCAGAATGGAGAGGGGGGCATAAAGGAGCTGGCTCTGACTCTTTGGTTCTGAGACCAGTTCTATTCTAACCCAGAATAGAACTGGTCTCAGATTAGATTAGAGTGGTCTGGGGCAGCCCTAAAATATATCAGATGGCTATGGCCCCCAAAGATCTCTCCAATAGCTACAAATGCCTAGAGTGCTCTGACAATGCCCCACCCACCCCAACATGTCCCCATGCGTGTTGCTACAGCAGTGAATGTGAGGAGTCAGCTATGCCAACTGGGGACTCCTGCACATTCGTGCAAAGGGAGTAGAACACATTAGATAATATGGACCATTAGCTCATCTTCAGGCTATGGGTGCTATTACACTTCAAGCTGAAAGATGCTCAGGAGGCAAACTTCAGATTTGGATTTTGCATACCCCAGAGTCCAGAGGTTTCAGAACCACAGTTTGGGTTTGGCTCAGTTCTTAACAGGATGGGGCTTGTGTGTACAGTCTGGATCTGGATCCAGACTTGGACTGAGAGGAGAGGATTGGATTCCCAGCAGGCCTAGTAGGTAGTTAAAATTTAGGTAAGAGGACTGGAGATTTTCTGGGGTAAAAGAAGCCCTTTTCGTGTGACTGAAAATCTGCCTTGAAAATCCCAGCCATACAGGAGATAGCTCCAGTCTCCTCCAGGATTTGCAAAATCTTCCTCATCTGTGCCACAGTTTGCTCTGAGTGCTTCACAAAAGGGAAAGCCCTCCCTGTGCTAGTGCACTGCCGTAATCCATGAGAAGCTACATGAAATGTGTGTGGAGCACACTGTGATTTCAGCTGAAGACTGCACATCACGCCTGATGTGCTGTGCGCACTGGAAAAATTGCCTACACTACAGTTTGTGGCGATCAGAAAAGAAAGGAGGTGCCACGTGAGGTCTGCGTTCCTGTGTTTGGAGCAGCCTTGTCAAAAGCCTTGGAACAACATTCACAGCAGAAGATAGCAATTACAAGGCAGTTTTTTTCAGGGCAATTTCTCTTTTCTTCTACATGAAGAAACTTACTGCATAGCATTTCAAAGGCTGTGCTTTTATTTGCACATGCTGGCCTCTTTCTGAATTTTCCCAGGCTCTGGGAATCACTCTGGGAAAATGAGAGCCCAGATTTCATTGTGCTGCTCTTGTTTTCTTGGGAGGGTGCTAAACTTCTTTCATGCTTTAAAAAATTACAGTGTGCATTCCCTCTGTTGGTTGTTCATTCATCCAGGTAATCTGTATCTGCACAGCCCTGCGCTAAACACGACATTATGGGTCAGAGCTTGTACTTGTGTAAGCTGGCGTTGCTCCACAACTGAGAGACAGAGATTTACAACCAGCCGAAGGTGTTGCCCATGACGAGCTGCATTACATTGTGAATAAACCTGATGCATTCTGATGTTTAACAAAACACACAGCACACAGGAGTGGAAGTCAGTGGTGGAAAGCAGAGGAGGAAGAGTGGGTTTTGCGAAGGGCTGTGGAGGAGGAGGAGAGTGAAGGTGTTTGGTGCATTGGCAGCAGGTGCCATTTTGCAGAACATTTCCTTTGAAATGTACCCTTTCCATTCAACGGAGTGTCTGCTGGCTCCTGTACTATGGGGCAGGGTGATAGCAGTCTGGCGTCGCTACATATTGGTCATTCCTGTATACAATTCTGTCATGGCCTCTCTGCTTTTTCTCCTTTTCAAGCTAACTAGCACCAATCTCTAGCTTCTCATCAGGTAAGGCCAGCCATACATAGGCTACACACAGTGCCATGCACCAGATCTTCAGTTAGTGGAGCTAAGTCTGTTTACACCAGTTAAGGATTTGGCCTGGTCTGCCTATAATGAATTTTACACACTTCTATGGATTCTGATTTAGTGAATGTAATGATCTTCTTACCGATTATTCCTCTGTTTACCATCTTCCCATCTCACTCCCATTTCTGTGTTTGAACCGCTGTCTTTTGTACTCCAGGTAAGCTGTCTGAGGCAGAGACATTGGGCCACACTCACTGGTTTGCTCTGGCAATGCAAAGCAGCCATAAAACCGAAGTGCAGAGCAGGTGGTGTGGATTGCTGCATCTGGCCCTTTGTGTTTTTAATGTGCTCCATATAATGACATGTACAGGGCCAGTCTCAGCATTTTGTAAGATGGCCTACGAAACATCCACATCCCTGAGCAAAGCAGTTAAGCTGATCTACCCCTCAGTGCAGACAGTGCTACGTTGGCAGAAGAATTCTTCTATTGACCTAGCTACCACCTCTCGGGGCGGTGGATTAACTACGGTGATGGAAGAACCCCTCCCATCGCTTTAGTGAGTGTCTACACTGAAGCAGTACAGTGGTGCAGCTGCACTGCTGTAGCCTTTCAGTCTCTTCTCAAACCCATCTCGGAGGTCACCTTGCTTCCAAACCATTGCTGACTTGCAGATCCACCTGTGGTTAAATAATTCATCTCAGACTTGTCAGTGGTTAATTCACTGCCAGTTCACCTGTGATTAGGCAATTTCTCACACTCTCTGGGGGTAGGGAGAATTAAACAATTCTCACAATAACATTCATACTTAGCATGTATTTAGCACTTTACCTTCCCCCCCAAAGCTCTGCACAAACAACCTGATGCAGACTCAAGAGTGATTGAACGATTCAGTGCAGAATTACCATGCAGTTACAGTGCAGATTGCCTCTCCCCCTCATCCTCTGCTCTAAGGACCCTCCTTCTATAGTACCTCATCATCCTCTCCCAAGCCCCTTATAGCAGTCCCCCGAATCATCACAGACTCACTAGTGAACACATTTGTTCACTGCCTCTTCTTTCCCCGTAACATCTACAACATTGTTTGTGTGGGGTACAGGGTTTACCTGGGAGTTAAAGTGAGTTAAACTACCCAGACAGGTATGCCAGTGTCCTTCAGTATTTTCTTTAAAAAAAAGTTATCTGGTCTGAAACTAACATTTCCTTGACAAAAGGAAGATTTTACAAGGCAAAGAGAGGAGCCCCAAAAGTTCTTATACATGAAACCCTGATTGCAAGCCAATGGAGCTCTAAGCCACAGTGCCATGCTACTGCATGAAAGGCAGTGTGATCCAGTGGAAAGGGCGCTGGACAGAGATGAAGGAGAATGGGCTTCTAGTTCTAACACTGCCTTTGGCCTGCTGAGGGACCCTTAACAACGCGCTTTCCCTGGCTGTTTCCCCTGTGAAATGGGGATAATGATACTGACTTCCTTTATGCAGTGTTTTGAGATCTGCGGATTGCGAGAGTTAGGTATTATTGTTACTTAAACCCACGAGTGGCGCCAGGGTTTTTGCCGCCCTAGGCAGCAGCGCTCCTCCTCTGAGCATTCGGCGGCAGGGGATCCTTCCACTCCGCGTCTTCAGGGCACTTCGGCGGCGGGTCCCGGAGCGAGTGAAGGACCCGCTGCTGAATTTCCGCCAAAGACCCGGAGCGGAAGGACCCCCCACCACCGAATTTCTGCTGAGGATGGCAAAATGCTGCCCGGCAAATCCTGCTGCCCTAGGCGACCGCCTAGGGTCGCCTAGTGGAAGCGTCAGCCCTGCTTAAACCACCATAAAATTCCAAACATGCATCTGCTTCAATTCTCCTGTTCTCTCAGTCTTGCTCTGCTCTGCTCTGCTCTTGCTGTACTCTCTAGCTTGCAATGCTGCAAGCTGAGGTGCGGAGAGCATCTCATTCATTATGTAAACCCATTGATGAAAACATTAAGTGCATTGTGCTGCTGAAACTTGCTGAGCTTGTTTGAATAAATGCCAGGGATTAACAGTGTGTAAATTCACCAGTGGTTCAACAACAATGACATTATGCACCCCAAACACTGATGGGATTTGTTCAGTGTTCAGGACATGGGCTCTGAGGTGGAAAAAAGGGATTGCTAGTAATTTTTTAAGCCTCTTTGGCTGCACTGAGGCAGACTGTTGACATTATATAAATTCTTTAGATTAAAAAAAATCTGACTTTGTGTGAGGAGAGCTGATATTTAGCTTTTCCAATGTACAGCTGATCTGTGAAGAGGTTTGAAAATAGACAGATAGCTGTACAATAAAAAGAACCCCATGCATTTAAAATAAGGAGGAAGTGGATCTAGGAGTGGAAATCTGTCTGATGCTAAGGGCCAGGAATCAAGCACAGGGCATGACTCTAACTGAAGTGATTTTCCAGCCTTTTCTCAGATCCTCAAAGGTATTTAGGCTTCTAACTTCCATTGATTTCATTAGAGAGACGAGAGGGGTGAGGTAATAGCTTTTATTGGACCAAACTTCTGTCTAATAAAAGATATTACCTCACGCCCCTGGTATCTCTAATATCCCAGGACCAACACAGCGACAATAACACTGCATACAACATTGAGTTCACTGCAAGTTAAGAGCCTAAATACCTTTGTGGCTCTGGGCCTCAGGCCTGCTCTACACCTAAAAATTAGACCAACCTGGCTACATTGCCCCTGTAGCTAGGTTGATGGAAGAATTATTCCATTGACCTAGCTACCGCCTCTCAGAGAGGTGGATTACCTACATCGACAGAAAAAACCCTTCCGGCGATGTAGGAAGCACCTACACTACAGTGCTACAGCAGCATTCTGTAGTTGTGACACTCTAGCCACTGTAGTGTAGACATGGCCTCAGTAACTTCCCAACCAATCTTCCCACAGTCCTACCTTTATGGAGTAAAATCAACTGTGAATAAGATTGTGTTACAAGTGGCCCCTTTCCTATGATATAAGAGCTGATAGTGCACCAAGCAGAACGGTGGAAGGCAATGAAGGAGATGCTTGACTTTGCTATCCCACAGGTCTCTAGTGATCTGCATCACTGTGCAGGAAGCCCAGGATCAATTTCCTCCAAGCCATCAGGGCTAGAGAGTGCAATAGAGGCAGAGGTCCGGATCCTCGAAGGTATTTAGCCAAGAGCCTCGGCTTGCTCTGTAGTGACCTCTGTGGCTGATGAAGTAGTGGGGTTGATAGAATCCAAAGAATCCCCCTTCCCATCTGAAAGGTTGGTGATTGCAAGGCAAAGCCTTGTAGGGAGGATTCAAGTGGGGAGGTGTGTGTGAATTCGTAGAGTGCAGTGGGGGACATGGAGCTCTCTCTTACAAAGAAATGGAAACCAATTTAATAAAAAATTGGACCTTAATATTATGCTCTTAAATCTATATTTAAGCATCTAAGTAAGTGGCCTGACTTTCAAAAGAGCTGAGCAGCCAGCAGCTCCCACTGACTTCTTTCCTTGGATGAGCCAAGGTTTCTATTTGCCTGCAACAAGTAACACTTGTTGGTCCTGTGAAAGTGATCAAAACACATGCCTCCAATCCCTTCCTCCCAGGGGTGCATTCATGCTTCCCCGCCCACCTTTATTCTTGTAAGTGTGATGCATGAATTCTGATAATATGCCCATGGAACAAGTGCTTTGTAGAGAGGCACTGGAATTCAACATTGAGTGGAAATTGTTACCTGTTATTGCCTTTCTTGGTATTTAAAGGAGGCAGGGAGATGAGTGTTGCTATTATTTATCTCTCATTACAGTGGCCACTTCAACTCTATGAGTGTCCCAGAACAGATATGGCGACAGGCCCGCTAGATCCACAGTGGCAGAAAGGCTCACAGACGTTCAGTCCAAGAATAAGAAGAACTGTGCCTGGATGTGAACAAAGACTCTGACTACACAGACAAAGTTAGAAGAGCACAAAACAAAGCTCATGTTTCAGAGACAGGACAGCTTGAGGCAAGAGGACAGGGAAACAATGCAGGAAACTCTTTCCCTAATGAGAGAGAAATATGAGGAGGACAAACACTTCCAGAGGGAAATTTTTAGCAAACATTTAAGGACTCTGAAAGAATGACAATAGTGTTTTTGCAACTGGCTCCTGCAGCTATGTCTGCCCCCTGCATAATATCACCATTTATGGCCTTGATTCACGACAGCATTTTAAGGGAACAGCGAACCGCGGCCACTGGAAGCTGGGAGCAATCATACTTGTGAACGCTCAGCTAAACAAAGCGTCTCACGGCCCAGCAGTGGCTTATCCTGAACAAGTCACGAATCAAGTTTGGGAACCCCTGAACTAGGGTAATTGCCAACAGTTAAAAGTTACCATGCAGCCCTTTCTAAGCAAGCCCCTTTATTATTAAGATGAAACCATTACAGAGAAAACACAATAAAAACAATAAAAGAACCTACACACTAATCCAAGAAGGACTCTGGTAGGTTTTAGTCCTTCAAACCCCACCAAGGGGATTTTCTGTGGTTACAAGTTCTTAATAGCTGTTAGCTCAGAACAAGCACCCCCAGGAATCTGTGACTCCTTCCGTTATACATAGGGCCCTACCAAATTCACAGTCCATTTTGCTCAATTTCATAGTCATAGGATTTTAAAAATCATCAATTTTATGGTTTCAGAGGTTTACATCTGAAATTTCATGGTGTTGTAACCGTGGGGGTCCAAACCCAAAAGATGGTGGGTGGGGGTTACAAGGCTATTGTAGTGGGATTGTCACCTTTACTTCTATGCTGCTGCTGGCAGGGGCACTGCCTTCAGAGCTGGGCAGGGAGCGGGCTTTGCCTCCCAGCCAGGCTCTCTCAGGAAAAAGCAGCTCTGTCCCGCTCCCCGCCCAGCTGCCAGGGAGAGCCACTCTCCCTCTTCACCCCTGGCAGGCCAATCTGGGGGGGGCACTTGACTCCAACATTACCCCTCTTCGCGTTGTCTTTGCTTCTCCTTGATGTTTCCCAGGAAATCCACTTCACATGTATTGTCCCAGAAGTTCAGGCTTGTCTGCCATATTGTTCAGTATAAACCTTTGATCATCCAGGCCCACAATAATACATCACCTTTGTATTTAATATAGTGGAGTCCAAGCATACTTAAACTTAATAAGGTTTTTCAGGGATATTGCAGGAAATTGCCATAGCTGTCTCACCTCTCCACTTCTGTTGCTGACAAGCTTGTCTCTCTCACCAACAGAAGTTGGTCCAATAAAAGATATTACCTCAACCACTTTGTCTCTCTAATATCCTGGGACCGACACAGCTACAACTCAACACAAACATCTCCCCACTAAAGAAGTAGGGGTAGCTAGGGGGAGTGACTGGCATTCTAGGGAAACCTACTGATTTATTTTCTGGACAGGTTTATTCCATGAATGGACTTTCATAATTTCACATTTCAACTATTCACATGATAAACATTGTTGCTAGCAAACCAGCCAACTTCCTTCAACAATCTGTACAGAGTCATTTCACCACCAGCCCATATACTTTCTCTCTTTAGCACCTATGGGGCTCTTGCCTACCCTTTCTTACCTTTGTCACCCTGAAACCTTTGGGTGCTTGAGACCTGGTCTTCCCACTCCCACATGGTTTCTAGGGAGTGTGTCTAGTGTCCCTTTGTCCCTGAAGGGGTTGGCTGCCCCAGCAATGGGTCGAGGTCCCTCCCAGAAATATTTCACACAACAGTTCTTTGGGCCAAAGAGAAAAATCTGTTAGGGCAGCCTTGCTGTGCAGTGGCTCACAACCATGTACTGCTTATAACAGTAGGTGAAAGAGGATGGGCAAGGGAGATTCCTCAAACCTCCCCCACAGCCAAATTCCTTTCTGTGCCCCACCCCTTTGGAGGCTGGGGTGGGGACTCCAGGGGCCTAACTTTAGCTTTTCTGGGGGGGCGAAGAAGGGGAGGAGTATCGATTCCTTACCCCACTGGGGTGGCCTTTTGTTCCCCACACACTGAGTCAAGGTGCGTGTCCTTCCTGTCTGTTGTCCTCCTCACTCACATGTATTTGTCTGTATACCTTGGGAAGGTAACTTGATTCCTTTCGGGTACTGGCAGGGGTGACATGACCTCCCTCCTCCCTGTCTGCTACTTCATTTGCTATTTGGCTAAGGCAGGCCATTGCAGCCATGGAGCTAACTGAGGGGAGTCTGATTGACCCCTTCTGCTTTTAAAGCCATAATATCATTCCGTACCGCAAAGAATATGGACTATCTGACAATATCTCTACAACCAGCCCCTGACCGTTCCTGAGGCTATATAGAAATCTGTGCTGTAGGTAGAGGGAAGGCTTTTACACCTGGAACTATAACAGGCTGCCTCACAGCCATTGCCTAACATTCCATGCCAACTCAAAACTGTCAGAAGGAAAACTGGAATCAGACTGAGATGCATTTTATTATCCTTTAGGATAATATGTCTATTGTCCTTTGTTGTCTGCATGTTAACTTGGTTGTTTTTTTTGTTTTTTTTTGCTATCGCAGCTGGCCTGAAACCATTCCTTGAAAAGGAAAGCTTTGTGTAATTTGCACAACTGTTCTTTCATTTCAAAAGTATAACCGTTCACTTCTCCATATACTCCTGCAACAAAACCCACATACCTACTAAAAAAGGTCTATACAAATACATAAAAATGATCTAGACCAGTGTTTCTCTACCATTCAAGTTGGCAACCTTTTGTTCAAAGTAAAATATTTTCATGACTCACTTGTCTTTACTATAAGAGTAAAAAAAAAGTCTCAATGCTAAGCCTCTATAATTTATTTGTGTGTGTGTTTTGAGAGGCTGACTACGAATGCTGCCTTTGAATGGTGAAGGTTTAAGAGAGGTGGGGAGTGTGAGATTTTATTGCTCTAGAATGTCATAAAGTTTGCAATGCCGTGTGACTCCCTCCCCATCCCGATTGCCTTTTGTGATTCCCTGGGGGTTGTCACTTACCAGCTGAAAAACAATGATCTAGAGCAGCGCTTCTCAAAGTGGTGGTCCGCGGACCGGTGCCGGTCCGCGAGCCATCGGCTGCCGGTCCGTGGTGAGTTTCCTCATAAGAGCATCGAATAGGATAATAATATGGCACCGGTCCCTGGCACATTGGGGAAAAAAATTGCCGGTCCCCCACATCAGATAGCTTGAGAAGCACTGATCGAGAGCATAATACGACCATCACCTCAAAATCACATGAAGGCACTTCCCAGTAGCAACAGCTGGTAATGACTGCCTGCTCAACAGAATGCCTTAAATACTTACTGTATTGTGTTTGAACTCAAGGTCCAGTATGGGATTTAAACCAATGATCTGGCCTAGAAGTGAGAAATCTACAAGGTAAGGCATATTGACAAACTAATGACAATTCAAAAAATCTGCCCCTTGCCCACTAGACAGCTGTTTTACTCAAGGATGTGCTGTATTCTTTGGCGAGCACAGTGAGGAAGTATGTTGGCCTTTGCTAAATGAGATATTTCTTGGTGGTTTTGCATGGTAATTTAGATTTTCAAAAATGTCAAAGTGAGCTAGCAGCACAAGACCCCCCCTGAAAGACCATTTGAATGAAAATCCTACTACTGCATCTCTTTGGGGGCATGATGTGTCAGTGTGTAACGAGAGGTATTCCCCAGTATACAGATGCTGCAAGAGAAGATTATTGGCTGCTTAAATCACCTGGTAAAATTGAAAATAAAACTAAATACATATAAACAAACTACTGATCTGAAAAATTATTAGTACAGTAATGGGTGAACCTGAAAAGGTTAATAAGCCCTACAAATTCTCCTTAACTAAGATATTTTAGTTTCTTTTCAGGCTACCTTTTCCCCATCACCAAAACAAGGTGCTCCTGCCCTACAGCCACTTGCTCACATGGTTTACCCATATTCATGACCCCCTTCCTAGCAAAAGCAGCCCAACTGATGGCTTTTCTTTCTCTCCTACTCAGCTGCCCTTCCCTTCCCTAGATCATCTCTGGACGCCTGTGAAAGGGGTCCAGAGTGTCCTGTGGCCCTTGTCACTGTGGTTGTGTATTCAGCCATGAACCCTCAACTCAGACTAGCCCCCAGGTACGTTTTGGGAAATACTGTGAAGTATGGGATCATTGCAGTGACAATAGTGGTACAAGGGAGCAACGGTAGCCATGTCAGCAAGTCTGTCATCAGAAGTAGGGATTGGGAGGGAGGAAAAGTCAGCTAGGTTGTGGGAGAGGAGGAGGAAGTGTTGGGGATGCAGCTGTAACATTTAGAACAGTCCGGCCTTCTGGGATGGTAAAGGCAAATGTGTGAAGTGACACACACTTTACGGTAACTTCTTACTAGGGTAACCCTTCTGCCAGGTGAAACTTGGCAGCAACAAGGGTTGGGTTCATTATCTAGGGGTTCCTCTTAACAATATGACACAGAACTGGCTAAAGCCTCCACCCAGTAATCTGGGAAACCATAACACTACCCCAGGTGTATCTAAGAGGCAATACTTTCCTACTACTAAGCACTGAGTCTGTGTATAACAAAAGATAGCTTTTATTAAAAGGGAAAGGGAAACACACATAAATTTGGGAAAACATCACAACCACATTCAAAAGCATGTAATCATAGGCAAACCTGACCCACAGTGTGTCGGGCAGTGTCCTTTGCCTGTTTCCCACCTTGCAGTGGGAAAGTCTGGAGAACAAATGTCCCTTTATCACATCACTCTCCGCACCCTCCACTGCACCTTGACTCACAGTTGGCTGTCCTTGATTAGAGAAGACCCAGAGTTCAGAAGTGCATGCACCGGGATTCACCTCCCACCCAAGAAAGGAGGGGAGACGTTGAGCAATATCTGTGTGGTTGCTGTGCACCTCTGCAACTCGCTGTTTGCCACTAACTCTGCTGCTTTTCCTTGCTGCCACTGGTCACATGCTACTGCTGTTGGACTCTCACTGCCACTTCTGCAATGCCAAGTTCTGAGGTTTCACTTCTTAATCCAAGTCTTTAGTGATGTCAGCTCTTACTGATTTCACTGGGTAGCAGGAAACCTCACTGCCAGTACTTCCTCTGCATTGTCTTTCATTTAACCACTGTCCCTACACCAGGTCTAAGGCATAGCCCCTAGATCTGCTTATCAGTGACCCAGCTCTGGTCATCACTGAACAGAAAAAATGTCTCTCAATTGAGTCAAATAAGCTCTGTCCTTAAACGCTGGGCAGGGGAAGGTCAAATGGTGCCTAGGATTCTTTCAGCAGAGTCCACACCACCAAGTAGAAACACCTATCCCCAACCCCTCTCATCTCCACTGGGAGATGGCATCCCTACCCCTACTTAGTGAGTGAGGTTCATTTTAGAGTGATCCCCTCAATCGGGGCAAGTGAAGCACAGTTCTGCTGCCCTTTACTCACACCATAAGCATAACAACATTTCATTACCTCTGCACTCAATACAAAAGGGATTTGTAACCCAACACCAGCCAAAAGGGATCATTTTAGAAGAGCAGCTCCACCATGTTGCGCACCTAGTCTTTTCTGCCAGCTCATCACCAGATGTCAGGGGAGAGCTCATTCAGACCCTGCTTACATTAGAACAGATCTAAAACTAAAAAAAAAAAAAAAAAAAGTCTGGTTGAGGACTATGTTTTGGACTGGTTCCAATATTTTACAAAACAGGCTAGGTCTTCACTGCAAATAAAGGGAGCATTTTTACAAGATAGCTATTTTGCTGTAAACTCATAGTGGAGAGACAAGGCACAGTCGTTTTAATCCTGATGCAGCTAGTGGAGGTCAACTCCAGGTGGGGGTATAGGGTTGAACTGGGCTAGCTACATTTACAGCAACTCAGTGTAAAAAACACACCTCTTTCTGCAATGAAGACGAAGCATAGCTCTTTATATGAGCACCCACAAATCTCATTGATTTCGCATAGTAGGTGATACACTGCCTGAAGGCTCTGCTTCACACTGCCACTGGTGAAGTATGTAACCTGAATTAGACTAAAGTATTACAGCCCTCAGGAGACTGCACTATTGTGTGCCAGAGGCACAGAACAGGAGGGACTGAGGTGCACCAATGCCCTCAAAGATTAAAATGTTCTGTCCCACAAACAGTCTAATTGAACACCACAAGGCTCCTTAGAAATGTGTGTACCCTAAATAAAGAAACAAAATGAAAGAAAAATATTTACCATATTCCAACCAGTTCTCATATTGAATACACACACCGATACCCATAAACCTGATGGCAAGAAACAAGTCCCACTGAATACACTTAAGGGATGTCTACTCCACAGTTGGGAAGTATGATTGCAGCATGTGTAGGCATACCTGAGCTGGCGCTGATCTAGCTAGATCAAAGCTAGCTAGAGTAACTATAGAGACCTTTAGAAAATTCCCACAAGAAATTAAATTAAAAAGTCCTGTTTGAATTGCTTGTCTATGTTAAAAGCTAGAGGCTGTTTTCTCTCTGGGTAGAGGTAGCCCCAGATAGCATAGCATGCTGGAAAGTAGCTACTGTCCACAGATATCTGGCACTGATTCTAACCAGACTGTCATTCTCAGGTCAGCCTCTGCATTTCTGCTGACCAGATTGCCTTAATCATGAGATCATGTCTTTCCAGAGAAATCCCACTAATGCCTTTATTCTGTGAAAGTAGTATATAAAGAGGGAGGCTTTCTGAGTCTCCACTGTGCAGTCCAGCAAAGACATCACTGTCCCCAGAGACTGCACTGTCTTCTCTCTACCGTCGAACTTGCAGAAGCAGAAAACATGGACATTACCATCCAGCACCCCTGGTTCAAACGAGCTCTTGGACCCTTATTTCCAAGCCGTTTGTTTGACCAGTATTTCGGAGAGGGTCTTTTCGATTATGATCTCCTGCCTTTGTTCTCTTCCACCATCAGCCCCTATTACAGGCACTCTCTCTTCCGCACCGTTCTGGAATCAGGCATTTCAGAGGTAAGACTCCTTTACTGAATACAATTTACCTCTGCTGCCAATTCATTAATAGTAACAACCACCTGCTACTTTCCTTGATTCAATTAGATTATGTCAATTGGCTCTGATGTGAACAGGTGCAGGAAAACTAGCAGGTTTCCTGCAAAACACTAAGCCCACCTGACCATCACAGAAAATTATCACAGGAAATCTTAGCAAAGGAAATAATTTTTTCCCTTTAAGAAATAGATTTGACCTATAGTTTTTTTACAATACTGTAAAAAGATCACTTTATGACCCTGCCAGCAGTTTGCCGTGTGCTGGGGAAAAAAACAAAGCTTCCTCTGTTACATGAACATTCATATTCAGCTTACTTTTGTTGGGGATGGGACTCCAGGTATAAATTCAATCTTGAGCATGAACATTCTCCTTTCTTTTCTTTTTTTCGCCATCTCATGACCTCCGTGTTACAATCCCATACTGGAAATCCCAAGAACAGTTCTCCAAAGACTATATGCAAAATGAACATTTTGTACGTTGGGCTGTATTCAAAACAGTCAGATCTGAAATGTCAAAGCGAGCACAGATGTTTGTGCTTTCTGCATTCTACTAACCTTCCCAAGGTTTCCTCCAAAAATCTAGCAGAAGCCCAGCAGAACTAGAGCTGCAAGAATTTTATTAGACTTACAAGCCAGTCCACAAAACTGCAGATCACACTTTCTTCCTGAATTCATGCAGCTTTGCGGAGAAAGTGTGGTTTAAAAGAGAGAGTAAAAAGCAAAAGTGCTAGCTTAACAAAACAGGTGAAGCTGCATAACTGATATAATTTCACCACTAGCTGCTGAGCACAACCCAAATGTCCAATAAATCTCTAATGATAGATTCTGAAAAATAGTCGAGTGATAGAGTGACACAATGAGAGCAATGTGAAGGGATGCAAACTCAAGGAGCAATAAGGATGTCTTAGAATTCTACCAGCCTTGCAATTACAGGGCCTTAGCCAAAGCACATTTACTTTATTGGAGAACCCTATTGACTTCAGTGGGCTTTGGATCAGGCCCATAACCATTCTCTAGCCTTCTTAAATCACTTCTGAGACAATCATGCTCAGGCTGAGACTGAGAATTACTTTGTTTTTGACTCAACAAATTATTGTTTAATTTTATTTCTATATTAATTGCAGGTGAGGTCTGACCGGGACAAGTTTACAATCCTCCTGGATGTAAAACACTTCTCTCCCGAAGATCTGAGTGTGAAGATTATGGATGACTTTGTGGAAATCCATGGCAAGCACAATGAGAGACAGGTAAGCAGAAAAAGCATGCAACTTTGGAGGGGAATTATCCTGCTCTTTTCTCTTTCTGACTTTAAGGTGTTCCTCAGTTGGGGAAGTACAAAGGGGAAGAATAATGTTCTCTACTTTTTTCAGAATTATTTTTCAAAGGTTAAACCCAAGTCACTAAATGTAGGTTCCCGGCTCTGGCAAAGATCAAACCTGATTTCTGATAATAATGAGAAAATTTGTCTGTTGTTTATTTTCAATCATGCTCCATAACAGTCAGATGACAATATGCACTGTTCAGTAATAACATCTGACTAGAAAAAGAATGTTATTTGAAGCTGTCAACGAATGACTGAGTTTCCATAATCCAGGATTACTTGTGGAAAGCCGAGTTTTCATATGCTGGGTTGGACGAGAAGAGCAAAACAAACAAAACCAAAACAACAAAGGGCCTAAGGCGTGGAAACTGAGCACATATGACATGGGAATTCAAGCGAGGATTGAAGTGTGAATAATAATAATAATAATACCAGTGGCAGGAGAGAGGAGGGGGCACAAACTCTTCTCATCCATGAAGACACTTGTTGGGAAAACAAAACTTAAGAGCCCAATCAGTATTTGCATTTGATGCTAGTTTGCCATAAAGGGAGAAAAAAGCCACTTTAATGTCAATCTTTCTTTTTATTTCTCATTCTTTCAGCCAACAGCATCAGAGGAGCCAGGATTACAGCCTCTTGTTTCATTCAATGATGGTTCCAACATACTGAAATATAGGCATCGATTTTCAGAGCGCTGAGCACCTACAACTTCAACTGAAATAAGTGGGAGCTGCAGGTGCTCAGTGCCGCTGACAGTCATGCCCAGCATCGTGTGGTAAGGGCCAAATTCTGCTCTGATTGACACCCTTTGTAGCTCAGTTGGCCTGAGTGTTGTTGCACAGGATATCAGCCAAGGCAGGATTTGTCCCTAATAAATTGTGGTGTAGAATAAAATGCATATACATTCATAGCCCTGCCTGAGACAGTGACTTTGAAATAACTGTTTGGAATTCAATGTAAACATGAAGTCACACTCTGGTGATGTAGATTAAAACATGCTACGGGGTGTGCCTCAAGTCACACCAGGCACCGTTTCTGACCGAGCCATCTGTTCCCTCTGTCTGTTGTCAGGACGATCATGGCTACATTTCCCGCGAATTCCACCGCAGATACCGCCTGCCTTCCAACGTGGACCAATCTGCCATCACCTGCTCCCTGTCTGCTGATGGCATGCTGACTTTCTCTGGCCCAAAAGTCCAGTCCAACATGGACACCAGCTATAGCGAGAGACCCATTCCTGTATCCCGAGAGGAGAAGCCCGCCTCGGCTCCTTCTTCTTAGGCTGATCCTGCTGATGAAGCATCCAGGCGTCTGTCACCATTCGCAGGTCTCATTCACAGAGTCATTACATAGGTACCAGTGAATATCTAGAGGGGGTTATTTTTTGTTTTAAATTTTTCTTGGATGACTGAGGGGCTGGGTGAGAAGCTAGTGGACTTTGAAGCTTAAGCCTAAACATTGTGATGTCAGGATGACATGAAACAAGTGTGCTGCCAAACTGATGTATTTGCTGAAAAGGTCTTTAAACTGTCCTGGATTTTGGTAACATCTACCAAATATGAATGAGTGCACAATTAACATTAGCTCCCAACACACCCATCATTAGCACAAGGCTTGTATGGTGAAAAGCCCAGCAGACCTGCTCTAGCCTAAAGAAGGCTAGAGAAAGTCGGAGCTAAGCTGATTACTGTGAAAAAACCCTGAGAGACTGTGCACTTGCAATGAATGTGCCACGAGTTTCTTAGAACAAAAGCGAGAACAACAGTGTGTAATGTTTGGGCGTTGCAACATTTTTTCAACAAAGTCTTTAAGTGTATCTGTTTACACCACTGCAGAGTCATCTTCCATTAGTGACAACTGATGCAAGGACAAGCACGTCTTTCCAATGTGTTTGTAGACCCTTTGGGGAGGGGTCCATCATTGTGCTGAGGCTTCAAATCCCTACCGAGCTCTCCCCAGCCTGCATGTAGCACACCATCTTTGTTAATCTTGCTGTAATTCTAATATAGCTCCAACTGTTCTAATGATATCTGACACACAATCTGAGAACTCAGTCACTGGCAGTCAATAAAGAAAATGTGAAACGAGCAATTGGCATTTTGCTTATTTATTTCCTTCCAAGGTCTTTGTAGTTAAAATGTCACCCACTGTCTATCTCTGTTCAGAATACGTGTTCACTCCAAACAGAAATATCAACAAAAGACCAATTCTTACACTCTCCTGTTTTTCTCTATTTACCCCCCCAGATATTTAATTCAGTTGCCTCAATAGAGACGACAATGAAGACCTTTTTTATGTAATAAAATATAGCGGATAACATTCCAAAGCTTTGATTAAATATTGTTGTGAGCAAACATAGATACATTCCCTTTTAACTCTCCCCACAATTAAAATGCATTAGGTCAACAGTTCTCCAATCAGCGTACATATACCGCTAGTGGGATGCAGGCTGCAGTCAGTTGAGATGTGGGGTTTTTTTTACAGCGTCAGGATAAAAATCTATTATAACTGCTAAGTATTAAAATCACAAATTTAATGCACAAAGTACTTTGAGTTTTAGATGTGATACACTGGATCTGAAAGTCTGAGACCTGCAGCACCAGGTGAACCTTTATAATGGAAAAATCAGGAACGTTTTTGCTCATATATAGGGATAGTCCCGCATAACTAGGGATAGTAGATGTCAAGAGTCTACTTAGATATTAGACCTATTAATGCTTGGTGGTAATATTCAAAGATCTATATACAACAAAGCAGATTCAAGAGCACATCAAGCGCACAGTCCTCTGGGAAGATCATCCTTCTATTCCAGGGGTCTCAAACTTCATTGCCTCATGACACCTTTCTGACAACAACAATTACTACATGACCCCAGGATGGGGGATCGCAGTGTGAGCCTGCCCAATCCCAGTTGCTAGGGTTAGGAGCCAAAGCCAAAGCCTGAGCCCCACAGCTCTGGGTGGGGGTGAGGGGGCAAAGCTGAAGGCCAAGGGCTTCAGCCCTAGGCGGGAGACCTGTAACCTTGAGCCCTGCTGCCCAGGACTGAAGCTCTCGGGCTTGGGTTTTGGTCCTGGGCCCCAGCAAGTCTAACGCCAGCCCTGGCGACCCCATTAAAATGGGGTTGTGACCCACTTTGAGGTCCCGACCCACAGTTTGAGAACTGCTGTTCTATTCCTACAAAGGAAGTGGTAGAGCACTTCAAAAAGAGTGCTAGCTCAAGATCAGGCTTTGCCAGACAGAAATGCTCACCAGACTCTTCCTCTCCACTGTGGTTCACTTGGTAACAAAACAATTGTTCTCTCTTTTGGTATGTGTGAGATTAACTTCCTCCGACTGCACCTAGTCCCTAAAACCAGGAGTTTGGGTAGGGGGTGAGGAGGAGAACTTCAGCTGTTAATCAGGTGCCATCAGAAGAGCCTTGGCAACTCGCCACCCCTCTCTGTGCTTGTGATTCCTCTCCCACCCTTTATCTGCCTTGAATATTTAGTTTGTAAGCTCCTTGGGGCAGAGATGCTCTGCATAAGTTTGTACAGTGCCCAGCACAATGGGGGCCTTTGATATCATTTGGGGCTGATAGGTGCTACTGTACTATACATAATAGTAATAATCCATCATAAGACAAAATAAAGTACAGATGGAGACAATGAATTTGCTATTGGGATCAATACAGAAAGATACTGAGCACCCTCAACTCCTGTTGAAATCTGCGTGTGCTGAGAGCACTCAGCATCTCACAGGAGCACTCTGCATCTTGCTGGGTCAATCACATAAAAAGAACGGTATTTGCTTCACCTCCTGTTTTAATTCATGGCCAAAATCTGTTCTCAGTTACACTGAAGTTAAAAGCAGAGTAACTCAACTGAATCCCCTGGCATTGCTCTGGGTTTACATTGGTGTAAATGACAGCCGAATTGGGTCCTCTACACTAGCTTTGTGTTTGACATGAGCCAAGCCAGCCCTCTCACAGAACTGCATTTCACAGTACAGCTCACATTCAAGCTGATGTTGACTCTCTGTGCTGTCTCCATCTTCACAGGTGGCTGATTCACACTTGTGGCTGCAGACAGGGAAGACTCAGGTGATAAAGACAGAGGAAGAGGAGGAGGGAGCAGTGTGCCTGGCACATTCCCAGGGTCAGGGCCGGCTCCAGGCACCAGCTTGTCAAGTAGATGCTTGGGGCGGCCACTCCGGAGAGGGGCGGCACGTCCAGCTATTTGGTGGCAATTCGGCAGATGGTCCCTCATTCCGGCTCGGAGCGAAGGACCTCCCGCCGAATTGCCACCGCAGATCGTGATCGCGGCTTTTTTTTTTTTTTTTGGCTGCTTGGGGCAGCCAAAACCCTGGAGCCGGCCCTGCCCAGGGTGGGCATAGTGACACTTGCCTGACAAGCAGGGAGGAGCTGTTGCATGTGTAGCGTGGCCCGAAGCAGCCTGAAATCTGCTGCCACTAAAACCACCTGCTAAGCATCTGAGGAGAGAGGAACCATCTTCTTATACTGCCCTATGAGCTGTGCCTGAGGTGAACCCCTTCCCCTGCAGTGGTCTAGGCCCCAAGCGGTGGAGGGAGGAAAGAAGCTGAGACTGACACCCAAAGCAGCACTGTGCCCAGTGCCTTAAAGGTATGCTGCTGTCCGTCTGTGAGGGGCAAGTGAGGGTGTTGGGGGTGGGAAAAGCAAGGGGGAGCTACAAGGGGTGCAGGAGGCAAATGAGGAAGGCAGAGGTGTGAACGTTCTGTAATTCATACGTGATGGGGTGTCATGGATTTTATTGTCCTTTGCTTTTACTCACTTGGTTTTTTATTTCATTAATTATTGAGCGAGTCTAAGGGCTTTTTTCATTTCCTTTTTTAAATGAAGAGTTTGCTGAATTTTATTCTTGACGGAGGAAGACGTGAATGAACGTTTCCTGGAAAAAACAAGCTTATAACAACATGAGGCCTATATTAGAGTGATCAATTGGAAGCCACTACTTCCACTGTCCTGAGGCTACCCTAACTTGGACTTGGAGCTGAACTGGCCCCTGCTGCCCTCAGCACTAGTGTGGGGGTGTATAAAGGTAATAGAAAGCCAACTACGCTCCCCTCCTCATGTGCAGCTCAGGCGCACCTGAGAAGCTGGCCTGTGATGTGTTCACAGCTCATTCCTGAGAGGACGCGTTACTCAAGCTGACCTGCCAAATGGAGGCACAACAAATGCCTACTTGCTAGTGTAATTAGTTGTGCAAATTTGCATGGGCAGGTGAGCAGAGGCCAGGTTCACTATTCCTGCTCCAGCCACTCTGCGTGACTTCAGTGGCAGAAAGGGAGGTAATCTGGCCAGCTGAGAATCCCCCCAGTGGAGAAGAGCGCTTTACTGGTGTAAAGTGGTATGGGCAGTTCCTGCACCAACTTCCCCCACCTCAGTGTTGGAGGAGGTGTGTCTGTGGTGGCATTCTGATGGTTGTCTATGGGTGCAGGACCACCATAGCCAGCGGGTGTAAATTAGGGTAGCCTCTAAGCAGTTCTAACTTATGCTAGAGCTGGAGCTGGGATAGCCAGTGAAAGAGGTAGGTGTAACTGGCCCTCTTCCCAGCCCGCACCAACTGTATCTTGCTGGAGTAATGAATCTATCAAACTGTTACTTCATGACTCTTCCAGCCTTTAAAAGTAATAGTCTTTTCACATGCCCACATACTAAGAGTCACAATGACTCACTCATGATTTTTCAAATATCTAGCCCAAATGGCTAAATCCTATATCATTCGATCTTTCCCACCTGGAAGCAGCTATTTTAATCTTTCATTGGAGACAGTACATCCCATAAAAGTTGGGGTTTTATGTCCTCTAAAACTAAGAAGATCTCTTATACCTTAACTGAAGATCTTCTTAACTGCTCACCAATTTGTAAATGCTACCGACACACAATCTTGTAGACCTAAGTCAGAGAATCTTTTAACCTTTATAATTTGATCTCCAAGTAAAGAGTAAAATACCACTCAATCAAATAGTATAGACATCTGACATCATAAATGAGCCAAGGTCTCTGCCTTTACTTTAGGGATAGCTTTGAAAATCAGTAGATTTAGTTAACTTGTCCTGGGCCCTTCTACAATAGTTTATATAATATTCTCCAGCTCTGCATCCAGCCTTTTGCTCTACCCAGAGTTAACACCTAAATGCTCACCCAGCACCTGGGATCTTACTCTTACGTCAGGCACAACACTTCAAATCTCCCACCCCCCTCTCAGATCTCAGATCCAGAATCTTCCAGGAACCCCAGAACACAACCCCTCCCTGTCTCTACCTCATCAACTCCGGGAGCTCTGGGTACATTGCAACCCCAGCAGCTTAACCACAAAACCATCCTTCCTCCTGTCCCGTCACGTCACTATGAGAAATTCTATCCTCCTGCTCTGTGCACTTAACCCAGAAAAGATAATTGTTTTCCCTCCTTGGTGTAAATGTTCTTTTATTAGCTCTTGTCTCCCAGAGGACTCTGTCACAGTCTGTAACGTTGGAAACTGTTACTATTGTGGTTTCCCCAGAGTTGCTTGTGAAATTCATTTGTTAATAGAGAGTCATTAACATTTTTTAAGGTATAGTAGATCTTCAAAGTTTAAGTTTAGTAACTTAGCCAGGTTTTTTTCCATGAAGAGAAATATCTGGGGACTTCATCCACAGGGGACTCTTAGGTTTTGTGATCACATTTAGTTTTTTCCAACATTTGAGGGTTTTTTTTATAGTAGTATATAGCTATGAGCAAGTGTTTTTATTTGGAATGGGTTTTCATTCATCCTGTTGTAGTGCATTTTTACCACCTTTTAACAGTACGTTGTAATTTCCATTCTGAGACTTCAACTCACTTGCCTATTTAGTATAAATAGCTTTTACTTTCCCTCCAACTCTCCAAGGAAGCCGCGGAAGCTTTAAATTCATGTCCTGGATAGGATCAGTTTCAACATTCCTTTGACTAAATGACTTTGCACAGTGGCAGGGACTGTTAGTTTTGTGATCACATTTAGTTTTCCAACATTTGAGCTTTCTGGTAGAGTAGTATGGCGGCTTGAGTGAACAGTCTGTACCTCCACCGAATGTTTACAGCCAGGGTTAGGTTTTTCTCACAAGAAGAACTCTTTATTCAGAGCACTTTTCTTCCGTTTTGTTAGAAGTCAAAGACTTTTAGTGTTTCAGGCTTTTGGGATATGTCAGTGAGCATTCATCAGCTTTGGAATCAGGCTCTACCCCGCCCTCAGAAGACTTTATTTTTGAATAGCATATTACTGTCTGGGGAGCTGCAGAACCCAATGTGTTACTGGACAGGCTTATAGGGATCCAGAAGAGGCATGATATGCACCAGGAGAGGGACTGAGACCTCTGCTTGCTCATTTGCGGTAGTAGAGCTGGTCAGTGACTATAAAAAGTTCTTCATAGATTCCAAGGCCAGAAGAGACCATTGTGATCATCTTGTCTGATCTCCTGTACAGCACAAACCATAGAAACCACCTCAAATTCATTCCTAGAGCAGATCATTTAGAAAACATCCAATATTGATTTAAAAATCATCAGTGATGGACAAACCACCATGACCCTTGGTAAATTGTTTCAATGATTAATTATTCTCACCGTTAAAAATCTACACCTTATTTCCAGTCTGAATTTGTCTAGGTTCAACTTCCAGCCTTTAGATCGTGTTATACCTCGCTGTGGTAGATTGTTCTTGTGAACATTCATTTGAATTCCAAATGGCTGTGAAGTCTAAATCATTTATCTAACCCTTTTTATATTTGCTAAATCCTTTTTTGGGGTGAGGAGACTAGAACTGAAACAGTACTCCAGGTGACTTCCATGGCGACATCATAATATTTTCACTATTTTCTATCCCAGTCTTCATACATCCTGACATGTCTATCTGCTTTTCTGATCACTGCTGCACATTGAGCAGATGTTCTATAGCTGCCTGGCCTCCCGAGTGCTTACTAGATGTTCCACGCACCAGCATTTATTTCAAATTTCTGTCAGACTGCAGTAACTATGTCATGTGAAGAAGTGACTTGATTCCACAAGATGTCAGCCTTTCCTGTATTTCCAGCAAATGAGCTGAACTGTTGTAAGAAATTCCTCAGAAAGTGTTGCTGGATAGGTCAGTTTTTTCAATAAGCTCAAGGGGGCTTGCAAACTGGTATCATAATGCATACGCACAAAGGGACAGATTTAAAGTTGCATGGAAAACTATAATATTGGCATGTCTTGATTTGACTGACTTTGCAACTCAGACAACACAGATGTCAGGGTTGTTGTATATAATGTCCTCGTTTAAAAAAAACCAAACCACATTCTATCATGTGCAACTGTAACAATCCTCCTTCGCTTGCATCATCAGCGGGGTTTGAGTAAAGTTCAGGGCAGCACAGATCTCTACCATTTGAGCTAAAGGATTAACTACATTAGCTAGCAGCAGCAGAAAGTTGTTATCTTCTATGGATTAGCCATTTAGACAGTTAAATGGTGGGCTACATATGCATGCTTGGACCTAATTTCTTGCCAGCATATTAAAACGCATAGATTTGAAACTCTGTGGCTAAGTGAATGCCACTTGAGACTACCATATTAGAAAGCTGGGGTCTCTCATCTTGTGTAGCCTCCCACTAGGGCTGGGTTGTAAAGGGCACAGAATTAACATCAGTTAGATGAAGTGGTGAATCTAGACCTCCTAGTTTCCAAACCTGTGCACTTCCCTTTGGCCAAAGGGTATTTTGATGGGGAAATGCCTTTTGGTCCATACATATCCACATAGGGTATGTCTACACTAGCGTGTGTGGCCTTACTGTAGTTCAGGTTAAATGATTGCTAATAAACTTTTTAAAATGTTAACCTGGACATGACAGAAGGTTTTTTTCCCCACAACACAAAAGTTGATCGTTTACTGAGTCTAGGGCAGCAACAGCAGGAGGATGAGGGGGCCTGGGAGGTTCAGCTCTGTGTGGAATGTTGAGGCAAGAGGCTGAAGGGGTGTAATTTGGCCAAATCCGAACAGATTTGCATGGGGTCAGGAAAAGGCACTTCCCTGACCTCAGGACTACCCTTCTGCCAAATGTCACAGACCTGGTGCAAACCATAGGTCCTAGAGCTCTTCAAAACAACAGACTGAAGAGCGGTTAGACTGACAAATATTAGACAACCTACATACAGGAATCCTGGCTGCTCTCCCTCTAATAAAATATTATTTCAGGAAGCCCATCCATTCTGTAAAACATTCTATCTACAACCACACATCACTTTATCATTGGTCATTCTACCTGTTTGCACCTTTTTAGGGCCACACCATGCCAGCCCTCTGCGGGTACATATAGACCAGACTGCATTGGTACCAGCAGGGTTATGCTGCGACAGGGGGAGGCCATGGATAAGGAGTGGATAAGAGCCTCCTGCATTCCCCAGACAGTTGCTCCATCCGTAGCAGTAGGGGTGGGCCGGAGGGGGAGGTGGGGAGGCAAGCTGCGTGAATAGGTGACTGTTGGTATAGTGACTTCAAAGGCAACTGCAGTGACATCCACAGAGTGCCATGGGGGAAAGGTGTTGTCCCCACCCTGTGGAATAGCTCTGTGCCAGGTGTATTTACCATATAGGAAGGTACAGGAGATGACCTGAGCCTTAGAATGTAAGTTCTTTGGGACATTACTTATGTAAAATGCTGGGTACATTTATGGTTTTGTACAAGAAATGATAATATCTTAAAGAGATGATAAATCTAAATTACAATAATAAATAATCACCAGGCCTAATGGCCATTGATCAATATACCTAACAGGGATTCTTAGGGAGGAAAATCAATATCCCAAAGAACTAGATGTGTGCTTTTCCCAAACTGAGGTTTGTGCTGTTCAGCAGACTATGAGTCACAGCACTGGTACATTTCTACCTAAACCAGTATTTACCTTAAGGAAATGGTGCCCCATTATTTAATTGCATTATTTCCAAAATTAGTACAAGCTGAGCTACTCTTTGAGGAATAATATTAGAGAGCTGGAGAAGCACTAACTGAATAAACTTGTGATGTAATTTTTGGCTGCAATATTGTGTTACCCCTGGGATGTATGCCAGAGGGTGGGTGCAAGCCGATGCCCGTGGGATGTATGCCACAGCATGGGTGCAAGCCGATGCCCCCTGGTAGAGTTTATCACCCGGCAATCTGTGTCTACTCATTGTCAGTGGCTTTCTTTCCTGGGTTTGCAGCTCTCGTAGTGCTTTGTCTGGGAGAATTTAAAATGCAGTCAATTGTTTGTTTCATTATCATTCTATTAAGACGATATGTATATGACATACAACTTACTGAATACACCATCTCTGATCATAGCACATGTTTAAGACATCAGTGAAATATATATGTAAGGCATAATATCTATTAGTTTGCCTGTGTGATTTGTCTGGAGATCAATTGCCAGTTTGATCTTGAGAAAGAAAGATGGAAAAAATCCTTTTGCTTTTTCTTTACTTTTTAAAATGTCTGTTTTGTATTTCAGCCTCTGAGCTGATGAATTCCTGTCCTTTCAGCCTTCTATCAGAGCTGCTGCTGCTATGAAAGCCTGAAAGGGTTTCAAGTCCTCCCCTGCCTTTGCTGTAGTAATATTACTATTGGATATGGCAGTTCTAGTGCTTGCTAATAGATGGCAGCAGTGACATGTCATTGGGATTTAACAGACCCTGCAGTTTAAAGGGAATATAGAACCTAAAAAGGTCACTTTCCATTTTGTAGAATGCTGACTGTATGTTCTTTTCACTGATGTTTTTCCTCAGCAATCATTATTTTAGTTTTCTTTTCCTTTGACAATGTATTCGAAAGGAAGCTGGGCAGCACTATTGTCCGCTCTGTCTAGTATTTTCCACCCACTCAGGATGCTGTCAGCCTGCCACCACAGGAGTTAATGTATTGCAGTTTGCCCTCCAAATGGCTAATTACAACTTCCATTTTTTCTCTGAAAAAGTCTCTCAAAGTATCAGCCAGAGCTTTCAAACCCACTTTCCTACTTACTGATCCAACTCCACCACTCCAAAATAAAAATGGATGCCAGAATATGCAACATGCAGGCTGCGGTATGCTCAGAGTAGTAAATCTAAGCTGGTGTGACAGACCATTGCCACACAAGAAGACTGGAAACCACCTCCAGAGAGAGGTAGTGATGGTGCCAAAACATCAGAGCACCACATGGCTGACTGATGGGGGGGGGGAGGAATAGCTCAGTGGTTTGAGCATTGGCCTGCTAAACCCAGGGTTGTGAGTTCAATCCTTGAGGGGCCACTTAGGGATCTGGGGCAAAAACAGTACTTGGTCCTGCTAGTGAAGGCAGGGGGCTGGACTTGATGACCTTTCAAGGTCCCTTCCAGTTCTAGGAGATAGGATATCTCCATTTATTTATTTAAGGAGAAAGCTCCAAACCACCCTCACACTACTGAGGAGACAATCACCACTGAACATGTCAGCTTTCTGAACCTCTGTGACTCTTTAAGGGGGATGCATTCCCGCCAGTGAAGAATGGCTATAGTGCTGGGCATATCGCTGCCGATCAAAAGAGCTACTCCTTGAAATACACAGATAGGCAAACTCTGCCCTCCAGTGTGGGCATCTTCTTTCTTTCTTGCTTTCTCCTTCCACACCCTCTGGTGTGTGTATAGGGCGTCCACCAGTTTCCATCATTTATTTCTGTCTTATGCTGGTCTGTTCAGGCTTACCTCCTCTTGGAACCTGCTGTGCACCAGTATGGTCCCTGGAGTTCGTTTCTGTAGTGAGTTAGTTCTACACGACAGCGTTATCAACCCTATGCACAACCTAGGTCCACAGCTCCTTATTCATCTATTGGAGCAGTCCACATGTGGACATTCTCCCAGCTGCCACCTGTGGGATGTGTTTGGTAGCTTCTGATGCCCCGAGATGCCTCTCACATATTTATTAAGGATTGAGAAAGCCACTCCCATCTCAACCTCCTCCAAACTGAGGTTCCAGCTGCTCTTACCCCTTTCATCTTCTTTGTATATAAAAAAGAAGTGCTGTATTGCCACCACTCCCAGCCACAGCACTGCCAGGGTGCTATAGACAAAGGGAGACCTGCATTGTGCTCACAACCCTTGCACTGGCTCTGCTTCCATTAAAATCACTCAACTGAAGTCAGCGGGAGCTCTACATGCACATATCAGGACAGTATTTGGCTCAGTTAATATTCATATTAAGGTAGCTGATCAAGTATTCGATGCTGGTGCTAAAAGGTGATCCACAAAGAACTTCTAAAAAAATTGAGCTTGTGTCCTTTTCTGTCAAGCTGTCCTGCAGTGGTTCAAGAGTGCCAGACTCAGAGCAGACTGTTAGGAAACAGGGCACAAACCCCAAATTGGTTGTGACTTCTATACTTAGTTATCAAGAGTGAACTTCTCCAGCACTGTAATAGCCTTCATGCAGACAGTCTCCGTGCTGATCTATCCTGCCACCCAGGTAAGCTTACCTTTGTGATAAATGGTCCAAAGATCACAGCAATATTCAGGTTACTCCCAGTCCCAAAGGACAAGTCACTTACCCCAGGTCAATTGTATCTTAGGTCTCACACCAAAGACCACGCCTGTATAGTCAATCCTATAATAAACTATCTAAAGGAAATAAGCGAGTTATTTACAAGGTTAAAGCAGGTAAGCGTGTATACACACAAATGAGTTCCAGTCTTAAGTTTCAAAAGGTAATAGAAGCTTCTATAATAAGCAAACTCTACATGTCCTTTAGGGCTAAACTAGGCCAAGCACTGGGGAAGCTGCTTAGGAATCCTTGCCCTTCAGAGTCCAAGCAGCACAAAAGATACAATGTCTGCTGATTAGGACTTTTTAACCCTTCCCCCCTTCTGCTCTGAATTGCAAGTTCAGCTGGTGGGAGGAATTCAGTTACACATCTCTTCTTCATGGGGGTGAGAGGAGCAGTCAACAAAGCCTTTTGTCCTCTGATATTCCACAATGGTTCATCTGGTGTTGATGGGTCTTCTTTTGCTGGGCAGGAGATAACATCTTGTAATGGGACATTCATCCCCTCCCCCCACTAGTCCTGGAGAGGTTAATATACGCACAAGAGACCAATGAGTCAGACACTGCACCTGGAGGGGAGCTAGGGCTCCTTGAGGCTTTTGGGGATGAAGCTCACCTAGGCATAGAATCATAGAATATCAGGGTTGGAAGGGACCTCAGGCAGACACAGACGGGGCTTCTATAAAGCCAGGAAGCTGGACCAGAGATTCCTTCAGTGAGAAGCCTATAGCTGATGGGGCGGGGGAGGAGGAAGTGAATAGTAGGAGCCTGCAATAGACAGTGTAGGAAGCCACCCAGGAAAGGAGCAGTAACGGCTGGGAGAATAAAGACCTGAGCTGCTGGGTCGAGGGTCTCTGGATTAGAACCTGTTGTAGAGGGTAGGCACAGGTTTTCCTACAAGCCATGGGAGTGGGAGTGGCACACAAGGGGCAGCCTACATGGGGACTTCTGGGGACAGTTTGGAAGGAGACTTTGATAATACCCCAGTAGGGGAGAACTTCAATGTGACTTGAGCGGAGGACTAAGCCATGAAGAAGAAAGCGCTGTAGCTCTCAGAGCATGAGAGAGGTCATGAAGCGAGTGAGTGGGATGACGGGCTGAGCAACCGCCGGAAGAGGCATCTGACCATATGGTGAACTAATCCCAGAATGGGCCACTAGGAGGTACCAGAGCAATAAGAGAGCAGTCCCTGTTACATGCCTCCTGTGGAAAACTAGTATTTCACACATGTTAATGCCTCTATCCTGTCTGGTGACTTTCCGTTAGAAAGCAAACACTTAAATATTACCTTATAACATGGGATATAGATATTATAAGTGAGATTAATGCATGCAGCAATTTACAAGCCTTCCATAAAGTCTAAATGCTAAGCACATAAAAACTCTACCTATTTTAACAATACCAACACACAGGTGAGCCAGACTGGTTCCAGCTATGTACTTGTCAGTGTTCAGTTGAGACTTAGGGGCCTTAGCATGAGCTGGCACCTGGTCTGCCAGTGCCACAGCTTCTTTGTGTTGAATAAGAAAGGCCTGGATTTTATTTTCCTGCTTATTTTTTTACATTAAAGAAAACAAATCAGGACTGTCTAATTTGGTCTTCCTTGGTTTTGCTGAAAGACCTCCTGAGGGTTTCAGAGAACGTGTAGAGTGAAATTTCTCACACTGTTAAGTGAAGGGACGGGCGTGTTGCATGTTTGTCAAAGATGTCTTTCCTTCAAAACATTTATTAAGAATTTGTCCATGTTCTCGGATAATTTATAAACTACTTTAAAACACTTCATAATAGAGCGAGATAGATCACTCGAATTATTTATGTGGTTCAGCAGGATGTAACAGCTACACAGTAAGAAAAGACAGCTCTCTCTCTCTATAATATATTTGTTTTAATATCGGGCTATTCCATTATTCCACTTGAGTTTCAAGTCATCTGCATATGCAAAGCTATCTGTATGACTGTGATCACAAACTGCAATGTGACCATTCAGTTCTAACGTTTTGGTTCACCTTAAAGACTTTCACGTCTCATTGGCTTTTCAACAAGCCACTTGAATATATCACCTGATTTTAATATAAGACAAATACCTTGCTACATGTTTAATTATTAGAAATGCAGAAAATTGAATACAATTAACTTAATTACTGAGGACAGAATGATTCAATGGAATTTTGTGCATAGATTCTCTGTAAGGATGTGCAATTGTTTAAGAAAGAACATTTTATGCTAACAATAGAGACTAGCTTTTCACTCTGAGGGCTAATGTAATTCTACTGTCTTCATAATATTTTTTCCTATTAAATGTAAGAGAGAGATGGTTTGGGACACTGCAAAGCATATACGATACTAACAAGATCTCGTATAGAGGGCAAGCCAGTGAGTTTAGATCAAGAGTAGACTTTCCCCTTCCTAAGAAAAGCAAGACACCCCCTTGCTCCACCCTGAAGCAGACTGATCATTCTGACACAGCATAGCCAGTTAAAATAATGAACAGAGATCAAGGCTGTTTACGGTTGGAGAACAACAACAAACTTGAGACAACCAAAGGGTATGTATATTTTCATCTGGTTTCTCCTTTGGTGACATAGCATACAGAAAATATACTAGTATTTGAAATATTGCTCTCTAGCAAAGTGTAACAGAGCCAGCATATGATTATTTTGTTGCTAGACTAGAATATAACCTACACCTGGAGATCATGGTTTAAGTATTGAAGTAAAGGGTTTTAATCATAAGCTACCTATTCAAATTTATAGCTGACAAATTGCAGAGTGCTGTTGAACTGTTGCTCTTGCATTTTGTACATTAACTGTACAGCTGAAAAAGCATTATTTTAACCAACTGATTAAAAAACAAATTCTGGTTGAAGATATTTTATGTGTAATTTTGAAGTAAGACAAACATTCTTTACTCATCAAGTACCTAACATTAAGAAAAAGCATTTCAATAGAATCAGTGATTGCGTTTACAAAAGCCTTTAATTACCAGTTATTATTAGAAGGATTTGTACAAGGAAACTTTGGAAGCAGGGAGTCAATTGATTTTTATTAATTACGCCCCTGAAAAGCTAGCATTCTTCCCCCTCTGGAATGAAATCCGTGCACAGTTTATGATAACAGAGTTACCCAACGCCCATGTGCCCTGCAGAGTGACGCCTGTCAATAAGGCAGATGTCAATCCACACTTGTGAAGTTGCTGAGGAGCAATGCTTTTGCTACCCCGACCAAAACAGACACTTCGATACAGTATTTGCACTACTGTTAACTAGCTGAAAGTTAGAGACTCTCTCTTCTACTGCAAAATAAAAAATCAAGTCTCTAACCATTTTTTTTAATCCCTCGCTCTCATCTCTGCTAAATTTTAAGAAAAGAAAAGAGACTCTTGAAGAGATTGAAAAACACTGGTGTGAAATAATTAAACACCAATATTTTTGATAGACCTGATTAAGCGATTAAAAGCATAAAAATCTCTTACAAAAAATAAAAAGTTCCTTAGATGATTTGGAGTTCATAGAGGCACTCCAAAGAAAGTTCTCAGTGTATATGTGGCTGGCTTGGGCCCAAAAGAAATGGATTCAGAAACTGAATGAAGCTTCTCTGATCAGAGGTCTCCATATAGAGAAATAAAAGCAGCTAATATTTTGGCCTCCTACTCTGTTGTTAGAAGCAACACCAATTTATAAGCTAATGAGCTCTGGGTGAACGCTTAACCTTCTTCTATATCATGACATATTAAAATAAACATACAACCCAAGGGAAAAAAAAGTCTGACTCATACTATGACGGCTGGTTTAAAAATCCCCTAAAATTCCACATCTCAGGAGAGAAGTGGGAGTTTTAGGAGGAATTTACCCTTGGGCAGAGCTTTTGCAGGTGAGCTCAGTGACATTTTACCATGGGGGGAGGGGGGGGGCGGGGCCGAGGGGGGCTTGAAGGAGGCAGGGAGGTTATTGCATGAAAATGGGACAAGTGGGTGGACAATGCTGGGAATACTGCCCGAGTGAAGGGGTTGCGGCTAAAGGAAGGATAAGGGAGGATAAGTAGGCAGAGGCAGAATTATACAGCGATATGAAGATGGTGACAAGAAGCTTAAATATGACATGTTAACTGTTAGGGAGCCAGTGGAGGGATACAAAGAAGAGTGAGATGACCAAGCAAACAGGCAAGGAAAGAGGACCTGGCAGATGGATTTTTTTTAGAGACTGAAGGGGGCCAAGATTTAAGCTAGCTCGTGCCACGGGAATCCAACGACCCTGATTAGAGGCATAGTTTAGGAACAGCTGCTCAGTCACTGAAGTTCAGGAGAACAAAACACTGCAGTTTTTGAAACTCAGGGACTCAAGAAAACTGACACAGCATTTAGCTCTCGGTGAGTATCCTGATTTCTTTTCAGGTGGGGAGACTTTCCCAGAGGCCACTGTGCAGGTCAGTCAAAGCCTTTTAGTGCCAGCTGTGTGACTGGCACTGTACAATGCACCAGAGACAACTTCTGCATTGAGAAGCTTCCAATGATTTGCTTTACCCACAAGAGCCAGACAGATTTTTATTGGTAGGATGCTGACAATATAAGAGGCTGATAATATGAAGTCTCCAACTGGGCCAGACTGCCTGCTTCATAGTGGTGTCTTTAGGTTGGGTGGGGATGGAAACCCTCTCCCGCTCCATTTAAATCCTTCTGCACAGTAGAAAAACCAGCACTGGCCCACTCCAGGGACACTAAGGATCCTGCCACTTAGAGAAATGCCTAAAGTTAAGGATGCCCATGCCCAGTAAGTCAGTGCCTGACTGTAGAAGTGCTACCAGTAGTCAGTGCTTCTGCCATGATTGTGTGTTTCTTCCCCATACAACCCCCTTGTGCAGGTAAAGCCTTTTCCATCTGGATTCTCCAAGCTACCACCCTCTCCACATTCAAATCCCTCCTGAAGACTCATGTCTTCTGTGCCACCCACAGGGGAGTCATGGGTCTAAAACCCTCCAAAAATTGCTCCTTTCACTGCCTCCTATCTTCTTTGTGCCTTTTAAATCTAAGTTCCTCAGAGCAGGGCCCATATCCACTAAAGGAGCTAATATAAATAATAATAATAATTCAAATTGAGCCATATTACCTCATGGGGAATAAATAGCAGTTGGGACTGCCAGGGTCAGGCAAAACCAGTCCTTCCACCTTTGATTTCAGGGATTATCACTGGTCCATCTGCTCTCTTCAGGCTAAACAGTCGCTTCCCCCTTAGCTGCAGGGATTTTCACCATCTCTCCATCCCCTCGTGTCAGGGGTTCCACCAAGTCCTTCACCCCTTGATGCAGAGGCTCCCTTTCTCCTGTAGCATGGGGGGCTGCCAGCAGTCCTTGCTGCAGTGAGGGTTGCTAGTACTGATGATTCAAAGATTCCAACTAACATCACTCTCCACAATGCTGTGGTCTCCTAGGTTCAACTTGCAATCAACAATTACTCAGGTTAAGAAGCCGAATCAGCCTGTCTGGGTCGAAACGACAGTAAGGCGGCTGCAGCTGAATAAGAGTAGAGTCTTTGGCTTATTTATGTAGCATTCATAAGTCACTGCATACTCGGAAGGCCTGTTCACCTCGCAACCCAAATGTGCCCTAGAGTTGTAGATGCACAGTAGTGAGGAAAAGGTGCTTTAGGGAAACAGCCCTTCTAACCTAACAGTTCAGAGACTCATCTGGAGTCTCCCAAGTCATCTCCAGCATTAGAAGGTGAAAAATCTGCCTCAAGACAGCAAAGTACAAGTGGCGCTTGGGAAGAGAAAATCAGAGCCCCCTTCCCTCCCCATGGGAAATGTGCTGGGCCTGGTTTTGACCTGGGAATGTCTCTGAGGGCACAGCTGATGTTATGTCCGGCCTCTTAGTGACATTATTTGAACGAGAAAGAGAGAGGCTGGTGCTTAACCAATCTGGGCCGGTAAATTATTTAATTTTTGTGTCATGGAAGGTTACCGTCAAACTGTTAGAACAAAACAGCTACTTTAGTAAATCTTGTAACCAGCCCCGCTGCAGGGTGTGGCTGCGTGTATTGTGGTATCTCCCTCCCCTCAAGATATTTGGTGGTGTGCTGGGTGTGCCACGAATTCAGAGGCAAGCGCTGTAGGCATCCAAACACTAGGCACTACAGGCTCTCGCCCTCAATGGGTCTCCATTCACCCTGAGAGATTTCAGATGACAGGGGGCTCCTTTACCAGGGCTGGCAGAAAAGAAAGGGTGCCAATACTTAGGCACGGTTACTTCGTTACAACAAAAGGTCATCCAAGCAGTTCCTAATCCAATGCACAGGGGTATCAAAGTAACCATCCTCAGGCCTAGTGCCAGGAATAGTCCCTCCAGCCCAGCACTCTCCCTGAAGCATTGAAGTACCAACCTGCAGCTCCTCCAACCAGATCTCCGTTCTTTTTGTTCATGGTCTCACTGAAGCCCCTCCACACCATCTTGCTCTCGTCTAGGGTGACCAGACAGCAAATGTGAAAAATTGGGACGGGGGGCGGGGGGTAATAGGAGCCTATATAAGAAAAAGACTCAAAAATTGGGACTGTACCTATAAAATCGGGATATCTGGTCACCCTTCTCTCGTCACACATGCAGTTGTCCCTTGCCTCCTCCTTACAGGCAACTGCCCTGTATGCGTCTGCTGCTGGACTCCAGCCAGCAGCTGGTAACAGGCTGCTTCCCTGGCTGGTTCAGCCTTCTTGTCCCAAGTCTCAAGATGCCTCTGCACAGCCTTTCCTACACAGCCAGTTCTCCGCCTGCTGCTCCTGCTTGCATGATGTAACCTCTGAATCTCTGCCCAGCCTGATCCCCCTGACCTCAGGATGTTACTTCATTTTCCTGTACTCTGGGAACTACAGAGCCCTGTACTGGTAATGCATTGAATTGGGTAACAGAGGACTCTTCAAATGTTAAACCCTTTCCCTTCCAACTCTATTGGGGTATGGAAAAGGTACCCAGTAATGAATCAGCAGGTCCATTACATTATATATATATGACTGGTATATACACAAACACACACACGTTGTATATTGTGTGGAATACATGATATGAACCCGTATCTTGAACAGCACTAAGCACATCATGAGTACTAAAGAAAAACTGCATAATATAAAGATGTATCTTTCCATACACACACAGAGCACATTTTCACTGTACTGAATTTGTGGCTAGAACCAGTGTCAACTATGGGACCAATCCTGTAAGATGTTGAGCAACTCCCGCGAGCATGAAGCACTTTGCAAGACTGGGCCCCATGAAACTTAAATCCTCCAGAGAAAATGAAAACATTGTGCCTATGCCCTTGATCCTCTGTGAAGCAATCTCAGATGCGAGTTTGCCAGCGATGCCACAAAGCTTGGCCAGAACCCTGCCCAATGCCACTTCTCTGTGGGACATTCCTTCAAGCCACTGACTGGAAGGCACCATCCTGGAATATCTAGCTGGGTACTCTCCTCCCTAGAGAGAACTGGAAATAGACTGGTGCCGGAGTCACTGAAAATAGAAAAAACTAACAAAGACTGAAATAATATTTGCGCAAACTAAATCAAAACAAAACCTTGCCCCAAAGCCAGTGTTAATTATTAGAATCTCTGGTCTACAGCAAAGATGTTCAGTTTATTTTTAAAGAAATCAAGACGGATTTACTTATTTGGTAACTCTCTAGAAGGTCATTTTGATACTAATATTGGAATGAAATGGCCTTTGCCATTAAATATAATCTTATATACCATCTAGGTCTTCCCTTTCCCGACTCAGTATCACCCTATTTAAACAAAAAGCCATTTTCTTTTCCCCTTTCCTTTTCCACCAGTCCTGGGCTCTGCTGGCGCTCAGGATGTTTCCAGTCTTTATTCTGGAAAGTGATAAACCTGTATTGTTTTTCAGCCAAGGAAAGAGAAACGAGTGCACCTTCAACAGTGCTGAACTGCTGACATTAATCAAACTATCACTTTACCCAAGTTCATGGGGATAAAGTGACACCGCCATGCTGCGAGGATTGTGGAAACCAGCAGGCACAAACAATTTAGCTAAGCCTTGTGAAATGCCAGGGCCTCTAGTCAGAATTTCCCTCTTCTAGCTAAAATCTACTGCTGAAAATAAACTTTGCTTCCAAAGGAAGGCCTTGTTAGAGTTCTCCATGTGCTTGCGGTATATAACAAATGGGGTTATGGATTCTGAGCATACTGAGAATAATATTTTAAGGAGAGAGCGAGCAGCAAAGACTATTCCTGATATTTTCTCTCTCTCTCTCTCTCTCTCTCTCACACACACACACACACACACACACACACATCTGAAGTGATCAAGGTCTTCTGTAATGATTCCAAACAATATCCTTCCTGAGCTTGCAAAGTTACAGGCTGTCAATAATACTCTGGCTCCTGTCCAGGATTCCCTTCCAACCCTAGTTACACATTTACCCTGTATGTAGGTTGTTCTAGTTAGCCTGGCAGCATACATCCCCATTCTTAAAGGAGGCTAGCAGTCATCTGACACTTTGGGCAATCATCTTTTAAGAATAAAGGCCAAAAATAAATTCAGAAGCTATTTGGGTAGAAGAGGGGAAATAAACAGGCTGGCAGCAAAGTTGGAGATCTGTCCTGTGGCTGCATTTCCGGAAGGTGCAGACTGAGAGTTTTGCCATGCTTTCTGCTCGAGCTCTGGGGACACTGCGACTATCTCTACCCTACAGGAACTATAGCGGGGTAGCTATGGCAATGTAGCTATGCTGGCATCACCCCGTAGTGTAGATGCAACCCACGGCTGGTGCGTGAACCACCGGCTGGAGGAGCCTAGCCCACAGCCCCACCCCTTCCACCCGAGGCACCGCCCCTTCTGCACCCCCCCCCACCAGAGCCCAGACACTCTCCCTTGGCTGCCAGCCCCTGCCTCAGACCAGCCCCCCGCCAACCCAAGAGCTCCAGGTGGCATGCGGCCCCAGCCCCAGAGCACCGGGGCCAGCAGAGGGGAATGGAGCTGCACGCAGAGAGGGAAGGGGGAGGCTGGGGGCAGAGCATGGGCGGGGCCATGCCTGCTGTTTGGGGAGGCACAGCCTCCCCCAGCCTATGGTACCTGCCACCCATGATGCAACCTATAGCAATGGGGTGTGGCGTGGGGTTCTATCACTGTAGGAACACCATGTCCCTGAGTGATGGCAGGTAGGTCAATGGAAGTATTCTTCTGTTGACCAAACTGCATCTACACCAAGTGGATTTTTCACACTCCTGAGTGCCATAGCTACGTTGACCTAACTTTTAAGTGTAGACTCTGTGTTCTGGATCTGAAAGGGTATTAGAACAAATGGGTTGGCTGAGTTCAAAACCTTACTGGGTTTTTAGGTTCAGCTGCAGAGTCTTGCTTTCCAGGCAAGTTCATTGTCTCAGATTTGCTTGAAAGGTGGCCCGAGTTCACTGAAAGGTTTGTGAACCTCAGTGAACCTTTGGGTTTGGCTGGCCTATATTGCAGGTTTATAATAAAGTCCCAACAATTCATTGTTGCTGTGTACCTTGTGTTAGTCATTTATGCCAAAGCAAAGTTTGTAAGAGTGAGTGCAAAACTCTCCCACGCTAATGTGATACCATTTTACAGCCATGTTGCACTGGTGTCAATGAGGCCATGAGGGATGTGGGTTAGCAGAGAATCTGGGCTCAGATTTGCAGCATTTTCTATTAATTTTCTTTTTCTTGCAGGTTTAAGTCAGAGTCCCACCAAAAATGCACCTACCTTAAACAGCGTAGGTTTGGCTCCCAACTTTCTGAGCAGTTCTAGGATGAGTTTGAGTGGATCTGGGGCTCAATATGAAGCAAAACCCATAGGCTCTTAGGAAGGTGAGTTATTGTCTTAAGTCAAATTAGACTAACCGTAGCTGCTTACAAAGAAAAATATAGTGGAGCTGAACCAAAACCAAACTGGACCCCATTGCACCAGTGGGGCTCTGGTGTCAAGGGGCAATTTGTGCCAAGGAAGAACAGGAAGTGTTCAGGCCAGCGCTCTCCTCTTGGAGTGGGAGTGGAGTTCCACCAGCAGAAGGCAATTTAAAGTGAATTTCTTAGAATCACAGAATATCAGGGTTGGAATTATAGACATGGATTCTATAGCTCTTTGTTCACAGAGGTTGCCTGGGGACATGCTTAATCAGTGTGTTCCCTGGATGACTAGGGGTATGCATCCTTCCCAACAAGGACCACATGCCTTGGGGACTGAATTGGCCAGCTGTGGGGCCCTGGTCAGAGGAGGGAGTGCAGGTGCCTTACCCAGCTACAGCCTTCCTTCCAGGCAGACTAACCATTACAAATTTAGAATAAACAGATAAACAGGAAAGGTAAACATGGATTATACTGGTTGCAGAAGGTAACTATAAGGCTACTATAAGGTGGGTGCATAACTGGCTGGATAACCGTACTCAGAGAGTTGTTATTAATGGTTCCCAATCCTGCTGGAAAGGCGTAACGAGTGGGGTTCCGCAGGGGTCTGTTTTGGGACCGGCTCTGTTCAATATCTTCATCAACGACTTAGATATTGGCATAGAAAGTACGCTTATTAAGTTTGCGGATGATACCAAACTGGGAGGGATTGCAACTACTTTGGAGGACAGGGTCATAATTCAAAATGATCTGGACAAATTGGAGAAATGGTCTGAGTTAAACAGGATGAAGTTTAACAAAGACAAATGCAAAGTGCTCCACTTAGGAAGGAAAAATCAATTTCACGCATACAGAATGGGAAAAGACTGTCTAGGAAGGAGTACGGCAGAAAGGGATCTAGGGGTTATAGTGGACCACAAGCTAAATATGAGTCAACAGTGTGATGCTGTTGCAAAAAAAGCAAACATGATTCTGGGATGCATTAACAGGTGTGTTGTGAGCAAGACACGAGAAGTCATTCTTCCGCTCTACTCTGCTCTGGTTAGGCCTCAGCTGGAGTATTGTGTCCAGTTCTGGGCGCCGCATTTTAAAAAAGATGTGGAGAAATTGGAAAGGGTCCAAAGAAGAGCAACAAGAATGATTAAAGGTCTTGAGAACATGACCTATGAAGGAAGGCTGAAAGAACTGGGTTTGTTTAGTTTGGAGAAGAGAAGACTGAGAGGGGACATGATAGCAGTTTACAGGTATCTAAAAGGGTGTCATGAGGAGGAGGGAGAGAACTTGTTCACCTTAGCCTCTAAGGATAGAACCAGAAACAATGGGTTTAAACTGCAGCAAGGGAGGTCTAGGTTGGACATTAGGAAAAAGTTCCTAACTGTCAGGGTGGTTAAACACTGGAATAAATTGCCTAGGGAGGTTGTGGAATCTCCGTCTCTGGAGATATTTAAGAGTAGGTTAGATAAATGTCTATCAGGGATGGTCTAGACAGTATTTGGTCCTGCCATGCGGGCAGGGGACTGGACTCGATGACCTCTCGAGGTCCCTTCCAGTCCTATAATCTATGATTCTATGATTCTATGATTCTATGAACTGCTTGGGGCACAATTCTGTCCTCTGATGCATGTGTGCAAGCAAGGCAGAATTTGATTATAACAGGGAGTTATTAAAATATGAATTGTTGACACATCAGGCTACCATCACATCAGCTTTGTAGGAGTTAGAGACTGCACACTATAGCATGCCTGGAAACTGTAGTTCATGGATCATAGACCAGGTACTGTTGACACAAGCCTATAACAAGTGTTTCTTTGGGTACCATTGCCCTTATGAGAGGCTTTTTATCTCAGAAATAGTGACCCTATTAGCTTCAGACTCCTTTTGCACTGTAAGTCTGCATACTAAAATAATCCATTAGATGTTTTTAACTAGCCAAAAAAAAAAAAAAGCCTCTTGTCCTGTAATCTAATGGTTTAAAATCAATTCATTTTGGGGGTCTTTTAAAAATTTCCAGACAGCATAGGATATTAATCCACATTATGGTTTCATTGCTTGCAAGATTTCAATCTAGCCCCCAAATAGAATTTCACATTATGGACTAATATCCTGGTACGACTTTGCATTGAGTATCCGGAGTTTTGTTTGAGCTATGCTATGACAAACTCTCATAGTCCCAGACTTAGTTACAAACCTCAGGCGTGGCCCAGGCTTGCCGAAAGGTTTACTGCCAAACTGCCGAGCAAGCCTGCGACAAAAACTGAGTGAGTCTGGGCTGAATTTGAGTGAAATCCACAGGATCTTTGGAAAGATTTATTATTTTAAATTATACCCAGAGCTGCTTTTGTGTGAGATTTCAAGCAACATGTAGGGAAGGTAAACCAAATCCAAATAAAATTTCATTGATCCCTTCCCCCATGTTTTATACAGCTTTGGCCATACAAGTTCATTTTAAAATAAGAACATTTGTTTTCCATTGGTATAATTCAGAATGGCCCAAGGGATCTGGGAAGGATTTTTGAAAAACAAAAGTTCTCCTTTGGGCTTTGAGCCATTCTATCAGGCTTTAACCCAGAGCAAATGTTTTTACATTCCAGTCATAAATATATACATTGCCAGCAGCTGAGATGGGTTTTTATTGCTATCTTCATGCTGCAGGTCCTGTAAATACCCACAAAAGCATAAATATCAAGAAAACTTTATATTAGCATTTTTGGAAAAAATGCAGTCCATGCAGCACCAAATCCTAACAGCTGGGAGAATTCACTAAAATCATTTTCAAAAGAAAAACAACAATCCCCAAACCAGAAAAAACACTGCCTCCCTTGGTCAGGAGTTTGAATTCAACTCAGGTCAGCAGTGATTGAACGTTGTCGATATTTGATGGTTGTTCAGTGCCCCATATGAAATGGATCCATGTCTAAATCACAAAAGCTCTACCATGGTAGACATTTATAACTAATACCCTCATTGGCTGCCTGAATAAAGGATTTGGCCCTTAGAGATGTGCCTTTAACTCATATTCAAATGAAGGATTTTTCCTCTTGTTTAAAGATATTTGAAAAACTCCAGATCTTCTGCTTCACTTCAACCAGTTGTCATGTATCCCATCCTCTCTCCTCCTCCCTAGGGAGCCCATTGCAAAACTGGTCTGCTGGTGACAAACTTCCTTACAGCCTCTCAGCCGTCCGTACTTTCAACTGGGGCTAGGATTCATTTAAAGGATTTATGTGGCTCCCCATGAAGTATTAATCTAAACAACATTGTCTTACAGAAAATTAATTAATTTTCCATCTGTTGAAAGTTAAAAAACATTCATTAATCAGTGTGTTTTCTATCTGCTCTTGACCCTCACCTGGTTTATTTAAAAATAAAATACAGGCAAGTGTTTTGATTATCTATTGTTGAGAAACAATTAATTCAAGGAAATGATTGCAGTGGAAGGAAATTTAAGATTTAATCCTGGTATATTACTGGGCTACAGCCTGACTGTCCGCAGAGCATACAATACAACACAAGACAATTTCAGAAGAGTGTCTTTCAGCCAAACCATAGCCCAAATTGCTTTGCAGAGCTAAATAATACAGAACTGGATCATTCCCTTCAGCTTCTATGAACGCAGTGGGTCCTTGATCTAGCACACTATCTCCAAAATTGCAGAAGGGGAAGGAATTTTCTATGAAAGACCCTGTAGCGAGGCAGTGGGATACCCCACAGCCCTGTGGAGGGACGAGCCTCCCCTAGCACCAACGTGGGCGGAGCCAGTGGGTCCTGCGCCCGCCCGCCAGATGTCACAGCGCACGACACGAAGTAGAAAAGCCCCGCTGCAGAGCTCACTTGAAAGCTGGCTGCCGGAGAGGCCAGGTGCCTGTGGCCTAGCTCCGGGTTGGGAAACGCCGGGCCAGCCAAGCCTACCCCTCGCCAGCTACCCCGAGGAGCAGCCGAGCCTACCCTTTGCTAGTTACCCAGAGGAACCGATGGTGCTGGAAACCGCCGAGGACACCGGCCAAACCCAGGTACCCTACGAGGGGGAGTCCGGAAGTAGCCCGGGGGCAGCCGACCCTGGCCTGGCCGCAGCAGAGCCAGAACCAATGTCAGTGTGTTGCGGTCAGGATCCCCACTGACACTGCAGCGGGTCTTCTGCCGCTGTTAGGGCCCTGGGTTGGGACGCAGTGGAGTGGGTGGTCCTGCGTCCCCCCTGCCACTCATGGGTGGCAGTCTCCCCCTTGCACCAGATGCTCAGAAGCCTGAGCTCCAGACTGTGTGTTTGCTGCCCCACCCTGACCTAGGGCCTGGGCTTCTACTGAACTGTTGGCTCAGCCCCGCCTAAGGGCCTGAGCTCCTGACTGTGTGTTTGCTGCCCTTCCCTGACCCAGGGCTTGGGCCCATAGCGAACTATTGTGAGGTGGTGGGACACCCCACAGCCCCGCGGAGGGACGAGCCTCAGCCGAGCCCTTCTACAGACCCAGTTATTCCTCAGACAGATCAGACCAAAAATCTAGTTAGAACAGCCTCTTCTGGTTCTGGTCCCAAAAGGAACCCAGAAGGACTAGGGCACACAAATGGCGGGGGGGACGACAAACAATATGTTACCTGAATATTTTCCAATCTGCAAAAATAAGCAGTATTTCCTGAGGAGTGTTGGGGAAGGACAGGTATCTTAGATTTTGCAACATTCCAACTGGATCTGGATTCCAAACTCCTCCAAAGTTCAGTGATGTTTTGATCCAGGATTTTGATTTGACTCATCATTGTGATAAAGGAAATTGTGAAATTCAGACCCAGTTTGGATTTCTAATATCCTCTTCTCTAACCACCATCAGATTTCAGGGATATTCACATCCTGGGATTTGATTCACTCCACCACAGAAATAAAGCCATCTGCAAAATTTGGATCCCCATCTAAGGTGACCAGATGTCCCGATTTTATAGGTCCCGATTTTTGGGTCTTTTTCTTATATAGGCTCCTATTACCACCCATCCCCTGTCCCGATTTTTCACATTTGCTGTCTGGTCACCCTATCCCCATACCTGTTTCAGGTTTCATACCCACACCCCACAAAAAGTCAAGGGTATTTGTATCCAGGTGTTTAGAGATTTAGGTGACAAAGAACTAAGTGGATATTATTTTTCCACAAATGCCTTCTCACTTTATATCTTGTATGTATGAAGATTTAAAAAGTTCAGAGGAAGAAAACAGTGTCTTCAGTATGAAAAGCTCACCTTCTGCTAAAGGCAATCTGAAGTCCTGTTTATGAAAATCTTCTGCACTGTATCGCTCCGTCGAAAGTTTGAACATTCTAAATCCAACAGGAAGTTTACTTAAAGAAGGAAAGAAAAAGTACCAGCAGCTGACATGACAGTAAAGATTGAACAGGTTTTAATTTATCTCGACAGCTCTGACATCATTGAATGCCTGAGGGACTGTATTACTAATGGATTGAGTGGCACACCAGAGCAGGTCATGAACCCTGGGGCACTCAGCCTATGATAACAGCACACTCCCCTTCACTGGGAATAAAAATATATAGTGCAGGGTCTCCATGTAATATTTCTGTCAGATTGAATAATTCTACAAGGGTGAGCAGCGGGATAGAAATAAGAAAGTGCTGAAAATAAGGAAGATGCAAATTCTCTCAAGCCAGGAAAGGTCTTATAACACCCTTCTACGTAGGTCATCTACAAGGTTAGAACCTGGACCTGTCAGTGCCATTGCATGGCTCTCTAGCACTTCAGCTAAAGGAACATCTTAGAAGCAGCAGGAGGTTGTTATTCTTTAGCGACCATCCTACAAGAAGGCAATGCCTTAGTTAAGTACCGAAGGCAGGTGTTAAGTTCCGGGCCCAGTCCTGTGAGGAGCTGAGTGCCCTCCACTTCCACTGGATTGCACAGTGCCAGTGCGGTTACAGCCTCAGTGAGGTAAGGAATGTTAACCTTCTTGAGACAAACAGAGATCTTTATAATCCAGTCAGCAGAGCTCTATGTGGCAGCTTAGCTGTGACTGCACTGGGGATTTTGCCAGCTCAGCTATGTCGCTAAGGTGTGTGTTTTTTCATGTCTCTGACCGACATAGCTATGCCAGCAAAACTTTGTACTGTACACCTGGCCTTAGTTAAGTACAGAAGGCAGGTGTCAAATTCAGGGCCCAGTGTGAGGAGCTGAGTATGTTTCACTCCCATTGGACAGACCTCAGTTCCCGTCCAGGGCCTTGCAGGGGAAGTTCATCATCTTGCCTACGCAGGCCCTAGCAAACTTTCCTGTGGGTCAGCAGGCACCCCCATATTCAAAGGCACACAAAAGAATCTTAACAACCCAGGTTACTCCATGGAAGTTTTAACACTAAACAAACACATAGTTTCTATTTTCAATTTGCTCAGCTTCTCCCCCTTGCTACTCCCCTCCCCCAACAAATAAAATGAACGGTATCAGACAGGAAAATACACTCCAAACAAATTCTTATGCAATCCACAAATCCGTACCTGGGCTGATTGCTCAAGTTGCCTTATTTGTGTCACACCTGCTTTAAATTGTGATACTCCAAATTAGATGGGAAAAAACATGCAAATACGGTGTCATTTTCTGGCAAATTAGCATGCAAACTGCACAGAGGTGAAGATTGCTAGGAGGAGAGCAGCACTAACATCATTTGACTGATTACTGAAGCAGGAAAATTAGGAGCAAGGGTGGCTGAAAAAAATGTACGTATCAATGCAGTCATATATTCAGATTGCATAATGTTTGTCACATAGTCCCAAGAAAGTGTGTTTGCAACTCTTCTTATGATAAACTGAATGTAACAGTGACTGACACCTGTGATAGTGGAGATTACCTTCTAATTCACTTGGTAGACAACTGTACCTATATACTTTAATACATATATAATGGGGAGAATGTGAGGCTGCGGCACGTTAAACTAATATTATGTACAAAAACAGTGTTAAGAAAATGTTGCAACATTTGGTACTCAGAATTGACAAATGCCAAATGTACTGTTGCCTGAGCAACCTTACTTCTGCCCCTTTGTGTGTCCGTCCTGTGTATCCAGTGAGGCAGGGTCCCTTGGAAAAAATAGCCTGTCACCATGTAATTAAAGACTGTCTCATAATACTTACACACATGGGGGCCAAACTGTGTTTGCACAAGCAACCTTAATTCTGGTACTTCCTAACTTTTGAACACTGGACTTTGAAAGCTAAATAACATTTTTAATGTCATTTGGAGTGTATAATTACCCAAGGTTTGTGTGTGTGTTTTTAAGGTAAAAGGTATAAACAAATCCTATTATGTGTGTTATGCTGTTTGGAGCGGCTCACAACTGTAAGTGCCCACCTCAGAACAGACTGTCAGAAAACAGGGCAGACACCCCAAGCTGGTGGTGTGTTCTAGAATTAGATTTCACCAAGCAGCCATTACCAAATGTGAACTCCTAGATCCCAGTCTTACCATGGAGTCACAGGCAGTCCCCTTAGAGTCTCCAGTCTATCTTGCCACCCAGACAAACTGGACTTTGTGATAAGTGGTCACTTACACCAAAGATCACATCACATTCAGGTTGCTTCCAGTCCCAAGAGACCAGTCACTTACCCCAGATCAATTGGTACTCTAAATTTTACACCAAAAACAACACTGGCAGACAATTCTATAGTAAACTAACTAAAGTTTTATTAGCTAAGAAAAGGAAATGAGAGTTATTGAGAGGTTAAAGCAGGTAAAACATATGCACAGGTGAGTCACAGTTTGTAATTCTAAATGGTGGCAGTGATGTAATAAACTGCCAGGCTCCCAAAAGTCTTTTCAGGATACCCAGATTTTCTTTGGGGAGCTTCACTTTGCATCTGGTACATTTCCCTGTAAGAATCCAAACAGTCCAGAGACCCAGGATCTTTCTTTGAATCCATTCTTATAGCTTCTTCTCACAGAAAACAAGCTGACAGTATCACGACCCACGTGGGCTTTTCCTTTGATGACAGAGAGTGAGGAATGCATTTTGAGTCTTGAACCTCCGATCATCTTGCTTAGAAATTAGCACTTTTCTGTTAAAGTTCTTCATTTGCTTTTCACAAGGTTTCTTTCTTGTTTGAGGAGTTATTTAGCTACAGGGCTACACACAATGTCAACGTTTGCTACTACATTATAATATGATACTGATAAGTGACAACAATGCATGCAACATCCCATTAGTTTTCATGAAGTTTAAATACCAAATACATTCTTATACATTTAACAATTACTTTGATCTACACTAATTATCAGGTGAATTGACCTGGGACTTCGGCATGAGCAGGCACCTTGTCTGCCAGCATCACAATGCGCAACTCTAAAAATGTTCTAGTGGAAGCACAAGTGAGAGAAAGGAAAGAGCGATTGTTAGCAGCTCATATCTCAGCCAAACCCAAACAGAAGTTCATGGGACAAAGAAAAGGCATATTTCTAGCCTGAAGGCTTTCCCATTGCTGAATTTCAAAAGCCTGTTGCAAACAAAGGAGATGTTAGACCTTTTCAAATACAAGTTGCAAAAATCTTTTATAATGATAAGTGTTAGTCAACCTAAGTATAGAGTGTCACAATTACCAGGCTAACTGCCCCTCTGACCTCTCCTGGTCTCGTGGAGTGCAGCCTCTTTCAGATCTCTGGCCTTGAGCAGTCACCTCTCATAGGGCTTGTCTACACATACAGCGCTGCAGCGCCCCGAGAGGTAGTAGCTATGTCAGTGGGAGAAGCCTGCCTGTCAACATAGCACTGGTGTTTGGTCGGTCTAACTGCGCCACTCAGGGGTGTGGATTTTCCACACTCCTGAGCTACATAGTTATACCGACATCAGTTTGTAGTGTAGACCAGGGTTCAGAGTGGAATCAAGTGGATTCTTTCACTCTCAGACCAGGCCATGGGCAGCAGAACTCAGGTATTGGTTCTGTTTCTGTACTTGCAGTCCATTCCCTCTGGGAGCAATGGCAGTGGTAAACAATGAGCAGACAGCTTCCTTAAAGCAAAGTGTTATCTATTAAGAACAAAAGCATTTCAGAGAAAATGGGTCTTAATGCAATAAAGAGACTATACTCATGTCTAGCTTACCAGGTGCCTGTCTATCTTCCACATGGGAATCCTGGTAGCTCTAAGCTTCCCCCTTCCCAACCTTCTAGAGTTTTGCTTGCATAAGCTGTTCCCTTAACTCACAAAACTTTCACCCCCTTGGCTTTCTGGGGCTCCCAGCTTCAGGGAGTGTCTCCTTTAAAAGTTGTTCAGTCTTTTGATCCACGTCCTGCTCAAACTGGCAAAACAAGGCTTGCACCTTCATTGGAGACAGGATAGAGGATCCTCAAAGCTCATAGTTTCCCCCACTGTCTTTCAAGTGTGTGCCCAGAAATTCTTATCTGGGGAGTCTTTGTGTTGCCTTCCTGTATATTCTTCCAACAGCCACCATTGAATGGAAGCAATATAATAGACATTACACTATTCCAATATCAGTCACTCTGAATAATTAGGTTACACATCAGTAATATTAGATTATTACATAACTATTCCATACCTGTCACAGAGATCACTACAAGCTCTCCCTATAAGAACTGGACTGGAGTGGGAAATGCAATTCTTATTTAAGAACAATGGATGGTACTTAGGAGTGGAAAGTGAGGGAGGAGAAGAAGAAAGCAAGGGGGTGGAGATACTGCAGTGAACTAGTTTAAAGAATCCAGTTTAATCCTACTTACATCAGCTGAACTATAACAAAGAGACTACGGTCATTGTCTTGACCCAGGCACAATATAATCAGGTGCTGTGTCAGCTTCGCCATCCAGTTCCTATGATGTACCCATCTCCTACATTTAGTTCTTAGGGACAAGGATTGTCTCTTACTAGGTGTATATAAAATGTCTAGGACAATAGGGCCCTGATCTGGGTTGTAATAATAATAAGTAATAGTAATTTACACAACACTGTTTCTAATCTGGGCCTCTGGTGAGCAGAGACAGTCAGTCATACAGAACTGTGGTAAGCGGTGTGGTAGTTTATTGTATAAAGCAGGGGTCGGCAACCTTTCAGAAGTGCTGTGCCGAGTCTTCATTTATTCACTCTAATTTAAGATTACGCGTGCCAGTCATACAATTTAATGTTTTTAGAAGGTCTCTTTCTATAAGTCTGTAATATATAACTAAACTATTTTTGTATGTAAAGTAAATAAGGTTTTAAAAATGTTTAAGAAGCTTCATTTAAAATTAAATGAAAATGCAGAGCCCCACGGACCGGTGGCCAGAACCCGGGCAGTGTGAGTGCCACTGAAAATCAGCTCGCGTGCCGCCTTTGGCACCTGTGCCATAGGTTGTCTACCCCTGGTATAAAGCAATGTCTGTCAGGGTTCAGACCACCCAACTCCTTTTCACTCCTGATTTAAAACAGGATTTTAATCCAGCTCTCAAGAGGTGAAAGGAAACACTAGTTCATTTTCTGATCTATGTATGCTAGGGGATTTGTTACCTGTGATGATGGAGATCGCCTGGCAGACCACTAGATTTTCATACCCCATGCTCACTATCTCCTCTTTAATCTTTAATGACACACTCTAGTTGAACAGGCCTCAGCAACTGAGTGACAAGGGCTGTTTTTCACAATTGTCTATTAAAATATTCAGAGTCTTATCGGATTGCCCAGTGCGGTTTGGGGGTTTGGATAGAACTCTACATGCGTAACTCTGAGACTGCCTGAAATTAAAGAGCAAATTTACAGGACTAAGTAAACAGAGCCATTCCTCAAGGAAGTGGTCACTGAGATTACATGGCACATAACAAACACCTGTGCCAACATCCCTGAAGCCAAACATGTGGATCTCGTTCTCCGCTCAAGTAGCATTTGTCATACTTGGAAGTGGAAAATGTGGGTTTGTGGAGCTGCCTGCTGTAATTATTTTGAAATGATTGTCTGGCTATTTCTTCATTTTAATATAACACGGCTTGATTTTTATTGGTAAAATATTTTAGAAGGTTTTCTCAAGTGGTCTCTTTTTCTGCATCTTGATGCAAGCAATTTAACATCCATTTGCAGCGGGCAAGGGCTGCTTTACATAACCTTGTCTTGGGTGGCTTGTTGTTGTTTGCAAAGCATAATTAGCATGTCACACACATGCAACCAAGTGCTAATGTACCACATGAGCTAATTTTTCTTCCCAGATATTGTTAATGGACCAGGCCTTATAGGTCATCCATGTCTAATGGAGGGCTTGTCTACACTACAAATGCTTTGCTAGTATAGCTATACCAACAGAGGTCCCTAGATGCAGTGTGTGCCAACAGAGGAGTTTTTCTGCTGCCTAAGTAATACCACTTCCCCAAATGACATTAGCTAAGCTGGCAGAAGCATTCCTCTGGTGGCACAGTTGCATCTACACTGGGGGTTTTGCCAGCATAGCTAGGACAGCTAGGGGGTGTGGGTTGTCCACATTCCTAGCCCATATATCTATACCAGCAAAAAAATCTTTGTAGTGTACACTAAGCCTGACTTTAATATGCTGTGGATCAAGCCCCTAGTTCTTTTCCCAAGCTCTCGGTCATTGTTGTTATCATGATAGCGCCTGGAGCAGTTCTGGTCATGACTGAGACCCTGTTAGGCTGCGTATTGTACAGATACAGGGTAGCAAACTAGTGTTTTTTTCTCCAGTCTAGTTTTAAATATATCAAGACATGGTACGTTCACCACTTCCTTGGAAGGCTCTTTCACAAGCAAATTAAGAAATCTCCCTGTCAGGGACATTTGCCCACCCAATGACATACTCCAGATCCCCTTTTACTTTGTGTACTCTAATGTG